>NC_141873.1:167491042-168116042 GCF_056163025.1 Triticum urartu | reverse complement strand
ACCATAAAGAACCATGTGTATCCGGTCGTGCGATTGGGCGTGGTCCGCAACCCCCTGAGTACGGAGTCGAGCTCCTCAACCCAGTGTTTATCTGACTCCCTTAAGGACCACACTAGTCTGGGTTTAATGCCACTCATTATCAGGCCATTAGCCCGTTCGACTTGACCGTTTGTTTGAGGGTTATAGACCGAGGCATAATCGAGCTTGATGCCCAGATTAGCGCACCAAGTTTTAACTTCGTCGACTGTGAAGTTAGAGACATTATCAGTGATGATGCTATGTGGGACACCATAACGGTGTACGACACCGGATATGAAGTCTATCACTGGTCTGGCTTCGGTCGTTTTAACTGGTTTGGCCTCTATCCACTTGGTGAATTTATCTACCATGACCAACAAATATTTTTTCTTATGGCTTCCCCCTTTAAGGGGTCCGACCATGTCAAGCCCCTAGACTGCAAAAGGCCAAGTAATGGGGATTGTTTGTAGGGCAGTAGGCAGCATATGGCTTTGATTGGCGAAAAGCTGGCGTCCTACACACCGATGGACGAGGTCTTCCGCATCTGCTCGGGTCGTAGGCCAGAAAAAGCCAGTTCGGAAGGCCTTACTTACAAGGGCCCGAGCTGTAGCATCATGACCGCCAAGACCAGCATGGATTTCGGCCAAGAGCTGTCGTCCCTCTTCTTTGGAGATACATCTTTGAAGACTCTGGTAGTACTTTTCTTGTAGAGTTCTCCTTCATGAACCTTGTAGGCTTTCGAACGATGAATAATGCATCGAGCCTCATTCTAGTCTTCGGGGAACTCTCACCTATTAAGGTAGGCCAGGAAGGGTTTGGTCCATGGGGCGATTACTACCATGATTACATGGGCCGATGGTGTTATTTCGGTGGGCGAGCCCCCGATGATATCGGAATTTTGTTCAGAATCAGGGGGTATGAACGGATCTGGACTCGTATTGCTGCTCTCATCCTGGCACGCCATGGATGGCTTGAAGAGCCTTTCCACAAATGTATTGGGTGGGACGGGGTCGCGTTTAGCGCCCATGCGAGCAAGGGTGTCCAGTGCTTGATTACTCACTCGGGCCACGTGATGAAACTCAAGCCCCTCGAACGGAGCTGATATTTTAAGTACGGCATTGCGGTAAGCCGCCATCTTCGGATCTTTGGCATAAAATTCTCCGTTTATTTGGGATATTGCGAGGTTTGAATCCCCGTGCACCTCCGGGGATTGTATGCCCATAGAGACGGCCATCCGCAGACCATGCAACAAGGCCTCATATTCAGTTGCGTTATTAGAGTCTGTATACATTACTTGGAGCACATAGTGGATTGTGTCTCCTGTGGGGGATGTCAGGACGATGCCAGCCCCAAGTCCGGCTAGGATGTTAGAGCCGTCGAAGTGCATCACCGAGTTGGAATATGTGTCGTACTCTCTAGGTAGTTCGGCCTCTGTCCATTCAGCAATGAAGTCGGCCAACACCTGAGATTTAATGGCTCGACATGGCTTATATGTTATTTAATACGGTAAGAGCTCAATAGCCCATTTGGCGATCCGGCCGGTGGCGTCCCGGTTGTTTATAATATCATTAAGTGGTACTTCACAAGCCACCATGATCGAACATTGTTGAAAGTAGTGTCGCAGCTTCCAGGATACCATGAGGACCGCGTACGCTATCTTTTGATAGTGCAGTTATCGGGATTTGCATGGTGTGAGGATCGTTGATATGTAGTATACTGGTTTATGAAGTGGGAATTTGTGTCCCTCTTCCTCTCGTTCAACGACGAGGACCGCACTCACCACCTCGTGCGTTGCGGATATGTATAGTAGCATGGGCTCGCCGACGTTTGGCGCGGCCAGGAATGGGTTGCTTGCTAATAAACCTTTGATTTCTTCCAATCCGGCTATAGCAGTATCCATCCATGAGAAGTGGTCGGTGCATCAGAGCAGACGATATAATGGCAGAGCCTTTTCTCCTAAACTTAGATAAAGCGGCTCAAAGCTGCCATGCACCGACTAGTTTTCGGACCTGTTTGAGGTCTGTTGGTGTAGCCAACTATGGAAGGGCTCGCATTTTTGCTGGGTTTGCTTCGATTCCCCTATTGGAAACAATGAACCCAAGCAGTTTTCCGGCGGGAACGCCGAAAACGCACTTCTCTGGATTGAGCCGTATGTCATATATTCAGAGGTTGTCGAATGTAAGGCGTAAGTCATCCACCAATGATTCGACATGCTTAGTTTTGATGACTAAATCATCTACATATGCTTCAACTATCTTACCAATTTGCTTTTCCAAGCATGTTTGAATCATGTGTTGGTATGTGGCGCCAACGTTTTTGAGCCCAAATGGCATGGTGTTGAAGCAGAAGGGCCCGAATGGGGTGATGAATGTCGTTGCAGTTTGATCAGATTCCTTCATTTTGATGTGGTGGTATCCGGAATATGCATCGAGGAAGCACAGTGAGTCGTGCCCTGCTGTTGCATCAATAATCTAGTCGATTCAAGGTAGTGGGAAGGGATCCTTAGGGCAGGCTTTATTAAGGTCCTTGAAGTCGACAAACAAGCGCCAGGATTTATCCTTCTTCGACACCATGACCAGATTTGCTAGACAATCCTGATGTTTAATCTCTCTGATAAACCCGGCTTGGAGTAGCTTGGCTAGCTCCTCCCCCATATGCTACAGGAATCAAGTAGTTTGTCATCTGGCGAGTACAGACGGCAAAGAGCGAAGTACATACAGCAAAGAGTTTGCCGTCAGCCGGCTGACGGCAAAGATAGATGGTGAAGGGGATGGCAGCAAAGGCTATTTTGCCGTCAGCAATTCATCGCACTAATGGTAAAGACTTTGCCGTCAGCCAATAGCATTGTCGGGACCCCGATTCTAAGTAACACCAATCTAGCATGTAACACCTCATATCACTTTGCGGCCTCACGCATGGTATCCCCACGGGTGTCGCCTTACCATGGCCCAGGACCGTTTGCGCCTTTTGGCTCACGTATATGATAGTGTCGCTAGCATCCATATGACAGAGAACCCAGGCTGACATGGCTAGTCGTGAACCCAAAGCGGCACAGACCTATGGAGACAGGCATACATGAATCACATCGAGCATGTCGGTCATCAGCGTATGAAGCCGGGCTGTAGCACTGGGCTAACAGGACTCCGGAAGTCACCGTGTGACATTTCCCCGAAGGGGCAGACATATGAACGAAGTGGAACACATGCCGGCCAGTCAAGTGTTCTAAGCAGCAGTGCTGGGCTAGCAGGACTCCGGTGAACCGGGTTGTAGCGGACTACTATGGCTCAAGGAAGCACTAGACTACATTTCCCCATAAGAGAGGCTGCCAAGGATAAACAACTAGATTGTCGGATCACACACATAGCAATACACGTCACACGTACACATAACATGCAAGTATGTGTTGTACAACATGGCATCACAACATAACGCAAACTCATATGGATACAGGCTCAGAAGAGCCACATAGCATTAATACAAACAGGGGTCACATGACACATCATTCAGAGCATACAAGCAACGGAAGCATTACATGTTTGAGTATAGACAACTACAAAAGAAAAAGACTGGGAAGCCTGACTATCTACAAGTCCCTCCAAGGTACAAGATCGTAGCTGAGGTAACAAGCTACTCGTCGAAGTCCAAGCGGTACTACTAGTGAGACAGATGTCTCACCTGCAAAACATAAATAAAGCAAACGTGAGTACAAAGGTACTCAGCAAGACTTACATCAAATCCTATCATACATGCATTTGTATCAAGAAGGTAATGTGGAGTTTAGTTGCAGCAAGCCAGCTTTGACTCAGTGGCTATCCTGTTCTACGACAACGAGAAACTTCGTTGAGGTGAGGCAGCGTACACGAGTCCACTAATCACCACATCAATACACTACTATGGATTCATCATCGTCTCCTTGTGAGAAGGCCATCCATTGCACTCACACTTGTCTTGAGCATTTTAGAGTATCCACTTAAAGTTGTCTATGTACCACGTAAGCATCCAAGAAGTCCATAACCGAGGACACGGCTATTCGAATAGATCATGATAACCCTGCAGGGGTGTACTTCATCACACACGCTCTCACCACTTATCACCATATACATGCCATGTATCTCAGCAACCTTCAAGCGGAAGCCTGGCGAGGGTGTCAGCCACGACCTGACTAACCAAACAAGACTCTAGTCCAGGTTTATCGCCTATTCGGGTTCCATCCGCAAGGAGATCCGGCCGGGGTTTCGCTCACGGCCCCAAACGATGTGTACATGGTTCCCGAGCCCACCATCCGGGTGCCACTCGGTACACCGGGCCACGTGTGCCTAGTCTGTCCCAAGTCCACCCTACCGGGTGCCACTCGGTAGAAAAATAGCACTACCTACAAACACCAGAAACTATTTGCAACTCCTGGACAGAGTTTAAGGCGGTTAATAAGTCGAGAGAGCTTGGAGCGCCCGGAGCCCAATGTGTGGTAGTAGCTAGTCATTGGACAACTTACACAGAACTCAGTTCTTAAGGACGGTCCCAATGAGACAACCCACCATGTACTCCTACATGGCCTCTCAGCGCTACCTTTTACCAAATCTTGTTCACACGCTTAGCTCACACACAGTAGGACATGTTCATCACGTTCCAATTCATTCCCGATGAATCAGACCGGACTCAACTCTAAGCAGTAGCAGGCATGACAAAAAGCATGATTGAGTAGGCACAACAGGGCTCAAACAATTCCTACTCATGCTAGTGGGTTTCATCTATTTACTGTGGCAATGATAGGTCATGCAAAGGAAAGGGGTTCAGCTACCGCAACATGTAATAGTTGAAATGGTGTTGTCCTAATGCAGTAAAAAGAGCAGGAGCGAGAGAGTGGGATTGTATCGGAATGAACAAGCGTGTTTTGCTTGCCTGGTAGATCAACAGGGGGCACTGCTCTTCAGACAGGTACTCTTGAACACTCTTCGGACCAGGACCTATCGGGAAGGAACGGTGTCGGAAATCAAACACAAGTATATGCAACAATATGATGCATGATCATGGCATGAATATGTGATGTTGTTTGAGTTAATGCATCTAGCATTTATTTGGTTGAGGTCCATTTGAACCAAGGGTTCAAATACAACTCCAAATTAAGCTCTTAAATATGCCATAAGTGTGTTTTCATATATACAGCATGTATAGGTTGGTTTGTCATGCATGAAAATGGTACAGATGGATAGATTGAATTTTTCTGATAATTTTTCATATATAAATTATTCAATCTGAGCTGCGGTTGAGTTTCTATGAATTTTTGAAGTTTATATCATTTTCTGGAATTTCCTGATTTATTTTAAATCCAGAAAAGGATTAATTGCATCAGCACTGCGTCATGCTTGCGTCAGCAAGTCAACAGCGCTGACTGGTCAAACCTGACATGTGGGGTCCACACGTCAGTGACACGGTTTAAACAGGGGGAGGTTATTTCTAATCTAATTAACATATTAGGGTGTCGGGGCCTGCGTGTCAGTGGACCAGGGGGGTCAAATCCCAGGTCAAACCGGGGCTAATCCACCGGCGTTTAGCCGCCGGCAACGACCAGACGCGGCGGAGGCTCGGGATCGCTCCTCCGGCGACCAAAAGCAAGGCGGAGGCCATCTACGCGGAGCTGGCGAACGCGCGCAGCCAACGGGGCAAGTGGGAGTAGCTGGGGTGGCCGGAGCTCGCCGGAAACGAGCTCGAGGCGGCGGCCGGAGTTCGGTCGGGTGCACGCGCAGTGCTGTGGCGCACGGCAGGAGCTCTGGAGGGCCTGTATGGCCTCGTGGAGTCACCAGGAGCACGGTGACGCGCGTGGTTGCGAGCTGCGGAGGCTAGCACGATGGCGGCGGCATGGACGGCGGCGAGGAGCTACGGCCGTGGTGGGGAATGAAGCTACGACGCGGGAACAAGGGGGAGAAGAGAGGGGAAACGGGGAGATGCTCACGACGATCACGCGGAGCAGCACAGTGGGCTCAGGGGAGACCTGGTGACGGCGAATCGACGGCGGCGAACGGCGGAGCCCGAGGAGGAAGACGACGTCGAGGGCAGCTCTGCAGGGCGTCCCGGCTTGCGTGAGTCGTCGGAGAGTTCGAGGAGGACGGTGCGGAGCGTATGGGCATGAAACGAGGGCGAGGCCGTGGCGGTGGGCGCAGCAACGGCAAACCATGGCGACGGAGCCGTTCTGGGGGTGAGAGAGAGAGGTCCAGGGGAGGGGAAGCACGGGGAAGAGTGAGAGAGGGCCGAGGAGAGTGTGTGGCGCTCTTGGCACCCTCCAGCAACAGCGGCGGCAAGCAGGAGGTGGTCGCGCGCGCTGGCGTGCGGAGGCCACGCGCCCCTGCCCACTGGCGCGAGGTAGGGGATGACTGGCGTGGCCAGTCAGCTGGGCCGGCTTGTTGGGCCAGAGCAGGTGGTCCGCTAGGTGAGGCCAGGTAAGGGTTTTTTCCCTTTTTCTGTTTCCTTTTCTATTTTTCTGACATTTGTTTTGATTTGATAAAAATACCAAATCATTTTATTTAATTCTGCCAAATTTTGCAGGGAACTAAGGAATTAATCCAAAGCCCCTCACCAAAATTCAGAATTATTGGACAATATTTTGTATATCTAAAAATATTTATCCAACGCAAATAAATACTGGATTAATTCCAAATGCCCAAAATAAATACTTATGAGCTCTTTAAAATATTGGTTTGATTTTTATCTCTGTCCAATATTTTCAGAGAGCAACATGAGCATTTTCTTGGACCCTTTTGGAGCAATTTTTACTTGGGTCATTTTCAGAAATGATTTCTGAGGGTTTCACAAATCCCCATTTCAAATTTAAATGGAATTTAAACATGATGCAAACATGAAGGCTAGCCTAGGTCATACCAGAACTAGGGATGTGATAACTCACCCCCACTCGGAAGAATCTCGTGCTGAGATTCAGGAGTCGGCGGAAAGAAGGCGGGGTACTCAAGTCGAAGACGATCTTCACGCTCCCAGGTAGCTTCTCTCTCAGAATGATGAGACCACTGAACCTTGCGAAACTTGATGTTATGACGTCGAGTGACAAGCTCTGCTTGATCAAGGATGCGAACAGGGAACTCTCGATAGGTGATGTTATCTTGAAGATCAAGCGCTTCGTGGTCCACTCCGCGGATGGGATCCGAGAAGCAATGCCTGAGTTGAGAGACGTGGAAGACATCATGAACTCGAGAAAGATGTGGTGGTAGTTCCAACTAGTAGGCAACCTCTCCTCGTTTAGCGAGAATGAGAAAGGGACCAATGTAACGAGGAGCCAACTTGCCCTTGATATCGAATCGATGGGTACCCTTCAAAGGGGTAACCCGAAGGTAAGCTTTGTCGCCAACTTCATAAGCCACTTCCTTATGACTACGGTCATACTAGCTCTTTTGACGAGATTGGGCTGTTTTCAAGTTCTCACGAATGATGCGAACTTGCTCTTCTGCCTCCTGGATCATATCCGGTCCAAAGAATTTTCTTTCACCGGTTTCTGACCAGTTCAAAGGTGTTCGACATCTTCGTCCATACAGAACCTCAAAAGGAGCTTTCTTGAGGCTGGATTGGTAGCTATTGTTATAAGCAAACTCGGTGAAGGGAAGACACTTCTCCCAATCCATACTGAATGATATAACACAAGCTCTACGCATGTCTTCGAGAATTTGGTTGACTCTTTCCACCTGACCACTTGATTGAGGGTGGAAAGCGGTACTAAAGGAAAGATGGGTGCCCATGGCAGTTTGGAAACTCTCCCAGAAATGAGAAGTGAAAAGACTACCACGGTCTGAATTGATCTCCAGTGGAACACCCTGAAGTGACACTATTCGAGAAATATATAAGTCAGTGAGCTGACTAGCAGTGATACTCTCCCGAACAGGTAGGAAGTGAACCACTTTGGAGAGACGATCAATGACTACGAAGATAGCATTATTCCCTCTCTTGGTCCTGGGAAAGCCGGTGATGAAGTCCATACCAACTTTATCCCATTTCCACTCAGGAATAGCTAAAGGGTGAAGGGTGCCAGCAGGTCTTTGATGTTCTGCCTTAATGCAACGACAAACATCGCAGTTAGCAATAAACTGAGCAATTTCTCTCTTCATCCTAGTCCACCAAAACCTCTGGCGTAGGTCCTGATACATCTTAGTACTACCGGGATGAATCGTGAGAGGAGATTCATGCGCCTCCTTAAGGATTAATTGTCGAAGATGTTGATTCTTGGGAACCACCAAGCGACTCTCAAAGAAAACAACACCATGATCATCTATAGAGAAACTACCACCAACTCCTTTGTTAATGTTTCTCTTGATCCGGGAAATTCCCGTATCCTACTTCTGAGCAGAGATGATCTGATCCACAAGAGTAGGTTTCGCCACCAAGGTAGAAAGGAATCCGTGAGGAGCGATGTGAAGGTTTAGCTTACAGAATTCCTCATGGAGAAGTGGTTGGCCCTGATGCAACATGAGATTGTTGCAATAGGACTTACGACTTAGCGCATCAGCCATGACATTCCCCTTGCCTGGGGTGTAGGTAATCCCTAAGTCGTAATCTGAGATCAACTCCAGCCAACGTCTTTGCCTAAGGTTCAAATCTGGTTGGGTGAAGATATACTTGAGACTCTGGTGATCGGTGTAAATCTCGCAACGTTTACCGAGAAGGTAATGTCGCCAGGTCTTAAGTGCATAGACTACGGCTGCAAGCTCTAGATCATGTGTAGGATAATTCTCCTCATGTGGATGCAACTGTCGAGATGCATAGGCAATCACATGGAGATCTTGCATAAGAATGCAACCTAGTCCCTGTCGTGAGGCATCACAATAGATAACAAAGTCCTTAGTGAAGTCCGGTGGCACAAGTATGGGGGCAGAAGTCAGGCCTCTTTTCAGTTCCTGAAAACTGTGCTCACACTGTGGGGACCACTCAAACTTTTTATCTTTCTTAAGAAGTTTCGTGAGAGGTTTGGCCACTTTGGAGAAGTTATCAACGAAGCAGCGACAATAACTGGCTAGACCAAGGAAACTCCTAACTTGCTTAATTGTTTCAGGTGGAGTCCAATCAAGAACGGCCTGAACTCTCTCGGGATTGACGGCAATGCCCTTACCAGATATCATGTGGCCTAGGTAGGTCACTTCTGGCAACCAAAATTCGCACTTGGAGAACTTGGCATAAAGGCGGTGCTCTCTGAGTTTTTCTAGCACAAGTCTAAGATGTTCGGCGTGATCTTCCTCGTTCTTCGAGTAAATAAGAATATCATCGAGGTAAACCACGACGAACTTATCTAAGTACTACATGAAGATCGAGTTCATCAAGCGGGAGAATGTAGCTGGAGCATTGGTTAGACCGAAGGACATGACGGTGTACTCGTACTGGACATAACGAGTGACAAAAGCCGTCTTAGGAATGTCCCCATTTCTGATCTTGATTTGGTGGTAGCCTAACCTCAAATCCATCTTGGAAAAGACTGAGGATCCAGCGAGCTGATCATACAGGTCGTTGATCCTGCGGAGCGGATACTTGTTCTTTATCGCGACCAAATTAACGGGACGATAATCTACAACCATCCGGTCCGTACCATCCTTTTTCTTGACGAAGAGGACGGGGCAAGCCCAGGGAGAAGAACTAGGATGGATGAAACCCTTTTGCAAGGATTCATCAAGTTGTTTCTTAAGCTCGGCTAGTTCTAAGGGTGCCATCTTCTAAGGTCTCCTAGAGATTGGAGCGGTTCCTGGGATAAGATCTATGACAAACTCTACATCTCTGTCAGGTGGAATACCTAGCAGTTCCTCTGGAAAGATATCCGGAAATTCATGGACTACCGGGATATCTTCAAGGTCAGGAAGAGGGTTGGCATTAAGAGAATAGAGTTGGCGCTTTGCAACTCTAGTGGAGACAGTGACTATCTTGCCAGATGGGTGTGTAAGCTGAACAGACCTTGTGTAACAATCAATCTTGGCATAATGAGCTTTCATCCAGTCCATACCCAAGATGACGTTAATATCTGTAGACTTGAGGGCTATAAGTGATGCAAGGAATACAAGTCTGTCAACAAGGATTTCATTACCATGGCTTATTTTGGTAGTTTGCCATCTAGACCCTGGAGTTTGGATTTCAAGTGGAGTTGGCATATCACAAAATGACATGTCGTGCAAACGAGCATAGCCTTCAGAGATGAAGGAGTGAGATGCTCCGGTATCGAACAGAACCAAAGCTGGATGACAGTTGACAAGGAGTGTACCAAGAACGACATCCGGATCATCATGAGCATCTTTAGCTGAGACATGATGCACACATCCATGTTCAGGGGGAGCTGACTTGACACTGATCATCTTGCGTGATGGCTTACCACGGCCAATAGACTTCTCAGGCTGGGGTGGAGCATAATTGGTTTGAGAGCAGTCACGTGCATAGTGTCCTGGCTCTCCGCATGTGAAACAAGTCCCTGAAGTAGGACGTGGACCCGCTTTGACAAGCGGTCTACCAATAGGCCTGGGTGGAGCATGTAACTGAACTGGGTGAGGTGCCACACAAGATGGCCTTGGTGTATAACCGGGTGGAAGAGCGGAGTTCGGAACCCAAATCCGGCGCTTCTGCGAAGTAGAACCGGAGCTGGCGAACGCGTGCAACCAACGGGGCAAGTGGGAGTAGCTGGGGTGGCCGGAGCTCGCCGGACACGAGCTCGAGGCGGCGGCCGGAGTTCGGCCGGGTGCGCGCGCAGCGCTGCGGCGCACGGCAGGAGCTGTGGAGGGCCTCTACGGCCTCGTGGAGTCACCAAGAGCACGGTGACGTGCGCGGTTGCGAACTGCGGCGACTAGCGCGACGGCGGCGGCATGGACGGCGGCGAGGAGCTACGGCCGTGGTGGGGAATGAAGCTACGACACGGGAACGAGGGGGAGAAGAGAGAGGAAATGGGGAGATGCTCACGGCTATCACGCGGAGCAGCACAGCGGGCTCGGGGGAGACCTGGTGACGGCGAATCGACGGCGGTGGATGGCGGAGCCCGAGGAGGAAGACGACGTCAAGGGCAGCTCTGCAGGGCGTCCCGGCTTGCGTGAGTCATCGGGGAGGTCGAAGAGGATGGCGCGGAGCGTCTGGGCACGAAACGAGGGCGAGGCCGTGACGGTGGGCGCGGTAACGGCGAGCCGTGGCAACGGAGCCGTTCGGGGGGGGGGGGTTAGAGAGAGAGGTCCAGGGGAGGGGAAGCACGGGGAAGAGTGAGAGAGGGCCGAGGGGAGTGCGTGGTGCTCTTGGCGCCCTCCGGCAGCAGCAGCGGCAAGCAGGAGGTGGCCGCGCGCGCTGGCGTGCGGAGGCCACGCGCCCCTGCCCACTGGCGCGAGGTAGGGGATGACTGGCGTGGCCAGTCAGCTGGGCCGGCTTGTTGGGCCAGAGCAGGTGGGCCGCCAGGTGAGGCCAGGTAAGGGTTTTTTCCCTTTTTCTGTTTCCTTTTCTATTTTTCTGACATTTGTTTTGATTTGATAAAAATACCAAATCATTTTATTTAATTCTGCCAAATTTTGCAGGGACCTAAGGAATTAATCCAAAGCCCCTCGTCAAAATTCAGAATTATTGGACAATATTTTGTATATATAAGAATATTTATCTAACGCAAATAAATACTGGATTAATTCCAAATGCCCAAAATAAATACTTATGAGCTTTTTAAAATATTGGTTTGATTTTTATCTCTATCCAATATTTTCAGAGAGCAAGATGGAGCATTTTCTTAGACCCTTTTGGAGCAATTTTTACTTGGATCATTTTCAAAAATGATTTCTGAGGGTTTCACAAATCCCCATTTCAAATTTAAATGGAATTTAAACATGATGCAAACATGAAGGCTAGCTTATTCACACCAGAACTAGGGATGTGACAAGCATAATTTGTTGTCAGCCAAAAGAATAACAGACAGCAAAGAATAACATCTTTGCCATCAGTCAAACTATCTCTTTGCCGTCAGGCTGATAAATAATAGACGACGACAAATATTTCTTTATTAAAAAATGACGTGCGGCCCTACTACTATTGTTCTATCTATTTTTTTCAGTGTGCTATTCTTCCTGTTCATTCGGTGACCGGAGCGACTCTCGTGACCGGAGTTCGGGGTGTCATGGTGGTGAGCGGTGACGTGGCAGCGAAGAACTCCTGTGGCGGCGGCACGAAGAGCCCGAGCGGGGCGCTTATGGCAGGGTGGCCTCCTGGTGGTTCGTGCGTGGCCGCGTCTCGGGTGGTTGGGGCCAAGAGGAGGAGCGAACGGCGGCGCGAGACAAGCGGCCATGGGAGAGGGGACGAGCAGCAACGGCAAGCTTGAGGCCATTGGCTGCAGAGGAGAGCACGAGAAGGGAGAGAGGAGGAGCAGCGCTGACGAACACATCCCGCATTCCCGCTAGGCGACCTCATCCAGGACGAACGGGAGGTGGCTGGAGGAGGAGATGGGCGCCCCTGCGACGTGCGTGGCCCGGTAGAGCAGCAGATGGGGTGGGGGCGCTGTTGACGCACTTCATCTTGGGCCAGTGGCGGCATGTGGCGTTGACGACGGCGCCCGCACGGTGGTGGCACTCTATGGCGCAGAGCAAGAGCATGGCGAGGGAGGCTCCTCCATGTGTGTTGAGGAAGAACAGGAGCAAGGGGAGTCGAGGAGGGAAGGGATGGTGCAGGCGGCATGGTGGCCGGGAATGTTGGCCAGCCGGCCGGCCAGATCGGAGTCGCAACCAAGAAGGGGATTGGATCTGAGAGCAATCAGGAGAGAGAGAGAGAGAGATTTGTTTTTCCTTTTTTAGCAACGATAGTGATTTATGGGAGGACGGGTTGCGGGTGGATAAGATGGGGTGGGGTTGGGTGCGGCGTGGTGGGCTGTAGGGAGGGAGAGTGGTGGGAGTGGGCTGCACATCTGTGGTGGATGATGATGCCACATCATCGATTCATGAGAGCGATCCATGTGCTGTGTTTTTTCTTTGTCGTCTGTGTTTTTTTTACAAACGGTAAAGTGTTCACTTTGCCGTCTGTAAAAAAACCATAGATGGCAAAGACTTTGCTGTCTGCGTTTTTATTATATTTGTTGTCTGTGTTTTTATTTACAGACGGGAAAGCATGATTTTGTCGTCATTTTTCTTTGCCATCAGCAGCTGTCAGCAAAATTAGTCTTTGTCGTCTGACCCGACGAAATGTTGACGGCAAGGAGCAGTACTGACAACAAATCTCCTGTTTCCTGTAGTGATAGCCTGTCATTTGGGTTCGGAAAATCGCCGCAACGTTTGCTTGACTAGCTTGTATCCCTTCAGTATGTTGATACTATGTTCGGCCAGCGCACGTGGGATTCCCAACATATCCGAGGGGTGCCAGGCGAAGATGTCCCATTTATCGCGCAAGAACGCAGGTAATGCGGCGTCGATCGCTGGATCCAGCTGTGCCCCAATGGAAGCTGTCTTCTTGGGGTCCGCCGGGTGAACTTGAAATTTGACTATCTCATCTGATGGCTTGAAAAGAAGTGGATTTAGGCCTTTTATCAAGAATTACGTCATCTCTATGCACCGTGCAATGCAGAGCGGTGAGATCCTCGGCCGCCAGGGCTTCTCTCAGTGCCTCGAGGGCTAGGGATGCGGTTTTCTTTTCGGCGCCGAGTGCTATGTCCAGATCATTGGAGATGGTGATAACACCATTGGGCCCGGGCATTTTGAGCTTCATGTACCCGTAATGAGGTATGGCTTGGAAGCGCGTGAATGCATCTCACCCTAATAGGGCATGATATCCGCTGTTGAAAGGGGCCACCTGGAAGATTATCTCTTCGGACCTATAATTCTCTGGCATGCCGAATACCACATCTAGTTTAATTTTCCCTAAGCATCTTGCTTCCCGACTGGGGATGATTGCTCGGAAGGATGTATTGCTTTGCTCAATGCGACTCATGTCCATCTGCATTTTATTGAGCGTGTCTTCGTAGATGAGGTTCAGTCCACTGCCGCCTTCCATGATCACTTTAGTGAGGCGAAAGACGTCTACAATTGGGTTTAAAACCAAAGCGGCTGGTGCTCGGACTGATCGGGCCCTTGGCTCGTCATTGACGTTGAAGGTTATTGCCATATCGTTCCAAGGATTCTATTGCGACTACGTGATTGACTTTGGCGAGGTTGCGGAGCGCCCTTCTGCGCCGGTTGTTTGAAGAAAAGGTCTCGAAGACCGTAAACACACCAAGGTCCTTATCCGTGGGGGAATGCCTTGTCGAAGTAGTGTTGGTGACTCCCCGCTTTTAGCCACCTACCGGACTATCCAACATGCTCAAAGGTTATGAGTTGCTCAGAATTTGGCATCTCGTGTATCTGACAGGGCTTGTCGAGCCATCCATCAAGGACGGTTCTATGTCCCGGTAAGGGCTGAATTGTTCTTTCCGTGGAAGAATGATCAGGTGCCCCGTGAGGGTGCATCCTTTTTGTTCGGCCGGTGGGTGTCTTAAAGGCCAGTGGCTCCCATTGAGCTTTCTGGGCTTTCAGGCGCTTTCCATTGTGCAGTACTTTTGTACTATGTGTGCCAAATCTGCAAAGTGCAGAATGCGGTGCCGATTGAGGGCATTGAGGATGCCCTCGTCCATGCAGTTGAGGCAAAAGACAGATACTGCATCGTCGTTGCATCAATCTTTGAACTTGTTTTTAACAAGTAGGAACCTAGCCCAAAAGTGATGGATTGTTTCCATAGGTTTCTGCAGTATATACATTAAATCACATATATCCGAGGGACCAGAATTGCTTGGAGAGTATTGATTGTGGTGGGTGCGTGGGCTTGAATCCGATCCTTATCCCATTGTGGAATCCGGATTTTGAAAATTTTCTAAGATCATTGGCCCAGGGTCCAAAGTATTTGGGGGGGGGGTAGACTCAATGACGGATTCTATGTTCGGGAGACAGATAGTCACTTCTCGAAGATGAGTGTTCGGCTGATAGGGCTCGGAGATCCGAACATAGTTTGTTTTTAGCATAGGAGGAGCGTTATCCTCAACTTGTTCTTCCACAACAGTCACAAGGTGGGTGACAGGTGGAGACCGGATTTCCCTCTGATCGGGTTTAAGCCCGACCAGATCGTAATCTGTTGCGACCCCAAGGGCGGCGATGCGATCTAACAGTTCGTTTAAAGACGAAACATCTATCGGATCCATCTTGTCGATGCCTTCGTGTTTGATGCGGAGATAATTTTTGGCAATACGGGGGACCGCCTTGGGCTTAATAGCCGGACGGGGGCCTGTGGTAAAATAGCCAATCTAGAGGATCTGTCTAGGAACTAGGGCTCTTCTAGAGGTGATTTGGTCGTCGATGATGAGGCGAGCCATCCAACCTTCTATTGACAACACGGAGGAACTTACAATTAAAGGGCCAATGTCGGTGTCAAAACCGGCAGATCTCGGGTAGGGGGTCCCGAACTGTGCGTCTAAGGATCGAAGGTGATAGGAGACAGGGGACACGATGTTTACTAGGGTTCGGTCCCTCTTGATGGAGGTAAAACCCTACGTCCTGCTTGATGGACTTTGATGAGTATAGGGGTTACAAGAGTTAATATACCACAAGAACGTAATGGCTAAACCCTAGATGTCTAGCTTGTATGGTTATGACTACTTCTACGGACTAAACCCTCCAGTTTATATAGACGCCGGTGGGGGCTAGGGTTGTACATAGCCGGTTTACAGAGAAAGGAATCTTCATATCAGAACGCAAGCTTGCTTTCCATGCCAAGGAGAGTCCCATCCGGACACGGGGGAAAGCCCTCGATCTTGTATCTTCACGGCCCATCAGTCCAATCCACATTACATAGCCCGGACGCTCGAGGAACCCCTAGTCCAGGACTCCCACAGGGGATCGCCGGAGTTAAGGAAGAACCAACCGCGACGGGGAGGGGGGCTCGCCGGAGAGGTATCCCACTATCTATCTGAGGGTTCAGGGTGGGGGCGGTGGTCGCCGATGGTGGTGGGGTGGTGGCGTGGGGATCGCCGGAGAAAAAGCTCGGCGCAGGGGGCATAGAGGGATGGCTGGGGCGGCGGCGACCTTGTGACGGGGAGTGGTTTCAGGGCGGGTGGGGCAGCGAGGTGGCGCGGGAGCGCCACCGGCCATGGGCTGCGGGGGGCGGCGGTTTAGCCGGTGGTGGCTGGTGGCTCAGGGGGTGGAGGTTGGAGATGAACTACAGGCCCTTGATTTTGTATCCAATGGCTGGAAAATCGACTGACTAGAGATGAAACAGTCCGTCAACTGACGTGTAGCCACACCCCTGCTGCTCTACTCTTGTGCATGCTGCTGTTGCACGAGCAGCGGATACTACTCTCGCTGGAGCACCTGCAGCTCCTACCCGAGATGCTGCTACACGACCAGCTACCTCGGCTCCCGTACGCGTTGCTGCTCCGGGCGCTGCTACTGCTACTTTTCTGCTACTAGTGCGTTCAGTTTCGACAGTAAAATTTAGTTTCGACAACAAAATTCAGTTTCGATAGTTAAATTCAGTTTCGACAGTTAAATAAAGTTTCGACGGTTAAGTTAAGAGATGAGCAGCTGATGTATTTTACATCTAGCACTTTGTGGTTATGTTTTTACGTCATCTATTGGAGATGCTATTGGAATTCCACTCAGGTTAACGTTGTCTCTTTTGTCCTGCTTCAGCATCGCCGTCGTAAAACTCACCGGAGTGGCTCCAACGCTGAGACCCTCTGCGAACCAGTACCCCAGGGTCCATCTCCAGACGCCTAAGATCTTCTTCCCCTCCTCCGACAGTCAAATCAGCCAGAGCATCCTCACCGACCAACCCAATCACGTTGAGATCATCATGGCTTCGCCAAAGAGGTTGTACACTTGTTGCATCTCTTTTTTACTCTACATGTTATATATATATATATTGCTCGCTGAGCACATGTAGTAACGTGAAATATGATTAGTTTCTCCTACTAAATGACAAGCAGTGAGGTACCAGGCAACTTAGGGCCTCTTTGATTCAAATGATTTTGAAAATGTAGGAATAAGAAAAGTATAGGATTGGAGTGACATGCGCACTTGAATCTTATAGAATTAGCATGAAGGGTTTGATGCCTCAAGAAAAACAAATGAATTGTAAAAAGAGGCTGGAGTGGATGTTAGATTTTCTATGAAATGTAGTACAAACGATTTCATAGGAAAAATTCCTATGGGATCTAATCCTATGAATCAAAAGACCAACATAGGAAAAATTCCTAAGGATTTCAACCCTCCAGAAATCCTACAGAAATCCTTTGAATCAAAGGAGCCCTTAGCTATCTATGATGGACTCTCTTGAATGCCATCGTTATTTATCTCTGTGCGCTTGAACTGTGCATTTGTAGATGGGCCTGGGAGTTGAGCTATTAGGGCAGTGGCCTGGGTCCAAAGTAGTAGAAGTAGCACAAATTTTTTTTTGAGTGTAGGCTTTTCCCTGCTCAATCCTGCCTACTAGAATCGCCAATGCTTGAAAGGAAAAGTGAATGAAAAACATAGGAATTGGAAAGTTTCCTATGGTACTACTATTCATGCATTTGGTTCAAAGGAATGGAGGAAAGGAAAACTATAGGATTTGTTCCTTTAGTGTCTCCTTGAAAGATAAACCGGAGGAACTTTAATATCCACTTGTCCTCCTTTTCAAATTCCTATTCATGAAGCACAAGACTAAGAGTTAATAGCATTATAACCGTACATTTTCTTGTGGTTTGACTTAATCTCACCATGCTTCTTTGCATCCTGTGATCTCCCAATTCTTGTGAACCAAACACCCAGATTGGCAGAAATCCTGTGTTTTTAAATCTCTGCTTTGCATGTGCATTCCTATACTATTCCTGTGTATTTCCTATCGCTCCCTTTTTAGAATCCTCAAATTCAAACTAGCCCTTACACAATTACTTCTATTACAGATATGTGTCAAAGAAAATCTTGTGTGGTTTGTCCCTCTCCTGCTACGCTGTGTTCCACCCCAACTCAGCTACTCCAACGACCGAAGGATTCACCAAAGCAGGAATCCGCTCTCTAGACTGTCTTTCGCCACCTCAGATCTTCTTCCCCGCTGCCGACAGCCACGACAACAGCATTACCATCATCTTTCTGATCGGATGACCTTGAGGACTACACGAGTCCACAAGAGAGGTCACACTCTTCCGTGTCTGCTTACGTTATGCATCGCTTAATATGATGACATGCTACTTTATCGTCTTGTTCACCTATTAGACTCCGAGTCAGGTGCAAACTAAATGCTGAAACTTGAGTTTTTAAATGGTTGTGGGGTACATATTGGGGTAGCAATCAATACTATATGTCTACTATCTGGTTAATCTCGGGTGTCTACTATGAGTTTCATGTTGGGTGGAAACAAACATTTTAAAGGAGCCATTACCTATATTTTTTAACTAAAGCTATTATCTGCCTGCTATCCTTGGTTTTGGGTCTGTCCACAGTTTTCTCCCATCACTCTGGATTTGTGCATGCACTCCTTACATAATCTCACTATGTTTTATTCCTATGCATGTTAGTTATTATACACAATGGAACTGAACATGTAGAGGAAAAGATACGAGCCTTGCGTGGCAATAAAATTTCATGCAGCTGTCGCTCCATGGTGGGCGCAAAGGCATCCCCCCTCCACCCATTTCAGATTGCAATCAAGAGGTAGATAACTGTTCTGAGGGGGGTTCAGAAGGAGAAGACCACTCCTATTTACCCCCTGAGGTCTTCGCTCTAACTTGGCATGCTGATGTTGGTAATATCATGCATATGGTGCCTTGCATTGCTTATTTTATACATCAAAATGTCATCTCCTTAGTTTAGACATGCTTTGTGTGAATGCCATATGTTGATTTTCTTTAGCGTATATGTGAATCATGCAATGCCATCTTGTTGAGCCAGGCATCATATATATCTGAAGTTTGCAATGCCACCCTAGTTAGCCAGTCATCTTATATGTGAATTATATCATGCCATCATTTTTTATTACATATTAAATTTGTCAACAATTTTAGTACATTCAATTACTCTTCCTGTGCATTAGCCATTCGACACTGTCATGGAAAAATCTAGAGTGGAAACAAGGTCTTCAGAGCAGACAATGCTATCTGACGAAGCACATATCTTGCTGGTTACGGATAGCTCCTCCGAGGAGGATTTAGAGACAGATGACATGTCCTATCCCCCCCCCCCGAGGTGCATGCTCTAACTTGCCAGGGTTATATTTCTCATATTGTGCATATGGTGTCTTGCATTGGCATGCCATTTGCTTAGTTTAGACATGCTTTGTGTGAATGCCACATGTTTAGTGTCTAATTACCATGTATGTGAATTTTGCAATGCCATCTTTGTTGCAAGACATTTTATATGTGAATTATGCAATGCTATCTTGTTGCAAGGCATTATGGATGTGAATGATGCAATGCCATGTTGTTTAGCCAAGCGTCATATATGTGAATTATATCATGCCATCTTTTTTGTATTTAAAATTGCATTGGTCGACAATGTTTGTATATTCAACTGCTCTTCCTATGCATTAGCCATTAGAATTGGTGATGGAGAAATCTAGAGTGAACACAAGGTCTTTAGAGCAGAAATGCTACTTGCTAAAGCAGATTGTTGCTGGTTACAGATAGCTCCTCAGAGGAGGATTCAGAGGCAGATGGCGAGTCCTATTATCCCCCTGAGGTGTATGCTCAAACTTGGCAGGGTTATATTACTCATATCATGCATATGTTGTATTGCAATGCTTAGTTTTTACATCATATACACAATATTGAATGCCATCTCCTTAGCTGACACATCATATATGTGATTCCCCTCTGCTCACTTGCTTAGTATATAAATCATATATTTGAATTATATCATGCCATGATGTTTACATAGACATCATGTATTTGAATTATGGCATGCCAACCCATTTTCTAACGACACTAGCAAGATGCCCATGCGTTGCAGGGAACATCACGATGCATTTGTATGAGTAGTTTATCTTGTGGGAGAAAAGGATGAACGAGGGAGGGCCTTATTTGCAAATGTGGAGAGGGGTGTGGGTATCTTTGTGCAAAATTGCCATAGTTTCCTTCCTATCCATGAGATATAAATCGGACGGCCTATATTGCAGGATGGCAGGCACACCATCATCACCAACTCTGTTTTTATAAGAGTAGAGATCATATAGTTATATCATCTCATCCTATTTACATAGTCATCATATTTTGAATTATGTCATTCTGTCCGTGAATTATATCATGCCATAATGTTTCTGTCGATGACATGTTTGTGAATTATGGCATGCCAACCACTTTAGTAGACACACCGTTTAGTTAGCCATCATACATGTGAAATTGTGTCATGATATCCTGTTTAATTAGCCATCATATATGTGAAATTGTGTCATGCTATTCTGTTTGGTTAGACAACATAAATGTGAATTATTTCATGCCCTGTTTTCTTCCCTACTATCCATTGCACCTATCTATCTTACAATGTCTGTACATTCAATTACTTTTCTTGTTTATCAGCCATTTCAATTGGAGGGAGTGATGGCAGTATCTTTGGGAGTAAAAACACGATCTTCGGAAAAGATCGTGCTACCTGTCGATGCAGATAGAACCACGGTTGTACTTTCCCAAGAACCACCCCACAACACATAACCCACACTCATGCAGATTGTACCCTACCTAGTTGGACAGAGAACCAGCTACACCCCTTCTAACCCCAACCCCAGTAGATAGTAACCCAGTTCTAGTTGACACAGCACCGTCTCCACCGCAGAGCACCCAAACACGAGCAATTAGTAAGGCAACTGCAGTGCCCAAAGCACGAGGACCACAACTCCAAACCCCAAGTCAACGCTTAAAGAAGAAGAACAATTATTCTCAGGTCAAGTTCTGTAACTATGGTTCATACTCCTTTGCTCTTGCATCACTTATTTACTCATACCAACTAATTTCAAATTTGAAGGATGCAATTGAAACTCCAATGGCGCAACATATATGTTTTAAACCTGTTTCTTTAATGTGTTTGCTGTTGTAACTTGCTCTATGTTGATTTCAGTTTCAACTGAATAAACAGTTATGTTCTCATGCCATGCACATTACAAGTGTTGTTATTGCTTTGTAGTTTCCCACACTTATATTCTTTCTATGCTGCTTTGTCTTAAATAGATATGATTTGAACTGCCTCTATCTTGATTTGTCAACATAAACTAGAATGATATAGACCATAAAGTGACCATACTACATAGATATATGTTTGTTTCATGCTGTCATCTTATCCACCTTACTACTGAACTAGCTTACCAAAATGAGTTTCATATACAACATGGTAAACCTATGATGTGTCTGTTTGTTTCTCTTTTAGAATGCAGATAAAATATTGGAGAAGAGTACCCCATTATGCTATGGTAAAGGAAGTAATGCAGATAAGGTTCAAGATAGTGAAACATCCCTATTGGTCTCCAAGAAAGCTGATAAAAACTATATTGAAGACACTGAGACAACCCCAAAGTATTGTCTTGATGTAGTGTTCGAGTTACTAGCTACTACTTCTAGCACCAGCTCTTCGAACTCGCTGCCTGAACCAGTTCGGCTTCTTGAGTCTCAACTTCAAGTTGAAAAACATCGATCAGATGTTCTATGATAGGAAGATGAAGGACTGAGGAAGTCCCTGCATAATTCAGATGCATACTTTCTGGTGCAACAACAAGCGCTGGAGGATTTAAGCACCAAACAAGAGAAAGTTAATGAGCTTGCTAAGCATCTTGCTAGCATTATGGGTACCTAGGATATTGTTTCTTGAGTTCTTCTGAAGTGGTTTCAGTTCTCGACTTGTTTTGCTATGGCGTTTATTTGCAATGGTCGCCAACTTGACAACCAGTGTATGTGACATGTTGCTTTGTTCCCTATATTTGCACTGGTGGCAAACTTTGATGCCCAGTGGATGTAATATGTGTAATAGCCGTGATAGCCTAGCGCAAGTTGCTTTCTTATTTATTTCCTTGTTGTCTTTTTTATTTGTTTGCTTGTAGTCAATGCAGTTCTTTTTACGCGGTTTGCTAGTGGCCGCAATAACCTATTTTTTAAAACTAGGCCCCAATAATCTTGGGCCACATATTTACTGTAGTGACCCTGGCCCTCATACGGGCCGTAGAAACAATGGGCTTTCTACGGGCCGTAGAAACAATGGGCCGTCTACGGGCCGTAGAAACAATGGTCCTCCTACGGGGCGTAGCATCAATGGGACTTCTACGGGCTGTAAGATCGATTGGCCAAACATGGGCCAATAATGGACCGCATTATGGGCCGTAAATGGGCTAGAGTTGGAATCGTCCGTTCATGGGCCGACCATAACGGGTCGTCGTTAATCGGCTGTATTTGAAGACGTTATGAAAATGGCCCAACGGGCCACAAACCGGCCTACTGTAACCACGGGCTGAATTTGGCCCACAAGCAGAAAAGGCTAGTAATGGGCCGTAAGTAAACGAATAATGGGCTGAAAGATAAATGGGCCCTCAGAAGGCCGAAAGATAACATGGGCTGGAAACGGCCCAATGGAATAATGGGCTATTAATGGGTATAAAGCGATACACTATTCATTATGGGCTAGTTTCACCACGGGCCGCTAATGGGCCAAGAGTTACAAAGGGCCTCAAATGGGCCGAAAGCTGTCATGGCCATGCATGGGCCAGAAGTTACAACGAGCTGGAATCATATTGGACACCCCAGATGACGCTACTAGGCCTAATTTGGAGAGGCCTAATGGGCCCTGGGTTAGCAGGTTGTAAATGGGCTATATGCGAACATGCCGTTAACAGGCTTTCCGTGGGCCGTCCCGCTACCTTTTGACCAAGTAAAACGGGCTGGCCTTTTCATAGGAATGGGCCTCTGTTGGGCCATGCCACTTGTACGTATCATAGGCGCCTTCGGTCCAATGATTGGATGACATATGTCCCAATGTTGAGCCTACACGTGTTTCCTCTAGCCAATGATGATTATACACATGGAAAATCCCCATTGGTCTGGGCTATTAATGGGTTATCGGATCCAAACGGGAACCCGATAGCTTAATGGTGACCCGTTCCAACGGATGCCACGTGTTAGTCACCCTTGACGAAAGCACTTCCATGGCACGCGATTTATCATCATGGAAGTGGACACTTCCGTGATGATAATTTTGGTATTGTCATGCAACACTTCTACGACAGCACATGTGTAGGATCTAGAAGTAGATGTGTCTAAAGGGGGGGATTAGACACTTAGTGCTAAAGTTGCAATTTTTAATCTTTTTCGGTTCAAGTGGAGTTTAGGCACAATTTCAATACACACAATACATATCAAGCAAGCACGCAAAGAGTATATGAGCAGCGGAATGTAAAGCATGCAACTTGCAAGAATGTAAAGGGAAGGGTTTGGAAAGATCAAACGCAATTGGAGACACGGATGTTTTTCCCGTGGTTCGGATAGGTGGTGCTATCCTACATCCACGTTGATGGAGACTTCAACCCACGAAGGGTAACAGTTGCGCGAGTCCACACAGGGCTCCACCCAAGGGCAACGGTTGCGCGAGTCCACGAAGGGCTCCACCCACGAAGGGTCCACGAAGAAGCAACCACCCACAAAGGGTCCACGAAGAAGCAACCTTGTCTATCCCACCATGGCCATCGCCCACGAAGGACTTGCCTCACTAGCGGTAGATCTTCACGAAGTAGGCGATCTCCTTGCCCTTACAAACTCCTTGGTTCAACTCCACAATCTTGACGGAGGCTCCCAAGTGACACCTAGCCAATCTAGGAGACACCACTCTCCAAGAAGTAACAAATGGTGTGTAGGTAATGAACTCCTTGCTCTTGTGCTTCAAATGATAGTCTCCCCAACACTCAACTCTCTCTCATAGGATTTGGATTTGGTGGAAAGAAGATTTGAGTGGAAAGCAACTTGGGAAGGCTAGAGATCAAGATTCATATGGTAGGAATGGAATGTCTTGGTCTCAACACATGAGTAGGTGGTTCTCTCTCAGAACATATGAGTTGGAATGATGTGTGTGTTCTGATGGCTCTCTCACTGAATGAGAAGGAGGTGGAGGGGTATATATAGCCTCCACACAAAATCCAACCGTTACACAGTTTTCCAATCTTGGTGGGACCGAATCAATAAACTCGGTCGGACCGAAAATGTAAATCTAGTGACCGTTAGTGATTTCGGTGGGACCGACATGCAACTCGGTAGGACCGATTCGGTTAGGGTTTGGGCATAACGTAATCTCGGTGAGACCGATTACACAAACTCGGTGAGACCGAATTTGGTAATTAGCTAACCAGAGAGTTGGTCAGGCAAACTCGGTGGGACCGATTTGCTCTTTCGGTGAGACCGAGTGGAACTCGGTGAGACCGAAAAGTTACAAAGGGGAAACACTGAGTTTACATTGCAATCTCGGTGGGACCGATTCGCTCTTTCGGTGGGACCGAAAAGTTACGAAAGGGAAACAGAGAGTTTGCAACCCCATCTCGGTGGGACCGAGATCCTTATCGGTAGAACCGAATTTCTAGGGTTCGGCAGTGGCTAATGACAAGTGAAACTCGATGGCGCCGGATAGGAAGAATCGGTAGGACCGAGTTTGGCTTAGAGTTTTGGTCATATGTGGATATGGGAAAGTAGTTGAGGGTTGTGGAGCATATCACTAAGCACATGAAGCAAGAGGCTCATTAAGCAACACCTCATCCCTCCTTAATAGTATTGGCTTTTCCTATGGACTCAATGTGATCTTAGATCACTAAAATATAAAATGAAGAGTCTTGAGCTTTTGAGCTTGAGCCAATCCATTGTCCTTAGCATTTTGAGGGTTCCACTTTCACATCCATGCCATGCCAATCATTGAGCTTTCCTGAAATAATTATCTTGGAATAGCATTAGCTCAATGAGCTATATGTTGTTATGAATTACCAAAACCACCTAGGGATAGTTGCACTTTCAATCTCCCCCTTTTTGGTAATTGATGACAACATATAGATCAAAGCTTCGACAAAAGATAATAAGCATGAAATATATCGTCGCTTTGAGAGGTATGCGATAGCATAATCATGACAGAGTAGGCAATGTGTTACATGTATCTTGGCCATATGCAGAACAAAAGATTATTAAGGAAAATACCTTCATGCTCATGAGTCCTTCTTGCAAACAGTATGTACATAAGCAAGAACTCCTCATACTCATGATTTTGATGCATATACTTACCTTGTGGTCTCGAGTTGGCTTAGGATGGAATGAACCTGCAAACAAGGTTAGATAACACAGGTACGTCCACTAGCCAGAGCAAACAAAAGAAACCACAAGAATGCCAAGACTGGGATGACATGTAGAGAGTGATAACATTGGATTCAACATGTCCCCAAGAATAAAGATATGCAACGAATTTGGCTGATTTCTTTTCCCTTAGGTGTCTTGCTCCCCCTGAATCTTACATGGGATATTGGGAGAAGATAGGAAACAGAAAATTAGAGCTGAATAGAACTTAATTCAAATGAGTTCATATGAACATGTCTTTCCCCCAAAAAGACATGTGGCATCAAGCATCTGGGATCCTTGAGTATTTTTCTCTCCCCCTTAATACTTTTTCTCTCTTGGTGTGATCTCTCTTTCCTACAAGCTTTGATGTGATCTCTCTCTCCCCCTTTGAAATCAATTTCCAAGAAGGTTTTTCCTGGAATCCGTCGAATAGGTTTGGTCCTTGAGATTCAGCACAAAGCAGAGGATAAAATTGTGATGCTTGTGGAGGACAAGATTCATTGAGTGGAGCTGGATCAGAAGAAATGTAGAACAAGTGGCAAAATGGTTTTCTGATTACAAAGTCGGTGGCACCGAGTGGCACATTTCGGTGGTACCGAAAAGATTCGGTTGGACCGAAATTTGCAAGTCGGTGAAACCGAGTTTACACAGAGAAAAACACTTGTCACCTCAGCTCACTAGTCAAGTAAGATCTCACAAAGATTTGCAATGAATTAGCTGAAGGATTTGCAAGAAATTTGATGCAGAAATATGCAGAACAAAAACAAACAGGAAAAAGTGAAAGTTTCTAGATGAAGTTTTTTTTGTTTATTTTTTGTTTGAGAGAGAAGGAAACAAATATGCAAGGAACAAATGCAATAGCTTAGAAAAGGACACAAGAGAACTTCATCTAGAATTGGGCGGTGACATAGTCACCTATGTTAGAGTATATTGACTTAGGAGTCAAGTGAGGACACTTGATCATAGGTCATACTCATCGTTTAAGCTCAAAATGGGGTTACCATTTTTCGTTTAAGCATCTTGATGTATTCACATCTTGTTGAGTTGCTTTGACTCATGTCTTGGAGTAAAGCTTCTCTAAGATGGAATGACATACCTTGGGTGGTGATGTGGTTCTTGCTCATGTAGTTGAACTTGTGTGGGTGCTCAGGGTTGATGTAGTTCATCAAGAGTTGGGAGCACCACTTGGAGTTTGAGTTCATCTACCTACATGGGTTAGTTCTTGCAAGGAAGAGCACTTGTGTATCCAAAAATGACAATCATGAAGCTTAACATAGAGTTTGTCAAAGGATATGTTTGAATGGTTTTGTGCTTCCTTGTCTTCAACCACTATTGTGTAGAGTCTTGGTCTTGTAGAGATTGCTCAAGATGTGAGTGAGTCG
This sequence comes from Triticum urartu, assembly GCF_056163025.1. NCBI lineage: Eukaryota > Viridiplantae > Streptophyta > Magnoliopsida > Poales > Poaceae > Triticum > Triticum urartu. The sequence continues at coordinate 168,089,393 of NC_141873.1, read as the reverse complement.
CAATCTCATGGAATTAAATTCAACCAAGCACCTACATGGGTTAGACAACATGCAAGGTGCAAATATATCCAAGACATAAGATAGTTATCATAAGAGATACATCATGGATTAGTTATAAGCTCATGTCTTGCATGTAGCCAATGGAGTTTCTACTCCAAGTTCGAAGCATCAATGATGTTCAATTCTCCTCTCAACCTACAAAACACTTTCTCATCAAGCGGTTTAGTGAATATATCCGCTAATTGCTTATCGGTGCGAACATGCTTAAGATTGATGTCACCCTTAGCAACATGATCTCGAATGAAATGATGACGAACTTCAATATGCTTAGTTCGAGAATGTTGTACAAGATTATGACCAATTTTGATAGCACTTTCATTGTCACAAAGCAGTGGAACATGTTTCACACAAATCCAATAATCTTTAAGAGTTTGGGTCATCCAAAGTAATTGAGCACAACATGAACCAGCGGTAATATATTCCGCTTCGGCGGTGGATAAGGATACCGAGTTTTGTTTCTTGGAAGACCAAGACACAAGAGATCTACCAAGAATTTGACAAGTACCCGAAGTGGACTTTCTATCAACCTTGTCTCCGGCATAATCTGAGTCGGAATAGCCAACAAGATCAAAAGAAGACCTCTTAGGATACCAAATGCCAAAGTTTGGTGTATGGATTAAATATCTCACTATCCTTTTCACATCCTTAAGATGACAATCTTTAGGAGCAGCTTGATATCGTGCACACATGCACACACTTAGCATAATATCGGGACGTGAAGCACATAGGTATAACAATGAACCAATCATAGAGCGATAAACCTTTTGATCAACAGGTTCACCATCTTTGGTCAAATCATTATGTCCACTAGTAGGCATGGGTGTAGACATACCTTTGCATTCTTGCATATTGAACTTCTTGAATAAGTCCTTGGTGTACTTTGTTTGAGAGACAAATGTACCTTCCTTAGTTTGCTTGATTTGCAACCCGAGAAAGAATTTGAGTTCACTCATCATAGACATCTCAAACTTCTCTGACATTAGCTTTCCAAACTTTTCACTAAAGAGAGGGTTAGTTGAACCAAATATGATGTCATCAACATAAATTTGGCATACAAATAGTTCTCCATTAACCCTTTTAGTAAAAAGAGTAGAATCAATTTTACCAATTTCAAAACCACTTGTAGTAAGGAACTTGGTCAAGCATTTATACCATGTTCTAGGAGCTTGTTTAAGACCATAAAGAGCTTTGTGAAGTTTGTAAACATGATTTGGTTTCTTAGGATTGACAAAGCCGGGAGGTTGTTTGACATAAACTTCCTCCTCTATTTCTCCATTTAGAAAAGCACTTTTAATGTCCATTTGGTACAAGGTGATATTATGGTGATTAGCATAGGCAAGTAAGATGCGAATGGACTCAAGTCTAGCAACGGGAGCATACGTCTCACCATAGTCCATACCTTCGACTTGTGTGTATCCTTGGGCGACGAGACGTGCTTTGTTGCGAACCACTTGTCCATCTTCATCTTGCTTATTGCGAAACACCCATTTGGTACCAATGATGTTGTGGTTGTTGTCGGGCTTCTCAACCAATGTCCAAACTTGGTTTCTCTCAAAATTATGTAGCTCTTCATGCATAGCGTTTATCCAATCCGGATCTTCCAATGCTTCTTCAACCTTCATTGGTTCAATGCTCGAGATGAATGAATAGTTTTCACAAAAGTTAGCTAAACGAGTTTTTGAGCGAGTGATTCTCCCGGTTTGTATATCATTGAGGATTTGCTCGACGGGATGATCTTTGGCAATTCTTGCTCAAACTCGTGAGAGCCTTTGCTTGGGTCTTTGTTGAGCATCTTCTTCATCTTGTTCTTCTTCTTGGCCTTCTTCATTGTTGACGTCGTCGTTCTCTTGTCGTGGTGGAGAAGGAGGTTGTTGATGTTCATCTTGACGTACTTCCTCGTTTTCTTCATCTTGGTGTGGCCCACTTGTGGATGCTTCCGTGTCGATTCTTGGTTCACCTTGTCGTGAAGTAGAAGCTTCCACTTGGACGGATGAAGTACTCTCCTTCACCTCTGTTGGACGAATTTTGCCAATAGACAAGTCTTGAATTGCTTCTGAGGGGTCTTTGTCTCCTACATCAATTGGCAATTGCTCTACTTGCGAGCCATTAGATTCATCAAACTTCACATCTACCGTCTCTTCAACCTTTCGGGTGAAATTTTTGTAGACACGGTAAGTGTGAGAGTTTGATCCATAACCAAGTAGAAACCTTCATGAGATTTAGGAGCAAACTTTGAACGACGATGCTTATCAAGAATGTAGCACTTTGAGCCGAATACTCGAAAGTATCCAACTTGAGGCTTGTTACCAGTGAGGAGCTCGTATGCCGTCTTGCCGAGTAGCTTGTGAAGATATAAGCGATTTGTTGCGTGACAAGCTGTCTCAACCGCCTCTGCCCAAAAGTGCTTTGGCGTCTTGTATTCATCAAGCATTGTTCTTGCCATTTCGATGAGCGTCCGGTTCTTCCTCTCAACAACTCCATTTTGTTGAGGTGTGTATGTAGCCGAGAACTCATGTGAAATCCCTTCTTCGTCAAGAAAGGTGTCCACATTTGCGTTCTTGAACTCTGTTCCGTTGTCACTCCGAACCTTCTTGATCTTCACATCAAACTGATTTTGGGCTTTCCTAGCGAAGTTTCTGAAGATCTTCTGGACCTGCGACTTGTCATTAAGAAAGAAAACCCACGTAAATCTTGAAAAATCATCAACTATAACTAGACCAAAAGAATTTCCACCGAGACTCTTGTAGGCATTGGGACCAAAAAGATCCATGTGAAGCAGCTCGAGTGGCCTCCTTGTGGTCATGATGTTCTTCACGGGATGTCTTCCTCCAACCTGTTTACCTGCTTGACAAGCACTGCAAAGTCCATCCTTATCAAATATGACATCGTTAACTCCAAGGATATGATTTCCTTTAATAAGCTTGTCAAGGTTTCTCATGCCAACGTGACCTAGTCGTCTATGCCACAACCAGCCTTTTGAGGATTTAGCAACAAAGCAAGTTTTAGGTTGTGCCTTTTTAGAGAAATCAACAATGTAAAGATCACCTCTACGCATACCCGTAAAGACCATTTTATGATTGTCTCGACGAAATACTTGGCAACCTACCTCAGTAAATAGGACGTTCAAACCGAAATCAGCAAGTCTAGATACTGAAAGTAAGTTATAGCCAAGAGATTCAACGAGCATGACATTTTGAATGGAACTATCATGTGAGATGGCCACCTTACCAAGGCCAACCACTTTACCCTTTGAATTATCACCAAAGGTGACATATTTTCGAGGGCCGTTGTTTTCAGCAAGCTCACGGAACATCTCTTCATCTCCGGTCATATGATCAATGCATCCACTATCAAGAACCCATTCCTTTCCTCCTGATTCATATCCCCGAAGATTTGCCATAAGACCAAAATGTCTCATTGCATTATCAAGATCGGAGTCACTATCATCATCATCATAATATTCATGTTCATCATGATCTTGTGACTCATCATTTCCTAGAGAGGGTAATTCATTAGATAAATGATCAAAGTGGTTACTTTTATGAATTCTTATAGCTTTGAGTATGATATCATTAATGATTCCAACATCTCCTTTAGCATGCTTAAGATTGGCAAGTTCAAGAAGACATTTACCAAAACTAGGATCACTAGAGTTCATCTTACTCAAGGTAATAGATTTATGGAGAATTTCATCCAAAGTTTTCAAGGAGTGATTGGGGAACCGTTCCTCAAGAAATTTCCATATAGTATAGGCGCAATTTTGAGTAGGCAAACTAGCAATAAAATCTTTGGGCAATCCTCTAATGATGAGCTCAATAGTTCTAAGATTGCGAATCATCTCAATATCTTCGTCTAGGGTAGGATGCAAGGGATCAATATGGGGTGCACAAGGGCTAGCAATATACTTGTTCAAATGATATTGATTGAAGATTACAAGCATCTCATTTTTCCACTCATGAAAATACTTTCCATCAAGAATGGGCACTCTATGTCTAAGACTCCCTAGAGTAGACACATCCATCTTCCTCCAATGGTGATTAAACCAAGGCAATGGAGACCAAAGCTCTGATAACACTTGTAGGATCTAGAAGTAGATGTGTCTAAAGGGGGGGGGATTAGACACTTCGTGCTAAAGTTGCAATTTTTAATCTTTTTCGGTTCAAGTGGAGTTTAGGCACAATTTCAATACACACAATACATATCAAGCAAGCATGCAAAGAGTATATGAGCAGCGGAATGTAAAGCATGCAACTTGCAAGAATGTAAAGGGAAGGGTTTGGAAAGATCAAACGCAATTGGAGACACAGATGTTTTTCCCGTGGTTCGGATAGGTGGTGCTATCCTACATCCACGTTGATGGAGACTTCAACCCACAAAGGGTAACGGTTGCGCGAGTCCACACAGGGCTCCGCCCAAGGGCAACGGTTGCGCGAGTCCACGAAGGGCTCCACCCATGAAGGGTCCACGAAGAAGCAACCACCCACAAAGGGTCCACAAAGAAGCAACCTTGTCTATCCCACCATGGCCATCGCCCACGAAGGACTTGCCTCACTAGCGGTAGATCTTCACGAAGTAGGCGATCTCCTTGCCCTTACAAACTCCTTGGTTCAACTCGGTCGGACCGAAAATGTAAACCTAGTGACCGTTAGTGATTTCGGTGGGACCGACATGCAACTCGGTAGGACCGATTCGGTTAGGGTTTGGGCATAACGTAATCTCGGTGAGACCGATTACACAAACTCGGTGAGACCGAATTTGGTAATTAGCTAACCAGAGAGTTGGTCAGGCAAACTCGGTGGGACCGATTTGCTCTTTCGGTGAGACCGAGTGGAACTCGGTGAGACCGAAAAGTTACAAAGGGGAAACACCGAGTTTACATTGCAATCTCGGTGGGACCGATTCGCTCTTTCGGTGGGACCGAAAAGTTACGAAAGGGAAACAGAGAGTTTGCAACCCCATCTCGGTGGGACCGAGATCCTTATCGGTAGAACCGAATTGCTAGGGTTTGGCAGTGGCTAATGACAAGTGAAACTCGGTGGCGCCGGATAGGAAGAATAGGTAGGACCGAGTTTGGCTTAGAGTTTTGGTCATATGTGGATATGGGAAAGTAGTTGAGGGTTTTGGAGCATATCACTAAGCACATGAAGCAAGAGGCTCATTAAGCAACACCTCATCCCTCCTTAATAGTATTGGCTTTTCCTATGGACTCAATGTGATCTTGGATCACTAAAATATAAAATGAAGAGTCTTGAGCTTTTGAGCTTGAGCCAATCCATTGTCCTTAGCATTTTGAGGGTTCCACTTTCACATCCATGACATGCCAATCATTGAGCTTTCCTGAAATAATTATCTTGGAATAGTATTAGCTCAATGAGCTATATGTTGTTATGAATTACGAAAACCACCTAGGGATAGTTGCACTTTCAACATGTATGACTATTTTGATTCTGTCATAAAATCATCATGTATGTACATGCATGACAGATAACATGACCTACTGTGACAAACAGGTATCATCACAAAAGTGTATTTGTTTGTAGTGATGGCTTATTCTCTGTCTTTCATCTTCAATACAATGTTCTCCTCGATGTTCTTGGAGAACTATTTTATGTAATGACTTTTTGTGGTGTGTTTGTTGGGAGCCGATGAATTGCGAGTTTATGATCAGTTCTATGTATGAATATTATTTGAGTCTTCTGTGAAATCTTTTATGCATGATCTTCATAGCATCGTATTTCTTCTCCAAAAGTTTGGTTCGGTTTGGCCAACTAGATTGATTTTTCTTGCAATGGGAAGAGGTGCTTTGTGATGGGTTCGATCTTGCGGTGCTTATTGACAGAAGGAGACATGCCACTCATGTATCGTTTCGATTAAGGATAAAAAAGATGGGGTCTACATCATATCATCGTTCTTATTGCATTACTTTGTTTTTCCATGAACTTAATTCACTAGATGCATGCTGTGTAGCGGTCAATGTGCGGAGTAATAGTAGTAGATGCAGGTAGGAGTTGGTCTACTAATCTTGGACATGATTCCTATATACATGATCATTGCCTTCGGTATCATCATAATTATTTGCTTTTCTATCAATTTCCCAACAGTAATTTGTTTACCCACCGTATGCTATTTTCTCGAGAGAAGCCACTAGTGAAATCTATGGCCCCCAGGTCTATTTCCTATCATATCATTTCCAGATCTATTATTCCAAAAGCCCACAAATACCTTACTGCACTTTTTGTTTGTTTATTTTAATTTGTGTTTTTTCATATCTATTTATCCATTCTCATACAATTTTATATATCTCAACACTGAGGAGGGATTGACAACCACTCTTATGCGTTGGGTTGCAAGTATTTGTTATTTGTGTGCAGGTGTTGTTTACGTAGTGTTGCTTGGTTCTCATACTATATTGATAACCTTGGTTTCATAACTAAGGGAAATACTTACAGTTGTGTGCTACATCATCCTCTCCTCTTTAGCAAAATACCAACGCAGATACAAGCAATCAGGAAGAATTTCTGGCACCGTTGCTGGGGAGACATCATCAACATCTACTAGCTACCCAATCACAACATCTCCTTGCATTTACTTTATTCACCATTTGCCTCTCATTTTCATCTCCCCCACTTCTAAAACATTTAGACAAAAACACAAAAAATATTTGACTTCTTTTTCGTTTGCCCTTTTCTCATTCGATATTTTGTTTGCATGTGATCTTGTCTGTGTACTCAAGATGTCGCAAGAAAATACTAAGTTGTGTGATTTTTCCAATACCAATAATAATGATTTTATTAGTACTCCGATTGCTCCTTCCGCCACTAGTGCGGAGTCTTAAATATTAATGTCGACTTGTTGAATCTTGTTATGAAAGGGCAATATTTTGGTACTCCTAATGAGGATGTCGCGTCCCATCTAAACACTTCGGTAGAATTGTGTGACATGCAAAAGAAAAAATATGTGGACAATGATATTGTGAAATTTAAATTGTTTGCTTTCTCTTTACTGGATCGTGCGAACATTTGGTTTTCTTCTTTGCCTCGCAATAGTGTCGATTCTTGGGATAAGTGCAAAGATGCTTTTATTACTAAGTATTTTCCGCCCGTGAAAATTATTTCCCTTAGAAATCAAATCATGAATTTTAAGCAACTTGATCATGAACATGTCTCACAATCTTGGGAAAGAATGAAATTGATGCTAAGGAATTGTCCTACTCATGGTTTTAATCTTTGGATGATTATAAAATTTTTTTACGCCGGGTTGAATTCCGCCACAGGAGGTACTTTTAAGGAAATTACTTTCGGTGAAGCTACTAAATTTTTAGATAATATCATGACAAATTACTCACAATGGCATATCGAAATAGCACCTACTAGTAAAAATTTAATTCGGTTGAAGAAATTAATACTTTGAGTGAAAAACTTGATGCACTTATGAAATTGGTTGCTAGTAAAAATGCTCCTATTGATCTTAATGGTGTGCCTTTGTCTACTTTGATTAAGCAAAATAGTGATACCGTAGATGTGAATTTTGTCTCGCGAAACAATTTTAATAACAATGCTTATAAAGGTAATTTTAATCCTAGACCTTTTCCTGGAAATTCCTCTCGTAATTATGGTAATTCCTATGGTAATTCTTCTTACAATAATAATAGTAATCCCTCTGATCTTGAAAGTAATATTAAAGAATGTTTTCCGCACAACGTTGATGTCAATGAACCAATTAAAGCTTTCTATTTTTCCATGGATGAATCTAAGAAAAGAACCGCTATTCTTAGAGCTAAAAGGGAATTTTAGAAAGAGCGTTTTCTACCGATTGCTTTCACCATAATGATGAAGATGTTAAGATGATTGGTGTTTCTTCTATTGATTACTTGTTTAGTAATATTAAAATTGATGATAATGAGTATACTTTAATTATAAGGCGTCCTCATAATTCGGAGGGTGAAAATCTTGCTGAAAAAATTGATAAAAGTGGGTTTGGGGAGGTCGAAACTTTAACTAGTGATGTGCCCACTCTTTTGGATTACAAAGATTTTAATTACGATAGTAGTTCTTAGATTGAATGTATTTCTTTGTTGTAATCCATGATAAGTTCATCCAATGGCTATGAACAAAACAAAGCTTTTACTAAACATATTGTAGAAGCAATGATGAAAGCTTTAAAATAAAAGTTGGTATTAAAGATTTCAATTACTAGAAAATTATATGATAAATGGGAACCCACGATTAAAGTCAATATTAAAAACTATGAGTGCTTTGCTCTATGTGATTTAGGTGCTAGTGTTTCCACAATTCCGAAATCTCTATGTGATGTACTAGGTTTTACTAAGTTGGAAGAATACTTGGCGGGTTCTACTATTAAAAACCTTTGGGAAGGAATAATGATGTTCTTATTCTTGCAAATAGGAATTATGTGCCCATAGGTTTTATTTTTCTTGAAATTGATTGCAATACGTCTTGTCCCATAATACTTGGTAGACCGTTTTTACGAAGTATAGGCACCGTGATTGATATGAAAGAAGGGAATGTTAGTTTCCCTTGAGAAAGGGTATGGAACACTTCCCTAGAACTAGAATTAAGCCACCAAATGAATCAGTCATGGGCAACCAATGGATCAAAATCCAAAGATGACAATATTTGAATCTATTTGTTATGCCTAGCTAGGGGCATAAAACGATAGTGCTTGTTGGGAGGCAACCCAATAGTTATCTTTGAATTTTTGTTTTTCTTTCTGTTATTCAATAAATAGGCAATTATACTTATGTTACGACTATGTTTTTTATTTTTTAATCAGTGTTTGTACCAAGTAAAGCCTTTTTGGTGATAGTTGATTTGATCATGTTGAAAAACAGAAACTTTTGCGCCCAGTGGCTAAATTTTTAAAAATCACAAAAGCGACGAAAAATTCTGATTTTTTACACAAGATTGATATACAAATTGCCTATGTTCCTAATGTTTCAGAGTTTTTGGAGTTACGAAAGTATGGAAAAAGTCCAGATTACTACAGACTATTTTCGTTGCATTGTGTTCTTATTTTGATGAATCTATGGATTGTATCGGGGGGTATAAGCCATGGAAAAATTAGAATACAGTAGGTATAATGCAATAATAAAATATGAATGGGTTTTCAACAATACTTAGACTGGTGATTTGCTTTCTTATTCTGACGGATGTCACAAAGGTTTTGTTAAGTTTTTTGTGATTGAAGTTTTCCTGTTTTGGGTGAGATATGATGGCGATTTCCACCCCAACCCCCAACTGGCACCCATGGCGACTCCCATGATCCCACCCAACCCACCCAAATCCAGCCAGCCAAATCTATTTCCCTTCGAATGGATCCATTCAATGATTACCTTTCCATTGGTCATCAACTGGATTTTTCATTTGGACATCATTTTAGGTCAACCCGGTGTCACCCTATTCAGGTTACATCTTGGTGGCATCATTTGGTAGATTGACATTTAGGCTTGATCCTTTGAATGCCAGCCTTGCTATATCATCATGCACTGGAGTAGCCTATAATGCAATCAACGTGATTCATATCTGTGGTAATGTGTACTATTTCTTTGGTTGCTCAAAGGCGGTGGGTGCAACACCCCATATGTAACTTGCCATAATTGTATTCCAACTCTTGCCATTTTCGGCACTAAGTTATGATATTTCCTCGTTGTCGGGTTTTTGTCTTCGTGTGTTTTTGTCTTTTTCCTGCATCTCATATCATGTCATCATGTGCATCGCATTTGCATACATATTCGTCTCATGCATCCGAGCATTTTCCCTCTTGTCCGTTTTGCATTCCGGCGCTCCTATGTCCTCCGGTGTCCCTTTCTACCTCTTTCCATGTGCGGGTGTTAAACGTTCTCGGATTGGACCGAGACTTGACAAGCGGCCTTGGTTTGCTACCGGTAGACCGCCTGTCAAGGTTCGTGCCATTTGGACTTCGTTTGATACTCCAACGGTTAACCGAGGGACCGAAAAGGCCTCGTGTGTGTTGCAGCCCAACACCCCTCCAAAGTGGGCCCAAACCCACCTAAACCTCCTCCATCATCTAGATCGTTCAATCACGATCGCGTGGCCGAAAACTGTGCTCAATTTGGAGCCTCCTAGCTAATCCTACCTATAAAAATGCCACTTCCCCTGAAATTCCGGATCCAAACCACCCTATCCCTAGCTCCCCTCGCCCCTCAGCGCGCCGGACACGTCCGGGCGCACCGGACACACTCCGCCACCGCCAATCGTCCGCCGCCACGTCAGCCGCCGCCGTCTTCTCCCTCCTCCGGCCCGCGAAGCCCGCGCCGGGCCCCCGCGGCCCATCCCGCAGCCGCCGCACGGGCGCGGTCACCCCACCTCACCGCCGCCATGCCGTCCGCCGCCGCCCTATCCCGCGCCGGCCGGCGACCTCGCCGATCCCGCCGCCACCAACCTCTTCAGCCACCGTCGCCCTTCTCGCCGTCCGCGCCCAACATTGCCGCCTCCATGCGCCCCTCGCCGCCCTCGGGTTCCCGGCCTCCCCGCGCCCCGAAGCTTGCCGGCCGTCGTCTCCATCTTCGTCTCCGGCGAGAGATCCGGCTGCCTCGGTTCGCGTGCCCGGCAGATCTGGAACCGCTACAGTAAACCCAAGATCGGGTTGACTTTCTCTCCAACTCCCCGTAATGTTTGGGCATTTTCATCATGGTATAACTCTGCACCCATGGCTACGTTTTGGGCATGTAGCATATCAAATTGTTCGTCTCGACGAGTAATTCATTTCATCTCATTGTATCATGTTCATTTGAGCTCATCTCGATGTCCTAAATGCTGTTGGAAGAGTGCTAGTTTCTGTTAGTTGCAGATTCATATCAGTAATTGGACATTTGTCATTTTTGCCATGATTAATGTGTGCCTCGTATGAACTTGAGCCCTACATGAGTTTTGAAGCATGCCATGCCATCTTTCCAGGGGTGTATGCCATGTATTTTTGTGATCTCTGTGGTGACTAGATCAAGCATGCAAAGTAGCCCTCTCAATGTTGCTGATTTCAGGGACTTCGAAATATTCTGTCTCTGCCCTGTTAATATTTTTATGCCATGTGTTCTTGTTGCTACAAAGTGATCCGTGTCCTTTTTGAGCATGATCAGTAAGGATGTTTTGTAGATATTGTTGTTCTCTATCCATCCATGTATTTGTTTGCAATTAGGGAGCACCCTAGCTTGAGTCAATCGAGCTCTACTTTTGCTATAAAATGTTCCTGGCAGAATGTTTACCTGTTAAGCATTTTGGCCGAGCTTGTTGTAGTTGATCCATACATGCTTTGTTGTTGCTCTTTCCATGTTTAGATTCTATGCCATGTCTACTTGCTGTATGTATGCTTAGTTTGTCATGAAATGCCTTGTGATGAGTGCATCGAGTTTGTAAACATGCCTACTTGATATCTGTGTTGCCATATTCCAGTTTTCTACTAAGTCTGAATCTGTTAACGATAATTGCTATGTTCACATGGTTGCCATTGTATTTTCTGATCCCTTTTGGCTTATGGTCAGTAAGGGACTTTTGTTGTATGCTTTGATTATATTCATGCCATGTCTTTCTTTGCCATGATATGTTCCTGTAGAATGTAGTTATCTTGCTCTAAACATTGCTTCCTGATGTTAAATTCCTGACATGTTATTTTCACTAAGTCTGTAACCTGATATCTTTTGCACTTTTGCCATGCTTGTTTGAACCTGCTATTGAGTGAATTAGCCGTATCTCAGTGTTCATATTTTGTCAAGCAACTTGAGTGGATCCCTGCCATGTATTTTATTGCTATGTTAGATTGCAGTAGCTTGTTGTTCTTGATGCATTTAGATGGCCTCGTGCTGTTAATCGCAGATCGGTGCCATATTTGTTTTGGTTTCCATTTGCAAACTGTGCATCCGTTTCCGGTGATCTTTATATGGATTTCGACCGAAATCAACTCATCTTTCCAGTGGCACTCTTAGTTTTCCAAGTTGAGGCCAGGTTCAATCTTTACTTTCCGAAACATGCTTATGCATCGCATATCGCATCCCGCATATCATACCATGTTTTGCATCATGTTGTTTGTGCATTGCACGTGGTTGATTGTGTCTCTCTTTGCTTGTGTTCTTGCTTTGGGTAGAGCCGGGAGATGAGTACGTGATCGAGGAGCCCGTTGAGTACGTTTACGAGGATCAAGCTAACGCCAACTCGGAGAACTTTGCAGGGAAGATGACATCGAAATCACTTCTATCTTTTCTTGATAGATGCTCACTCTTTTGCTATGCCTATGCTACGATACCTACCACTTGCTTATCATGTCTCCCATATTGCCATGTCAAGCCTATAACCCACCTTGTCCTAGCAAACCGTTGTTTGGCTATGTTACCGCTTTGCTCAGCCCCTCTTATAGCGTTGCTAGTTGCAGGTGAAGTTTGGATTTTGTTCCTTGTTGGAACATGTTTATTGTTGGGATATTATTATTATTATATCTTGTCTATTTTAATGAATCTATACACTTGGTAAAGGGTGGAAGGCTCAGCCTTTTGCCTGGTGTTTTGTTCCACTCTTGCCGCCCTAGTTTCCGTCATACCGGTGTTATGTTCCTTGATTTTGCGTTCCTTACACGGTTGGGTTATAATGGGAACCCCTTCACAGTTCGCCTTGAATAAAGCTCCTCCAGCATGGCCCAACATTGGTTTTACCATTTGCCACCAAGCCTCTTTTTCCCTTGGGTTCCGCAGACTCAAGGGTCATCTTTATTTAAACCCCCGGGCCAGTGCTCCTCTGAGTGTTGGTCCAACCTGTCAGCTGCCGGTGGCCACTAGGGGCAACTCTGGGCTGGCCTACCAGAACCTTGGACAATCCGGTGTGCCCTGAGAACGAGATATGTGCAGCTCCTATCGGGATTTGTTGGTACATTCGGGTGGCTTTGCTGGTTTAGTTTTACCATTGTCGAGATATCTTGTAACCGGGATTCCGAGTCTGATCGGATTGTCTTGGGAGAAGGAATATCCTTCATTGACCGTGAGAGCTTGTGATGGGCTAAGTTGGGACACCCCTGCAGGGATTTGAACTTTCGAAAGCCATGCCCGCGGTTATGGGCAGATGGGAATTGTTAATGTCCGGTTGTAGAAAACCTTAAACTTAACTTAATTGAAATGAATCAACAGAGTGTGTGGCCGTGATGGTTTCTTTTCGGCGGAGTCCGGGAAGAGAACACGGTCTCGTGTTATGTTTGATCGTAGGTTGTTCTAGGATCACTTCTTGATCATAGTTTATCGAACGTGCCTTTGCCTTCTCTTCTCGCTCTCTTTTTGCGTATGTTAGCCACCATATATGCTAGTGCTTGCTGGAGCTCCACCTCATACCTTTTACCCTTCCTATAAGCTCAAATAGTCTTGATCACGAGGGTGTGAGATTGCTGAGTCCCCGTGACTCACAGATTACTTCCAAGACCAGATGCAGGGACCGATGATACTGCTCCAGGTGATTCGACTAAGCTCAAGTGGGAGTTCGATGAGGACTCAGGACGATACTACGTTTCTTTTCTAGACGACCAGTAGTGGTGCCCAGTTGGGGCGATCGGGGACTTTGTCGCATTTGGGGTTGTTCTTTATTTTGGTTCCGTAGTCGGACCTTGATTGTATCTGGATGAATGTAATGATATTTATGCTATTGTGTGACGTGGCGAGTGTAAGCCAGCTATGTATCTCTTTCCCTTATTTATTACATGGGTTGTTGTGAAGATTACCTCACTTGCGACATTTCTTACAATGCGGTTATGCCTCTAAGTCGTGCTTCGACACGTGGGAGATATAGCCGCATCGTGGGTGTTACAGTGGATTCCATTTAGTTCGTTTACAGTCCTTCACTTGCAATATGTTCAAATGTTTCTTCCATCCTTGGAGCGGTGGTGGCCCTAATTGGGTCTATGAAGAGAGGATTTGGCTCAACGAACAAGAGGCAAAATGGCATCATGTGTCATATAAAAAAAGACTCCTCTACGACACATCTCTATCAAGAAAGTTTATCGAAGGATCCACAATGATCTAACCTCAACCTCTCATCCTAATCCGCATGTTACATCCATAGAGAGGGGTAATCAACGGATTCTATCAGGAGCTAATTCTATTTCGATTGGTAATCTTCGTATCATGCCCGATGGCATGGATGATCAGTTCTTTCAGTCCAATGAGGGACGTAGCTCAACCACTCCCATGCATAACGGACCGTTAGTTGCAGGATCCAATGGAAATTTGTCACACCCTAGCTAGTTCAAGCATTAGAGTGTGCATCATGTTTAATTTTCTCTTAAATTTGAAATGGGGATGACAGAACCCCCAGCACCCTCCCTGGAACAACTAGGGTTTACTAAAAAACTTTTTCAATGAACCTGAAATGCCCTTCTAAAAAGCCCACCCTTTTTGTTTTGGGTTAAAACCCCTGACAAAAATGGTGCACATTTTTTCTAGGACATCTAAGGTCATTGGATTAATCCTTATAGTATTTGCATTTGGGCATTTAAATGCTATAAAATATTTTAAATGCTCAAATAATCATAAACTAAAATGTTTGCTGTTGGATATATTCTAAGCAGTAGCCATGATTAATTTTATGATTTATGGAAATGCCCTGGCATTTTTAATAAAGCCCTGAAGCTACAGAAATAATAGAATAAATAAGAAAAACAGAAAAGGAGAGAAAGAACAGGAACTGACCTGGCGCAGCCCACCTAACACACCAGCCTGCCCACTTGGCGGCCTAGCACCGTGCTGGCCCGCGCCAGCCAGCTGCTTCTTCCCCGCCAGGCAGGCAGGGAGGTGACGCCGGTGTGCCCGAGCTCGCCACGGCGTCACCTGCTTGCCGCCCACGCCCCTGGATGCCTGGACGCCTCCACGTCGCACCCCGAAGCCCCTGGACACGCCATTCCCCCCTGTCTCTCTCCCTCGCCGTTCCCCACCATGGCCGACGCTCCTGTTGCCGCACCGTCGTCGTAGCCGCGCCCTCCGTCGTCCTTGCGCCGTGCCATCGTGTCCATGAGCTCCGCCGTCGTCGACTACATCGAGTAGGTCGAGCCCCGAGCGCTCGCTCGCCCCGGAGACGCTGCACCGAGCTCGTCCTCAACTCTAGCCACTGGAGATCCCTTTCGTCATCCCCGCCGCATCAGCTCATCCCCGACCTCGCCGACTGCCTCGACGAGACCCCCGTGAGCTCAGCCACCTCCCCACCCCCTCCATTCTCTCTCTCGAGCCCCGTAGCGACCGCACGTAGCTCACCCGCACGCACCGCCATAGAGCTCGTCGCCGATGAGGCTCCGGCCACCCAATGGTCGCGCCACCCTGTCCACCAGTCCTACCGCACCTCCAGGAGCTCAACGCACCAAACCACACGCCTCCCCGTGCCCCCTAGCGACTAGTTCAACCTTACCCGAGCTCCGGCCGCCGCCAACCTCATCGCCGACGACGTTTCCGGCCACCCCAGCTCCACCCACTGCCACCACTCGACGCGGCTTCCTCCCCGCACCACGTAGATAGTCTCCGTCGTCCTTTTGGTCACCAGAGTGCAAATCCCGCGCTACCCCGCCGCGTCTGGCCTCGCCGGCGGCTAGACGCCGGCGAGTTGACCCTGTTTGACCCCCGTGTGGGCCCAGGTTGACTCCCCTCCTGAGTCTATGACAGGTGGGGCCGGCCTGCTAATTAGTTTAGGATTAGTTTTAACTAAATTTAATTAGTTCAGTCACTGACATGTGGGCCCAGGCCCCACTGACAGTTAATTAGCACTAACATAATTCTGTTAATTAGCTGAGACACTGACAGACAGGGCCCACCAGTCAGGTTTGACCTGGCCGACCCAGTTGACCCGCTGATGTCACACCTATGTCATGCTGACGCATTAATTCAATTACTGGATTTATTCTTTAATAGGAAATTCCAGAAAATCGCCAAAACTTCTAAAAATCATAGAAAATCAACCATAGCTCCAAATGCAAAGATTTATATATGAAAAATGATCAAAAAAATTCAATCTATCCATCTGTAATGGTTTCATGCATGACAAAACAAGTTAACCTTGCTGTTCAAGCAGAATAAGATAATGCACTAATAAGGCCATGTTAAATGAGCTAACATTTGAATCTTTGATTCAAATGAGTTCATTCCTTCCTGTTTTAGCTTGCATTAGGCCAAGACAGTTTCATCTTGCCATGTCATAGCATGCATCATATTGTTGCATATTGTCATGTGTTGAATATGTTCGGTGTGCCTTTCGTGGTAGGTTCTGCCTCTGAGGATAACCCCGAGTATCCGTCTGAAGGGCAGTACCCTACTACCACTACAACAGGCAAGCAACCCATTGATCATTCCGATACAAACCCATGTTCTCGCTTCTACTCTTGTTTACTACATTAAGACAACGCGATTCAAACTGCTGTGTGCTACGGTAGTTGAACCCTTATCCTCTGCATGACCTGTCATTGCCATAGTAACTAGATGAAACCCACTAGCATGTGTAGGAGTTGATTGAGCCATGTATGTGATTCCTACCTTGCTATGCCTGCTATGCTTAGAGTTGTGTCAGGTCTGGTTCATCTGGGTGATGGGCTAGAGTGAAATGATTATGTCGGTAATATGAGGGATGTGTTGAACATGTGTTGGTAAAGGTATCGATGAGAGGCCATGTAGGAGTACATGGTGGGTTGTTTCATTGAGGCCGTCCATAAGAACTGAGATCTGTATGCATGATTTAAGATTCAGCTACTACCACACATTGGGCCCTGAAATATGACCCCGCTCGACTTACTGACCTCTCTCGCCCTCTGTCCAGGAGTTGCAACTAGTTTCTGGTGTTTGTAGGTTATGTGTTGGCGGCCGTGCGTAGCGCTGACCCTAGGGGTGGGCTATGATGCGGTAGATACACTGTGGCCGGGTATGCCGGGCGCCCGTTTGGCGTCTCGGGACCCTGTACACATCGTTTGGGGCCGTTGAGGACACCCCGGCCGGATTTCCTTGTGGATGGAACCTGAATAGGCGATAAACCTGGACTAGAGACTTGTGCGGTTAGTCAGGTCGTGGTCTACACCCACGTCGGTTTTTGCTTGAAGTCTGCCGAACACATGTCGTGTGCAGACGCTAAGTGGTGGAAACATGTGTGACGAAGTACACCCTTGCAGGGTATAAAACTATTCGAATAGCCGCGTCCGTGGTAAAGGACCACTTGATTGCCTATACAGTTCATAGACAAGTTAATGGTTACTAATAAAAGACTCAAGATAAGTGTGAGTACCGAGGATGGCCCTCTCATAGGATGACAAGGGAGGATCCCCGGTGGAGTATTGTGTTAGTGAGTAGTGGACTCGTGTGCGAAAACTATTTTACTAGTGGAGTTCCATAGGATAGCTTAGCCAAGAGTCAAAGCTGGCTTGCTGCAATAACCCCACCACCTTCTTGAGAATGAGCATGTATAGTACGTTCTGTTGTAAGACTTGCTGAGTACCTTTGTACTCATGTTTGCTTAATTACTGTTTTCAGACGACAACACCGCCCCCTCCGATGGGTTCTACGTAGACCTTGATGTCGACGAGTGACTAGCCACCCAGGTGGTGATCCTGGCCATGGAGGGCCCTATGTAGATAGACAGGCTTCAGAAGCCTTCTTGCTTTCTAGTGTCTGTACTCAGACTATTTACTTCCGCTTGTGCTTGTATGCTTGTATGACTTGAGTGTTGGGTCATGTGACCCCTACCTATATGAACATGTTATGTATGGCTCTCCGGAGCCTTTAAATAAAGTACTTGAGTTGTAGAGTTTTGTTGTGATGCCATGTTGTATGTACTCATATCGGGCATATTGTGTGTATGATTGAAATGCTTGGTATGAGTGGGATCCGACAATCTAGTTGTTTATCCTTGGCAGCCTTTCTTATGGGGAAATGTAGTCTAGTGTTCCTCGAGCCATAGTAGTCTGCTACAGCCCGGTTCACCGGAGTCCTGCTAGCCCAGCACTACTGTTCGGGACACTTGACTGGACGGCATGTGATTCACTTCATTCCTATGTCTGTCCCTTTGAGGAAGTGTCACGCGGTGACATCCGGAGTCCTGCCTAGCCTGCTACAGCCCGGGTTCCCCGGAGTCCTGTTAGCCCAGTGCTACAGCCCGGATTCACTCGCTGATGACCGACATGCTCGATGTGATTCATGTATGCCTGTCTCCATAGGTCTGTGCCGCTTTGGGTTCACGACTAGCCATGTCGGCCCGGGTTCTCTGTCTTTTGGATGCTAGCGACACTATCATATACGTGTGCCAAAAGGCGCAAACGGTCCCGGGCCATGGTAAGGCGACACCCGTGGGATACCGTGCGTGAGGCCGCAATGTGATATGAGGTGTTACCGGCTAGATCGATGTGACTTGGAATCGGGGTCCTGAAAAAATTCAAATTGCATCAATGGTTTGGGCCTTTCTGCTCACCTGGAGCCCACCAGCAGTCATTTGCCTCAGTCCAACAGACAGCCCTCCTCGGAATCAATTCATTTTCCAGATAAACCACCTAATATTATTTTCTACTCGTAATGCTTGGGATATGATCATTATCCCTCTGCTTGTTGTAACAATATTAGATGCAGAAAATGCTATGGTTACAATCACGTAGCTAGATTTTGTCTCAACAAGAAAAACCGTATGCTGGTATATTCGAAAATATCGACTGCTCCTGCCAAGCGCAATAAATCCCAGGAGCCACCCCTTGCCCTTCGCATTCTGCTCCTCTTCCCAACAACCCAGCTCAGCTAGAAACCACCACCGTTGCCTCCCATGCCATGGCTTGCCACCCCTATAACCCCTACCCTCACCTCCCCGCCGGCACCACGATCATCGCTCCTAGGCCAGAGCGCCTGATACGTCTCCAATGTATCTATAATTTTTTATTGTTCAATGTTGTTATATTATCATTCTTGGATGTTTTACAATAATTTTATAGAAACTTTATATCATTTTTTGGGACTAACCTATTGACATAGTGCCCAGTTCCAGTTGTTGTTTTTTCCTTGTTTTTTACTTCGCAGAAAATCAATACCAAACGGAGTCCAAATGCAGCGGAACTTTTTCAAGATTTTTCTAGACCAGAAGACACCTGTTGGGCCAAGAAGTACCGAAGGGGGGCTCCAAGGGGAGCACAACCCACCAGGGTGCGCCTAGGTGGGTTGTGCCCACCACGTTGGCCTCCCGCACCGCCTCTTTCCTCTATAAATACCCCAATATTCCAGAAACCCTAGGGGAGTCGACAAAAATCAATTCTAGCTGCCACAAGTTCAAGAACCACCAGATCCAATCTAGACACCATCATGGAGGGGTTCATCATCCACATTGGTGACTCTCCGATGATGTGTGAGTAGTTCATTGTAGACCTACGGGTCTGTAGTTAGTAGCTAGATGGCTTCCTCTCTCTTTTTTTATTCTCAATACAATGGTCTCTTGGAGATCTATTTGATTTAACTCTTTTTGCGGTGTGTTTGTTGGGATCCAATGAACTTTGAGTTTATGATCAGATCTATGTTTTTATCCGTGAAAGTTATTTGAGTTTTGATCTCTTATATGCATGATTACTTATAGCCTCGTATTTCTTCTTCGAATCTTTGGTTTAGTTAGGCCAAATAGATCGATTTTTCTTGCCATGGGAAGAGGTGCTTTGTGATGGGTTCGATCTTACGGTGCTTGATCCCAGTGACAGAAGGGGAACTGTCATGTATGTATCGTTGCCATTAAGGATAACAAGATGGGGTCTATTTCTACATAAATAGATCTTGTCTACATCATGTCATCGTTCTTATTAAATTACTCCGTTTCTCCATGATGTTAATACACTAGATGCATGCTGGATAGCGGTTGATGTGTGTAGTAATAGTAGTAGATGCAGGCAGGGGTTGGTCTACTAATCTTGGACGTGATGCTTATGTAATGATCATTGCCTGGATATCTTCATGAGTATTTTAAGTTCTATCAATTGCCCAACAGTAATTTCTTTACTTGCCTTATGCTATTTTTCTCGAGAGAAGCCACTAGTGAAATCTATGGCCCCTAGGTCTCTTCTTTATTTATTTGCCTTCACAATCTATTTTATTTGCTTTTATTTTCAGATCTATTAATCCAAGAACGCAAAAATACCTTGTTGCACTTTATTTTATTTTGTGATCTATCTATCAATTTATTACAACTTTCTCCCATTCACGTGCCACTTTCTGGTGCCGTTACCCGAATGGGATTGACAACCCCTTTCACAAGTCGGGTTGCAAGTATTTGTTCTTTGTGTGCAGGTACCGTTTATGTAGTGTTGTGTGATTCTCCTACTGGTTCGATAACCTTGGTCTCATCACTGAGTGAAATACCTACCGTCGCTGTGTTGCATCATCCCTTCTTCTTTGGGGAAATACCGACGTAGTTCAAGCCGCATCAAAAGGAATTTCCGGCGCCGTGGCCAGGGAGGATCACGTCAAGATAGTCTCTCATGGCCAGAGAGACATCATCAACACTACCGGGTTCCTAATGACAAATCTCATCTCCTTACAATTTACATTGTTTTCCATTTGCCTCTCATTTTACTCTCGCCGACTTAACAAAAAATTTGTCGTTTTATTCGTCCTCTTTTTCGTTCGACGTTTTTTTCATCAGATCTGTTTTGAGTGCAATCTTGTCTCGTAGTCACAATGACTCAAGAGAACACCAAGTTGTGTGATTTCTCCAATACCAAAAACAATGATTTTATTAGCACTGCGATTGCTCCTCCCGCCACTAGTGCGGAGTCTTGTGATATTAATGCCGCTTCGTTGAATCTCGTTATGAAAGATCAATTTTCTGGTACTCCTATTGAGGATGCCGCATCTCATCTTAACACATTCGTGTAATTATGCAATATGCAAAAGAAAAAAGATTTGGACAATGATATTGTGAAGTTGAAATTATTTCCGTTTTCTTTGCGAGATCGTGCAAATTTTTGGTTTTCCTCTTTGCCTCGCAATAGTATCGATTCTTGGGATAAGTGCAAGGATGCTTTTATTACTAAGTATTTTGCGCCCACGAAAATTATTTCCCTTAGGAAGAAAATCACGAATGTTAAGCAACTTGAGCATGAACATGTTTCGCAATCTTGGGAAAGAATGAAATTGATGCTAAGAAATTGCCCTACTCATGGTTTAAATCTTTGGATGATCACACAATTTTTTAATGAGGGATTGAATTTTGTTTCTAAAAATCTTTTAGATTCCATCGCAGGGGGTACTTTTATGGAAATTACTTTGGGTCAAGCTACTAAATTGCTTCATAATATTATGGCAAATTATTCACAATGGCATACCGAATGAGCTCCTACTAGTAAAAAAGTCAATTCGGTAGAAGAAATAAATTCTTTGAGTGAAAAAGTTGATGCTGTTATGAAGTTGGTTGCTAATAAAAATTCTCCTATTGATCCTAATGATGTGCCTTTGTCTACTTTGATTGAGAAAAATTGTGATGACGTAGATGTGAATTTTGTTTCACGAAACAATTTTAATAACAATGCTTATAGAGGTAATTTTAATCTTAGACCTTTTCTGGGAAATTCCTCTAATAATTATGGTAATTCCTATGGTAATCCTTCTTATAATAATAATAGGCACACCTTGATCTTCAGAATAATATTAAATAATTAATCAACGGTCAAAAGAATTTTAATACTATGATGGAAGGGAAATTGAGTAAGATTGATGATTTGTCTAGAATCATTGATAGAATTTCTCATGATGTAGAAAATCTCAAGATCAAATTTTTTGTGCCTAATATTTAAGTATCAATTAAAGCTTTATATGTTTCTATGGATGAAAGTAAGAAAAGAACCACTATGCTTAGAGCTAGAAGAAATTTTTTAGAAATGTCGTTTTCTAGTGATTGCTTTCATAAAAATGATGAAGATCACAAAATGATTGGTGTTTCTTCTATTGATTCTTTTTTAGTAAAATTAAGATTGATGATAAAGGGACTAAAGAGGAGTCTACTTTAGTTAGAAGGAATCCCAATAATTTGGAGGGTGAAAATCTTGTTGAGAAAATTGATAAAAGTGGGTATGAAGAGTTCAAAACATTAACTTGTGATGTGCCCACTCTTTTGGATTACAAAGATTTGAATTATGGTAATTGTACTTTGATTGATTGTATTTCTTTGTTGCAATCCATGATAAATTCACCCCATGCTTATGAACAAAATAAAGCTTTTACTAAACATATTGTTGATGCTATCATGAAAACTTTGGAATAAAAGTTGGAATTAGAGATTTCAATTCCTAGAAAACTTCATGATGAATGGGAACCTACTATCAAAGTAAATATTAAAAATTATGAGTGTTTTTTATGTGACTTGGGTGCTAGCGTTTCTACAATTCCCAAATCTTTGTGTGATGTGCTCGGTCTTACCAATATTGAAGAATGTTCCTTGAATTTGCATTTGGCGGATTCTACTATTAAAAACCCTATGGGAAGAATTAATGTTGTTCTTATCCATGCAAATAGGAATTATGTGCCCATAGATTTTATGGTTCTTGATATTGATTGTAATTTGTCTTGTCCAATTATTCTTTGTCGACCATTTTTACGCACTATTGGTGTCGTGATTGATATGAAAAAAGGAAACATTAAATTTCAATTTACACTAAGGAAGGGTATGGAACTCTTCCCTAGAACTTGAATTAAGCCACCATATGAATCAATCATGAGGGCATCCTACAGATCTAGAAACAAAGATGACAACACTAATGTCGGCGTTCTGGGAATGGGGGTACGGATACGTCTCCGTCGTATCTACTTTTCCAAACACTTTTGCCCTTGTTTTGGACTCTAACTTGCATGATTTGAATGGAACTAACCCGGACTGACGCTGTTTTCAGCATAATTGCCATGGTATTATTTTTTTTTGCTGAAATAAAAGTTTTCGGAATGACCTAAAAATCGACGGAGATTATTTTTGGAATATATAAAAAATACTGCAAGAAGAATCCATGTCAGGGGGCCCACACCCTGTCCACGAGGGTGGGGGGCGTGCCTACCCCCTGGGCGCCCCCTGCCTCGTGGACCCCCTAAAGCTCCACCGACCTCAACTCCAACTCCATATATTCATATTCGGGGAGAAAAAAAATCAGAGAGAAGGATTCATCGCGTTTTACGATACGGAGCCACCACCAAGCCCTAAACTCTCTCGGGAGGGCTGATCTGGAGTCCGTTTGGGGCTCCGGAGAGGGGAATCCGTCGCTGTCGCCATCGTCAACCTTCCTCCATCACCAATTTCATGATGCTCTATCACACCCTAGCTAGTTCACGCATTAGAGTGTTGCATCTTGTCTACTCTTCCAGAAAACTGAAATGGGGATGGCGGAACCCCCATCACCCCCTGGAAACAACTAGGGTTTACTAAAATCTTTTTCAATGAACATGAAATGCCCTTCTAAAAAGTTCACCCTTTTTGTTTTGGGTTAGAACCTCTGACAAAATGGGTTCACATTTTTCCAGGACACATAAGGTCATTGAATTAAATCATTACTATTTGCATTTGGGCAATTTAAATCCTATAAATATTTTAAAATGCCCAAATAATCCTGAAAGTATTTTTAGGCTGTTGAGAATATTTTTCAAATGTGCCTCTGAATATTTTCAGGTTTTTCCTAAATGGAATAGTATTTTTACTATTTCAAAACACAGAACAAGAATAAATAAAAAAGAAAAACAAAAGCAGAGAGCAGAGAGCAGAGTCTTACCTAGCGCTCACCTAGCAGGCCCACCTAGCCGGCCCAGCCCAGCCACCACTCCAGCGAGCTGCTTGGCCCGGCCAGGCAGGCAGGCAGGTGCTCGACGCCGGAACCAGCGCGCGCCACACAGCTACCCGCTGCCCTGCTTCCTCCCCTCACTGTTCTACTGCTCCGGGTCGGTCACCCACTCTTCCTCCGAGCTCGCAGACACGCCCCTTCCTCCCCAACTCCTCTCCCTCGCTCTCCCGCACCATGGCCGACGCTGCCGCGCCCGCGCCACCGTGATAACCGCGTCCGCCGTCGTCCCCGTGCCACGTCACTGTGTTCATTCGCTCCGCCGTCGTCATCCACGTCGAGCAGGCCGAGCCCCGAGCGCTCGCCCATTCTAGAGTCGCCCCTGACCTCATCTTCCCCAACTCCGGCCGCCGAGATCGCCATCGTCGCCCCGCTCAGCTCCGGCCTTCCCCGAGCCTGCTTCGACGCTTGCTGCAATCGCCGTGAGCTCAGCTCCGCCATCCCCCTCTCCGTTAACTCTCTCTTGCACCGTATGCACTACACCACGTTCACCCGCACCCGCTGCCGCTGAGCTCGTCGCTGTCGTGACTCCGGCCACACCACCTTGACCAATGCACTCACCGCACTCGCAGGAACCCGTAGCACTACTCCACGCGCCTCGTCGTGCCCCATAACCTCGGGTTCGACCTCACCCAAGCTCCGGCAGCCGCACAGCTCGTCACCGGCGACGTTTCCGGCCACCACAAGCTCCACCTCTGCCACCAAATGACGCAACTTGCTCCCAGCTACGCATAGATGCTCTCCGCCGCCCATTTGGTCATCGGAGCACGAAACCCGCACTGCCCCGCCGCGTCTGGCCTCGCCGGCGGCTAAACGCCGGCGAGTTTGACTTCGTTTGACCCTGCTTGACCCCGTGTGGGCCCAGGTTGACTCCCCCTGAGTCTATGACAAGTGGGACCGCTCTGCTAATTAACTTAGATTAGCACTAACTAAATTTAGTTAGTTAATTAACTACTGACACGCGGGTCCCACTGGTCAGGTTTGACCTGGACCGGCTCCGTTGACCACTCACGTCACCCTGATGCAATGCTGACGCATTAATTCAACTACTAGAATTATTCTTATATAGGAAATTCCAGAAAATACTACAAACTTCAAAAATTCATAACTTTTAATCTGTAACTCCAAATGCAAAGATTTATATATGAAGTTTGATCAGAAAAATTCAATATTTCCATCTGTAATGGTTTCATGCATGACAAAACACTTTAACCTTGCTGTTTAGGTGAAACAAGATAATGCACTTAAATGGCTTAATAACTTAAGCCTCCATTTCAATCTTTGATTCAAATAGACTCAAACCAACTTGTTTCACAATGCATTATCCAGGACACCTCATATAGCCGCGTCATAGCATGCATCATATTGTTGCATATTGCCATGTGATGATTGCGCTCTGTGATGTCTTTCATGGTAGGTTCTGCCTCCGAGGATATTCTCGAGTATCCAACTGAAGGGCAGTACCCTACTACTACTCCATCAGGCAAGCAGCCCCATTGATCATATCGATACAATCCCATGTTCTCGCTCCTGCTCTCATTTACTGCATTAAGACAACAACATTTCAAACTGCTGTGTGCTGCGTAGTTGAACCCTTATCCTCTACATGACCTGTCATTGCCACAGTAACTAGATGAAACCCACTAGCATGTGTAGGAGTTGATTGAGCCATGTATGTGTTTCCTACCTTGCTATGCCTGCTATGCTTAGAGTTGTGTCAGGTCTGGTTCATCTGGGTGATGGGCTAGAGTGAAATGATTACGTCGGCAATGTGAGGGATGTGTTGAACATGATTTGGTAAAGGTATCGATGAGAGGCCATGTAGGAGTACATGGTGGGTTGTTTCATTGAGGACGTCACTAAGAACTGAGATCTCTATGTGTGATTTAAGAATCAGTTACTACCATGCATTGGAATCCTTAATTGACCCTCTCGGCTTCTTAACCACCCTAGTACTCTATCCAGGAGTTGCAGCTAGTTTCTGGTGTTTGTAGGTTATGTGTTGGCGGTCGTGCGTAGTGCTGACCCTAGGGGTGGGCTATGATGTGGTAGATACACCGTGGCACGGTGTACCGAGTCACCCATTTGGTGTCTCGGGAACCCTGTTCACATCGTTCGGGGTCGTATGTGGAAACCTCGGCGGGACTCCCTGCGGATGGAACCTGGATAGGTGATAAACCTGGACTAGAGACTTGAGTGTTTAGGTAGGCCGTGGCCGACACCCTCGTTGGGCTTCCGCTTGAAGGTTGCCGAGTACATGTCGTGTAAACGACGGTAAGTGGTGAGAGCGTGTGTGAAGAAGTACACCCCTGCAGGGTTAACATCATCTATTCGAATAGCCGCGTCCGCGGTAAAGGACTACTTGGTTGCTTATACAGTTCATATACAAGTTAATGGCTACTACTAAAAGACTCAAGACAAGTGTGAGTACCGAGGATGGCCCTCTCGTGGGATGACGAGGGAGGATCCTCGGTGGAGTATTGTGTTGGTGATTAGTGGACTCGTGTGCGAAAACTATTTTACTTGTGGTGTCTTGTAGGATAACTTAGCCAAGAGTCAAAGCTGGCTTGCTGCAATAACTCCACCACCTTCTTGAGAATGAGCATGTATAGTAGGATCTGTTGTAAGACTTGTTGAGTACCTTTGTAGTCATGTTGCTTTAATTACTGCTTTCAGATGACAATGCCGCCCCCTCTGACGGGTTTTATGTAGACCTCAACGTCGATGAGTGACTTGCCACCCAGGTGGTGATTCTGGCCATGAAGGGCCCTATGTAGATAGACAGGCTTCGTCAAGCCTTCTTTCTTTCTAGTGTCTGTACTCAGACTAATTTGCTTCCGCATGTGCTGGTATGCTTGTATGACTTGAGTGTCGGGTCATGTGACCCCTACCTGTTTGAACATGTTATGTATGGCTCTCCGGAGCTTTAAATAAAGTACTTTGAGTTGTAGAGTTTTGTTGTGATGCCATGTTGTATATACACATATCAAGCATATTGTGTGTATGATTGTAATGCTTGGTATGTGTGGGATCCGACAATCTAGTTGTTTATCCTTGGCAGCCTCTCTTATGGGGAAATGTAGTCTAGTGCTTCCATGAGCCATAGTAGTCCGCTACAGCCCGGTTCACCGGAGTCGTGCTAGCCCAGCACTACTGCTCAGGACACTTGACTGGCCGGCATGTGTTTCACTTCGTTCCTGTGTCTGTCCCTTCGTGGAAATGTCACGCGGTGACATCCGGAGTCCTGCCTAGCCTGCTACCGCCCGGGTTCCCGGAGTCCTGTTAGCCCAGTGCTACAGCCCAGATTCACACGCTGCTGTCCGACATGCTTGATGTGATTCATGTATGTCTGTCCCCATAGGTTTGTGCCGCTTTGGGTTCACGACTAGCCATGTTGGCCCGGGTTCTCTGTCATATGGATGCTAGCGACACTATCATATACGTGAGCCAAAAGGCGCAAACGGTCCCGGGCCATGGTAAGGCGAGACCCGTGGGAATACTGTGCGTGAGGCCGCAAAGTGATATGAGGTGTTACCGGCTAGATCGATGTGACTCGGAATCGGGGTCCTGACATGCTCACCGCCGTGCGTGAGTAATTCCATCAAAGGCTTGCTAGACGGTGATGGGTTGGATGAGATTTATCATGTAATCGAGTTAGTTTTGTTAGGGTTTGATCCCTAGTATTCACTATGTTCTGAGATTGATGTTGCTATGACTTTGCTATGCTTAATGCTTGTCACTAGGGCCCGAGTGCCATGATTTCAGATCTGAACCTATTATGTTTTCATGAATATATGTGAGTTATTGATCCTATCTTGCAAGTCTATAGTCACCTACTATGTGTTATGATCCGGCAACCCCGAAGTGACAACAATCGGGACCACTCCCGGTGATGACCATAGTTTGAGAAGTTCATGTATTCACTATGTGTTAATGCTTTGGTCCGGTACTCTATTAAAAGGAGGCAATAATATCCCTTAGTTTCCAATAGGACCCCACTGCCACGGGAGGGTAGGACAAAAGATGTCATGCAAGTTCTTTTCCATAAGCACGTATGACTATATCCAGAATACGTGCCTACATTACATTGATGAACTGGAGCAAGTTCAGTGTCACCCTATGTTATGACTGTTACATGATCGATCGCATCCGGCATAATTCACCATCACCGATCCATTGCCTATGAGGTTTTCCTATATTGTTTTCTTATTTACTTTTCCGCTGCTACTGTTACAATCACTGTAAAACCCAAAAATATTACTTTGCTACCATTACCACTATTATCATATTACTTTTCTACTAAATACTTTGCTGCAGATGTTAAGTTTCCAGGTGTGGTTGAATTGACAACTCAGCTGCTAATACTTGAGAATATTCTTTGGCTCCCCTTGTGTCGAACCAATAAATTTGGGTTGAATACTCTACCCTCAAAAACTGTTGCGATCCCCTATACTTGTGGGTTATCAGGTACCCAGACTTTCTTGCTTGTGGCCCACGATGTGGCTCCATCGACGGCCTAGTACGGCCCACCTTCAGCATCAACAGCTCAAGACCATCGCGAGGGGCCAAGCCTCGCGAGGCGGACGATGTGAAGACCTCCAGAAGGAGCGCCCTCCTCAGACTGGCTCCTAGGGAGCGGAGGTTTCTATGCAAGCCCTCACCTCATGAGGTTTGGATGATGCAAGCCATGACGACCAAGGCTAGGCGGGCGCCAGCGGGCATAGTACATCAGTTTCCTCTTTGGTGCTAAAGAGGCAAGCGCAGGCGCAGAGTCCCGAGGAATCAGCCCAAGGTTTCTATTTCCATGCAACAAGACCAAGACTGCCAGGACGGCAGGACCAAGGTCATCACCGGGCCCACCACAACATCGCAACCAGAAGCTTTGCAGGCGAAGACCACCTTTCGCTAGGATAAGATGTACTAGTTGTATCTCTTCGAATTTGGCCATTGTGGGATCCCTTCGCGCCTCTATTTTGGGGGAAGAGGACCAAGGCAACTATAAATATAGCCTAGCCACCACCATAGAAGGGGACGGATCATTCAGACCATCCTCTCCCTCACTAGCTCAAGAACACACCTCCTGAGGTTGTTCTTCCACTGTACTAGTTCATCCTCAGCCCACCTCGACGCTAATCCACCACAAAGGAGTAGGGTTTTACACCGCAAGGTGCCCATGACTGGGTAAACTGCCTTGTCCCATTTTCTTCCTGTTCATCGAGCTAGGCCATGGGATCGACGAGTAGACATATTGGGGAAGATTGAGTTCTTCACATGCACCCCAGAGCTCGAATCTATCCAGGATCTACGGAACCCGGAATCCGACATTTGGCGCACCAGGTAGGGGTGCGTCGGAGCCTCCCTTCCTCTCATCGATCCACCACCGCTCCACCGTTCTCATGGCTAATGCCCCTCGAGCACACGCCAAGCACTGGGGCGCTCCGCCTAACCGGGCAGCGTATTCCGCCCAAGAAGGTCTCCGCTCCGTGCTCCTCGCAGCCCGCACGCCACCCAGCGTCGTTGGTCGTGGGCGGTGCGGACCGCCACCACCCGCTCTCGCGCCACACCGCACCCACGCCACCACGCGATCTTCGAGTTGTGCCGCGACGACGGCACTACACACCCACTGGGAGCACACGAACACACGAGACGCACTCATCGTGGCACGAGAGCTGCCGTGATGCAGGCTGGCGGAAGGCGGCCACGACGCCCTGCTGGAGCGGGTCACCTAGTTTCTCGATGCCGCCTGCAGGTGCGCGGCACCTTTCTGCACCCTGCCCACGTCGCAAGCTGTGCCTGGGGTGTGTGCCGGCCTCCGCTACGCCCGCGTGCCCCTCTTCGCAGGAGTTCACAGCACCAACCCAACCCGGGACGCCGCTCATCCTACCTAGGGTACGCTACCGCCGGGCATGGAGAGCATGGATAGTCCCTCCTGGGCCCGTGCCGGGACGCCACCCTATGGTTGTCATGACCTGGAACCGAGCCTGGCGACCAACAACGCAGGACGGCCAGGCGGCGACTTTGGCCTGGCGTCTTCGGGCACCCCTGTACGTCCCCTAACGGATTGTCGGTACGCATCAAGAAGCAGCCCATGTCCGTTCCCCACGTCGGCCTGGGCGTCAAGGCCACGCGAAGCCGAGGCTCTTCACGAGCCGCCCCGGAGCTTCGCCGACGCCTTCAACGACAATAGCCATTGGGTACAGCTGATGTCTTAGGAGCAGGATTTCACTAACCATGGACCGCAAGTGCACTAAGCTAGGGCAGCAGCCATGGACCTCAGGGTGATGGCCCCACTGCAGGCGGACGAGATGCACTGGGGGCTGCACAGAGGGAGCCCGATGCTAGGGCCTCCTCCGTGCCGCATGGAGAAAGGCGCCGCACGGAGGTATGTCCCCTGGCAGGGAAGGCACCGGCGAGCCCTTTCCCCTGGTAGAGGACCTCTAGTTGTTGGGGCACCTCCAGCGTCCCCCTTGCCCCTTGGTCTCGTCCTGGTTTTCGGACGCCCAACAGTGGTCAGGGGAGGCGCAGTGCGGGGCCCTCGTCAGGCACCATGGACGCACGTGAAGATCTCCGCTCGTGACACTCTCATGTAATAATAGTTGGGGCTATACACACCCCAGAGTCTCCTGAGCGCCATCTTTTGGACTGCAACCGCGCAGGACCGCCGCATGCACACCTAGCCGTAATCCAGCAAGCGGCTCCTCGCGAGGCCCTCTCGAGCAGGCCAGCAGGCTCCTCTAGAGGCCTAAACCCTTGCGAGCCCCCGGAGAGCCCGCCTGAGGAGAAGGGTGCTCCCGTGACATCAGGGCCCGTCCAAGACCTACAGAATCAAAAGATAAGTCGCAAGAACTACTCCGCTCGGAAGCCTCCAGGCTCACGACGGCACATTCCAAATTTCATCTCAAAAGCATATCATCGTTCATACATTATAAAGGCCCCACCTTCAAAATGCTTTCCTGACCCGTAGGGCCATTGAATGTGCAACTATCCCTAGGTGGTTTTGGTAATTCCTAATAACATATAGCTCATTGAGCTAATGCTATTCCAAGATTAATATTTCAGGAAAAGCTCAATCAATGGCATGGCATGGATGAGGAAAGTGGACCCCTCAAAATACTAAGGACAAAAAGATTGGCTCAAGCTCAAAGCTCAAGACTCTACATTTTATATTTTAGTGATCCAAGATTACATTGAGTCTATAGGAAAAGCCAATACTATCAAGGAGGGATGAGGTGTTGCTTGATGAGGTTCTTCTTCATAGTGCTTAGTGATATGCTCCAAAACCCTCAACTACCTTCCCACATCCACATATGACCAAAACAAAAAGTCAAACTCGGCCCCACCGATTCTTTCTATCTGGCGCCACCGAGTTCAAATGTCATAACCACTGCCACAAACCCTAGGCAAATCGGTCTCACCGATAGGGATCTCGGTCACACCAAGATGGGGTTGTAATCTCTCAGTTTCCCTTCGTAACGTTTCGGTCCTACCGAGATGAGCGATCAGTCCCACCGAGATTGCAATGTAAACTCTCTGTTTCCCTTTTGTAACATTTCGGTCCCACCGAAATGAGCGATCGGTCCCACCGAGTTTACCTAACCAACTCTCTGGTTAGCTTATTACCAAAATCGATCCCACCGAGTTTGTGTAATCGGTCACACCGAGATTACGTTATGCCCTAACCCTAACCATATCGGTCCTACCGAGTTGCATCTCAGTCCCACCGAAAATCCTAATGGTCACTAGGTTTGCTAAATCGGTCCGACCGAGTTTCTCAATTCGGTCTCACCGAGATTGGTAAATTGTGTGTAACGGTTAGTTTTTGTGTGGAGGCTATATATACCCCTCCACCCACTCTTCATTCGTGGAGAGAGCCATCAGAACATACCTACACTTCCAATACACATTTTCTGAGAGAGAACCACCTACTCATGTGTTGAGGCCAAGATATTCCATTCACACCATATGAATCTTGATCTCTAGCCTTCACCAAGTTGCTTTCCACTCAAATGTTCTTTCCACCAAATCCATATCCTGTGAGAGAGAGTTGAGTGTTGGGGAGACTATCATTTGAAGCACAAGATCATCAACACACCATTTGTTACTTCTTGGAGAGTGGTGTCTCCAAGATTGGCTAGGTGTCACTTGGGAGCCTCTGACAAAGATTATGGAGTTGAACCAAGGAGTTTGTAAGGGCAAGGACATCGCCTACTTCGTGAAGATCTACCGCTAGTGAGGCAAGTCCTTCGTGGGCGATGGCCTTGATGGGATAGACAAGGTTGGTTCTTCGTGGACCCTTCATGGGTGGAGCCCTCCGTGGACTCGTGCAACCGTTACCCTTCGTGGGTTGAAGTCTCCATCAATGTGGATGTACGATAGCACCACCTATCGGAACCATGACAAAAACATCCGTGTCTCCAATTGCGTTTGAATTCTCCAAACCCTTCCCTTTACATTCTTGCAAGTTGCATGCTTTATTTTCCGCTGCTCATAGACTCTTTGCATGCTTGCTTGAGTTGTGTTAAGATTGCTTGACTTGTGCTAAGATAGCAAAAATCTGCCAAAGACTAAAATTGGGAAAAGGATAGATTTTTAATTGGTCAAGTAGCCTAATCACCCCCCTATAGACATACTTTCGATCCTACAAGTGGTATCAGAGCTTTGA
Source organism: Triticum urartu (assembly GCF_056163025.1). Lineage (NCBI taxonomy): Eukaryota > Viridiplantae > Streptophyta > Magnoliopsida > Poales > Poaceae > Triticum > Triticum urartu. The sequence continues at coordinate 168,056,866 of NC_141873.1, read as the reverse complement.
TCTCCATTTGATTTCCATAGCTTTTGGTGGTCATAGCCTTGGTTTCACAACCTATGAGAGTATGGCGTCTAGCGAGGGAAATTACCACCATAGAGGTCCTTACTTTGATGGTACTAATTTTGCTAGTTGGAAGCATAATATGAAAATGCATATTCTTGGACATAACCCCGCCGTTTGGGCTATTGCGTGTGTTGGCTTGCAAGGTGAATTCTTTGATGGGAGAGAACCGAATCGTGAAGCTACCGCGGAAGAGTTGAAGATGCTACAATACAATGCTCAAGCTTGTGATATCCTCTTCAAGGGATTGTGCCCCAAAGAATTCAACAAAATCAGCCGTCTTGAGAATGCAAAGGAAATTTGGGATACTTTGATTGATATGCATGAAGGTACCGACTTCGTCAAGGAATCCATGTTGGATGTGCTTCAAAGTCAACTTGACAAGTTCAAAATGAAGGATGGTGAAGGTGTCGCTGAAATGTACTCTAGGCTTGCTCTTATCACAAATGAGATTGCCGGCTTAGGAAGTGAAGAGATGACCGACAAATTCATCATCAAGAAGATCCTAAGAGCCTTGGATGGAAAATACGATACCATATGCACATTGATCCAAATGATGCCAAATTACAAAGATCTCAAGCCAACGGAAGTCATTGGAAGAATTGTTGCTCATTAGATGTCACTCAAGGACAAGGAGGAGCTCCATAACAAGTCAAGTGGTGCTTACAAAGCGTCATGTGAAGCCCCCACATCATCAAGTGAGAAACAAACCTTCAATGAATAATTGAGCTTAATGGTGAAGAACTTCAACAAGTTCTACAAGAATAGAAGTAAAGAGAGAAGTTCCAAGTCAAGGTCCTACAATGACAAAAGATCTTCTAGTCGAGAGCGAAACTGCTACAATTGTGGAAGACCCGGACACTACTCCACTGAGTGTACGGCTCCCCACAAGAGAAGAGAAGATTCTCCCAAAAGAAGAAGTAGAAGAGAAGAATCACCATCAAGGGAGAGAAGGAGTAGGGATGATAGATATGAACGAAGACCCTCACGGAGAAGCAAGGATTTGGAAAGGAAGGACAAGTCATCAAGGAGCTACACAAAACGAAGACATCAAGCTCATGTTGGTGAATGGGTATCCGGCTCCGACTCCGACAATGACTCCGAGAGAAGCTATCACTCCGACTCCGAATATACTCAAGATGAAGGTGTTTCTGGTCTAGCACTTGTGTCAACCAACTCCTATGACATATTTGATTCACCAAATGAAGGAATTGGAAGATGCTTCATGGCCAAAGATCCAAAGGTATCACACCTCGAGTATGTTGATTTCAAGAGTGATGAAGATGACTTGTTAGGTGATGATGATTTACTTGTTGACAACTATGGTGATGAATACTGTGGTGAAAGGAATGACAATGATAAGGAGAAGATTCAGTCTCTAACTAAAGAACTAAACACTCTTAAGTTAGCTCATGAAACTATCTTAGGAGATCATCGAGAACTTTTAAGGACTCATGAGAAATTACGTTTTGAAAAGCTCAATCTTGAGCAAGAGCATGAGTTCCTAAAGGCAATCAATGATGATCTTCGCAAGAAAAGTTCTTCTTACATTGCCAAGCGTTTACTCTTATCCACTTACATGCTTCAAGTCAAGTCTAGTAACAAGAACAAGAAGGATTCTTCTTCTGGTAGTAACAATAATCATGCTAAGTCCAATATTGTTGCTTCTAGTAGTTCTCTTGATTCCACTAATGATTCTCTTAGACAAGTTACACTTGAGCAAGAAAATAGCTTATTGAAGGGAATTATAGAGAAAGGTGTTTACAAGAGCCTTGCTGGGAGTAAGCAATTCGAGGAAATTGTACGCAAGTAGGAAGGCACCGGAAGAATCAAGGTATTGGTTTTGAACAAAAGTTCAATGCCAATGGAGTTGAGTGGGGAGAAGATCAATACCCCAAGATGAAGTTTGTTCCTTAACAAGAGAAGTATGATCCTACTTCTTTCAAAGGGACACAAGCTCAAGATGATCTTCCACCACAAGACCACAAGCAAAAAGGCAAGGGCAAGCTTCAAGAGGAAATTGATGCATTTGAAGAAGCTCCTAAGGCCTTGGTCAAGTGGGTTCCCAAGACTACATCAAGTTCCACTTCATCAAGTACAACTACAACTCCGAGGATTCCCATCAAGATGGTGTGGATCCCGAAGAAGAACTAGAGAGTTCTTGAGGGTGACTCCGCCAACATAGTTCACTCCTATCATTTTGGCAAGAACAAGTGCAATCAACTTACACATCTTGCACTAGTTCAAGGAGTCACAAACCCTCTTGTTGGTAAGACAAGGGACAAGGTGACCTAAAGCTTTCATAGACATCATCTTGTGTGTGCATCACTCTATGTCTATGGATATCCTTGTTTGTTCCTTGTGGGACTAACACGTGTAGGTATTGAAAGTGCAACTCACTCCAAAGGATAGCTCCAAATGATCTACATCAACATTGATCATCCACATCTTCAACATCTACATGAAGTCATCATCGACAAAACCCAAGGATAGTTCATCCCTCTTAGGGGGGATCTCACATCTAGGGGGAGATTTACTCTAACAATTGAGTTAAAGCAACTCTAATGGTGTGAACACAACAACCCTTTATGTAAAAGTGGTAACCCCACTTGTGCTTAAACGATGAGTATGACCTATGATCATCTGTTCTCATTTGACTCCTAAGTTAATATACTCATATATAGATGACCTAGTCATCGCCAATTGCTTGATAGATGCTAGAATTGTTTGTGCATGCTTTGCCACATATTTCACTTGTCATTTTATTGTGTGAGCATGTTGGTTGCATAATTTTCTCATTTGAGGACATCCACTTGTTGTTTTGATTGATTGGTTTCCTTTTCTTTTGGCCAAGTGGATGGACAAGAATGCCTAAGAACCTTCTCTAGCTATCTATGCTCTTCTCGTATCAAACTCTATTCATGCTACATCACAAAATTTGATCAAGTCAGATTCGAACCACTCTGTGTGAGGAGCACTCAGAGTCCCCGATTCGTCATAGACTTAAACTTCCAAAACTTCTTTGTGCATTTCGGTCTGACCGATTCACCCATTTCGGTCATACCGAGATCACTAAGTCGATCTATGTTTTCAACCTCGGTGCAACCGATTCAAACTTTTCGGTCACATCTGAGTGAAAAAGCAGAGGTGACTGGCCTCATCATCCTCGTGCTGGTGGGTGACGCTCTCATCGCAGATCGTGTCGAAGGCACGGTTGGCCCTGACCCCGAGGTCCAGGAGCATAGAGGGACGCTCACGCTGCATCGTCCAGCGGCGGCACGCTTCGTTCGCGGTCTCTGCTGCGAGGGACGTGACGGCCTCAACTTGCTGCTGAAGTGAAGACAGGTCGGTTCGAGCGGAGGCCAAGTTTGCTTGGGTAGAGGCCTGAGCCTCCTTAGTTGCCCTCTCGCACTCATGTGCCTCGGCCAACTTCGTCATGAGGGCTGCGGTTCTGCCCCCAAGCTCGGCCTGCTGCAGTTCGAAGCGGGTCTCCTGAAGCTCCAACTTCTGGCAGTGCTCATCGGCAAGAGCCGCATGAATCTTCGCCACCATTTGGTCAACCTCCTGCTCGATCCTGGCCTCCTGAGTGGTGACGGCGTCCTCAGCCGCGGCTGCCTGGCGCTCCCTCACCTCCAGTCGCTTGAGCTCCGGGCTATGCTTCGAGACCTCAAGCGCCAGTGCCTCCTCGCATTCCTGGACTTCCTTCTCATCGAATGGGGCCTCGCTCGGTGGTGCTGCGAGGGCAGCCCTGCGCGCCTGAATCTGCCGCTCAAGGACGGCATTTGAAGCTTGAAGCTCCCGCTCTCGCTCCTCGGCCGCCTCACGACGGCACTCAGCGCCTTGCGCTTACTCCAGAGTACCAACGCAAGCCTCATGAAAAGCTGCAAGGGAGACCACGGCGCTGGCGCGAGCGTGCTCGTGCTGTAGATGCCCAAGGTTTATGGCGACCTTCAACTGGTGCCACTCGCGCTCCAAGCGGATGCCCTCTGTTTGAAGGCGGGCACCGATGTCGACAAGCTCTCCTCCAAGACGAGTTAGTGCTCTCATCACTTCCTAGAAAAGGTCATGGCGGACGGTGTCGTGCCCGCATGCAAGCTCCAGCGCGCAGCCAAGCCCATCCTCCGCGCCGGGGGCTGCCAGACAGGCGCGAAGTGGCTCGCCTATCCTCGATAAGGGGCTGGTGGCCGAGCTCCCCCAGCCACTACCCGGGTCTCAGCGAAGGCGCTGGGCGGTACGGCCTCGCTACCCGAAGATAAAGCCGATGCTGGGGTTGCCCAACCACCAGCGGTGACCAATGGAGGAGCCCTCGGCACGCCTCCTGCACCCCAGGAGTGACCACGAGGGAAGGACGCTGGGGCACAGGCTCACGGCCTCCCAGCGGCGCATCTGCCTCGCGGACTGGCCCCCCTGCGTCGCGCAGGTGCTTGTCGTGAGGGGTCTGGAGTCGAGAGTGGACCAAGGGCCTTTGGAGGTCGCTCCCCAGGAGTTTTCGGCATGGAAACCGAAGGGATCTTGAGGAGCCAGGGTCAGTGAAGGATGCGACATGGAGAGAATCACAAAGATAAGGCACTTACTCGTCCATGGCTATGTACTTCCTTTGTTTCCGGGGCCGGTAGGTGTCGCCACCGCAGCTCCGGGCCCTTTCCTCTTGCGGAGTGCTCCAAGGTTCAGACGAAGCGGGTGAGGGTCGGATAATGACCCTTGACAGCTGGTCTGCATACCACCACCTCAGGAGCACCAGCCGAGGCTTTAGGAGCAGCTTTCTCAGGAGCGCCGAGAAGCACCAGCTCATCACCAGCCTTATCAGGAGCATCAGGCCGCACCTCAGGAGCACCAGCAGCTTGATTAGGAGCGTCGGGCCGCACCTGCTCACCAGCGGCTCCTCGGAGTGCTCACCGGAACTTCAGCAGTGGCTGCCTTAGGAGCACCTAATGACATCAGCTCCCCGGAGGTCGCCCCAGGAGTATCCGGTGGCGCTCGCCCCCTGCATCCACATTCGGGGCGCGCGCCACATGGTCGACGAGCGCAGGAGCCACCCAGATGGGATTCTCGCGAGGCCCTTCAAGGCCCGCCAGGCGTAGACCCCACTCGTCAAAGAGGGGCATCTGCCTCACAAAGTACTCCTTGTTCGAGCAATGGTACAAGAGATAGCCGTCCTACGGAAGCATGGCAGGCGCTGGGTCGCCCGTCAAGAGCTCGAGCATCACACGTAGCGTCTTGGAATGGAGCAAAGGCACCTGGTGCCTCATGGCGTCCTTAGGGCCTGTGAAGGCCCACATTGGGCGGGAATGGCGCTGGAGTGGGGCGCTGCGCAGCCAAACGAACTCCCTCACCACCATCGGCGTCGTCACCCCGACCTTCTTCAGCTTGGCTAGCCTAGACCAGATGTGGGCGAGCCGACGGTCGGCGAGCTCTGTGTGCCTCTAGCCGGAGCTGGGTTCCGCTGGCACCCACGGGAGCAGGAGCGGGGGGCTAAGTGTGCCGACGTCCATGTACACCCACTACTTCTGGAAATCCTTTACACTTGGGTGAATCGTGAGGTCGATGCCTGAGCCAGCTATCACCGCCTCGCCTGGAACGCCACTCATCCAGAGCGCTGGCGGTCGTCGACCAAGTGGAGTGAGAATAAATGGCGAAACAAGGAGACAGATGGGGCAATGCCCACCATAGCCTCTCACAGAAAGGCAAAGGCAGCAAGGAGGATGATGGACCAGGGGTCCAGATGCAGTGCTTGGATCTAGTAATGCGAAATTATGGCATTGAAGAAATCAGAGAAAGGGTGGACCAGGCCGGCCAATAGTGTCGGTGTTCTGGGAACGGGGGTCCCAGACTTGCCTGCATGCGGCCCGTGGCGTGGCTCCACAAGTGGCCCTGTATAGCCCATCTTCACCAGCAAGCACTCAAGACCCTCACGAGGGACCAAGCCTCGCGAGGCGGAGGATGACGCAAGACCTCCTCGGGAGCGGCCTCACCAGGCTGGCTCACGAGGGGCGGAGAGATCAAGCAAAGGGATACCTCGCGAGGTTCCTATGACACAAGCCATGACGACTGGAGCCAGGCGGGCGCCAGGGCGCGCAGTGTCCTCGTTTCCTGTTTGGTGCTAAAGGGGCAAGGGCAGAGGAGGAATCCCGAGGCATCAGGCAAAGGTTTTAATATTGGTGCAACAAGACCAAGACCAGCGGGACAGCAGGACGGAGGTCACCGTGGATCCCAAGACGGCGTCACCACTAGAGCCTTTGGTAGGCGAAGACTACTTTTGTCAGGATAGCTTGTACTAGTTGTCTCCCTTCGAATTTGGCCGTTTTGGGATCTCTCTAGAGGAACTCCCCCAGCCACCAGCCTCGGGAGCCCCCGCATGTGGCCCGACCTCATGAGTGCACCTCCTCTTAGCACTGGCCAATGTCGAGCTGGTCCTTTGAGTTTTAACGGGAGGTACTTGATGGCGTGTAGATCATCCCCGCGGGCCATGTGAATGTGGAGGAAGAAATCCTCTATCCATATCGCGGGGTTAGTAGTACCATCGTATGATTCAATATTCATGGGTTTAAACCCTTCTGGGAATTCATGATCCATTACTTCATCAGTGAATCATAGGGGGTGTGTGGCGCCTCTGTGCCGGGCTATGTCACGACGCAGTTCGTACGAGTCTTGTCTGCTGTGTTCGGCCCGGCCGGATTTGCTTTTGGTATATCCGGCATGATGTTTGTCGTCATATGTTGGGGCGTGCCCTCGTGATCTGAAGATCGATCTTCAGTGTCTTGCTTTGTTTTCCAATACCTCTCGCAGGTCATGTTTGTTACCCCGGGATTTGCTGTTCTTGTTTGACTAGCGACGGGGTGCGGGATGGACTTCGGGCTTATATGCCACTTTGTCTCGTCCACGAGGTGGCCGGTCTGCCGCATCATACGCTGGAAGTGCATGTGTACACGAGGTGGCCGGGCTTAATGCTTCCTCTTCAAGCTGGGGTAGCAACCTGCACTTTGGGAAACTTTTGATTGGGCACTCGAGTTCGTGTTCCTCGGCTGCCAGGACCTCAGTCCATCTATCCGCTAGCAGATCTTTCTCAGCTTGAAGCTATTGTTGCTTTTTCTTCAGGCTTTTTGTTGTGGCAATAAGCCGGCGCTTGAAGCGCTCCTGTTCGACGGGATCCTCAGGCACGATAAATACTTCGTCGTCGAGGCTCACCTCGTCTTCGGAGAGAGGCATGTAATTGTCATCCTCTGATTCTTCGTCTGCTGCTTGTTCCTTGGGGCTGGCTTGCCCATCCTCCGGCTCAAAGCCTGGCTGGAGGGGATTTTGTTCCTCTTCGGCACTATTTGCGGCGTTATTATCTCCTATGACGGTATCGCTGTTTTTGCTATGGCGTGGTTTAGAGCGGCGCCGATGATGCTGGTTCTTGGATTGCTTCTTGGGGGCTTATCCTCTATTGCCTTATTGCCATCGCTTTCTTTGGGGGTGTCCACCATGTATATATCATACGATGAGGTGGCAGTCCAGCGCCCTGTGGGCGGTGGTTCATGTTCGTCTCCCGCGTCGTCGTCCATACTGTCGATATCTTCGGAGTCGAAGTCGAGCATGTCGGTTAGGTCGTCGACAGTGGCTACCAAGTGGGTGGTGGGTGGGGGACGAATCTCTTCGCCGTCCACTTCCCACTCAAGCCGGACATAGTTCGGCCAAGGTACTCCTGACAAGGAGAGAGACCGTAATGAGTTTAGCACGTCGCCTAGGGGCGAGTGCTGAAAGATATCCATGGAGGTGAACTCCATGATCGGTGCCCAATCAGATTGGATGGGCACGGACGCGAGCGGTTTGGAGTCTGTGGCCGGGGACAAATCCAAGTGTCCGGCAACACAAGTCTCATAGGAGGTGAAGTCAGTATTCGGCTCTATCGCCGCTGAGTGTGCGGCCTCCGTGGTGTGGTCCATCCACCCGTCCTCAGACGGCGCGATCCGTTCCAGATTGAGGGCCGGAGTAGTTACATGTGTGATCTCCCAAACACTGTCCGATGGCAGAGCTAAATCATGCTCATCTTGACTGTGGGGCGTACCTGACATGGGTTCGAATCCGTCGAAGATCAAGTCTCTGCGGATGTCGGCGATATAGTTCATGCTTCCAAACCTGACCTGATGGCCAGGGGCGTAGCTCTCGATCTTCTCCAGATGGCCAAGCGAGTTGGCCCACAGTACGAAGCCGCCGAATAGGAAGATCTGTCCGGGGAGGAAAACCTCACCATGGATCGCATCGTTGCCGATGATCGAAGGAGCCATCGAGCCTTATGGTGACGACACAGTGGAACTCTCAATGAAAGCACCAATGTCGGTGTCAAAACCGGCGGATCTCGGGTACGGGGTCCCAAACTGTGCGTCTAAGGCGGATGGTAACACGAGGCGGGGGACACAATGTTTACCCAGGTTCGGGTCCTCTTGATGGAGGTAATACCCTACTTCCTGCTTGATTGATCTTGTTGATATGAGTATTACAAGAGTTGATATACCATCAGATCGGATAGGCTAAACCCTAGAAGCTAGCCTATGGTATGATTGTTGTTGTCCTACGGACTAAAACCCTCTGGTTTATATAGACACCGGAGGGGCTAGGGTTACACAGAGTCGGTTACAAGGGAGGAGATCTACATATCCGAATCATCAAGCTTGCCTTCAACGCGAAGGAGAGTCCCATCCGGACATGGGATGAAGTCTTCAATCTTGTATCTTCATAGTCCAACAGTCCGACCAAAGTGTATAGTCCGGCTGTCCCAGGACCCCCTAATCCAGGACTCCCTCAACCCTCACATAGAGGATCGTGTTGCCATCATACTTGAAGTGGAGGGCACACCGCCGGCCGAGGCCTCGCGCGCGGGCAAATGTCTGCCAGCCGCGGGCTAAGACTGCGTTACCTGCGGCGGCGACCTCGACCGCGACCCAAGAAGCCTTGCTGCAGCAGCCATCCGCCTGCAGCCAGAGACCGCTTGGACCAGTGGCCGGCAGCTCATCAGCAAAGAAGCTCGGGAGCTGAAGCCAAGTACCGGCTAGGTTCTCCGATCACACGACGAACTCCGGCAGCACTTCCGGCGAGTGGAAGCGCGGCCTGGGCAGCCGCGCGAACACGGCACGCCTCCCTTCATCGATGGGGCTACCACGACTCGAGCGACCACAACCACGCGAAGAGGCACCACCGCGGCCACGAGAGGCCACGACGGGGGTCCGGGTGTGCTTGTGGGGATGGTCGCGCCCACTCTTGGGCGGCGGTGAGCCAGGCCCCTCCTGGTGAGCCTTCCCCTTCTCCGCAGCCGAGAACCTCTTCGCAGGCGCCATGGGTGTCGCTGCCAGCAGTGAAGCAGGGAAGAAGAAGGAGCGGGAGAAGCAAGGGAAGAGATGGGTGACGGGGGCTCCGCCCCCCTTCCCATTTATAGCCAAGGGGAGGCCAACCGCTGGCCTCTACGATCTAAGGTAATAATGATCTTTTTCTGCATGTAGCAAGGAGTCGTCAAGTCAGGTAGTTGCCGAGGCGGCATGGGGAAGCAGAGACGCCCACGTCCAATCAGTCGCCTCGGCCAACCGAGGCCGCAGGCTGTTGGGGACCATGGTGCTCTGCACTTGCCCTTTGGCTTCGCCTCGAAGCCAAGCCCGAGCGCACCTTGGGCCAGGGGGCTACTATCGGCATTCTGGGAATGTGGGTCCCTAGAATTGCCTACCTGCGGCCCGCGGCATGGCTCCACCAGCGGCCCTGTACGACCCATCTTCACCAGCAAACTCTCAAGACCCTCACGAGGGGCCAAGGCTCGTGAGGAGGACGACGCAAGACCTCCTCGGGAGCGACCTCACTAGGCTGGCTCATGAGGGGCGGAGAGATCAAGGCAAGGGATACCTCGCGAGGTTCCTGTGACGCAATCCATGATGACTGGAGCCAGGCGGGCGCCAGGGCACAGTGTCCTCGTTTCCTCTTTGGTGCTAAAGGGGCAAGCGCAGACGAGAAGTCCCGAGGCATCAGTCAAAGGTTTCCATATTGGTGCAAGAAGACCAAGACCAGTGGGATAGCAGGATGGAGGTCACCGTGGAGCACAAGACGACATCACGACTATAGCCTTTGGCAGGCAAAGACTACTTTTGTCAGGATAGCTTGTACTAGTTGTCTGGCTTCGAATTTGGCCATTCTGGGATCCCTTCCCACTCAATATTTGGGAAGAGGACCAGGGCCTCTATAAATAGGACAAGCCACCACCATAGCAAGGATCATCTCATCGCAGATCATCACCAACCACTCAAGTTCACCAAGCACAAGAACACCTCTCCTCAGGAGGCTGTTCTTCCCTTGTAACGTTTCATCCTCAACTCAAGAGGCAATCCACCACACCACACTGGACTAGGGTATTACACCACATGGGTGGCCCGAACCAGTATAAATCTTGTGTCTCTCGTTCTTTGGGTTCGTGAAGCTAGGCCGTGAGATCATACAGAGTGCAAGCTAGAGAGGGGGAGAGATCTTTGTGCGCACCCGAGTGTTCGAACCTCAAGGGTTTTGCCGGAACCCAAAATCCGACAAGGAGAGCCTGGAGAGGGATGGGGATCTCGGTGGCCTCCATGTAGACCATAGCCGAGGAGGTAGGCCAGACCGTCGTCGCCTTCCACTCGTTGGAATCGGCAGCAAGGGTCGGCCGAACCTTGTCCAAGCCCTCCCGATTGACCACCGTCGACCGACCAAGAGCGGGCTCCAAGTCCGGTCGAGATTCGACGGGAGCGCATGCCTTTCCCTTCTTCAACCTTGGGGCCATGGCGTCAAGGGAGGATTGGCATCGGCGCTGAATCTAGGAGAAGGGTTGCAAGTTCATAGGAAAGAGGGGGAGCCAAGGGCGAACACGACGGGCAATGATGGCAAAGTTGCGCTTGCGGCAGGCATCTGTCAAGCTTGGCGGTTATCGAGGCTGCATGGGGAATTGGAGGCACCCACGTCCCATCAAGCGCCATGCATCGACTGGGCCAGCAGGCGATTGGGTCCCATGGCGCTCCGCCATTGCCCTTTGGCTTCGCCTCGAAGCCAAGTCTGAGATCGCCTTGGGCCCGGGGGCTACTGTCAACGTTCTGGGAATGGGGGTACCCAAACATGCCTGCCTACGTCCCATGACGTGGCTCCATTGAAGGCATTGTACGGCCCACCTTCGGCATCAACAGCACAAGACCCTCACGAGGGGCCAAGCCTCGCGTGGCTGACGACATCCAGACCTCCAGAAGGAGCGGCCTCCTAAGACTGGCTCCTGAGGTGCGGAGGTTTCTATGCAAGCCCTCACCTCGTGTGGTTTGGATGACGCAAGCCATGATGACCAAGGCCAGGCAGGCACCAACGGGCGCAGTACACCAGTTTCCTCTTTGGTGCTAAAAAGGCAAGCGCATGCGCGGAGTCCCGAGGAATCAGCCAAAGGTTTCCATTTCTGTGCAACAGGACCAAGACCGCCAGGACGGCAGGACGAAGGTCATCGCCGAGCACACCACAGCGTCACGACCTGAAGCTTTGAAGGTGAAGACCACATTTCCTCACGATAATATGTACTAGTTGTCTCCCTTCGAATTTGTCCATTGTGGGATCCCTTCCGCCTCCATTTTGGGGGAAGAGTACCAAGGCCACTATAAATATAGCCTAGACACCACCATAGAAGGGCACGTACCATTCAGACCATCATCTCCCTCACCAGCTCAAAAACACACCTCCTAAGGTTGTTCGTCCACTGTACTAGTTCACCCTCAGCCCACCTCGAGGCTAATCCACCACAAAGCAGGAGTAGGGTTTTACACCGCAAGGTGGCCTGAACCTAGGTAAACTGCCTTGTCCCATTTCCTTCCTGTTCATCGAGCTAGGCCATGGGATCGACGAGTAGGCAGACTGGGGAGGTTGAGTAATTCGCACGGGCCCTAGAGTTTGAATCTATCCAGGGTCTGCAGAGCCCGGAATCCGACAGCTTTAGATCTATGCATTATGCCTAGCTAGGGTCATAAAATGATAGCGCTTGTTCAGAGGCAACCTAATGAATAAAATTTGTTTTTGTCTTTTTCTTTCTGTTCTTGAGTGTTTGAACAATTATGCTACTGTTATGATTGTGTTTTGGGATTATGTTAGGTGATAGTTGATTTGATCTTGCTGCAAAACAGAAAATTTTGCGCTCTTGAGTGTTTGAACAATTACAGAAGTATTCGAAATATTCAGATTGCTACAGACAGTTCTGTCTTTGACAGATTTTGTTTTCTTTGCGTTGTGTGCTTATTTCGATGAATCTATGGTTTGTATTGGAGGGTATAAGCTATAGCAAAGTTGGAATAGAGTAGATATTGTTGAGGAACGCAGTAATTTCAAAAAAATTCATACGCACACGCAAGATCATGGTGATGCATAGAAATGAGAGGGGAGAGTATCGTCTATGTACCCTCATAGACCATAAGCGGAAACGTTATGACAATGCGGTTGATGTAGTCATACGTCTTCACGATCGACCGATCTAGTACCAAAGATACGGCACCTCTGCGATCTGCACATATTCGGCTCGGTGACATCCTGCGAACTCACGATCCAGTAGAGGCTCGAGGGAGAGCTTCGTCAACACGATGGCGTGATGACGGTGATGATGTTGCTACCAGAACAGGGCTTCGCCTAAGCACCGCTTCGATAGTATCGATCTAGATTATGGTGGAGGGGGGCACCGCACACGGCTAAAGATCAATGATCAACTTGTGTGTCCATGGGGTGCCCGCCTCCCCCATATATAAAGGAGTGGAGGAGGGGGAGGGGGCCGGCCTCTCTAGGCGCGCCCAAGGGAGTCCTACTCCCACCGGGAGTAGGATTCCCCCTTCCCATTGTTGGTTCTAGGAGAGAAGGAAGGAGGAGGAAGCAGGCAGGAAAGGGGGGCCGGCCCCCTTCCCAATTCGGATTGGGCTTGAGGGGCGCCCCCTCCTTCGCTTCTTTTCCCTCTCTTCCACTAAGGCCCAATAAGGCCCATATACCTCCTGGGGGTTCCGGTAACCTCCCGGTGCTCTGGTATACTCCCGATTTCACCCGGAACCATTCCGATGTCCAAACATAGGCTTCCAATACATCGATCTTTATGTCTCGACCATTTCGAGACTCCTCGTCATGTCCGTGATAAAATCCAGAACTCCGAACTACCTTCGGTACATCAAAACACATAAACTCGTAATACCGAACGTTAAGCGTGCGGACCCTACGGGTTCGAGAACTATGTAGACATGACCAAGACATGTCTCCGGTCAATAACCAATAGTGTAACATGGATGCTCATATTGGTTCCTACATATTCTACGAAGATCTTTATCGGTCAAACCGCATAACGATATACGTTGTTCCCTTTGTCAATACCTAGTTCAATCTCGTTATGGGCAAGTATTTTTACTCGTTCCGTAATGCTACATTCCGTAACTAACTCATTAGCAACATTGCTTGCAAGGCTTATAGTGATGTACATTACCGAGAGGGCCTAGAGATACCTCTCCAACAATCGGAGTGACAAATCCTAATCTTGATCCATGCCAACTCAACAAACACCATTAGAGACACCTGCAGAGCACCTTTATAATCACCCAGTTACGTTGTGATGTTTGGTATCACACAAAGTGTTCCTCTGGTATTCGGGAGTTGCATGATCTCATAGTCATATGAACTTGTATAGTTATGGAGAAAGCAATAGCAACAAACTAAACGATCATCGTGCTAAGCTAACGGATGGGTCAATTCAATCACATCATTCTCTAATGATGTGATCCCGTTAATCGAATGACAACTCATGTCTATGGTTACGAAACATAACAATCATTGATTCAACGAGCTAGTCAAGTAGAGGCAAACTAGTGACACTTTGTTTGTCTATGTATTCACACATGTACTAAGTTTCCGGTTAATACAATTCTAGCATGAATAATAAACATTTATCATGATATAAGGAAATATAAATAACAACTTTATTATTGCCTCTAGGGCATATTTCCTTCGGTCTCCCACTTGCACTAGAGTCAATAATCTAGATTACATTGTAATGATTCTAACACCCATGGAGTCTTGATGCTGATCATGTTTTGCTCGTGAGAGAGGCTTAGTCAATGGGTCTGCAACATTCAGATCCGTATGTATCTTGCAAAAATCTATGTATCCCTCCTTGAGTTGATCATGGATGGAATTGAAGCATCTCTTGATGTGCTTGGTTCTCTTCTGAAATCTGGATTCCTTTGCCAAGGCAATTGGACCAATATTGTCAAAAAAGATTTTCATTGGGCCCGATGCACTAGGTATGACACCTAGATCGGATATGAGATCCTTCATCTAGGCTCCTTCAGTTGTTGCTTTCGAAGCAGCTATGTATTCCGCTTCACACGTAGATCCCGCCACGATGCTCTGCTTGGAACTGCACCAACTGACAGCTCCACCATTAAATAAAAACACGTATCCGGTTTGTGACTTAGAGTCATCCGGATCAGTGTCAAAGCTTGCATCAACGTAACCGTTTATGACAAGCTCTTTGTCACCTCCATATACGAGAAACATATCCTTAGTCCTTTTCAGGTATTTCAGAATGTTCTTGACCGCTGTCTAGTGATCCACTCCTGGATTACTTTGGTACCTCCCTGCTAAACTTATAGCAAGGCACACATCAGGTCTAGTAGACAACATTGCATACATTATAGAGCATATGGCTGAAGCATAGGGGACACCTTTCATTTTCTCTCTATCTTCTACAGTGGTCGGGCATTGAGTCTGACTCAACTTCACACCTTGTAATACAGGCAAGAACCCTTGCTTTGCCTAATCCATTTTGAACTTCTTCAATACTTTATAAAGGCATGTGCTTTGTGAAAGTCCAATCAAGCGTCTTGACATATCTCTATAGATCTTGATGCCCAATATATAAGCAACTTCACCGAGGTCTTTCATTAAAAAATTCTTATTCAAGTATCATTTTATGCTATTCAGAAATTCAGTATCATTTCCGATCAACGGTATGTCATCTACATATAATATCAGAAATGCTACGAAGCTCCCACGCACTTTCTTGTAAATATAGGTGTCGGTGTCAAAACCGGCGGATCTTGGGTAGGGGGTCCCGAACTGTGCGTCTAAGGTCGATGGTAAGACGAGACAGGGGACACGATGTTTACCTAGGTTCGGGCCCTCTCTATGGAGGTAATACCCTATGTCCTGCTTGATTGATCTTGATGGATATGAGTATTACAAGAGTTGATCTACCACGAGATTGTAATGGCTAAACCCTAGAAGACTAGCCTATATGACTATGGTAATGAGTATCTCTCCTATCCGGACTAAGTCCTCCGATTTATATAGACACCGGGAGGATATAGGGTTACACAAGGTCGGTTACAGAGAAAGGAATCTACATATTTGGTCCCCAAGCTTGCCCTCCACGCCAAGGAGAGTCCCATCCGGACATGGGTGCAGTCTTCGGTCTTCGTATCTTCACAGCCCATCAGTCCGGCCAATGGCTAGCAGGCCGGACGCCCGAGGACCCCTTAGTCCAGGACTCCCTCATTAGCCCCTGAACCAGGCTTCAATGACAAGGTATCCGGCGTGTAGATCTGTCTTCGGCATTGCAAGGTGGATTCCTCCTTCCGAACTCCAAGATAGTCTTCGGACGAAACAAACGTGTTCGGATCTGCAACACACAACCGTAGAGAGTATAGTATTTCACGAATCCGATCTGCTGACAACTTTAGTAATGTGACGTCATGCTTCCCTAGTCATTATTTCGAACCGTTTCCCATCCTGCCGTTCCACGTTTCGGGCGTGGTTTTTATTGGCACATCTGGTCGAAGCAGATATCGTGTCCCCTTATTGTGGGATTTTCATCAATACGAGCGTGGGTAACCCAACCATCCCGCGGTAAAGATTCCTTAGGAATAGGCAGGTTCTTAGGCTTAGGAGGAGGCGTTCAATACCCGCTGCCTTTATAAAGGAACCAAGGGCCATCTTTTTTATGCCAAACTTCACCTCAGCCTTCCCAACCTCGAGTTATAGCACCCAAGGATCGACTTCATTCCTTCAAGCCTCCCCATTATGTCCGGACCCAGCCCTCAAGGCCGATGGGTAGCTTCCTCCGTTACAGAGGAGGATATTGCAAAGCTTCGGGAGGCCAGATACTTGACCGCGGAGATACACCACAGGCCTCCTGCTTAACGACAGGTTATTCCGACCCCCAGATCAGGCGAGAGGCTCGTATTCATCTCCCACTTCCTCCGAGGGCTAGGGTTCGCTCTTCACCCCTTCGTCCAGGGGCTAATGTTTTATTATGGACTAGATTTTCACGATCTAGCTCCGGACTCCTTCCTCCATGTCTCGACATTTATCATCACATGCGAGGCCTGCCTCCGAATCCCCCCACACTTCGGCTTATGGCTCAAGACCTTTAGTGTGAAGCCGAAGGTAATTGGTGGGGAACAGGCAGAGTGTGGTGGTGTTGTAGTGAGCAAACTTACCAACACTCCCTGGCCAAAATGCTCTTTCACCGAAACCTCCAACCAATGGTAGCGAGAGTGGTTATATGTCACAGAACTCTGTAGTACCAAGTGGGCAGCTATACCTGCGTTCCGTTCCGGCCCTCCGCCACAGCTTGCATCATGGATTAACAAGGGGCTGGACTGGGGATTAGTTGATGAAGTGCAGACTCTACAAAGCCGCATCCGAACCCTCCTTGAGAGAGACATCGATGTTGTCAACGTAATTAAAGTGATGCTAGTTCGCCGAATCCTGCCATGCCAGTGTAGGTCTCGCCGTATGTGGGAGCTTAATCCATAAGGATCACGAACCCTCCAATACTTCTTCAGCACTACGCACGATGGGATGTGGAAGTTGTTTTTCAGGAAGCAAAAACATTGGTCGGACACTACTGAGGACGCTGGCCTTAACTGCAACCGTCCGGATACCCCGGTAAGCACTTGTCTCCCGAACACTTTGTAATTACGCATACCGTAATATGGTACTGAGCAAGCTATATTCTTCCATGGCTGGATAAATAAGGCGGAACTAATTATGTGTTCGACCGCTCTTCCTGAAGGCCCCACGAATCCTCTTCTAACAAGGATGCTGGCCCTGGCACCACACCAGATGCCTGTGAAGGAGGGCGAGGCGGAGAGTGGGAGAACCAAAGATGGCCCCTATTCCAAGGGTACATCAGACATTGTGTCCGGAGGAATCAAAATTCCCTCATCCGAAGACAAAAGTGAAGGGGGGCCACTATCTCCTCCCCTCACGGGAAGAAAATGGCGGCCTCCGAAGATTTGGAGAAACAGGCTCCCGAGCAAGGCAAGATGCCTCTGTTGGGTGTCTCGGGCTTGGAGGACGTCGAAGCACGATCTCATGACGGGGACAAGCCTCAAGGCAAATCGTAAGTGAACAAGGATGTTTTAAACATATCACGTTCTTTTCTTGTAATGCCTGGAATATATGTTTTTTGCAGCTCGGCACGTAGTCTTCTACAACAATCCTCTTCTTCGAGGGACCTTCTCCCTGAGATGATGGAAAGCGAGACGCCTCCACTGGCTTCTCCGCCCAATAGGGTGGATGACTTCGAGGTGTCGTCGCGGAGGGTTTCCCCCGACCAACAGGTGGTGCAAGGGATGATGAAGATATTACCCGAAGGTGATACTTTGGTGGCCCAGGGCCCGGGGACCAATAATGAAGGCCCCGAACAATCCTCTATACAACCGGATACGAATAAACGGATCCCTTCAAAGGGTGGCCGTACTCCTACGGCAGCCTTCGGAGACCTGGAGGCGCCAGATATCTTGACAAACATGCTGCAGCAGGCGTCTATCTCAGAGGAACATCATACCTTGATGTGCACGGTGGTTAAAAAGGTCCTATCCGCGAAGAGCGGATTGAATGAGGCCTTTGCGAGCCTACTAAGAGGCTTCGAGGTTTGTACTATAATATGTGCAATTGTGTTTTATTCACAAAATACACCTGTGTATAGATAGTAGCCCCTGAGACTCTGATTGGCTTCCAGAGGGAGGCGATCAGAGGATCAAATGAAATGCCCAGGGACTGACCTGATTAATTGGAACACAGACGGTGACTTCTCTAGTGACTGCCCGAACTATAGAAGTTGCAGATTTGCAAAATAAGATTGATGAGGCGGATAATGATATCACACCTATCAACAGGCGACTTGACGAGGCGCAAGGTATGATTTCGGGGCAGTTATACTATGCATATGTTTAAAATATAAGCAATATGCGAAGAATTGTGTAATAAGATGTACATATCTGCAGATGGTGCTGTCGCAGTCGAGATCCTTCGAGTTGAGTTAGCCCGGGCCAAGAAGCAGGCCCGGATTAGTAATGCGGTTGCCGAAAAGGCATCGGCTGAGTTAAAAGCCGAACAAGCTGCTCGGCGCCAAGACGAGGAGAAGATATCCACGATGGTGCTCGAACTAAAAAATGCTGCTAGCCGCTGTGAACTTCTTGAGAAGGAGAATGAAGCCAATACGGTTGAACTTGACAAGGCCTTACGAGAGGCGAGAGAAGCGCGGTCTGAATCCAGAGCAGCCCGTGAGGAGATCCAGCAAGCTGGGGAGATTGCACCTGGTAAGCCCTTTTTGCTACAGACTAAGTTCGACGATCTGAACTATGCTCAGCTTAACCAAGTGTGGAGTTCTCCGGACGAGTTTTTAGACTTGCCGAAGAGTTCTTCCGATGCAGCGCAGTTTTACCAGGCGCGAGAGGGGTATGCAACGGAGAAGCTTTTCTTGTCACAATTTGGCGTGTCGAAGCGCACTCTGTTGCTGAATGAACAGATGTCCCAATGGGCCGAGCTTCATAGGATATCCGGCGCTGCCATGAAGAATGTCATAATCCGGTTGTAGCCAACTAAGCCTGTTACGAATAGCTACTTCGGCTTGGTGCAGCAGCTTGTTGATGTGGTGCCACGTATCGACGCTGTGAAGCGGTCGGTGCGAATTGAGGGTGCACGGATGGCCTTTTCCCAAGTCAAGACATTCTGGGGGAAGATGAAGGCCATCGATGTTGCGGCGAAGAGTCCACCCAAGGGCAAGGACCATTACGAACCAGAGCGTTATTTTTAAGACGTCCTAGAGGCCGCCCGCTTGATAGAGGGTCAATGCTCGAAAGACATAATGTTCGAGTGAGGTGTATGAGAATTTTAAAAGACAATTTTATAGTTAATCTATTTTATATTTTGCTCGAAAGCTTGTGTTCCTCCTGTGCGGCCGTTTTAATATAATCTGAAAGTTTTCCAGTCGCCGGCTTCAGCTCCCTCGTAGGAAGTACGGGGGTGTTCGGAAAAGCATTTGATCACTCTTGACCCAACGTCTTGGTCCATGAAGGAGGTGATAATGCGGCGAACCAGGCAATCAGACTGTAGGGCGTTAACACTTTCACTTAGCCATAGGAGTTTTATAGGGGGAGCTACGATATAGCCCCTGGTATGCATACGGCTTATTCCAATATGGTGTGTTACATATATGACCTAAAAAAGGGGTCCTTCGTGTAATACGGTAGGAATCATGCTAGATTCTGATAAGTCATCAAGTGGTTGACCAGCTCTCGCAACATCATGACAGTCGGTTTTCGGCTTTCTGTACTGAGGTTCTTGACCAGATGAACTGGAAGCACAATTGCAGTAGTTCTTCCTTTACTACCCTAGCCGATAGAGCGGAACGTCGGGTGGCCAACACAGGAGCCGGGCAACCCAACCATTGACCCAAGACATGATTTAGAGTTGATGCATATAAGGCCAAACTCGCGACGCCAAGTACGCTGTAAAAGCTGTTCAGACTTTGTTGGCAGCTCATTTGTTCCCGTACCGAGCCCCTGGCAGGTTAAGCTGGGGTATTTCTGTGAAACAACCATAAGAGGTGTATTCATTTGCGGAAACACTCAGATGATTAATTCGGATAATGTTTACTAGGACCTGAGCGATATGCCAATGATTACTTGATATATATATATATAAAGGCCACAACCCCGGCTATTTGATATGCCCGGGGTCGAAGGCGGAGGAAAAAGGCATGATACAGGCTCGAAAAAGTGTGCGGTCTACAAAAAATTACTTTGGATCTCCTGTCGCACGTCTGCGCCGCCTGTCCTCGGCGAGGGGAATCCTTGACGGAAGTAGCCCCATAGGTGAGTGTACGGATCATATTGTGTGGATTAGCACTAGCTTGCCCTTATTAAATAATGTGTAACAGTGCAAGAGAACCAGATCAAGAAAACCATCAGCAACTAATCAAGCTCACATGTCCATCGCAACAACAGAATCCGCCTTTAAACTGAATCAAAACATGATTTGCATTCAGATCGTCTGTATCATCTAGATTTGGGGATAAAGTGGGAGAGGGTCACCACGCTAGGTGCGAAGGAGGACACAGCCATCAGTAAGATCGTCTAGGCACTGTAGGATAGGGTGCAAGGGCCGAGGGGGTCCTAGAGTTTCTGCTCCACCTCCTCCAGCAAAGAGAGCTCGTTGGGGACGGCCGCGTCGAGGAGGAGACGTCTTGTACGCCGCTGAATGGGTGGAGAAGGCAGTAGGCATTAGTAGCACATAGATCAACCCTAATAAATAGTTTAAATTTGACAACACAAGCACCCTGTCCGAAATATGATTCTCAAGAGAGAAAAACACTGTCCAAGAAAAAGAGAAATAGATATGGCATGCGAGAAAGTAGTAGGACCATTCATTCAAGGAACAGAAGAGGTAGCAAAAGAAGCAGCAGGTAATCCTTTAACTAGAGGCTAAGCATCCATCATTGACTCCAATAAGCTACTTCATAGCAACTAACACCGGTGAATAAAAAGAAGCACAATTACTAGATACCACGAGGGTGTGAACTTGGTGCCAGCTGGTTGGTCGGCCTTGTGGATCTGGGTATCATTGGTTTGTACAAGTACAACTAGCAAGCACTTGTTAGTTACCGGAGCCATTTCATATGCAAAGGTGTCATAAAAATGTAATGTAAAGTACCGGTGTCGTCCAC
Source organism: Triticum urartu (assembly GCF_056163025.1). Lineage (NCBI taxonomy): Eukaryota > Viridiplantae > Streptophyta > Magnoliopsida > Poales > Poaceae > Triticum > Triticum urartu. The sequence continues at coordinate 168,035,811 of NC_141873.1, read as the reverse complement.
TAGAACTATAGCTACATTACTTATCATCAATTAAGTTCACTTGTTAAAAAATCACAAGAATAGTAGAATTGTATCCTCAATCAAGTATGCCGGGAATATGAATCTGCAGTTCCAAGCAAATCAGTAGTCAGTCATGACTTATATTAAAAAAACTAGCACAGTGGCCCTCACAAATGCGAGGGCAGCGTCTTTAGTGTGTTGAAAGTGTTACTAAATAAATTGATGCCTTTTAACAGTTACAATTCTCACGTGATATTAATTGATGCAATTATTGAGCCACCTCAAATTTATGCTTAAAAATCATATGCATGAAAACATCTTGAAATTATGAAAAATTGATTTGTGTTACTTGCAAATGACCATAAAAATGTATGTACATTTTGTTTTGTAACTAACATTGTAATAGCACGTAAAATTAATTTTAGATATGTAGCTACATGGTAGGTTATATGCCATAGTGCATCAGTACATAGTTTTAAATGGATATTTTTATATTATTGTTCCTTTTTTAGAACAGTTATATTATTGTTCATTAGTGGTGTTCACCATAACAATGGCCACATTATATTAAGGGGTAGTTGAATCAACACCCGATGTCGTCTATGTACACTTATGAAAAAAGAATACTGCAGGGCATTAGGTAATATAATATAAGATCCAAACGAACAATACATATAGAAAGTGGGTTGTAGCATGTCAATGGTTGGATTTTTTATTTATTTTATAGCTTGTAGGTTGATCCTCATTTTTATAGTTGGTCATGTATTTCCATCGTATAGAACATATTATATGTTAGGTCATGATAACAAACTCAGATACTCGCTTTTCTAGTCGATCATGCATTTTTAGATGTATAATATACATGGTCTCTTATATCATGAGAAAATAGATTTAGATAAAACTTTCATGGGTGAAAACACATAAACTTTGCTAATATTTTTCTAGCTGCCTATAGAACAATATATGATGATCTAATGGACAGACACAAAAAATTGGTTTGTAATGTGAGTACACCAAAAGATTCATGGGAACTGGCAAGCATACCAAATATTCGCAACAAATATAAGATATTTTACATCACTACTTTTGTGATCTAAAAGATCTCATTAAATGTAATGCTATTGATTCATTTTTCTCAATACATTTGTATACACAAATAAGCAAAGTGCAAATTAGAGAGTATTATTACTGTTTACCTCATCTCTAATAAATTTCTTTTGTGGCCTACTCGTCAAGTAAAACATTTTACCCTCTCTCACAAATATAAATGGTGCCACATGTAAAAATCAAGTAAATGTTGAAGTACTAAATTTTCAATCTTATTTCTTTATCGTTCTCCTAGTTAGACCCTTCATTCCAAAATACGGATATACAAAGTCTCACCAACCATCGTCGTTGCATGGCGTATGGGGTGCTTGTGCCGCGTGATGACTATACATGACCACATCACAACTATCCCTGATCAATGTATAAGGTAGTCCAAACCGTGCATGCATGTTCCTAGAGAATTTGTGCACATCCTAGCAAAAAAAGGAAGCCATTGCACATGGTATTGGACTATCGATCAGCTAGCTATACCTCCACTCCAAAAAGGCAACTGAATATCCGGCCAGACTATATGGATCATGTTTTGTCCTCGGGTGACCTTAATAAAGAATTTGAAATTTTAAAGTGCATATAAAAATCAGCTGTACTTATGGAAGATATGACAATTACAATCTGCCTCTGATGTGAATCATTTGTGCTGCGTACGTTTGCCATTGGTGCTGCCTAAGATGGTCGGGTCTTAACGGGGGTTTCATCCCCGTTGCATCCATGGCGAGGAGAAAGCCCGTCGTTCCATTTTATCTAAGAAAATGCTTAAAGGCTAGACAACATGACATATATGTAGGTAATTTTAAAAGATATGATGTTTGACTATACCATCTAGATACACTAGTAGAAAAAAAGGGGCTTTGGTCCAGCCAGAAAAGAGCATTAATCCCGGTTGCATTACGAACCGGGACTAATGTGAGCATTAGTCCCGGTTCAAGTGGCGAGGGCACCATACAGGCATTACTCCCGGTTCAAATGAGACCTTTAGTCCCGGTTCGTGGCACGAACCGGTACTAATGGGGTTGAGACCTTTAGTACCGGTTCGTGCCACGAACCGGTACTAATGATGCAATTTTCAAATCCTACCCCCCCCCCCCCGGTGCATCGCCTTTTCAGTTTTGTAAAAAGCAAAAGAAAATGATAGAAACTTCAAAATTTAAAATCCTTCGAGAGGTAGTTATGTTACTACATCTACTAGTTAGGAAAATTTAAAAACTTAAATTTGGACATGTTTTGCAAAAAATGTAGGGAAAATGTAAAACGGCTATAATTTTTGCATACGATGTCGGAAAAAACGTATAATATATCAAAATGTTCGGAACAGTAATAATACTCTTGAAAAAATGTTTTTAGAATCCTCAAATTCTAAAAGGAAAAAAAGTTATGCTCAAATTTTAGTTTTTTCTTAAATTTTTGTTAAATTTGGTCAAACTATGGTCAAACTACTTATTCAAGAAGTATTAGTGTTACTAAATAATTATTCAAGAATATTAGTGTTATTAAATAATTATTTCAGTTTTTTTAAATTTTGGTCAACTATGGTCAAACTGTGGTCAAACTACTTATTCAAGAAATATTAGTGTTACTAAATAATTATTGATTTTTAGAACAATAGTTTCAAACTCAAACAGTGAAATGTGTGACTTCATGCTCAAGCTAAATTCCTGAGGGTTAATAGGATTGCCGTCTTACTATTGTCATGAAAACAACAAGTGTAGACTTGGAAACGAGGGAGAATAGAATCCGGAAGTTAAGCGTGCTCAGGCTGGAATAGTGAAAGGATGGGTGACCGTTCAGGAAGTTAGATGATTTGGAATGATGAGGGGTGATTAGAGATTAAAGGTTAAATTGAGTAGTGTTGAGGGGTGATTACAGATTAGAGGTTAAAATAATTTAGAAATTTAAAATTAAAAAAAATTCAAAAAAATTTCAAAAAAGTTTCAAAAAGAAATTTCAAAAAAAATCATAAAATATTCTTTAGTACCGGTTGGTGTTACCAACCGGGACTAAAGGTGGACCTCCAGGCAACGGCCCTAAAGGGGGAGGCTTTAGTACCGACCCTTTAGTCCCAGTTTCAGAACCGGGACTAAATGCCCTTATGAACCGGGACTAAAGGCCCTTTTCTACTAGTGATATAGGAAAATCAAATAGCGGAGCAGGTAGGTTCGTCTACATATGTTGTTGAGCAGCACACATTAAGGAGAAAACATACATTGAAGAAGAAGACGGTATGTCGATGAAAAAGTAGACACGGGCGTAAGAATGCATTATGAAGATGATTTTTTCTACATGGCACAAACATTGGCAGACTTCGGGAGCGAAGTTAAAATATGTATCAAACTTGTCATGAAACAAACGACCGTTGCATGTATGTAGAAATGGAAAACTCAAAAATAATTTCATTTGTACGGCATAATTAATTAAGGTTTAATATTCATTTGGCTTGAATTTACACGAACTTGCACAGAGAAGAAGCTAGTATACAGTGACATGTAAATTTGATGATGTAAAACAAATACAAAAATGCTTTGGACTGATTCTTACATGGGTAGACATTCTTAAAGAGTAGCGCATAAAAATATTTAATCTAATCACAACTGATTAATCTTCACTATTGTGATGTATAAATGGTTATCTGACCTTGATCTCAATCTTATTTCTTCCGAAGGTCGGCTCCTTTGCTATTCTCATGAAGGAAGAAGAGTTCTCCCCAAATCATAAACATAGCACCAGTACGGCTATGAACTAATTCATATAACAGATTTGTTTCACATTGGCTACATGAATAATAAAATAATTTTTTCCATTAGAAAAACAACCACCACCATCAGGATATTTTTTAATAATCAGCAGACTGGCTCCCTGAGCAGTGTGAGGAAACAACCTGGTTGATGTGCTTCCCTGAAAAAAAAGCCGTTCTGATGTGCTGCTCGGGACATGCATCCACCTAAAAATCACCAAGGTTAGTAAAGGACTATAACTTGAGGAGACTAATTACCAGGATGCTAGAACATATAAATAAATCAATGACTGCTTACCGGCCAATGGTTGATGAGGCGCCGGTCCAGTCAGAGTGGCCTGGTGCAGAAGATGCAAGAGGATAAGCACTTGACATCACCGACCATGGCCAAAACCATCTCGGGCAGCGACCGTCTCTCACGACATCTTTCTTTCCGCCTACGCTGTCGTCGACCAGCGGCAGGAGGGCGAGACAAGCAGGACCTAGCTAGCGAACCTGGATCCTTTGATCACTTCACATGTTCATACATCTGTCGACAAAAGCTAATTGATTTCCTGCCGGCCGGAAAACAGATGTACACGGATACACAGGGGTAATCAATCTGATCCGCCATATGCATCAATCCTAAATGATTTCTCTATTGCTTCAACTCACGACAGAGCAGCCACCAAAGCTGATGGATTTCTTGGTTGCCGGAATACGGACGCACGGGGAATCGATCTGGTTTGCCATAGCAGTCGGCACCTATTGTGGCTGCTTTGCAGCTCATATACAATTAGACGCTACGTGTTAATTAGTCTGAAGGTTAAAGAAGACCTTATTTTCTATGGCATTGGTGGGTGATTTTTTTGCTTTAAAGTTGAACCTATGGTTGTGGTTTTTTTATGTACCAAATTAAGGGTTAGATGTTTCTAATTATTGTGAGATTTTCTAGACTAATTTTCTTTTTTCTAGTTAGCTCATCAAACATTTTTTAATATAAATAGATTATATGATTTAAATATTAGACACAATTGAATATTCATATAAAAATTTAAATTTTAAAGTATACATGAACAATTTCAAAAGTAGGTTATTTCATTTGGATATACAATATTTATAACACATGAATATCTAAAGGTTATTTTTATTACCGAAATTTATAGACAGTAGACATATTTATAACACACGATCGAATATGTATTTGTAATCAACAATAGACATGTGAATGTTTGGTGGAGTGGCTAAACTGGCCTGTGTTGTAAGTGTGGGTCGCGAGATTGATTCCACGCATACCCGGTTTTGTGATAATTCGTGCAGTACAGTGGTTTTTTTTTCTGTAAAAACAGATGCGTAGTTGTGGTCGGCTTTTTCCATGAAAAAAATACAAAGGTGTTTTTTGCAAAAAAAAAATGTGTCGTCTGAGGGCCAGCACTCACTGACAAGTGAGGCCATGCACGTGGATATGCCCACATATGCATGTCGTGACCGTATGTGCACGCTTGAGTCAAATTAAGTGACTGCAATTTTGTATTTTCAAAGTTTTAGTATCAAACTAAACATAGAGCGCAAGTTCTATGACTTCTGATGATATTACCCCTTTTAAAAGAGTAGAGAAGTACAGATAAATATTAAATGTAAAATAAATATAACAGTAGAGAAGAGAGTAGAGATAGCAGGGACGTCGGCAAAAGGATCGCGCGCGCGGGAAAAAGCAGCCAGGCGCGCGCTAGTTTTGGCGCGTGGCATCCAACGCGCTTTATAAAATCCAACACCCTCCCACCACTCTGTGCCTTGCCACTACTCTGTGCCTCACCACCGCTCTCTCCCCGCTCTGTGCCTCGCCACCGCTCTCTCCCCGCACTGCGCCTCGCCGCCGCTCTCTTCCCGCTCTTTCTCGCCACGCCGCCGCATCGCCGGGAAACTTGGGGATACCTTGGCGTCCGCGCGTGCCCCTCCGGCGGCTTCTCCGTTGAGATCCGGTTCCGCGGGATGCGCATCGGCCTCGGCAATTTTGACACCGCCGACGAGGCCGCCCTCACGTACGACACTGCGGCATGGCGCCTCCGGTGGCCTCATAGAACATTGAATTTTCCCAACGTGCCGACGCGGGAGCGGACGCAGGAGCTCGCGCCTCTACCTCGGCTTATCACCGACGAGGATCGTCGCGACAACCGGAGGCGGGAGCACTGTCTTGGCATTGCCAAGATGGACGAGGAAGCCATGGCGCTATGGCGCTAACGCTTCCCATAGGACATCATCAACGAGCGCGAGTTCTACACGCAAAGGAGGGCACAGAGGGAGAAGAGGAGGGCGGAGTGAGCCGCCTATCGCAAGGACAAGTGTACGCGAAAAGCGGCCGGTCAATTCAACAAGAGGAGTAGTTGATCGGTATCTTCACGCGTACATTGAGACGTCGGAGGAGGACATAACCGAGGAGGAGTCGGGCGACGAGGAGTAGTTGAACTATCTATCTTTTTATCTATCTATTGTATATCTATGCTGAGAACTATCTATGTCTCTATTCTCTAGTCTCTAATCTCTATCTCTACTTCTCAATCTCAGCACTCCGGGCCAACAAAAACTGGCTATTTCGGTGTTGTAAATGCTTTTTTAAAGTGTTGCACGTTGTGCTTCTGTTGGAGATGCTTTAACATGGCAGAAGAGTGCTTTAATGTTGCCCACGAGATGCGTGAGTATTATTAGTACATTTTTCTTGCCATGTTAAGATTTTAAAACCACGAGTGCAAACATGCAGAGGAGCAATGAAGACCAAAAACTGGATATTGGGGACATCTTCAAGGAGTGTGGCAAGTTAAAGAGGAGCTACACCGAACCTATAAAACGAGCTTTGGTAAGTAACATCCTTTCAATTACTTTCGTTTAGCCTCGGGTTTTTCGATGTGTATATGTTGTAGTTTCTGTTTCTCTTAGCCTCGTGTTCTTCGATGTGTAATAAGAAGAGTCTTAATCGTCCTAATGCTTTCGTTTTGAGCTTGATGTAGGAAGTGGGTGTTCTCACCTTGTATTCTGTTTTTATATTTTTCCTTTTGAATTCACTTCTCTGAGTCTTGTTTATCTAGCTTCTACTAAATGGATATGGGTTGCTCTAAGTATTGATCTAAAAAAAGAAGTAACTTCATGTCAGGATGCAGTTCCTGTGAGGAGGGAAGTATGGTCAACCTCGAGATCATGATTCCAAAATGAGGTTGGATTACTCACAAGATGCTCGTTCCCTAATGATGTTGGATTACACACAAGGTGCAAATTCCCAGATGATGTTAGATTACACACAAGCCAGGTGGAGTCGTCAACTGTTCGTGTCCTCGTGGCTCTAGGAAAGGCTGAAAGAAAGCATGCAGCAGCCCTTGAGAATATAGCTGAGTTCCTGAAGAAGCGAAAAGAGCAATCAGATGTTCTCTTCACCCAAGCCAAAGAAGATATGGAAGAAGCCAGAAAGAAGCTAGCAGAGGCAGAGCAGGCTAGGCGTCTCCTGCTATCTAAAATAGTTGTCAATACAAATTTTCCTTCATAATGGCTAGGTTCAAATGTTTCTCCAGTCAGCATGCCTGTTGTGATGTCCGTGCATCTACTGATGTGGCACAAAATAATTCTTCTTCAGTTCATGTTATAACAACAATTAATTTCCAAACAATAATAGACGAAGCATTGGACATGGTATAGTTCACACGCAAGCCCAACATTCCATGTAAGCACATTCATAGATAATGTCCACAACCATGATTCACTTCAAAGCCAAAAAAAATGTAAGGAGAGTTATAAATAAAGAAAAACCTCTAGTTCCTACTACCAGAGCAAGCACAACAAGTCAAGGCCATGCATAATTAATTATATTTTGGTCATTTTTTGTGTTCTAAAATGCCGGCCGGCTCACGGAAGGACGTGTTGCTGGCACACGCACGGATTCAATGAACGCAGGTAGGGCAGTCTGAAGCATGTTGCATGCGGCGAGGAGGCGTATTCAGCCGGACCTACAGTGAGTGCGGCCCTCTTGGCCTACGCACCGGTTCATTGCCTGCGCTATGAGAGGTCGCGTCCGTGTCAGAGCGATCACTCCCTCTAGTCCTTTTTTGTTTGGGTATAACAAAATGTCATTTTCCATTCACATTTTACACGTAAAATTCATGGACAAACTTTGACCCAAAATACGATGCGGTCTAGTAAACTAGGACGGAGGTAGTAGTTTTTTTTTATCAAAGAAGGGCTTCCCCTTCCGATTTTCGTTACTGAAAACCAACATCAAAACCATAGTATTTGCCCTAGAACTACCAGGTTCAACATCTCGCAACATAAACCCATACAACCATACGCCAAGGAGGTAGTAGTTATGAATTCCATTTTCGCTTCATACCAATCGTTCTAAAAACTACTTAGTACTTATAACGCGCCATTGAAAATCGGAACTCTTACCCCGCTAAAAAATGATATTTTAAACATTGCTACTCGATCAGTGGCAACTGGCGAGCCACCGCCTCCAGGTCGTTCACCTGTGGTCCCGACCATCAACTCCTATGGATCAAATTATCACGCAAGCTGACTATTCTTACAAAGGTGCGCTCCACCACGCACTCGGTTCCCGCGCATGCAGCAATCGTGCACCTAGGGTTTTAGGGTTTATTTGTTAACGATGCCTTTACGTAACTCTCATGTGTGAGAGACAACGAGAGACCGACCGCATGCGTGCGCCTCTTCCCTTCGTATATGTACTCCACCATTTGTCTGGTGTCCAAAAAATTATATAGTAGTAATAACTACTAGCAATTTGCCAATGCGTTGCCACACGATCAAAATAGATTAATACATATTCACCGATTTTATAGAAAAAAGAGTCTAGTTATGAAATACGTATATCACTAAAAATATGTTATGTTTCAGACAAAATATATTACTTTGGCGGTTTTGATGAGATAAGGGAGGAATGTGATTGGTTTCAAGATTCGAGAAGTGGTATATCTCTAATTTCTACTCTTACTAGCAAGATGCATGTGCGTTGCACGGAACATCAAGATCTTGTGGGAGAAAAGGATGAACGAGGAAAGGCCTTATCTACAAATGTGGAGAGGAGTGTGGGTAAATTGTCATAGTTTTCTTTCTATCTGTTAGATTTAGAGCTGACAACCTATGTTGCAAGATGGCAAGCACACCATCATCACCGACTATGCTTTTTATAAGAGTAGTGATAGAAAACAAAGTTGGTGATGATGTTTTTCCTGCCATCCTACAACATAGGCCGTCCAATTTATATCTGACGGATAGGAAGGAAACTATGGCAATTTTGCAAAAAGATGCCCACACCCCTCTCCACATTTGCAAATAATGCCTTCCCTCATTCATCCTTTTCTCCCACAAGATAAACTACTCATACGAATGCATCTTGATGTTCCGTGCAGCGCATGGGCATCTTGCTAGTTGTTGCAAAAAGCCCATGTGTGTGTGTGTTGTTTGTGAGAGAGAGAGAGGGAGAGAGCAGGAGGACGTTGTGCATCTGTGACAAAGACACAAAGAGTGTGTGTGTGTGAGAGGTATCAGCTTAAAATGAGGCGATAATGTGTGTGTGCACCATCGAGAGGGCGTGTCTCAAGAAGGGACGAAAAATCTACAAAGATACATGGAGCGCGAGAGAGACATGTACGCGACAGTGGAAGCACTAGTGTGCGGGTGTATAAACCTATCTATAGGATAGTCGATCAATGTTTGTGAGAGAAATACGAGCCGGGGGTGCGAAAGTGAGAGTTTTATGTGTGTGAGAAAGAGATGGTAGTCGGGAAGGGGAGTGGAAGCAGGAGTTGTGTGTGTGTGTGAGAGAGAGGGGGGAGTTTGATCGGTAAACAAATCAATATTGTCAGTTTTATAACTGGGATGGAGACGGAAAGGAGACCGTAACAAATGTTGTGTCTGCAGGAGAGAATAATTTTAGTGGTAAGAGTCATATCTAGAGAGAACCCCATAGAGAAAGACAAAGTGAAAGATGAGTGAGACTCCGTGTGTGGCAGTGAAAAAGAAAGCTTAAGTACCTAGTGATACCAGAGAACGGTAGAGACGTGAGAGATAATGAAAACCATGTAATGTATAATAATAGGGAGAGTGTGACACTTCTCAAGGGAGACATCGAGAGACCATGTTTGCGAAAATAAGAGAAACATGAAGTGAGTGTGCGGGTGAACTGGAGAAAAGAGAGTGATAGCTACATAAAGGAGCATAAGAGAGAGATGAGAGTGAAAGGATTAAACATAAAAGGGATTCAAATATTTGAATTCATTCTGATGATACATGTAATTTATACTAGAACCAAAATTAATCTATCAAACATGCATACTGATATGAATTCACGCGCGTCTACGTTATTTAATATGTAGATATTACTGATCCATACATTTTAGTAGAACATAATTTGGTTTAAATTTTTCGAATTCAACCTTATTATTTTGAGATCATTGTATTTGTGAATCATATCTTTTCCTAACAATAAAGGGATTATCGCTTCTGCACGCCTGCTCACCATTGTGATGTTTTTTCAGAAAGGTCCTTGTGGTTTTTGGTAATTGAACCTGCAGTCCCTATTTAAGTGGATCTGTGAAGACATTTCGTTTTTACATAAAAGTCCCTGTAGTTTGGTATATTCAATCCGCGGCCCTTCGAAAAAAGCATCACGGGCAATCCCCTTCGTCCCTCCCCACGCATCAGCGGGCGCACCCCCGCCGCGGCCGGCGGTGCCGCTGCCTTCCTCGCGGAGTCCACGCCCGAATTTCACGTCGGGAGTATTGGTCTCCGTCTCTCCAGCTCCTCCCTCGAGCCTACCTCCCGAGCAACCTTCCTCCCATCCCAATTCCAGGAGACGCATGGCGACAGAGTGCGGGCCTCCGCAACATCCCCTCCCTTCTGCTCCCCCTTCTTCTTCCCTTGAACTGGATCCGTCCTCCATCGCCGACCGCCGCCACTCCCGTCTCTAGCAGCCCCTACATCCCTAACCTTGAGTAGCGTCCCCACAGGCCACAGATATTGGTCATGGGAGCATGTGAGATGGCGGCTACAGTGGAATAGAAGAACCTTGGAGAGGTGCCAGTGGGCAGCGGCGGCGGCTCAGTCGTACTCAACATCGTCGGCGAACAGCCTCCCCATCTCTGTGCCACATCCACATCTCCCGCATTTGCTGCCGTCGCTCCTCCATCTGCATCACTGACAGAATGGCCTTCTGGATGGTCTTTGGTTTGTGGGTGACAGGTTGTGGAATTGGAGCCGGGTACATGTGCCAGATCGTTTATACACAAATTGCAGACGGATGCATGACAAATTTGGTGTGCAGGATATATGCAACTTGCATACGGATCAGTCAAACCATGTGCTAAGCTTCAGAGCCACTCCACGCTCGAGGATGAGGTATTCATGCTTTGTTGCCTGCTTTTCTTATACTAGGACCTGGTCCTAAGCTCGACTCTCTCCCTCATCTTCATGTGCTCTATATTTGGTACTATAGCTGGGACGCCATACCAGGCAATGTGCGGCACCTCACATTGCTCATGGAATTAGAGATGCTGGATGTTGGAATATCCGTTCGCTTTCAACACTATCCCGGTCTCTTGAGTTGTTTCATTTTTATTCTTGTGATGGTGACTTAATGAAGTACTGTCAAACAGTGGGACATCCAAACTGGGAGAAAATTGAGCATATCCCCAGGATTTTTTTTTGAAGACTGGGTTCAAGTAAGGTTGTAATCCTCTTTGTGTTTCCATTTAGTATTTGTAAAAATTGCCTACGTAGTTGATTATCTACTACTGTTTAATGCATTTACTACTAATTGGCGTTTTAGGAAGTACGCGTGATGTTAGTCATCGCAAGACAGTGAAGGTCATTCCAGCAAGTTGGTTCAAATGAAGGAGTTGCAAGCTCAAATTATGATGCTGGGCATTCAACTATTATTGTAGCAGTCTGCTTGTTGTGATTTGCAGTACCCTTTTTTACATGAATTAGTTGTGTCGTTCAATTTGATTCGAAAATGCGCTATTCTGAGCATTTCTTTGTGCGTGTAGTCAAGCTCCTCGGTTTTGCTTGAAAAATGAAGGATACTGCATATACCCAAGTATTTTCCATGTTTTCTCATACCGACCTGCCATTTGGAGCTTAGTTGTCCGGAATAGTGCAAATGATCATCCACTACTGGAAAATTGGTGTTTGCCATGTGCCATGGTCTTTGGCGAGATCCATTTTGCGTTCTATTGGCAAAGCAACCCGTTGTCAAGCACAACACTTGGAAAACATGGATATTTAGTAGAGGCTTCAATTCTTCGAGAGCTAGTAGGAAAATATTAGAGAGATGAGCAGGGGAGACTGGTACTTCCCATTACAGTGGCCAAAGAAAAGCAACAATTTTTTGCGTCCAGCGAAGCTTTCTCGGTAGTGCCCAGGTTATGAATTCATGTGATTTCAGATGCAACATTTAGATGTAGTGCAATTGAGAATGCAGCAGGTCAGAACAATGGATGACAAAGGTGTTATGAGTGGCTAGGTAGGACAATGTGCCGCTAGCTCTATAGATTGTGTAAAATGTGGATATGTGAATTGCCCAGATTGCCTTAGGGGCCATGTTGCAAACTGTTCAAGGTTAGGTATGTTTCTCCTTTTGACATTTTTCTAAATAATCCCCTGAAGCAAGATCACTTCAGGACAATATGACCTACTACTTAGTACTATGAGCATTTACTTTCTATGAGTTACGGCGTGTTCAAACTATGTACATGTGTGCAAGTGAGCAGATTTTGATTTGGCGTCTTGGAGTCTTAATTTGTTTAGGGTAACTATTGGATCCATGTTATCTACCTATAGCTAGTGCATGTAAAAATAGTAATTGAAAATACCTATAGGCAGTGATATTTTTATGGCTGGATGTCTATGGCTTCTGTCAAGGCCATACTAGATTTGAACGACACTAGATATATCTAAACAAACTGTTTCATTTAGATCCCATAACATTCTTTTTGCTGAAAAATCATGTTGCCTTATTTTAACTAAATTAGTAGTGTGTTTCATGTGCACATTGTGCTTGGTTAACCTTTCAATTACCACAAACTGAAGGCAAATAAAAACTAGGTATACCTTTTCATCTATCCTTCACTACTGGAATCAGCTACTTTGCCATCTGCCAGCTCTTTGCCGTCAGCTAGCAGACGGCAAAGAAGCTCTTTGCCATCAGCCTGTTCTTTGCCGTCCGCTAGCTGACGGCAAAGAATCTTTGCCGTCCGCTAGCAGACGGCAAAGAGGGAGGGGGCCCCACTGAGGAGCTGGTTAAAAAATACTTAACGTCCCCCCGCTTTGCCGTCCGCAGCAGACGGCAAATATGAACAAAAGCGGACGGCAAAGGAGGGCGACCGGCAAAGGCTACCCTAACTAACCTAACTAACGGCCGAGCCCCCTCCCCCGCCCGTTACTCATCTCTTCTCCCTCCGCCCCTGCCCCCGCCGCCCCACCGCGCCGACCCCGCCCCCGCCGCCCGGCGCCGCCCCCGCCCTCGCCGCCTCCGCCACCGCCCCTCGCCGCCGCCGTCCCCACCCCCTCCCCCACCCGCCACCGCCCCCACCGTCCCGCCGCCCGGCGCTGCCCCCGCCCCTCCCGCCCCCGCCCCCGCCCCCGCCCCTCCCGCCCGGCGCCGCCCCCGCCCCTGCCGCCCGGCCATCCCACTACCCCGGAGCCCCGCTGCCCCCCACCCACCCACCACCCCGGCGCCAGCGTCGCCCCTGCTCCGGTGAGTTTTATTTTTTTCTGTTTTTCTTTTTTTGCTGTTTAATTCTTGTTTAATTGTTAGTGTTAGTGTTAGTGTTAGATTTAGTGTTAGAAAAGAAGAAAATTTAGTGTTAGTGTTAGAAAAAAGAATATGTAGAAGAAAAGAAGAAGTGGAAAAAAGATGAAAAAGAAGAAAAGAAAAGAAGTAGAAAAAAGATGAAAAAGAAGAAGAAGAAAAGAAGTAGAAGAAGTAGAAGAAGAAGAATAGAAGAAAAGAAAAGAAGTAAAAGAAGTAGAAAAAAGAAGAAGAAGAAGAAAGGAAAGAAGAAGAAAGGAAAGAAGAAGAAGAAGAAGAAAGGAAAGAAGAAGAAGGATAGAAGAAGAAGAAGAAAGGAAAGAAGAAGAAAAAAGAAGAAGAAGAGAAGGAAAGAAGAAGAAGGATAGAAGGAAACACCCCGACCACTGACCTCGACACCCCGACCCCGACACCACACCCCGACACCTGACCCCGACACCCTGACCCCGACACCCCGACCCCGACACCACACCCCGACACGACACCCTGACCCCGAAACAGCACCCCGACACCGACATGACACCCCGACCCCCTAAACCTCCCGAAAAGGTGCTCTTTGGCCTTCCAGAGGCCGACGGGGTTATATATTTGTGAATTATTAGTTAGGTCATATATTTTTCGATTTTGTTATGAAAAACATCATATATAATTGTGTTGATCGGGTAGATTTAAATGTGCAGTTGTTTCATCGCTGCGAGGTTTGGTGTTCGACGACCTCGTCGTGCGTTTGACGAGCTCTGCCCCTTCGTTCGTGGCTGAGTACAAATGACATGTCCTTCTCCCCCATTAATTATTTGCACAAATGACATGAAATTTGGTAGCTAGCTATATATGTGTCTTGAATCATCAGTATGCGTAACCAATATGTGTCTCCCGTTCGAAAGCTTCATAGTTATAAATATGCATGCATTTGCATATTTATAACCTTGATTCTTTCGAATTGTCCAACGCTATCCATGGACAGCCCGAGTATGTGTAGATTGGGTTCGTTTTCCCATATGCTTTGCTCCGGATCCGACGCATAAATTTCGTCAGTGCCTCCCCTATTGTTCTCCGGGTACACATCCTCTCTGTTTATTGCAGAGACGTGTATCAGGAGAACAGCGGGGAGGTGCTGCGGAAATTTTGCGTCGGATCCGGAGCATAGCATGGGAAAATGAACCCAATCTACACATACACGGGTGGGATTAGGACCTATCATTACCTATTAGAGTGTAGGTTGCATGGACGTAATAAAATTGACAAAGTAGATCAACTGATGAATATATACATGGTGAATTACATATATAATTGTTGTGTGTCCAGTAGCTCTGAAAGTCAAGATGAGTGACCGTGCTTGGATGTATACCGGTCACACTGGTCAGAACAAATGGAGCGCTGAATGGTTCACAAAAACTAAGGGGTTTGTGCAAGCCGCATTTTCAAATGGCCAAAAGAAAACCTGGTGCCCCTGTTTCCGGTGCGGCAATTGGGAAAAGAAGACAGAGGCTGAAATGGGCAAACACCTGCAGAAGAGTGGTTTTACGCCCGATTATACGGTGTGGACATTTCATGGTGAGTCTGCCCAACGTGACCGAGCTGAGGTGGATCGTCGTCGCACCGACGAGCATGGTATCGGGATGGAAAACATGGTGCAAGGCTATGATGATGCTCGGGATTCGGACGAGGAGATGGAGGAATCTGCAAAGGCCTTCAATGAAATGTTGGAGTCTTCGAAACGTCCGCTCCACGAGCACACTGAGCTTTGTCAGTTGGATGCCATCTCACAAGTAATGGCTCTGAAGGCTCAGTTCAACTTGGGCAGAGAATGCTATGACGCAATTATGACAGTATTTGGACGCTTTCTACCCAAAGGCCATGTAATGCCTGCAAACATGTACCAGTCAGACAAAATCCTCCGTGCACTGAAGATGCCCTATGAGAAGATACATGCCTGTGAAAAAGGATGTGCCTTATTTAGGCTTGACTATGCGGACTTGAACTATTGTCCCATTTGCAAGTCTTCCAAGTATATTGTGGTAGACAACGGTATGGGTGAGAAGACACAGACCAAAATCCCCGTTAGTGTTCTTCGGTATGTGCCAATCGTACCAAGACTTCAACGTCTTTTCATGGTCGAAGAGACGGCCAGACAGATGACATGGCACAAAACAGGCAAAAGAACCGAACTAGATGCAGATGGTAATCTGATGATGGTACACACATCGGATGGTGTTGCGTGGAAAAAGTTTGATGGATTACATGCTGACAAAGCGGCAGATCCGAGGCATCCTCGAGTCAGCATCAGCACCGATGGGTTCAGTGTGTTTGGTATGACGGCAGCCCAATACAGTTGTTGGCCCGTATTTGTCTTTCCACTCAATCTCCCCCCGGACAGATTATGCAAAGAAAGAACATTTTCCTGATGTTGATAATTCCAGGGCCCAACTATCCGGGGAAAAATATGAATGTGTACATGCAGCCACTTAAGGACGAATTGCAAGAAGCCTGGGATAATGGGTTCAAGACATACGACGCCTTTAGCAAACGGAACTTCATAATGCGTGTCTGGTACATGTACTCGACGCATGACTTGCCGGCGTATGCGCTATTCGTTGGCTGGTGTGTGCATGGTAGGTTCCCATGCCCCACATGCAAGGGAGCTCTTGAGTTTCGTTGGCTTCAGGCCGGTCGCAAGTTTTCTTGCTTCGACATGCATAGACAGTTCCTGAATCCTCGCCATAAGTTCAGGAAAGACAAGAAGAACTTCATCAGGGGTAGAGTTGTCAAAAACTCTGCACCACCTGCATTGACAGGCCAACAGACCCTGGATTAGTTAAACGCTCTCGAGCCAGATCCACAACGTCCAGGGTACTTCAAGGGGTATAATACTAAGCACGCGTGGACTCACAAAACATGCTTATGGGATCTGCCTTACTTCAAAGACCTCCTTTGCCCACACAACATCGATGTGATGCACACTGAGAAGAATATCGCCGAGGCACTTTTTGGTACATTGTTCGGCATAGATGGGAAGTCAAAGGATAATACTAAGGCTAGAGTCGATCTGGAGGCGCTATGTGATAGGCCATTACAAAACATGAAAGAACCGAAAGGAAAGCAAAACTGGACGAAGCCAAAGGCATGGTTCAATCTTGGAAGGCCAGCTATGAGGGAAATTATGTTGTGGGTGCAACAGCAGTTGATGTTCCCCGATGGGTATGCAGCGAATCTAAAGAGGGGAGCGAATCTTGATAAACTGAAGATATTTGGTTTCAAGAGTCATGATTGGCACATATGGATTGAGCGGGTAATGCCGGTGATGTTGCGTGGCTTCATCCCTGAGGATGAATGGCTAGTACTGGCAGAACTCAGCTATTTCTTCCGTGTTCTTTGTGCAAAAGAACTATCGCCTGGCGTGCTAGAAGAAATGGAAGAGTTGGCGCCGGAGTTGATCTGCAAGTTAGAGAAGATCTTTCCACCGGGCTTCTTTAATCCAATGCAGCATTTGATTTTGCATCTCCCGACCGAGGCAAGATTGGGAGGGCCCATGCAAAATCGTTGGTGCTACCCAACTGAGAGGATGCAGAAGACGCTTCGAGAAAAATGTAAAAATAAACGTAGAATTGAAGCATCGATGGCTGAGGCATTCATCACAGAGGAGGCGGCAAACTTCGTAACAGCGCACTACGAAGCCAAAAATCGTCATTTGCATAATCCGAAGCCTCGGTACAATGCTGACGAGCCTAAAAAGGGTGGATCCAACCTCAGCCTATTCAAAGGGAATCTCGCACCAGCTAGTGTTTCACATCCAGTATCTTTGGATAACGAAGAATGGCGGACCATTTCGTTGTATATCTTCAATAACCTGATAGAAGTGCGGCCGTACATCGAGTAAGTTCTCGGTACATTGTTTCGCAACTTCTATTTCCTTTGAACTACTCTTATTCCTGGATATGTCATACAGTCGATACGTCGCCATATTCTCGTATGGAGCGGAGATCCAAAAGGATTCCGTCGAAGAGTATGAGCTTCTCGCAAAGCAAGGAGGTGGCTATCCCGGTTTCATCTCTTGGTTCAAACAAACAGTAATTTCTATTAGACAATTTCATTTCATTCGCTAATTTGTGCATAATGCAACAATCCTTTCATATTAAACTTGTAGGCTAATTCAGAGTCTATGGACGCCGAATTGAGACAAGTCGCTAGTGGTTTTGACTATAAGGTCCGTTCATTTGACAAGTACGACATCAACGGGTATCGCTTTCGTACCTATGGCAAAGAGCTATCTATGGCCGACCGAAAGTCTACAAATTGTTGTGTATCTGCTATCGGCGAAGGAGGTACCGAGTATTATGGGAGAGTTGAAGCAGTTTATGAACTTCTGTTCTATGGTGAAAACCCACCGAATGTCGTAGTCTTCAAATGTTATTGGTTTCAGCCGAAGGAGACTAGAAGGACTCATGAACATATAGGGCTAGTTGAAATCAACCAAAGCACTCATTTAGATGTTCCTGATGTCTATATTATGGCTCAACAGGCGAACCAAGTATTCTATCTACCGTGGGCCTGCCAAACTAATCCAAATCTGAAAGGTTGGGATGTCGTTTATGAAGTGCCGCCACGTGCTAGACTTTCTCCCCCAAAGGAAGAGGATTATGAACCTCACATTAACCCAGACACATATGAAGGAGAATTCTTCCAAGAGACATGTCTTTCCAAAAAGTGTTTCAAGAACCGCTATACTTCACCCCAAAACATTGAAGTAGACAGCGACAATGAATCCGACATCACCCCAGAGGAGGAACAAGAAGAGCCAGAACAAGAAGAGGTTACTGTTGCGGATGACCTGTCAATGCTTGACCGATTACATCAAGGTGGCCTTGCACATGTTGATGCCAATGAACCCTATGAGCCCATCATTGATTATAGTGATGATGATGATTATGCATTTATTGATGATACTGATCGAGATTATTAGTAGTGTCAGGTATTCAATTTTTTTATGTTGTACTTGATGATGATACACTTAAGTGATATACATATTATTATTCATGTTGGTACTTTTTTTATGTTGTACTAATTTCGTTTATTCTTTGTCATGGCAGGTGTTGAAAGATGGTGGGCGCTGGTCGGGAGCGCGCCGAGGCCCCTTCTTCGTCGGCGCGTGGTGCGAGGTCTTCCATTCCACACGCACCTCTCCGAGCGTTGTTGGACAGTATGGCGACACCGCCGGGCCCTTCTTCGTCGACCGCGGTGCCCAGCAGGGGACGAGGTAAGAAGAAGAGAGGAGGTGGAGCACGTGGTCGCGGGAGAGGAGGTAGGGTGACTCTTACGGCGCCTTCCTCGCCACCGCCCCCAGCTGTTTCACCCGAGCACGTGACTGCTAGGGTGGACTCGTCTGAGGAGGAGGCTGCACGGACTCTGGTCCACGAGCCTTCGGTCCACGAGTCTTCGGCCCACGAGCCTCGGGTCGACGGGCCTTCGTCCCACGAGACTTGGGCCCACGAGACCCCGGAGGAGCACACGTCTAGATGGGGTACCTAGTCGGGTCAGCCTGAGCATGGCGGGGAGCCGAGTGGCCATGCTGATGATGGCGGGGAGCCGACTGATGAGGAGGGGGAGGAGGGGGGCAACGTCTACCAGCGTGGTGCTACACGGCTCCCGTCCGTGCCGGTGACCCGCGAGCAGAGGTGGTTGATTTTCCCTGATGGGGAGAGGTACGTAAGTGCATTTAATATTTTTGTACCTTCTGCATTCACGTTTCTTCAAATAACTAATGCGTTGGCCTTGTCATGCTGCAGGGGTTGGGACCACCATCATAGTGTCCGCCGGCCCAACTCCGTCGTTGGAGTTCTTTGCCGGCAAAACTTCCCGGGGTTTGTCACGTTGCCTGGTGAGGGTCGGCTTCCAGAGCTTGGATTGAGCTGGGAGCACTACGTGGCTGCCCCGGCCCCGCCGGATGAGATTATCGACGGTGTCGTGTGCGACACGAGGGCAGACATGGTGATCAGAAAGTTCTGGGTAATTTCTCCTTTACACATTTAAAAATCTTCAACTAGCTAGTTATTAATTGTACTAATCAATATTGTCTCATTTGATTGCAGACATTCTACAGGTGTGAGGAGGGATACGAGGAGGACGCGGCACATGTTATCGAGAACGTCTGCAAGCGCCTACTCCAGAACTTACGGCACGAGGCTCGGGTGCAGGCTGCTCGAGACTACTACGCCTTGCGTGGTATCAAGAAGACCAAGCCGGCATGCCGCGATAAGTTCCTGAGTAAGGAGCAGTACATGAAGGTAATTCTTAAGGCCTTCTCTACTTAAGTTCCTTCATTTAGTAATTCTTAGCCGTAGCGCTCAAGTTTCTATTTGCTAACTTAGGCGCGATGGTGTGCGGATCGGATGGATTGTTGGGAGGTGTTGGTCGATGAGTGGTGCTCAAAACAATGGCTAGCCCTCCACAACGAGGCCAAGGACAAACGTGCCCAAATGGAAGGTGTGCCACACCATCAAGGCAGCTCCAACTTATATCAGTTCGGGCGCAACTGGGTATGTGGTTTGCTTCATGTTTCATGCAATTCATTCATCATGCTAGCTTGAGCCCTTTAATTACTAATTTTCATTGTTTCTCTCTTTCAGGCACGCTACAATAAGGCGGATAAGGTGCCAGAGGTGTACGACCTGTATGCCATGGCCCACACTGCCTCTTTCAAGAAAGTCAAGGCTTTCTCTCAGTCTGACCTCGATGATGCAAACAACTTCACCAACATCTCCTCCCATAACAAGCTCGTGAGATATAGAGATGAGGGGAAGGCGAGGAAAGGGGAGGACTTTAACCCGAGCCAGGGTCCCATTGATCCAGAGCTGGTGATGATATTTGGTGGCGGGAGGTCCCATGGCTCCATAGCCATTGGAGATGGACTTATCCGTTGTCCTAGCACTCTCCCGGAGATCAAGGCGCGCCAGTCGAGCTCCGCTCCTGAGATAAGGCCTCGTGAACGGCCAGTGCAACTCGCCATCAAGGTTAGTGATACGTACTCAGTTATCTTTCTCCATTACATTGTGTGCGCTTCCATCAATGATTACAAATGGTCATGTGAGTGGTGTTGCAGGCTGCTATACAGAGTGAGAGAGATAGAACAGAGAAACTTCTGGCGGAGGCGGCGGAGAGGCAGCGGGAGTTGGAGGAGAGGACGACAAAGATGATGGAGGAGGAGAGGGCACATAATGACATGCAGGCAAGGGCCATGTATGAGCTCCTTGTGGTAAGTTTCTTCTGCAGATTAGCCAAAACATTCATGTAGTGTTTGTCTCATTACTAACTAGTATGACTGAGTCGTCAAAACCAAATGTGCAGTCTGTGTGCGAGAAGACAGGTCAGACCGCTCCGCCGATGCCAGTGATTGCTCCTGGGACCACGGTGAGTTTTATTTGAATGGACATTACTTGCTAGTCTTAACATTTGAGTGTCATCATGCTAACAAGACATTGGAAATGATCTTTGGTGCAGCGTAACTCCAGACAAGCATCGCACGATCCTTCTCCAGCTACCGACACGAGCCACCCCGCTCCTACACCTCCTGGATCTTGGTAAGTTTATCTAGTGTTTTGCTTAACACATGCATAAACACCTAGACTTAGCTTTATTTCCTCCAATGCTTACCATAATGACCTAGACTTAGCTTCTTCTCCTCCAAAATGACTTAATAAGCTTACTGACCTCCAAAACCATCCATTTTACCTAAGTTAGCTCTAAAACGATTTGTACTTAGCTTACTTATGTCAAAAATTGCATAATTAGCTTAGTTAGCTCATAGACGATCCATTTTACCTAAGTTAGCTCTAAAATGACCCATTTTACCTAGGTTAGCTTATAAATGATCCAGTTCATCCAAGTTAGCTCAAAAATGACCCATTTTACCTAGATTAGCTCCTAAATGATCCATTTTACCTACGCTAGCTTTAAAATGACCCATTTCACCTAGGTTAACTCCAAAATGACCCATCTTACCTAGGTTATCTCATAAACGATCCATTTCAACTAATTTAGCTCATAAACGATCCATTTCACCAAGTTAGCTAAAAAACGATCCATTTCACCTAAATTAGCTCTTAAATGATCCATTTCACCTAAGTTAGCTCAAAAAGATCCATTTCAACTAAATTAGCTCATAAATGATCCATTTCACCTAAGTTAGCTCAAAAACGATCCATTTCAACTAAGTTAGCTCATAAATGATCCATTTCACCTAAGTTAGCTAAAAAACGATCCATTTCACCTTAGTTACCTAAAAAACGATCCATTTGACCTTAGTTAGCTCATAAACGACCCATTTCAACTAAGTTAGCTCATAAATGATCCATTTCACCTTAGCTAGCTCATAAACGACCCATTTCAACTTAGTTAGCTCATATATGATCCATTTCACGTAAGTTAGCTCATAAATGACATACTCTTCTTGTTCTAGTCTTCTTCTTGTTCTACTCTTCTTGTTCTAGTCTTCTTCTTGTTCTACTCTTCTTCTTGTTCTACTCTTCTTGTTCTAACTTTCTTATTTTTCATTTTGCAGATTTCATTCACTTGATGAAAGCTTGCATAGATGGAGTGCTCCTTATCCCTTTCTCTGTTTCTTTTGTATCGTTGAACTATGCATGTATCGTTGGATGAAACTATTGTAATATATATGGTTGGATGCCTCTATGTTGAACTTGTTATGTATGATGGAACTATGCATGTAATATATATGGTTGGATGATGAAGTTATGTGTTGGATATCTTATATGTTTGCTCTGTAATGGCCTTTTGAAATATATCTATATATGTCATATATATTTGTGATGAAAATTGTTGGATTTAATAAAAAACAGATAAAAGAGCCAATATGCAGGCTCTTTGCCGTCTGCCACCGACGGCAACGGGCTCTTTGCCGTCTGCCACGGACGGCAAAGAAGACACGTGGCATCCAGCTGTGCTTCCTGGGAGCTGACCCATTTGGTCAGTTTGCCTACAGTGGCAGACGGCAAAGACTTTGCCATCAGTGGCAGACGACAAAGAACCTGCACTTTGCCATCAGTGGCAGACGGCAAAGAACCTGCCATGTAGTGACGTGTAGATGACATCATACGGCGGACGGCAAAGACACTAGAAATTTTGCCGTCAGCGGCGGATGGCAAAGGCCTGCCGTTAGCCACTTAACGGACTAACAGCGCAATTATTGCTGTCCGCTCTCTTTGCCGTCCGCCGCAGACGGCAAAGGGCCTTTGCCATCAGCCGCCAGGAAGCAGACGGCAAAGTAGCTGTTTACCGTAGCCTACTTTGCCGGAGCCTTTTGCCGTCCACGGCTGACGGCAAAGGCCTTTGCCGTCCGCCGTTCATGCCTTTGCCGTCCGCCGTGGCAGACGGCAAAATAGCTGATTCCTGTAGTGCTTGTGATTATAGCCATCTTTGGTGTCAAGTGATATTAAAAGTCTGAAGCCATAGACACATAGATTAGGTTTTCTCCCGTTGCGACCAACGGGCATGTTTGCTAGTTATATATAACGGAACATAATTCTTTGTTGCGCTTTTGAAAGTATATATAAAAATATGATGTATATACAATTTTATTCCAATCGAAAATGGATCCTGCCCGAACAAAAATAGAATACAAACCGGATTCGAATTGAGTTGGCACGGTAAACGTGCACTCTTGCTCTGCAAAAAATTGAACGAAGCGGGGAAAGTCATAGTAACTGCGCGAAACCAAAATCTGTGAGATGGAAATTACTGCCTATCTCTGACACGCAAAGCCTATCGGCTCGATTTCTATAGGTTTCGATAGGGGTAGGTTTGTAATTTCACTTAAACATGACATAACCGCCTCTCACCCGGACTCATACATGGTGGGCACCAGAACACAGTGTGTCCTCAGCCGAAATCGACTCCCTCCCCGATTCATACACGGTGGGCGCAAAAATAACCTCTCGTCGGCAAATATTCGGTGTATGCGAGACTACCGTCCTATACCCAACCGAGAAATATTGCTGTGATGTAGGAAATCTTAACTGGGGCTATGTTTTTAAATTTCATCGCATTTGAGACAAGCGTGCCCTGAAGACATGGTTCCCCCTTCCTCTCTCCCTCCATTTCCCCATTCATACTCCGTGGGTGCCAAAACACCCTCTCCACCCCAGCCTCCTCCGTCCGCCACCCCATCCACCGCCGTTCTCCTCCACCATGCCAGAGCTGATACCCCAACGCCGTCGTCCATTATAAGAGATCAACCTCTCTCATCCACGACTTTGGACCGGGACCCTTGCATCCCGTCCTCTCGCTTCATCCCCGCCGTCGTCCACCTTGCCAGCACCACTCCTACGACCTGTCTCATCCACCGCGCTCCGCCGCCACCGTCTACCCTCATAGATCTGCTACCACGCCGCCGACAGCCATCTCTACCGCATCACCGTCAAATTCTCAGCAGATGCATACACGGCGCCGCACCAGAGGCGGTACACTTTCGTATCTGCTCAACTTATTTATCACAGCAAGAAAATACATCGCCACTGCTTTACTCTGATTTCTTGTCCATCACTTACTTGTTAGTTGAAAGCCAACATTGGTTACGAAGTTGCCTTTGTCCGGTTTGCACCTTCACATCCGCCATGCCACGCTCAACACTATACTCGCAATGCTTATGGTTTTCCCATTTTATATTCCACACTAGTTTAATGACAGTAGACTAAATTTCAAAATCGGGTAAGTCGATTTTTGAGAGCTCGCTGGAGTTCGCCGGTGCTAAGGAAGGAGCTCGGGTGGGGACGGTGGTTGTGGGGGGCGGTGGTGGGGCCTAGACGAATGAAGAAAACTCGACGCAGGTGGGGGCAGGGGTGGGGGTGGGGTGGCGGAGGAACATAGGCTGTGGGGGCGGTTCATGGGAGGGTGGGGGGGGGGGGGGTCGGGGCCGGTGGTTCGGCCGGCGGCCCGTGCGGTGTTCTGTATGGGAAGAATCAGAGACGGGGAAGAAGAAGGGTTAGGAGATGTAGGATCTTCATCCAACTGCCTGAAATGGTCAACTGACCCAAATGAAAAAAGTCACGCGACTTGCATGCAGACATGCCTTTATATTTAGTACCGTCATCGTAGCTGCTTAGCACTGCTCCTAAATCCATCAAGCTAAACAACATGCCACTCATAATTCCCAAATTGTTGCTCAAATACGAATATGATATGATGCTGATTTACTAAAATAGATAACGTTTAATTGGTTAGCTAATGTTCCTATTTACTTTTGAAAAGCACGTGCGCCAAATATAGAGAGACAGCAGGGAGTTGCATTCTTAATGTGCTCTAGTTCATCATGTGTAGGCACTACGCAATGAACATTTTATTACCCAAAATCTGCTTGCTCTTCTTTAGCATGTTCTTCTTCAGTTCTTCTTTAAAGTACTCTCTCCGTTCCTAAATACAAGTCTTTGTATAGATTCCACCATGGACTACATATGGAGCAAAATGAGTGAATCTACACTCTAAAATGTATCTGTATACATCTATATGTGATCCATAGTGGAAATCTCTACAAAGACGTATATTTTGGAACAGAGGGAGTATGATAGTAGTACAATATGTTCCTTGTAGTGAAGATGAGCAGGGACTTTTGCAGTGTAGAGGGCTATACGGTCGGTAGTGATGGACACTTTGGACTCTTCAAGCCTCTTTGATTCGTAGGATTTTGTAAACATAGGAATAGGAATTGTAGTGGCCTGCCCACTTGAATCCTGTAAGATTAGCAAGGAAACATGGGGAGCTGTGTCTCCTTTGAGAGTTACACTGATATTAACAGTACCGCACCTTCAGTTGAAGAGAGCTGGTATCCGAAGCCTTTCTAGCCATATCGGCAATACTAGCACATATATTCCAGCAAGTTCCACTTTTCTGATTTTACTCCCGATGCTTACGGTTGTCCCGTTATATCTACACTATGATCTGTATAGCTACTTTGTGTCACACTAGCAGTAGTCCACACTTGAAGCTAAACAACACACCAATCATAAGTCCAAAGCTTACTTCTTCAAATACGAATTGTGATATGATACTGATATTAGTTAACAGACACACATTTAATCTGTCAGGTAATGCTCCCACTTGATTTTCTAAATGCATGTGGCCACATATAGAGAGACAACATGGAATTGCATTTCTTTGGGCGTTGTGATTCATCTTGAGTGGGCAACCAACATTGTATGCAATGAAGCTGAAACTCAAGAATATGCTTCCTCTTTTGTTCTTTAACATGTTCCTCTTTTTTATTCTGTATTTAGTACGTACAGTATGTTCCTTGTCAGGAAGGGTATCAGGGACATCTGCAGTCAATAGCTGATAGAGCTGGCCTGTACGTGATAAATAAGATTTCAATTAGTAGCGGCAATACAACACCATATTTTCGAGCCAGTTCCACTTCCCGGTTTATATATCCTGGTTATGGTGTACCACTTTTATATACACTACGATCTGCCTAGTTGCTATGTGCTCTTGGTATCATGGTTTGGCAATAAACTGTCCATACAATATATTATGAATCTATCATCTGCCAACTATCCTTACTTCTGGAGCCTATTTTTTGTGTACTTGTGCCAAATTATATTAATGCACGCGCCACATTACATCACACATGAGCTCTCTCATGAGAATCCAGTGATAGCACACAAGGGTTTACAGGGGGGCCCATATATTAGAATATCCTTTGCATTACAAATATAATCTCACTACTATTTATGTTTTCATGCTTCTCAGATATTATACGTAATCACAGTGAAAATCAGAATCCACGCATCAGAAGAATATTGTGGAACACTGCAACGACTTACAAAATTGGCATCAAGGCATTGAGTGCCATTCTGGATGCAATGAAACTCATACGCTCCCCACCTGTAGATTCTTGTTCAGAATATGATCCTAATGGTTATTCTGACCTCGAGGAGTCAAAGGCAGATGGCTCGTCCTGTTCACACATCAAGGTGCCTGCTCTAATTTGGCAAGGTTTTATTGATTGTGTGTATCTTGCATAAGTTGTAATGCATTTCTTCTACTTTGTTGCATCGCCATCTACTTAGTTAACTCATCATATATGTCAAGATGTCATATCCATCCATTATCAATACATATTCCATCTGTCATCATACCTTGTTTTCCACTCAAATGCTATTCTTGTGCATCAAACATCAAAAAGGAAGAGGGTGATTGCCGAACCTGAAGGAGCACCAGCAAAGTCCTTGAAAAACGTGGTGGTGTTGGAGAAATCAGACAGCACCCCACTTATATTGGCTCTACAACCAGTGACACAAAACATAGGACCGACTCTAGTAGACTGTACCCATACTTCACTGGCCAGACCACTAGTCCAGTACACAGGACCTGCACTCCAGCAAAAGGTATGTCAATTTTAGTTGCCATAGAACCAGCCGTACCACAGAAAAATCCGACTCCAGCAAAATGTACAGCAAGTCCACCGGCCGAAGACCTATCCCAACTGCAGAGACGGCCAATTCCTGCAGATTGGAACCCCATTCCAGTTATTCCCAGTTTAAAAGACAATGCTTTCAATGTTGTTAGGGACTACGTGCATATATTCCCATCATGGGAAGATTATAGTGAAGACAAACACCATTTTCACGTCTTCATGTCCCACTTACGTGTAAGTGATATTATTCATGGTGATTATTTTCCCCTTTTCTGCTAATTGAACACATCAATGATTTACATTACATTGTTGTAAGTAGGCGAGGGTCAATTTGGATAGTCATGACGAGCAAAGCATGCTTGCGCTTTTCAAGGAAGCATTGCAGAAGTATCGGTGTTACCTGAGGAAATCACCCTTTGATGGCAAGTCTATAAATGAATTTCTGGTGAAGTCTCATGTGCTAAATTTAGAAGACATTGAATGGAAAAACCTTGTGTTGCACTAGTCTCATTCCTAGGATGAGGTACTGTCTATGATATCACATGCCAATTTGAACTTCTACTTTTCCGCATGTGCCTTACAGATCTCTTTTGCAGGAAATCTGCTCGAAGAAGAATTCCGGTTTGAAAAGGACGATAGGATATCAGAAATATGTTGGCCGCTGCTTTGCTCTTGTTAGTACCTGTTGTCCTGTATAACTGTACTTGCTTTAATACCTAGTTCATTATGTGACAACAGTATGCATGATAGCTTGCTTATCAGTTGTCCGCTCCAAATTATCTGATCTGTATGAATGGTTACATTAGTGTAGAATATTTCCAATGCCAATGAAAATTTTAGCTCTGCATTGTTCTTGTGAGTACCCGTTGTCCTTTATCAGTGTACTTATATTTACAGCTAGTTGTTCATGTACCATCACTCTGCAGCTTATTTTCCTTTCTCCTCCATTTTCTACACATCAGATCTATATTTACTCTTACCATTAGGATGGATAACACCGATGGTACTGAAGAAGTTTATATCTGTATTGCTGTTGGCTGTACCTTTTGCCTGTATCACTGTACTTACATTTATAGCTACTTGGTTATGTAGCATCACTCTTCATCTTATGTTAAATATTCTCCATTTTTCCTTATATTATCACATCTATATTTACTCATAACAAAATGTAGAATAAAGGCAATGCTTATGAAGAAGATTCTGTGGTAAACTTCTTGAATTGCCCCCCCCCTCATCAGCATGGACAAGGGCTTTATAGAGCCTATCTTCACCAATAATGTAAGTTTGTCCTTCTCAAGCCTTCAAACTTTGTTGTGTATATTTGGTTAGGCATGACTGCAATAGCTGTTTATTTTTGGTTTTTGCATCAAGTTGCATGTTTAAAGTTTATTATGTAGATCATAAACAAAAGTTTGTCCTTCTCAATTTTAGTTTTAGTTGTACAACCAAGTTCCTTCTTCATACCTTGTAAATTAAACTATACAGAGCAAGTAATCTTCTTTTGCACTACATGTAAGCTTCTGTTCTTGATCCGTAATCCAATGGTGTGGTGAACCTACGCACTACAACACAATGTCAAATTTTGTAATGTCTTAACTATGAACAATGTCATATCATTCTACTATTATTTAAACCATCTCTTTATTTGCCAATCTGAAATGGGATAAATTGACAGCACACTAACCATTGATACTTATGAGTTCTTGATCTATAATCTTGTGGTGTTGTGAAGCTGCCAACTCCTTCACAATGTCATTTCTTGCCATGTCTTAACCTAAACAATACCATATTGTGTTAACGGTATTTTGAACTGTGTCACTGTGACGCCCCAAGACCGGAGCTTCAGATGCCTTCCATGTTTCCGAGTGTTGTTGGGTGATTTGTTTTGGTTCGTTGCATCATGTGCATTGCATCATGTCATCTTGCAACGTGTTTTAAAACTCAACCAAATAAAATCGGATGGATCTTCGGTCCATTTAAATTGAGGGATATTCACATGGTGAAATTCTCTTTATAACATATCTCCCAATATGTATAGGGAGGTAAAATAAATATTTCATTCCTTAGGAATTGACCACAACTCACTCACAATATAAATCCCTTGGGTTCTTTTGCTTCTAGTTTCACCTCCAAACCTTGGCAATAGTTCTTTCTCCTTTTATTGAGGGTCCTCCAAAACCCTCAACATTTTTGTACACCCATTTAGTCTAGCCCCCATTCGAACTCTTTTGGCTCAAGTCAAATAAGTTTGAATTAAAATTCTCCTAACTTGTCGGAACTATTTTTGTTGAGGTGGAAATATTCCATAAAGCCATACAAAAATGTTCCATAATTTTGTTCTTCTCCATGGCCTCTTCTCTTAATTATTTTTAGCCTATCTCTTTTGCTGAAAAGAGAAATTAAGAGGCGAGAGTCCAGCAGGCCGGCCTCTAGGGCCCATCCCTAGGCGCCTGGTCTAGGCCGGCCCAGCAAACCCCTGGAAGCCCAGCCGCACTCTCTCCCCTCTAACCCTAAATTCTGATCCCAAACTCCCTCACTCCCTCGTCTCCCACCAGCGCCGCCAGGGAGGAGCCCGATCCCCATCCCCAACGCTCGCAGGCCCCTTTGCTCGATGCCAGTTCTCTCCCTCGCGCCACGCTTGCCTCCCTTTGGGCCGCTCCCTCCCCTCCGTCCTCCTTCCACCGCCACGCACACACACAGAGAGGAGCGAGAGCTCCTCGCGCTCGATCCCCATGGCGCCTCGTGCAATAGCCGGCCGCGCGACCCACCTACTGCGACGAGCTACGTGCCCTTCTCCTCCCAGACTCCTCCTCGCCCGCGACCTCCAACATCCTCATCGCCCTGCTCTGCCTTGATCTTCGCTCCAGCTCCTCACGCCTGCTCCTCGCGTGCCGCGCCCTCAATCTCCCTGATCCGCCGCCCCTGCTATGGCCGCCGCTCCGGTCAAGTTCCTTGCTGGATCCGGCGACCTCCGCCTTGAACCCGCCGTCTCCGTCCTGTTTCGTGCCTTCTCTGTCCACGCCCTCCTCCACAAGCAGCGTCACCGCCCCGCCGGACCTCTTTCCTCAGTGCCATATCCCACCTTCGCCTTGGCTGTAACGCCCCGAGACCGATGTGCCAGGTGTCGTCCAGTTATTCGCTGTTGTTGCCTTGTCATTGCTTGCATGTCATGCATTGCATATCATGTCATCATGTGCATTTCATTTGCATACATGTTCGTCTCATGCATTCGAGCATTTTTCCTGTTGTCCGTTTTGCATTCCGGCGCTCCTATCTCCTCCGGTGGTTCTTTCTACCTTTGTTTCATGTGTGGGGGTTAAACATTTCCGGATTGGACCAAGACTTGCCAAGCGGCCTTGGTTTACTACCGGTAGACCGCCTGTCAAGTTTCGTACCATTTGGACTTCGTTTGATGCTCCAACGGTTAACCGGGGGACCGAAAAGGCCTCGTGTGTGTTGCAGCCCAACACCCTTCCAAAGTGGCCCAAAGCCCATCTAAACCCTCTCCATCATCTAGAGCGTTCGATCACGATCGCGTGGATGAAAACCGCACCTCATTTGGAGCTTCCTAGCTCCCTCTACCTCTATAAATAGACCCCTTCATTTTCGTTTTCGGATCTTTTCCCCGAAACCCTAGATCTTCCTCCTCCGCGCGCCGGACACGTCCTCTCCGCCGCCGGACATGTCCGCCGGCCACCTCATCCCGGCCAATCGCGTTGTGCCACATCATCGCCTCCTCCGCCTCAGCCACTGTGACGCCCCCGATTTAATCGTACACTAATCATACACACAAACGTGTACGATCAAGATCAGGGACTCACGGGAAGATATCACAACACAACTCTACAAATAAAATAAGTCATACAAGCATCATATTACAAGCCAGGGGCCTCGAGGGCTCGAATACAAGAGCTCGATCATAGACGAGTCAGCGGAAGCAACAATATCTGAGTACAGACATAAGTTAAACAAGTTTGCCTTAAGAAGGCTAGCACAAACTGGGATACAGATCGAAAGAGGCGCAGTCCTCCTGCCTGGGATCCTCCTAACTACTCCTGGTCGTCGTCAGCGGGCATCACGTAGTAGTAGGCACCTCCGGTGTAGTAGGAGTCGTCGTTGAAGGTGGCGTCTGGCTCCTGGGCTCCAACATCTGGTTGCGACAACCAGGTAGAAGGGATAGGGGGAAAAGAGGGAGAAAGCAACCGTGAGTACTCATCCAAAGTACTCGCAAGCAAGGAGCTACACTACATATGCATGGGTAAATGTGTAAAGGGCCATATCGGTGGACTGAACTGCAGAAAGCCAGAATAAGAGGGGGATAGCTAATCCTGTCGAAGACTACGCTTCTGGCCACCTCCATCTTGCAACATGTAGAAGAGAGTAGACTGAAGTCTTCCAAGTAGCATCGCATAGCATAACCCTAACCGCTGATCCTCCCCTCGTCGCCCTGTGAGAGAGCGATCACCGGTTGTATCTGGCACTTGGAAGGGTGTGTTTTATTAAGTATCCGGTTCTAGTTGTCATAAGGTCAAGGTACAACTCCAAGTCGTCCTGTTACCGAAGATCACGGCTATTCGAATAGATTAACTTCCCTGCAGGGGTGCACCACATAACCCAACACACTCGATCCCATTTGGCCGGACACACTTTTCGGGGTCATGCCCGGCCTCGGAAGATCAACACGTCGCAGCCCTACCTAGGCACAACAGAGAGGTCAGCACGCCGGTCTAAATCCTATGGCGCAGGGGTCTGGGCCCATCGCCCTTTGCACACCTGCACGTTGCGAACGCGGCCGGAAGCAGACCTAGCCTAGTGGCGTTCCAGTCCAATCCGGCGCGCGCCGCTCAGTTGCTGACGTCACGAAGGCTTCGGCTGATACCACGACGTCGAGTGCCCATAACTGTCCCCGCGTAGATGGTTAGTGCGTATAAGCCAGTAGCCAGACTCAGATCAAATACCAAGATCTCGTTAAACGTGTTAAGTATCTGCGAACGCCGATCAGGGCCAGGCCCACCTCTCTCCTAGGTGGTCTCAACCTGCCCTGTTGCTCCGCCTCAAAGTAACAGTCGGGGGCCGTCGGGAACCCAGGCCCACCTCTACCGGGATGGAGCCACCTGCCCCTTCAGCCCCCATCTCC
The DNA here is from genome assembly GCF_056163025.1 of Triticum urartu. NCBI lineage: Eukaryota > Viridiplantae > Streptophyta > Magnoliopsida > Poales > Poaceae > Triticum > Triticum urartu. Next base: position 168,003,629 of record NC_141873.1, on the reverse strand, counting down.
GAACAGTATCACAGGTAATGTATCAATGTAGAGTATATAGTATATGCCCGTGATCACCTCCCGAAGTGATCACGACCCAGTAGTATAGCATGGCAGACGGACAAGAGTGTAGGGCCACTGATGGAACACTAGCATCCTATACTAAGCAGTAGGATAGCAGGTAAGGGTAACAACAGTAGTAGCAAGGACAGGCTATGCATCAGGATAGGAATAACGGAAAGTAGTAACATGCTACACTACTCTAATGCAAACAGTATAGAGAAGAGTAGGCGATATCTGGTGATCAAAGGGGGGGCTTGCCTGGTTGCTCTGGCAAGAGAGAGGGGTCATCAACACCGTAGTCGTACTGGGTAGCAGCGGCGTCGGTCTCGGTGTCTAGCGAGAAAAGAGGGGGAAGAAACAATAAATACAATGCAAACAAATGCATGACGATGCATGACATGACAAAGCGTGATGCTAGGCGTGCCCTAACGCGGTACGAGGTGGTACCGGTGAAGGGGGAAAACATCCGGAAAGTATTCCCGGTGTTTCGCGTTTTCGGACAGATGAGCCGGAGGGGGAAAGTTGCGTGTTCGCTATGCTAGGGATGCGTGGTGGACGAACGGGCTGCGTATCCGAATTCGTCTCGTCGTTCTGAGCAACTTTCATGTTGAAAATAATTTAATCCGAGTTACGGATTAAAAGATATGATTTTCTAAAGATTTTACTAATTTCTGGAATTTAATTAATTATTTAATTTAATTCGAAATTTGGATTTATGACATCAGCATGATGTCATGCTGACGTCACCAGTCAACAGGGGTTGACTGGGTCAACTGATGCGTGGGTCCAGTGGGACCCACCTATCATACTCTGTTAGGTTAAATAGGGTTTAATTATCTGCTTAGGCTAATCTAACCAAGATTAATTAGTTTAGTTAATCAGATTAGTTATGTTAATTAATCAAAGTTAATTAGGTGAAACTAGTTAATTAGGCTAATCTAATTAGGATTAATTAAGTTAATTAATTAATTAATTAATATTTTTATTTTTATTTAGTTTTTTTAATCTCTTTTTTTATTAAACGTTCTGGGGCGGGGGGGGGGGGGGCCCGGCTGTCATTGGGCCAAAGGCCTATCAGGTTCGGGCGATTGGGTGCAGCCCGAGCGGGCGGGCAAGCCCGGCAGGGCGCCGGAGCATGGGGAGGCCGGTGGCCACGGCGAGCTAGGCAGGGCGCGGGGAGCAGGGGCATGGGGTGGGGCGCACCCAGGCAGGCGCTGCCAGGCGGCGGTGCGCAAGCACAGCAAGCTGCCGCAGGAGCAGCGCGCGAGGCTGCAGGCGAGGCTGGGGAGCGGTGCGGGCAGCGGAGAAGCGACGGCAGGATCGGCCGGGCGCGGCCGACAACGCGTGACGGCAATCAGCGTGGCCACGACGGCTGGTACGAGCGCCGAGGCAAGGCTGTGGCCGGAGCGGGGCGTGAGGCATGGGAGAGAGGGGGTGGAGGCCGAGCCTCACCGTAGATGTAGGGTCAGGGCAGCGGGGCTCGGGGTGGTCAACGGCGACGATCGGGCGACGAGGAGGCAGGCCGTTGAGGTGGTCCGGCGAGGGAGGCTGCGGCAGTGGCGTTCCGTGCGGCGGCGGCGGGTCGATCCCCCCGATCCAATCGGGGGCGCAGAGGAGGGGAGAGGGGGAGGCTTGCGGAGGGAGGCGAGGCGATGGCAGCAGGGCGGCGAGGGCGCCCTCCGTCGAGGTCCAGCGGTGGGGGCGTCGGGCGTCGAGCGAGGGCGTCGCGGCGATCTCCCCCTCCGTTCCCGATCCAATCGGGGAGAGAGGAGATATTTTCGTGGGGGGGGGGAGTGGGGTGTCGGTGGAGAGTGGGGGGGAGTGGGGAACGGCTTATGGGTGCGGGGTGGGCCGGTCGGTTGGGCTGGTAGAGGCTAGCTGGGCCTGTTGGCCCAATTGGCCAAGGGGTCTCCTTTTGTTGTCTTTTTTGTTTGTTTGTTTTTTTCTTTCTTTTCTGTTTTAATTCAATTTAAAATATTTATGCATTTTATAAAAATGTGTTTACTTCACCATAATTACCGATGCAATAATAGACATAGCCCAAACATTTTATTTTAATATTTGAAAACTTTTGTCGTTTGACTTTATTTTTAAATTTTAATTTCGAAAGGGTTTTGAATCAACGCGAGTTTAACAACCGTAATCGAGGTGTCGTGACATGATTAACAGGGAATTACTGTAGCTTAATTACCCGGGCGTCACAATTCTCCTCCACTACAAGAAATCTCGTCCCGAGATTTAAGAGGTGAGGTGCGGGGAAGGGATTATGTTACGAAATTCTAACGGCTCTTGTTGGTCTTGGTTACTCTTCTCGAGGAGGTCGATCCATTAAGTTGATCTTCTCCAGGTCATCATGATGAAGTCGGCGTCCTTTCTTCGGGAACTCCAACGTACTTACGAATAGGTAAGGGGCAGCTCGGATACGACAGCATGCTTATGAGGGAATCAATCTGGGGTTAACCATGAATGAGCATAAGATTATCTCTCGATTTGAACATATAAAATACAGCGAGAGTATGATACGAAGGTACAATGAGAGGGTCCAAGTGGATAGATAGCTGCTCAAAGGCCGAACCAGAGTGAGAAAGGAGTTCAGAGCGGCGAGAGTAAGCATTGCGTCTGATACCAGAATAGAGCAGTAGGAAGGTGGCTCGCGAATTACCTACGAAGCCAAGCATAAGGGATAACTTTGAAGCAGGGATGTTCATGAGAGTCAGGTTTCGATCCTGTGGAACTGTGGGTTATGGGCCCACCTTGTGGGTTAATAGTAGGAAGAGGGGTGACGTCTTGCACGATCATGCAAGCAAGGCATGTCAGAGCATAGCATGTCAGAGGGTAGCCTGTTGATTATGTCGGCAACAACGTCGGTACCAAGGGCGAGGGACGAAGAGAACCATTTTCCTGCTCGTTGAATGAGGCGGACCAATAGGCAAAGTTCTCATCCATCGGCGGTTACCGGAAAGTCATCAACAGTAGAAACAGGGTCTCATGACAGAGTTGTACACCGAGATGTTAACATAAGCAGGAGAATTTTAATGCTTAGATCATATAGATCACCAGAAAGGTTAAACAAAATAATGGAAAGGAAAATGTGTTTAAACACATACTTCAGGGGTATACCTTCCCACGGAAAAATAGGGCATGATATCCATGACATGATATAAGGTAGAAAACCCTTTATGTAAGGGGAGAGAAACTTCATGACATTACCCATACAACGACGTTTGGATAATTGCTAAAGAAAATTTAGCATCGTGCTTCAAATGTTTTTATTGAAAATCGGAGTACCAGTGACATGCTTCGAGATAGTATTGACATGGTCTTCAAGCAAAGGTCAGACTTTGGATACACAAAGGATCCATCAGGAACAACTTATGGATTAAGTCTTACAACTTCCTCATGGAAGAATGGCTAACCTTGCTAAAAAGGAAACTTATAACAATAGGTCCTCCGGCCAGGTGTGTTAGGCATGACATCACCTTACGGGGTCATATATAGACCAATGTTATAACTCTCAGAAATATGTTTCAACCATCATATCTGACCGAGGTTTAGATCTGATTGGTGTCAGGATAACTCAGACTCAGGATGCCTGAGAAGAAAGGTGCAACACAAATTGTCAAGATGACATCGAAGATTCTCGGGAGATGAACTATGGAAGCAAGTTCCGAACAAGGGTTCGTCATTAATTCAAGGAGAGGTGAGGAGGTGACTGATTGACTCAGCGACAATCCATTGAGATTTCCAAAAGATGGATTTCCACAACTATGTGAACAAGGAGATAACAATAGCTAGATCAAATGACTTAATGATGTATGCTCGAGGAAAACATACACAGTTAAACATTGGTTGAAATGTGCACCTGAAATATGGGCTAAGTAGCACGATCAATGTTCGAATGATGATTCATTAAGCCATAGACATAGAATGAAACTATAGACCAATAACTTCAAAGCGATAGGGTTGCTAGAAGTTTAGAATTTACACATCATAGACCATTTGTCAATATTTCGGTTAGAAACAACACGGGGACCAAGAAAGAATGGTGATGGTGAGAAGTATCACGGTACCAAGAATTCTTAAGAGGTGGAGTAATCCTCACAACATTCTTGACATAAAAGATGGTGATACTCCAAGGTAATTAAGAACAAGTGCTGGATATCAAGGAACTCAAGGTATAACACAAAACATGAACAAGTTTGTGTTGAACAGAAGTCAATAAGTGGTCGATGATAATACAAATCATCAAGGGCAAGGATGGTATTTCTCATCATGAATTCGATTGGTATCCTGGAAGGAGTTAAAATGTTGATGATGATCACAACAAATTTTTTCGAGAGGCTCCATGAGGATGCAATCGCTCAGCGATGACATCAAGCCAAGGGAATGGTGAAGCAAAAGGTTATTATAACCATAGATAAGATGCCATCTCAGAATTCAGAGTTGTCTCTCAAGACAAACAATATGATGGTGAAAGTTCCATGTAAGCTTAGAGCACTGTCGGGATTGTGTCCCGAGGATGAAGGACATAGGTAGAATGGTCAATCAGTCAACCTGACGATGATGATGTGGTCAACCAGCTGGGAATGACATGATCGAGTACAAACTCGTATGCATTGAAGATTAATAAGAGTTGTTGAATCGCAGTGCGGACTTGATTCAGTTATCGATGTCTTTGAGTGTTAAATTACTCAGAGCCCATGAAAAATTGGAATCAATGAGAATGTAGCACTTGATGAAGAACTCATAAGAGGTTATGCAGTTCCGTGATAATCTTGAGATACCAGGGGGGTAATACTCGACGACAAATCAAAGTAGAGGTTGGTCTGGGGTATTACTCCACAGAAAACAAGTGCTTAAACTTGCACGAGAAATGGTATTTAAAGGAGAACATGGTCGGAACCACGATTGAAAAAGGCCAGATCCCAGATATAAGATGAACTTATACCAAAGGAATAATTAATTAAGAGAAGCTTTAATGATAAGATCTACATCGTGTCCATGGGCACGAACACAAAGTTCAAGGTCGACTCCCACTTCTCCAATGCATACCCTTTCTCACTTCTCACTTTCGAGGAAGTTGTAGTGTTGAAATTTTATCTGGCAAAATACCAGAAGTGTATGACTCGTGAAAACTTTCGAGTTCACACGGTTTTAGAGAAGGTTGTATAGGTTCAACCCATCGGGGTTTCATAGAAACATATACCACAAGTTTCAAGAGTAAATATCACAAGCTCGAAAGTAGAGCATGGTTAGCAAAACAGATGATACAATTTACCAAAGGTATCATATACCCATGGAAAGGCTCACAAGATTATTGAATAGGAAGGACACTGCCGGATAATAATCCAACAAGGGATCCTACGGTCTACAATGGAGCTGATGCGAGTATCGGTACTCTATCTGAGGAAGATGGAATGAAAGGGCATCGGATTATATAAACAACTGAGTATTTCAAATCTTAAATACAAAGGAATTATCATTTCCAAATCAAGGGATCAAAAGCCAACGCTCTCATTAAGAATGGATCAGTCGAATAGACTTAGGGGTACAATCGACGACAATTTGATTGGTCGATAACCAACTCATGTCCAAAATGACGTGTGAGCCGGAAGGATGAATCATTGGATCTGATTGAGGATGGTGAGCATTCACAACATTTTGAATCAACGGACTCAAAATGATAATGATAAGGGATGCCAATAAAATTATAGACTTATGGGATTAACCATAATGCAAGCAAGTAAGAACTTCAAGAGTAATAGGCTACTCAAGATTTTCGGAAGTTCAAATAGTATTTTGAAGACTTTTGTGAAATACATGAACCAACTGGGGATGAGCAAATATCCGGTGAGTGCTAGAAATTTACCCATAGTGGTATTCATGTGGCAAATAAATGCAAGGCAGTAGACACAAAGTATTCTCGGAATAATAGAGAGAATTTTGGGGCATCTTGTAATAACAAGATCAATGAGGAATGATTATATGAATGGCACATGTACGTGGTTATCCATAGAGGTTTATTGATAGAAGGGAATTGCAAAAGCAACAGGCACAAGGTCTCGACAGAATATCAGAGAGTATCTTCGAAATCCTCTAGTGCAGCAGGCGATCATTTGGCCTGAATGGGGCTCTTCGGGAGGAAGTATTTTCGAGAACCTAAAGTTAGATTTTAGCAAAATCATTTAACCCGAATAGAAGAGAGATCAGAGTCCCAGAGTATAGACGAGGAATAAAAGATCCTAATACCACCCAATGGCGACGTGGGCCCATGGGCCGCACAACCATGTTAGTAAAACATTTTTCATCGACTAGACTCAACTTCGGCCAAGGAGTGTGGAAGGGGGATTCCTACAGGCAGTCGGCTCTGATACCAACATGTGACGCCCCCGATTTAATCGTACACTAATCATACACGCAAACGTGTACGATCAAGATCAGGGACTCACGGGAAGATATCACAACACAACTCTACAAATAAAATAAGTCATACAAGCATCATATTACAAGCCAGGGGCCTCGAGGGCTCGAGTACAAGAGCTCGATCATAGACGAGTCAGCGGAAGCAACAATATCTGAGTACAGACATAAGTTAAACAAGTTTGCCTTAAGAAGGCTAGCACAAACTGGGATACAGATCGAAAGAGGCGCAGTCCTCCTGCCTGGGATCCTCCTAACTACTCCTGGTCGTCGTCAGCGGGCATCACGTAGTAGTAGGTACCTCCGGTGTAGTAGGAGTCATCGTCGAAGGTGGCGTCTGGCTCCTGGGATCCAACATCTGGTTGCGACAACCAGGTAGAAGGGATAGGGGGAAAAGAGGGAGAAAGCACCGTGAGTACTCATCCAAAGTACTCGCAAGCAAGGAGCTACACTACATATGCATGGGTAAATGTGTAAAGGGCCATATCGGTGGACTGAACTGCAGAAAGCCAGAATAAGAGGGGGATAGCTAATCCTGTCGAAGACTATGCTTCTGGCCACCTCCATCTTGCAAGATGTAGAAGAGAGTAGACTGAAGTCTTCCAAGTAGCATCGCATAGCATAACCCTAACCGCTGATCCTCCCTCATCGCCCTGTGAGAGAGCGATCACCGGTTGTATCTGGCACTTGGAAGGGTGTGTTTTATTAAGTATCCGGTTCTAGTTGTCATAAGGTCAAGGTACAACTCCAAGTCGTCCTGTTACCGAAGATCACGGCTATTCGAATAGATTAACTTCCCTGCAGGGGTGCACCACATAACCCAACACACTCGATCCCATTTGGCCGGACACACTTTTCTGGGTCATGCCCGGCCTCGGAAGATCAACACGTCGCAGCCCTACCTAGGCATAATAGAGAGGTCAGCACACCGGTCTAAATCCTATGGCGCAGGGGTCTGGGCCCATCGCCCTTTGCACACCTGCACGTTGTGAACGCGGCCGGAAGCAGACCTAGCCTAGTGGCGTTCCAGTCCAATCCGGCGCGCGCCGCTCAGTTGTTGACGTCACGAAGGCTTCGGCTGATACCACGACGTCGAGTGCCCATAACTGTACCCGCGTAGATGGTTAGTGCGTATAAGCCAGTAGCCAGACTCAGATCAAATACCAAGATCTCGTTAAACGTGTTAAGTATCTGCGAACGCCGATCAGGGCCAGGCCCACCTCTCTCCTAGGTGGTCTCAACCTGCCCTGTTGCTCCGCCTCAAAGTAACAGTCGGGGGCCGTCGGGAACCCAGGCCCACCTCTACCGGGATGGAGCCACCTGCCCCTTCAGCCCCCATCTCCGAACAGTATCACAGGTAATGTATCAATGTAGAGTATATAGTATATGCCCGTGATCACCTCCCGAAGTGATCACGACCCAGTAGTATAGCATGGCAGACGGACAAGAGTGTAGGGCCACTGATGGAACACTAGCATCCTATACTAAGCAGTAGGATAGCAGGTAAGGGTAACAACAGTAGTAGCAAGGACATGCTATGCATCAGGATAGGAATAACGGAAAGTAGTAACATGCTACACTACTCTAATGCAAACAGTATAGAGAAGAGTAGGCGATATCTGGTGATCAAAGGGGGGGCTTGCCTGGTTGCTCTGGCAAGAGAGAGGGGTCATCAACACCGTAGTCGTACTGGGTAGTAGCGGCGTCGGTCTCGGTGTCTAGCGAGAAAAGAGGGGGAAGAAACAATAAATACAATGCAAACAAATGCATGACGATGCATGACATGACAAAGCGTGGTGCTAGGCGTGCCCTAACGCGGTACGAGGTGGTACCGGTGAAGGGGGAAAACATCCGGAAAGTATTCCCGGTGTTTCGCGTTTTCGGACAGATGAGCCGGAGGGGGAAAGTTGCGTGTTCGCTATGCTAGGGATGCGTGTCGGACGAACGGGCTGCGTATCCGGATTCGTCTCGTCGTTCTGAGCAACTTTCATGTTGAAAATAATTTAATCCGAGTTACGGATTAAAAGATATGATTTTCTAAAGATTTTACTAATTTCTGGAATTTAATTAATTATTTAATTTAATTCGAAATTTGGATTTATGACATCAGCATGATGTCATGCTGACGTCACCAGTCAACAGGGGTTGACTGGGTCAACTGATGCGTGGGTCCAGTGGGACCCACCTGTCATACTCTGTTAGGTTAAATAGGGTTTAATTATCTGCTTAGGCTAATCTAACCAGGATTAATTAGTTTAGTTAATCAGATTAGTTATGTTAATTAATCAAAGTTAATTAGGTGAAACTAGTTAATTAGGCTAATCTAATTAGGATTAATTAAGTTAATTAAGTTAATTAATTAATTAATATTTTTATTTAGTTTTTTTAATCTCTTTTTTTATTAAACGTTCTGGGGCGGGGGGGGGGGGCTGTCATTGGGCTAAAGGCCTATCGGGTTCGGGCGATTGGGTGCAGCCCGAGCGGGCGGGCAAGCCCGGCAGGGCACCGGAGCAGGGGGAGGCCGGTGGCCACGGCGAGCTAGGCAGGGCGCGGGGAGCAGGGGCATGGGGTGGGGCGCACCCAGGCGGGCGCTGCCAGGCGGCGGTGCGCAAGCACAGCAAGCTGCCGCAGGAGCAGCGCGCGAGGCTGCAGGCGAGGCTGAGGAGCGGTGCGGGCAGCGGAGAAGCGACGGCAGGATCGGCCGGGCGCGGCCGGCAGCGCGCGACGGCAATCAGCGTGGCCACGGCGGCTGGTACGAGCGGCGAGGCTAGGCTGTGGCCGGAGCGGGGCGTGAGGCACGAGAGAGAGGGGGTGGAGGCCGAGCCTCACCTTAGATGTAGGGTCAGGGCAGCGGGGCTCGGGGTGGTCGACGGCGACGATCGGGCGACGAGGAGGCAGGCCGTTGAGGTGGTCCGGCGAGGGAGGCCGCGGCAGTGGCGTTCCGTGCGGCGGCGGCGGGTCGATCCCCCCGATCCAATCGGGGGCGCAGAGGAGGGGAGAGGGGGAGGCTTGCGGAGGGAGGCGAGGCGATGGCAGCAGGGCGGCGAGGGCGCCCTCCGTCGAGGTCCAGCGGTGGGGGCGTCGGGCGTCGAGCGAGGGCGTCGCGGCGATCTCCCCCTCCGTTCCCGATCCAATCGGGGAGAGAGGAGATATTTTCGTGGGGAGGGGGGAGTGGGGTGTCGGTGGAGAGTGGGGGGGAGTGGGGAACGGCTTATGGGTGCGGGGTGGGCCGGTCGGTTGGGCTGGTAGAGGCTAGCTGGGCCTGTTGGCCCAATTGGCCAAGGGGTCTCCTTTTGTTGTTTTTTTTTGTTTGTTTGTTTTTTTCTTTCTTTTTTGTTTTAATTCAATTTAAAATATTTATGCATTTGATAAAAATGTGTTTACTTCACCATAATTACCGATGCAATAATAGACATAGCCCAAACATTTTATTTTAATATTTGAAAACTTTTGTCGTTTGACTTTATTTTTAAATTTTAATTTCGAAAGGGTTTTGAATCAACGCGAGTTTAACAATAGTAATCGAGGTGTCGTGACATGATTAACAGGGAATTACTGTAGCTTAATTACCCGGGCGTCACAGCCACTCAGCGCGCGCCACCTCATCCCGCGCTGCCTCCTCTCTCTCCTCGCCACCGCGCCGGCCCGCGGAGCCCAGGCGGGGCCCGCCCGGCCCGGATCGCCAGCGCGCCGCCGCCCGAGGCCCGAGGCCGCGTCGCCCGCGCCGCCTTCCGTCCTCTCGTGCACCGGCGCCCGCCGCCCCGCTCCGCCACCGACGCCGGCACCGGCCACCGTCACGGCTGCCACCGGCGTCCGCCGCCCCGTCCACCGGCGCCGGCCACCGTCCTCGCCCGCGCCGCCCGAGGCACTCCCCCGAGCACCGCGCCTCCCCGACCAAGCTCCGGCGAGCTCCGCTTCCTCCGGCGACATCTAGCGGCTTGGCGACCTCGATTCCGGCCGACCTTCCTCGGGAACTGCGCCCTGCTACAGTACCCGGCGAGATCCGATCTGGATTCAAATCCACTGGGTTGACTTTCTACCCCCTAACCCTAATTATTTTGCGTTATTCATCGCCTCGTAACTTTGGATCCATAGCTCCGATTCATGCATATAGCATATCAAAATGTTCGCTCAGAGAGTACATCATTTCATCTCATTGCATCATTTTCATTTGAGTTCATTTTGATGTCCGAAATGCTGTTAGAAGAGTGCTACTTGAGATATTTGTCAGATCTGCTGCTCCATTTAGATATTTGTCATTTTTGCCATGATTATTGTGTGCATGATATGCCCATGAGCTCTACATATGTTTTGTTAAGGGTTTTGCCATCTTTCCAGAGGTGCAACCCATGTATTTTTGTGATGTGTGTGGTGACTAGCACAAGCTTGCAAAGTGGTGCACTTGTTAATGCTGATTTCAGGGACTTAGCATTTCCACTATGACCTTGGTCTGTTTATCTCATTATGGCCATATGTTCATATTGTTTCCTAGTGATCCGTGCCTCTTTTGAGGATGATTAGTAAGGATGTTTTGTTAATCTTGTAGTGCTCTATCCATCCGTGTCTTTGTTTGAAATTATGGAGCACCCTAGCTTGAGTCAATCGAGCTCTACTTTTGCTATTTCGTGAATTTGGGCAGATTGTCTACTTGTTAGCGATTTTGCCGAGGATGTTGTAGTTGATCCGTGCATGCTATGTTATTGTTCTTGCCATGTCTAGCTTGTATAATGTATATCCTTGATGGGTGTATGCTTAGATTGTCATGCCTTGCTCTGTAGTGAGTGCATCGAGCTCGTAAACATGCCTACTTGATATCTGTTTCAGCATGCTCAATTTTTCACTAAGTCTGTGATCTGATTATGTTTTTGCCATGTTCACATGCTTGCAATTGTATTTTCTGATCCCTTTTGGCTCAAGGTCACTAAGGGACTTTTGTTAAGCTCTTTGAGTAGCTCCATGCCATGCTTTACTTTGCGATGTTCAGGTCCTGTAGGATATTGTTTTCATGCTCCAAAGAGTGCTATCTGATCTGAAATTCCAGACAAGTGTTAATTTCACTAAGTCTGAGATCTGTTTGTCAAATGCATTTCTGCCATGCTTGTTTGAACCTGTTAATGGATGAATTGGCCATAGCTCAGTGCTAGTCTTTTGTTAAGCATCATGAATGGATCCCTGCCATGTATTTTGTTGCCATGTTTGAGTGCTGTAGCATGTTCATCTTGATGCATTTAGATGGCTACTTGCTGTAAATTGCAGAACGTGGCCATTTTTGAATCGCTTGCCATTTCCAAACCGTAACTCCGATTCCGGCGTTCTTTATATCGTTTTCAAGCAATTTCATCTCACCTTTCCAGTGGAACACTTGGATTTCAAAGTTTAGGCCAGGTTCAATCATTCCTTTGCAAATCATGCATATGCATCGCATCCCGCATCCCGCATATCATATCATGTTCATGTGTGGGTTGTTTACTATGTTGTGTGCTTCTTTCCGGTGTTTGCCTCTTCGGGTTGGGTCCGGTATCATCGCGTTTTTGAGGACCCGTTCGACTATGTCCGTTTGTCTTCTTCATGTTCTCGTTCTTCTTCCTTGCGGGTTTCAGGCAAGATGATCATACCCTCGAAATCACTTCTATCTTTGCTTGCTAGTTGCTCGCTCTTTTGCTATGCCTATGCTACGATACCTACCACTTGCTTATCATGCCTCCCATATTGTTGAGCCAAGCCTCTAACCCACCTTGTCCTAGCAAACCATTGTTTGGCTATGTTACCGCTTTGCTCAGCCTCTCTTATAGCGTTGGTAGTTGCAGGTGAAGATTGGAGTTTTGTTCCTTGTTGGAACATGGATATTTTGTTGGGATATCACAATACCTCTTATTTAATTAATGCATCTATATACTTGGTAAAGGGTGGAAGGCTCGGCCTTATGCCTGGTGTTTTTTTCCACTCTTGCCGCCCTAGTTTCCGTCATATCGGTGTTATGTTCCCGGATTTTGCGTTCCTTACACGGTTGGGCCATAATGGGAACCCCTTGACAGTTCGCCTAAATAAAAACTCCTCCAGCAAGGCCCAACATTGGTTTTACCAGTTGCCACCTAGCCTTTTTTCCCTTGGGTTAGGCCAGCCCAAGGGTCATCTTTATTTTAACCCCCCGGGCCAGTGCTTGTCTAAGTGTTGGTCCAAACTAGAGCCCCTTGCAGTGCCACCTCGGGGAAACTCGAGGGCTGGTTTTAGTTGTACGGATTGCTTATCCGGTGTTGCCCTGAGAACGAGATATGTGCAGCTCCCATCAGGATGTCGGCACATCGGGCGGTCTTGCTGGATTTGTTTTAACTTGTCAAAGTGTCTTGAAGAATCGAGGTACCGAGTCTGATCGGAACGTCTCGGGAGGAGGTCTATTCCTTCGTTGACCGTGAGAGCTTGTCATGGGCTAAGTTGGGACACCCCTGCAGGGATTTGAACTTTCGAAAGCCGTGCCCGCGGTTATGGGCAGATGGGAATTTGTTAATGTCCGGTTGTAGATAACTTGAACCTTAACTTAATTAAAATGAATCAACTGCGTGTGTAACCGTGATGGTCTCTTTCCGGTGGAGTCCGGGAAGTGGACACGGTGTTGGAGTTATGTTTGACGTAGGTTGTTCTAGGATCACTTCTTGATCATACTTTTATCGACCGTGCTTTGCCTTCTCTTCTCGCTCTCTTTTGCGTATGTTAGCCACCATATATGCTAGTCGCTTGCTGCAGCTCCACCTCATACCTTTACCTTACCCATAATCTTAAATAGTCTTGATCGCAAGGGTGTGAGACTGCTGAGTCCCCGTGGCTCACAGATACTTCCAAAACCAGTTTGCAGGTGCCGATGAGTCCGTGCAGATGACGCAACCAAGCTCAGGAGGAGCTCGTTGAAGATCTTGTCCTTTGTGTTGTTTCGTTCTATGTTGATCAGTAGTGGAGCCCAGTTGGGGTCGATCGGGGATCTGTGTAGCTTTTGGGGTAGTCTTCTTTTATTTTGGTTCCGTAGTCGGACCTTGATTGTATCTGGATGATGTAATGCTTTATTCATGTATTGTGTGAAGTGGCGATTGTAAGCCAACTATGTACCTCTGTCCCTTATGTATTACATGGGTTGTGTGAAGATTACCTCACTTGCGACATTGCTTTCAATGCGGTTATGCCTCTAAGTCGTGCTTCGACACGTGGGAGATATAGCCGCATCGAGGGCGTTACACCTCATCCAGGAGATGAGCGAACGCATCTTCCCCGCGTTGCCTTCCCCGGCATTGCCCCGTGCTGCCCTGCATTGAGCAGAGCTGCTGCTCGCTTGGACCGCTACCCTGCCAAGACGAAGACTGCCCTGTACCACGTCGCCTCGCTGGATCGTCGAGATCGTCTCGGATTGCGCCAAGTATAGGGGAGGCCTGTGTATTTCCGTTGCTTCATACCCGTTGAATCGTCAAGGCCCTCTGTTCGACTCCATGTACAACTACACGGTGAGACGCCAAGTACCACGACTATAGTCATTGCCCGAGGACATCGAGTACGACTACACACGACGATGCGCCAAGTACATCTACCCATGACCCAAGAACGTCTACGACCCTTGTACAACGACCGTCACCGAAGACCCGGTTAGCAAAACGTCAAGTACCTATGACCGAAGAACGCCATGTACCTCTCCGAAAAATGAACATGTACCACTACGTCCGGAGACCTCGAACCCGTCAAGTCCGACAACATTTGTGTACAACTACCGCCGACGTGCATGTTGCCAAGTACTCTCTCCGGAATGTCATGTTCGACTACCGATAAACATGTACCACTATCGTCGCCGAGATCGCGACAACCTCCACTGTCAACCCTAGAGCATGAGAGAACGACTACTTCCACTATGAAGGTCCCGAGAATGTCTACTTCCCCTTCTCCGCTGCGAACTTGATCCGTTCCAATAATGCACGCTCCGAAAGGTATAACCGCCGAGATGACCGCCCGTGAACTAATTCATGTGTGATGTATGAGATGCTCGTGCTTGCTCCGTGCTCGAATTGTCGATGCACGTTGCCCCTCTTTTGCCTTATTACCATCGACTCGTGGGACACCCGGTATCCGGGAGCGCCCCACCATCTTTTGCACGCATCCGCACACTTCTCCTTTGCATCGATATCTCAATCGAGTTACAGGAATGTTGCCATGGCACCATTTTCATTATCGTTGCCGTGGCACCCCTTTCCTTTCCACCACGGTGACAAATGCTTCATATTTCTCTTGTCAAACTTTTAATAAAAATTGCATAAACTTGCACATGTCATCCGCATCATGATAACAACAATTAAAATATTTAAATTGTTGTTTGCATTAAATTGCTAAATGCTCATGAGAATTTTAACGGACTTGTTGCTTGTTGTTCCGGCCTCATTTAAACTTGCCTAGATAGGTAGTTATCTTATGCTTCACCTCTTGCCATGCTAACAACATTTAATATTGTTGGGTACATAAACGAGATCGAACTAAATAACTTGTCGTGGTGTTTCTTCAATATGCAACAGAGTTGCATATTGAGCTCCACTTAATTTGTAGGATTGCTTGTGCACTTTGCCATGCCATGTATCTTTAAACCGGACATGCATCATACTTGATTGTGCATCATGCCATATTCATGTGGTGGTTGTTTACTCTGTGGTTTGCTTCTTTCTGGTGTTGCTTCTTCGGGTTGGTTCTGTTGGAAATATGCCCTAGAGGCAATAATAAATTGGTTATTATTATATTTCATTGTTCATGATAACCGTTTATTATCCATGCTAGAATTGTATTGATAGGAAACTCAGATACATGCATGGATACATAGACAACACCATGTCCCTAGTAAGCCTCTAGTTGACTAGCTCGTTGATCAATAGATGGTTAGGGTTTCCTGACCATGGACATTGGATGTCGTTGATAATGGGATCACATCATTAGGAGAATGATGTGATGGACAAGACCCAATCCTAAGCCTAGCACAAGATCGTGTAGTTCGTTTGCTAAAGCTTTTCTAATGTCAAGTATCATTTCCTTAGACCATGAGATTGTGCAACTCCTGGATACCGTAGGAGTGCTTTGGGTGTGCCAAACGTCACAACATAACTGGGTGGCTATAAAGGTACACTAAAGGTATCTCCAAAAGTGTCTGTTGGGTTGCCACGAATCGAGACCGGGATTTTGTCACTCCGTGTAAACGGAGAGGTATCTCTGGGCCCACTCGGTAGGACATCATCATAATGTGCACAATGTGACCAAGGAGTTGATCACGGGATGATGTGTTACGGAACGAGTAAAGAGACTTGCCGGTAACGAGATTGAACAAGGTATCGGGATACCGACGATCGAATCTCGGGCAAGTACTATACCGCTAGACAAAGGGAATTGAATACGGGATTGATTGAATCCTCGACATCGTGGTTCATCCGATGAGATCATCGTGGAACATGTGGGAGCCAACATGGGTATCCAGATCCCGCTGTTGGTTATTGGCCGGAGAGTTGTCTCGATCATGTCTGCATGGTTCCTGAACCCGTAGGGTCTACACACTTAAGCTTTGATGACGCTAGGGTTATTAGGAATACTTGTATGTGATTACCGAATGTTGTTCGGAGTCCCGGATGAGATCCCGGACGTCACGAGGAGTTCCGGAATGGTCCGGAGATAAAGATTTATATATGGAAAGTTGTTGTTCGGGTTCCGGGAAAAGTTCGGTTTTTTCCGGTATTGTACCGGGAAGCTTCCGGAAGGTTCCGGAGGATTCCGGAGGGGTCTGGAGGTCCGGAAAATGTTCCACCATGTTCAATACAGCAGCATGGGCTGTAGGGGGGCGCCCTAACCTTAATGGGCCAAGGGCACCAGCCCCCCCAAGGCCCATGCACATGGGAGAGGGGAAACCCTAAAGGGGAGGGCCTCCACTTGACTTGGGAGGCAGTCCTCCCCCCTTTGGCCGCCGCCCCAACCCTAGATGGGATCTAGGGGACCGTCCCCCCTCTCTCCCCACCTATAAATAGTGGAAGGGTGGGAGGGCGGCCACACCCTTGAACCTGGCGCAGCCCCTCCCCTCCAATACCTCTCCTCCTCCGCGTGAGCTTGGCGAAGCCCTGCCGGAGAACTGCCACTCCATCACCACCACGCTGTCGTGATGCTGTTGGACTCTCTTCCTCAACCTCTCCCTCCTCCTTGCTAGATCAAGGCATGGGAGACGTCTCCGTTCCGTACGTGTGTTGAACGCGGAGGTGCCATCCGTTCGGTGCTAGGATCATCGGTGATTTGGATAACGACGAGTACGACTCCATCAACCCCGTTCACTTGAACGCTTCCGCTTAGTGATCTACAAGGGTATGTAGATGCACTCTCCTTCCCCTCGTTGCTAGACTACTCCATAGATTGATCTTGGTGATGCGTAGAAAATTTTGAATTTCTTCTACATAACCCAACAGTGGCATCATGAGCTAGGTCTATGCGTAGTTTCTATGCATGAGTAGAACACAAAGCAGTTGTGGGCATCGATATTGTCAATTTACTTGCCGTTACTAGTCTTATCTTGATTCGGCGGCATTCTGGGGTGAAGCGGCCCGGACCGACCTTACACGTACGCTTACGTGAGACTGGTTCCACCGACTGACATGCACTAGTTGCATAAGGTGGCTAGCGGGTGTCTGTCTCTCCCACTTTAGTCGGATGGGATTCGATGAAAAGGGTCCTTAGGAAGGGTAAATAGAAATTGGCATATCACATTGTGGTTTTGGCGTAGATAAGAAACATTCTTGCTAGAAACCTATAGCAGCCACGTAAAAACTTGCAACAACAATTAGAGGACGTCTAACTTGTTTTTGCAGCATATGCCTTGTGATGTGATATGGCCAAAAGGATGTGATGAATGATATATGTGATGTCTGAGATTGATCATGTTCTTGTAATAGGAATCACGACTTGCATGTCGATGAGTATGACAACCGGTAGGAGCCATATGAGTTGTCTTAATTTATTTATGACCTGCGTATCAACATAAACGTCATGTAATTACTTTACTTTATTGCTAAAGCGTTAGCCATAGTAGTAGAAGTAATAGATGACAAGACAAATTCAAGAAAACACGATGATGGAGGTCATGATGATGGAGATCATGGTGTCATGCCGGTGACAACGATGATCATGGAGCCCGTCATAAGGAGCAAAATGATATTGGCCATATCATGTCACTATTTGATTGCATGTGATGTTTATCATGTTTTACATCTTATTTGCTTAAGAACGATGGTAGCTTAAATAAGATGATCCCTCGCAATAATTTCAAGAAAAGTGTTCCCCCAAACTGTGCACCGTTGCGAAGGTTCGTTGTTTCGAAGCACCACGTGATGATCGGGTGTGATAGATTCTAACGTTCGAATACAACGGGTGTTGACGAGCCTAGCATGTACAGACATGGCCTCGGGACACATGCGAAACACTTAGGTTGACTTGACGAGCCTAGCATGTACAGACATGGCCTTAGAACACGGAAGACCGAAAGGTCGAACATGAGTCATATAGAAGATACGATCAACATGAGATGTTCACCGTTGATGACTAGTCCGTCTCACGTGATGATCGGACATGGCCTAGTCGATTCGGATCATGTTTCACTTAGATGACTAGAGGGATGTCTATCTGAGTGGGAGTTCATTAAATAATTTGATTAGATGAACTCAATTATCATGAACATAGTCTAAATTGTCTTTGCAAATATATTGTAGATAAATAGCTCACGTTGTAGCTCCCTGTTTCAATACGCGAGAAAGATTAAGTTGAAAGATATTGTAAGCAATGATGCGGACTAGGTCCGTAGTCCGAGGAGTGTCCTCACTGCTACACAGAAGGCTTACGTCTTTGATGCACCGCTCGATGTGCAAACCCCTACAACGTCGTCTGTGGATGTTGTGAACACCTGACAGACACATCCTGATGACTACTTGATAGTTTAGTGCACCATACTTTACGGCTTAGAATCGGGATTCCAATGACGTTTTGAACGCCATAGAACATATGAGATGTTTCAAGAGCTGAAATTGGGATTTCAGGCTCATGCCCGTGTTGAGAGGTGTGAGACCTCTGACAAGTTCTTTAGCCAACAAGATGGAGGAGAATAGCTCAGCTAGTGAGCATGTGCTCAGAATGTCTGGGTGCTACAATCACTTAAATCAAGTGGGAGTTAAACTTCCAGATAGGATAGTGATTGATAGAGTTCTCTAGCCACTATCACTAAGCTACTAGATCTTCGTGATGAACTATGAGATGCAAGGGATGGAGTTGATCTCGGAGCTGTTCACGGTGCTTAAGACCGCAAAAGGTAGAAATCAAGAAGGAGCATCAAGTGTTGATGGTTTGACAAGACCACTGGTTTCAAGAAGGGCAAGGGCTAGAAGGGAAACTTCATGGATGGCAAACCAGTTGCCGCTCCAGTGAAGGAACCCAAGGTTGAACCCAAACCCGAGACTAAGTGCTTCTATTGTAAGGGGAACGGTCACTGGTAGCAGAATTACCCCAAATGCATGGTAGATAAGAAGGCTGGCAACTTCAACAAAATTTATACGTGTTATTAATGTGTACCTCACTAGAACTCCTGGTAGCACCTGGGTATTGGATACCGGTTCAGTTACTATTATTGGTGACTTGAAGCAAAAGCTACGGACTAAATGGAGACTGGCTAAGGGCGAGGTGACGATGTGTGTTGGAAGTGTTTCCAAAGTTGATGAGATCACCATCGCACGCTCCATCTGCCTTCGGGATTAGTATTGAACCTAGATAAATGTTATCAGGTGTCTACGTTGAGCATGAATATGATTAGATCATGTTCATTGCAATACGGTTATTCATTTAAGTTAGAGAATAATGGTTATTTTGTTTACATGAATAATACCTTTCATGGTCATGCACCCTATGTGAATGGTTCATTGAATCTCGGTCGTAGTAATACACATGTTCACGCCAAAAGATGTAGAGTTAATAACGATAGTACCACTTTCTTGTGGCACTGTCGCTTAGGTCATATTGGCATAAGATGCATGAAGAAACTCCATGTCGATGGATGTTTGGAGTCACTTGATTTTGAATTACTTGACACATGCGAGCCATGCCTCATGGGCAGGATGACTAAGACCCCGTTTTCAGGTACAATGAAACGGGCAAGTGACTTGTTGGAAATCATGCATGCTGATGCGTGTGATCCAATGAGAATTGAAGCGTGCGGTGGATATCGCTATTTTCTCATCTTCACTAACGATTTGGGTAGATATAGGTATATCTACTTAATGAAGCACAAGTCTAAAACGTTTGAAAAGTTCAAGAGATTTCAGAGTGAAGTTAAGAATCATCATAACAATAAGATCATGTTCCTACGATCTGATCAAAAGGGGATTTTCTGAGTTATGAGTTTGGCAATCACCTAAGACATTGTGGAATTGTTTCAGAGTTGAAGCCACCTGGAACACCACAAGGTAATGGTGTGTCCGAACGTCGTAATCGAACCCTATGAGATATGGTGCGATCTATGATGTCTCTTACCAATCTACCGTTTTCATTGTGAGGTTATGCGTTAGAGACAGCTGCATTCACTTTAGATAGGACACCATTTAAGTCCGTTGAAACAACGTCGTGTGAACATTGGTTTGGTAAGAAACCGAAGTTGTCGTTTCTTAATGTTTGGGGATGCGATGCTTAGGGCTTCAGCCGGAGAAGCTCGAACCCAAAGCAGACAAACACATCTTCATAGGATACCCAAGGGTGACAGCTGGGTATACCTTCTATCTTAGATCCGAGGGCAAATTGTTTGTCGCTAAGAACGGGTCCTTTCTCGAGAAGGAGTTTCTCTCGAAAGAATTGAGTGGGAGGAAGATATAACTTGATGAGGTTGTCGAACCTTTACTTCAACCAGAGAGTGATGCAACACAGAAAGATGTTTTCTGTGGCGCCTACGTCTGTTGAATAGGAAGTTAATGATAGTGATCATGAAGCTTCGGATCAAGTTGCTATCAAACCTCGTAGGTCGACAAGGATATGTACTACTCCTAAGTGGTACGGTAATCCTGTCTTAGATATCATGTTGTTAGACAACAATGAACCTACGAGCTATGGAGAAGCGATGGTGGGCCCGTATTCCGAAAAATGGTTAGAAGCCATGAAATCCGAGATAGGATCCATATATCAGAACAAAGTATGGACTTTGGTGGACTTTCCCGATGATCGGCAAGCCATTGAGATAAATGGATCTTTAAGAAGAAGACGGACGTGGGCGGTAATGTTACCGTCTATGAAGCTCTACTTGTGGGAAAGAGTCTTTTCACAAGTTCAAGGAGTTGACTACGATGAGAATTTCTCACCCGTAGCGATGCTTAAGTCCGTCGGAATCATGTTAGCATTAGCTGTATTTTTCGATTATGAAATCTGACAGATGGATGTCAAAACGAGTTTTCTTACCAGTTTTCGTAAGAAAAGTTGTATGTGATACAATAAAAGGTTTTGTCGATCCTAAGGATGCTAAAAGGTATGCTGGCTCCAGCAATCCTTCTATGGACTAGAGCAAGCATCTCGGAATCGGAGTATATGTTTTTGATGGAGTGATCAAAGCTTTTAGGTTTATACAATTTTTGTTAGAAACTTGTATTTACAAGAAAGTGAGTGGGAGCACTACAACATTTCTGATAAGTATATGTGGATGACATATTGTTGATTTGAAATGATGTAGAATTTCTGGAAAGCATAAATGGTTGTTTGAAGAGTGATTTTCAAAGGAAGACCTGGATAAAGCTGCTTACATATTGGGCATCAAGATCTATAGAAATAGATCAAGACGTCTGATGATACTTTCAAAGAACGCACACCTTGACATGTTTTTGAAGGAGTTCAAAATAGATCAGTCAAAGAAGGGGTTCTTACCTGAGTTGTAAGGTGTGAAGTTGAATAAGACTCAAAGCTTGACCACGGCAGAAGAAAGAAGAAGGACGAAGGTCGTCCCCTATGCTCTTGTCATAGGCTCTATACAATATTCCATGCTAAAGTACCGCACCTAATGTGTGCCTTGCCACATGTCAGGCAAGAGGGTACAAAGGTGATCTAGGAGTGGATCACCAGATAGTAGTCAAAATTATCCTTAGAGGAATAAGGAAATGTTTCTCGGTTATGGAGGTGATAAAGAGTTCGACATAAAGAGTTACGTTGATGCAAGCTTAACACCTATCCGGATAGCTCTGAGTATAGATACCAGATACGTATAATGGAGCAATAATTTGGAATAGCTACAAGTGGAACATGGTAGCAGCATCTACGATATAAAGTTTTGCCAAATACATAGGGATCTGAATATGGCAAGACCCGTTGACTACAACCTCTCTCACAAGCATAACATGATCAAACCCAGAACTCATTGAGTGTTAACCACATAGTGATGTGAACTAGATTATTGAGTCTAGTAAACTCTTTGGATGTTGGTCACATGGCGATGTGACTTGTGAGTGTTAATCACATGGCGATGTGAACTAGATTATTGACTCTAGTGCAAGTGGGAGACTGTTGGAAATATGCCCTAGAGGCAATAATAAATTGGTTATTATTATATTTCATTGTTCATGATAACCGTTTATTATCCATGCTAGAATTGTATTGATAGGAAACTCAGATACATGCATGGATACATAGACAACACCATGTCCCTAGTAAGCCTCTAGTTGACTAGCTCGTTGATCAATAGATGGTTAGGGTTTCCTGACCATGGACATTGGATGTCGTTGATAATGGGATCACATCATTAGGAGAATGATGTGATGGACAAGACCCAATCCTAAGCCTAGCACAAGATCGTGTAGTTCGTTTGCTAAAGCTTTTCTAATGTCAAGTATCATTTCCTTAGACCATGAGATTGTGCAACTCCTGGATACCGTAGGAGTGCTTTGGGTGTGCCAAACGTCACAACATAACTGGGTGGCTATAAAGGTACACTAAAGGTATCTCCAAAAGTGTCTGTTGGGTTGCCACGAATCGAGACCGGGATTTTGTCACTCCGTGTAAACGGAGAGGTATCTCTGGGCCCACTCGGTAGGACATCATCATAATGTGCACAATGTGACCAAGGAGTTGATCACGGGATGATGTGTTACGGAACGAGTAAAGAGACTTGCCGGTAACGAGATTGAACAAGGTATCGGGATACCGACGATCGAATCTCGGGCAAGTACTATACCGCTAGACAAAGGGAATTGAATACGGGATTGATTGAATCCTCGACATCGTGGTTCATCCGATGAGATCATCGTGGAACATGTGGGAGCCAACATGGGTATCCAGATCCCGCTGTTGGTTATTGGCCGGAGAGTTGTCTCGATCATGTCTGCATGGTTCCTGAACCCGTAGGGTCTACACACTTAAGCTTTGATGACGCTAGGGTTATTAGGAATACTTGTATGTGATTACCGAATGTTGTTCGGAGTCCCGGATGAGATCCCGGACGTCACGAGGAGTTCCGAAATGGTCCGGAGATAAAGATTTATATATGGAAAGTTGTTGTTCGGGTTCCGGGAAAAGTTCGGTTTTTTCCGGTATTGTACCGGGAAGCTTCCGGAAGGTTCCAGAGGATTCCGGAGGAGTCCGGAGGTCCAGAAAATGTTCCACCATGTCTAATACAGCAGCATGGGCTGTAGGGGGGCACCCTAACCTTAATGGGCCAAGGGCACCAGCCCCCCCAAGGCCCATGCGCATGGGAGAGGGGAAACCCTAAAGGGGAGGGCCTCCACTTGACTTGGGAGGCACTCCTCCCCCCTTTGGCCGCCGCCCCAACCCTAGATGGGATCTAGGGGGCCGACCCCCCTCTCTGCCCACCTATAAATAGTGGAGGGGTGGGAGGGCGGCCACACCCTTGAACCTGGCGCAGCCCCTCCCCTCCAATACCTCTCCTCCTCCGCGTGAGCTTGGCGAAGCCCTGCCGGAGAACTGCCACTCCATCACCACCACACCGTCGTGCTGCTGTTGGACTCTCTTCCTCAACCTCTCCCTCCTCCTTGCTGGATCAAGGCATGGGAGACGTCTCCATTCCGTACGTGTGTTGAACGCGGAGGTGAAAGTGCGTTATATCGACTAGAGGGGGGGGGGGTGAATAGGCGATTTTTATGTAAGTCTTCAAAACGTGGAAGTTATGAAGACAAATGATAGAAATAAACCTATTACCCCGCAGCGGAAGGTAGACTACACTAGGCAAGCCATAGTCAAGTATTCAATAGAGTGAAAGCGCAATGACTAATAGCATCAATGTAGTAAGGATCAGGTAGGAAGATATTGTGAAGCCACACAGAACACGCAGTCACTCAGTGAAGACAAAAGATAGTGCGAACATACAATGACTTCACAAGGAGTAACAGTAAGTAAAGGGAAGGGAAGATGAAACCAGTGACTCGCTGAAGACAATGATTTGTTGGACCAGTTCCAGTTGCTGTGACAACTGTACGTCTGGTTAGGGCGGCTAGGTATTTAAACCTTAGGACACAGAGTCCCGGACACCCAGTCCTGAACACGCAGCTCAGGACACCCAGTCCTCACCGTATTCCCCTTGAGCTAAGGTCACACAGACCTTGCCCAATCACTCTAGTAAGTCTTCAAGGTAGACTCCCAAACCTTCACATAATTTGTTCACCGGCAATCCACAATGTCTCTTGGATGCTCAGAACGCGACGCCTAACCGGCTGGAGGATGCACAGTCCTCAAGTGTAATAAGTCTTCAGATCACACAGACAAAAAGACTTAAGTGATGCCTAATTCTCTTTGGCTATGGGTGGTTAGGGCTTTATCCTCGCAAGGAATTCTCTCTCAAAGGCTTCGAGGTGGGTTGCTCTCAAACGACAAAAGCCGTACTCTGAATCTGAGCAGCCAACCGTTTATGGTTGTAGGGGGTGGGCTATTTATAGCCACTTGGCAACCCGACCTGATTTGTCCGAAATGACCTTGGGTCATTAAGGAACTGACACGTGTTCCAACGGTCAGATTTCAAACTCACACGGCAACTTTACTTGGGCTTCAAGCAAAGCTGACTTGCCTGACTCCGGACAAGATTCGCTCTCAAAGTCTTCACTCGAAGACATAGGTTTTGTTTAAGCATCACTTCAGTCATTCTGACTGGTTCTCTTGGACCCCACTTAACAGTATGGTGGTTCCTATGACTCAATACAGAAGAAAGAGAACTACGAAAGATCTAAGTCTTCGAGCTCCATAGGCTTCATGTGGTGTCTTCTCTTGTCATAGTCTTTAATGTGAATATCTTCATATACCACCTTTGACTTCAATGTCTTCATACATTTTTAGGGGTCATCTCTGGTAGGAAAACCGAATCAACGAGGGACTTCTACCTGTGTTATCCTGCAATTCTCACAAACACATTAGTCCCTCAACTAGGTTTGTCGTCAATACTCCAAAACCAACTAGGGGTGGCACTAGATGCACTTACAATATCCCCCTTTTTGGTGATTGATGACAAACTAGTTGAAGTTTTCAACGGGGAATATAATCTGTGAAATTGTAAAGGATAAGGAATTGTCTTCATAAGTTGCAAGGGCTCCCCCTGAAGATGTGCATATAAGTAATTTGCTTTTGGAATGCAAATGCACATGGCAGGTTGTACTTGTGGAGATCCACTTCAACTTATGATGACAATCCACTATGCATGTGAAAGTATATGAAGATAATGACATGCATAATGTAAAATGGACGTCTGCAAAATGATCTAAGTGCGGAATTTATCGTCGCACATGAGGAATTTATCATCGCAACACAAGGTGGCAGATAAGTAGCAGACGACCATCGAGTTTAAGTGTTACAACTCAAAGAACCAAATGTAGCAAAACGAGAGTTGTAAGCACAAAGCAAAATATAAAGCACCCGCCCATATGGACCCGCTGGAAGACTATCAACCTCATATGCTTCTCCCCCTTTTGTCAGTAAGGACCAAAAAGGTTTGAAGACATAGAGCATCTACTCGTTCCCATGAGGAGTAGGTGAAGCAGCAGGGTCGTTGGTGGTGTTTGGCGGTGCTGAAGAGCTTGGAGCAGAGTCGAAGTGTGCTGAAGGAGGTGGCGGTGACGTAGCATCGTCTTCATCCTCGATCACTCTGGCATTCACAGTTGCAACAGAGGAAGAGAACTCAGAGTCTTCAAGGGATGGAGTTCATCGCAGCACTGCCCTTCGAGGAGGTGTGGAGTCAAACTTGAATCGCTCAGTGAAGCCATCCTCTTGAAGATCATCTTCAGAACACATCAGCGTTAGCCCTTTCCATGTGCGGCGGGAGGTTTCATGGGCAACAAAAGCATTCTTGGTGGCAAGATTGCGAATGCGATTAACATCCACCAAGAGGCTTTGCATCTGACGCTTCAGCCAGTCATGATGCCTATCCTGTTTCTGATGAAGAGCCACAAGAAGCTCTCGGTCGTTAAGAACACAAGTGCGCTTCTTGGGTCGTGGAGCAGTTGTACTATTAGTGGCTCCAGTGAGAGCAGGATGCGGTGCACGTGTAGTGCCAGCCAAAGGATACACACGAGTTACGGCTTCCACACCTTCAATGTTCCGAGTGAAACTTTGATGCTCTGCATTCTGAAGACTGAGAGGTTCCTTGGTAGGCTCAGGATAGATGGCTTCAATAGACATATCCACATCAGGCAAAAAGATCCGATGGTTGCGGGCCGAGGGCTGATATGAGATAGCGGAGTGAAGTTTGATCAGCCGCATCACCCAAGGGGCGTAGAACTTCAAACTAAACAGATCAGAGCCAGATGCAGCAAGTTGGCGAATGAAGAAATCCTGTGTATTGAAGTATTTTCCATGAAGAATGTAGAAGACCAAAGTCTTCATTGCACCTTCCAGCTTGGCATGGGGAGAATGTCCTTTGATTGGCCAGAGAGTTCGCCTTATGATGTGATAAATGGTTCTTGGCAGATACTCAAGGTCTTCAACGAAGAACTCCGTGGGATAAGCAGCATCTTGGGGCAATGTCTTCATCATACTGAGCATCTGACTCATATTAGGTTCAGTCTTCCGAAAGATGCTCTCAATAGCTTCACTATGAAGCTGACAGCCATGCTCATAGAGATCGCCAGGAGTGGGCAAACCAGTGAGCTCAATGATGTCAAAGGCTTTGGCTTCGTGATGAACGTTTCCTATCATCCACTCCAGGACCCAAGTCTTCGGATCTCTGCTATACCAGCGGATGTGAAGTGTGGCATAGAATTGGAGCAGCAACTCTTCATTCCAATGCTGTTGGTCAGTGACAAACGGCAGCAGTCCAACCTCTTTGAAGCAATCCAGAGCTTCTTCCAGACAGGGCAGACCAGCTATTGCTTCAATGTCAAGGCGCTTGTGTGGGAAGATGCGACCTTGGTTGTAAAGAACGCATGAGTAATAGCTTCGCTGCGGATAACTCCAGAACCGATCAGATGATATTCTTTCCCTGGAGTAGGGGTTCCTGGAGCTGTTGAAGAATGTGTTGTCTGCTCTGAAGCCATTGATATTGAAGGAGCCAGGTGCTGATGCAGGACCTGGGAACCTTGGCAATCTTGGGATTGGCTTCTGTACCTGAGGCCTGTGCTCAACATGATAGTCGAACTGGGGACCGGCAGCAGACTCAGGAACAAAAGTGGCGGGATCAGTGGCTTCGCTGACTTCTAGTGCTTTTGTTGGTGAGTGCTCCACATTAGCTTCAGCCATGACAGCGTCAGTGGCTTCAGTGGTGTTGGTGGTGGCAGCCTCAAGATGTTCAATCTCCACTTGACGAGCAGGAGGATCGGTCACGATCACGTTCTCCTCGAGAACCGCTTCTTGGTGGGACAGGGGAGTGGCAACTTGTGGGACTTCTTCTTCCGCGGCTGATGCAGCCGGATTGTCTTCAGCAGAGACTTGAGGCCTTGGACCTTTGCGAAGCCTGCGCAATGCGGGTGATGCCTATGGAGTTGCTGTTGGCTGGGCCTCAAGGTCTTCATTCTCTTGTGGGCGATCCGCCCATGAAGCATCCTGTGCAATTGGCGTCAGTGGACGACCAATGCTGATGAGTTCGCTGTGCGTTAGCACAGGCGATGATACCTGTTGGTGTTCTAGCTGAGGAAGGGCTGCATCATCTTAAACATGGTCATGATGACCAATGTCTTCAGCAGCAATGGGATCAGCTGCTGGAAAGTCTTCAGCTTCACAAGCCTCTGTGAAAGCAGGCTCATGGACAGTCAGTTGACGTTCTTGTGGATCGGCGTTGGGGTGAACCATGGAAATGGGTTCAACAATCAAGGGCTCTGTGGGAGCAGCCCGTTCCTTCTTGGTCATTCTTTTCTTCTTGGCGGGGGCAGTAGCAGAGGCTTCAGGATGTTTTCTCTTCCTTGCTCCAGCCTCAGCAGTCCTGGTCTTCTTCAGTTCTGAAGCGGTTGACCTGACCTTTGGCTTCGGGCCAGTCATGCTAGTTGGGAAGACAAGGGGATCTGCCTCCTACCTTGGTGCTTCAGGTTCAGCCATAGCGGGCTTCTTTTGCTTCTTGGCAGCCATCCTGGGGTCGATGCCAGGACGCCCAAGGGCCTTGCGCTTCTCAGCCTCATTGTAGGCTTGCACACACCTATCATCCATGACCTTCATGCGCTCACGAGAACCCTGAGCTTCTGCACGTTTCTTTAGAAAGGCTTCCTTGAGCTCGTGCAGCATAACCTTGAAATTCTTCACGTCTTGCACGCTGAGCTTGGCCATATGCTTCTTGAATTGAGATTTCTCAAAGTCAATCTTCTGCTTCAGTTCAACAATGCGCTGGGCGATAGCTAACTCTGAAGCAATGGCGCCATGGAAGGCGACACTGAGGCCAATGGGTAGTTGGAGATCGTCGAAGCTGATGTTTGGCGTGTCAAACCATTCATCAATGAAGTTGTGGATGATTGTTACATCAAAGAGAGGCAGATCATTGAAGATTTCTGCTTCTTCTTTGCTCTTGATGAGTTTCTCAAGAGCGTCATCTGCAAGATCTTCATCACTTGACAGATCAATGGCATCATTGCGCAGAATGGCAGCCGCTGTTAGCTCTTGGCCGGTGTGTGGTAGAGGCATCTTGACCTTCTGGGGCTTGGAGATGCGTGATAAATCTTCGGACTGCACACTGTCTTCAGGAGGTGCAGTTGCCAGTGGCTTCGCCCATGAGATTTTTGGTGAAGGGGCAGGCTTTGAAGCTTTAGGCTTCTTCAACTTCTTTGGCTTCGGCGCTGCAGGCGCTTCATCTGATTCAGCGTCAGCTGCAGGCTCATTCACTGCAGTCCCTTGAACCAAGATATGGGTGATGAGGCCTTCAAGGTTGTAGAAAGGACCGACGACATTGGGTTCTGCATCTCGTGTGCCATCAGCCCTTGGAGCTGAGGGACCAGGGTTGAAGTCTAGTCCCAATGTCTTCTTGTTTTGCTTCGCTGAGTTCTGGGCAAACTGGAAGTTGCGCTTGAACAGAATGTCATCACGACACCATAGTAGTGATGATGGGTGTGCATCAACAGGCTATGGCCCACGGACCATGCAGGGATAGACGCCTTGTTCAATGGCTTCATCTCTGGACCTGGGTTGAAGATTCTTGTATAGGATGTCTCCCCACGGTCTCTTGATGGCATTTTTCTCAGCATATTCCTGGGTTACAAATCGGTATTTGAACCATTGTTCTGCCCAATATCTTCGAATCCATTGGATTCGGGTCTTGCGCTGATTGTAATCCTCTTCAGGATCTGTCTTGTACAGTTCTGAGAGGTCATCTGGCAGATCTCTAGATGTTTCTCCACGACGCTTTCTGCCACCCTTCCTTGCTGATTTCTCTGAAGCCATGAACTTTAAACTGAAAGGCTTCAACACGTTCAAAGGCTTCAAAGATTTTCGCTTGCTGGACAAACAGGAACTTGCTTCAGGAGAATTTATATGATGCTGTAAGAATTTTGCAAATGAATGCAGACTATGAGAACCAAGGGATTCTCCCACGGACATGTACCTGTGACAGCATTAAGGTGCGAGGGAAAGGGAAGAGGTCATATGCATTCTCAGAAGATTTTGAATATAAATCAGTTTAGAAGACATTGACCTCATCGTGCGAAGACATTCACTCATAGATAAGGAGTTGGTTCCAGATTTGTACGAATCCAGAGATCAGTACAAGTGAGGAATCTAACTACTTTGTGAAGCATAAGTGAATATACTAGGCATGTTATGAGATGCAGTATGAGAGAGATCTAACTTGTGTGAATAGAAACTGCTTGTGGTAGAAAGTGACAAAGCCATAGGATCAACGGTGCCGTAAAAAGGAAGTTTTATTTACCACACTAAGAACTACTAGATGGAGTGGAAGATGAGGCCGAGCAGTTCGATCTTCCGTGCCCTAACTTGGCGACGGAGGACACCTATGGCGACGGCGGAGAGGACGATGTCCGCGGTCGGCGTGAAGACGGTGTCGGAGAGGTTGTGGCCGCGAAGCGCTTCGTCGCCGGCGTCGTCGAGGGCTAGCGGTGGCGCTAGGGTTCGTGCGAGAGTGGAAGAAGAGATAATGACCGCCGTGAAGTGTGTATTTATAGGTACAGGGGCGGCACTGCGTTATTACACAGGTGCCCCTGGCGATTCGCATCTGAGGAACACGTGGCCATCATGCAGAATTTTGGGGTTTGTTCCACGTCCCACGCACGCCTGGATTGTCGGGTGGTCGTTCCTACTTCTCCGGGTTTCATGTGGAGGAATGAGCATTGAAGGTGGACATAAGGTTTGTCTTTGTATCTTCTGCTGACAAGGACGCAGAGAAGACATTCGACAGTTTCAATAGAATGCATATGATTTGGAGAGATAGAGTTTGACATAGATAGCATAGAGAGTTTAGGGTCCGATCACATTCACTTAGTTCAAAATATTCAACAAGAAGACATAGCTATAAGTGAATGCTGTAGAGGACAGAACACTAGTATATATATAATCAACATAGTGAAGATAATCATGAAGACATGTTGAGATTGAAGCCAAACCAAATGTGAAGACATAGCAAGGTAATGCCATGAGTGAAACACTTCAAAGTAGAACATTTGGTGGTGGCATTACCCACCGTATAGGAAGTATTAGAACCAGACACGGCGCACAATTATAGTGGCGCTCCGAAGTCAAATTCCACATTAATGTATTCACACTTAGAATGTATGTCTTCATTGATTGAAGATATACTTTACTCAATATGCATAAGGGTTAGGATGTGTGCCTGATCACAGGACATTTGAGGATTCCAGGATATTTAGCTCACACCGTAACTTGCAAAATCTCTTCTCATCCAAGGGCTTGGTGAAGATATCTGCCAATTGCTCTTCAGTGTTGACGTGTATGATATCAATATCTTCCTTCACAACATGATCTCTGAGAAAGTGACGACGAATTTCAATGTGCTTTGTCTTCGAGTGCTGAACTGGGTTGTTGGCAATCTTGATGGCGCTTTCGTTGTCGCAGTAGAGTGGCACTTGCTTCAGATGAATGCCATAGTCTTTGAGCGTTTGCTTCATCCACAGAAGCTGAGCGCAGCAAGATCCAGCAGCAATGTATTCAGATTCAGCAGTGGAGAGAGATACACAGTTCTGCTTCTTTGAAGACCAACATGCAAGTGATCGTCCCAGAAAGTGACATGTGCTTGATGTAGACTTGTGATCAACTTTGTCACCAGCATAATCAGCATCCGAGAATCCAACCAGATCAAACTCTGAGCCCTTTGGATACCATAATCCTAGAGTTGGGGTGTGAGCCAAATATCGAAGAATTCGCTTCACAGCTAAGTGATGCGACCCCTTTGGTGCCGCTTGAAATCGAGCACACATGCAAACACTAAGCATAATATCTGGCCTAGATGCACATAGATAAAGTAAAGAACCAATCATGGAGCGGTATACCTTTTGATCGAACTCTTTACCATTGTCATCAGGACCCAGATGATGCTTGGCTGGCATTGGCGTCGTGAAGCCTTTGCAGTCTTGCATACCGAACTTCTTCAGGCAATCTTTGAGATACTTCTCTTGAGATATGAAGATGTCGTTGCGTTGCTGTCGTATTTGAAGACCGAGAAAGAACTTCAGCTCTCCCATCATAGACATTTGATATTGCTCTTGCATCATATATCCAAACTCTTCACTATACTTCTGATTGGTGCAGCCGAAGATAATGTCATCCACATATATTTGGCACACAAACAGTTCACCATCATATGTCTTCGTGAAGAGAGTGGGGTCGAGAGAACCAGGTATGAAGCCTTTGCTCTTCAGGAAGTATTTGAGTGTGTCATACCAGGCCCGAGGGGCTTGTTTGAGGCCATACAGTGCCTTGTTGAGCTTGTATACCATGTCAGGATGTTTTGGATCTTCAAAGCCAGGAGGTTGTGCAACATACACTTCTTGTTCAATCTTGCCATTGAGGAAGGCTCTCTTCACATCCATTTGATAAAGAAGTATGTTGTGATGATTTGCATAGGCCAGCACTATGCGTATGGCTTCAAGTCTAGCCACAGGAGCAAATGTTTCATCAAAGTCAATGCCTTCCACTTGAGTATATCCTTGAGCAACGAGACGAGCTTTGTTTCTGACAACTTGACCAGGCTCATCTTGCTTGTTGCGGTATATCCATTTGGTGCCTATTATGTTGTGCTTCCGAGGATCAGGACGCTTGACTAGTTCCCATACATTATTCAGCTCAAACTGTTGAAGCTCGTCTTGCATAGCTTGAATCCATTCAGGTTCCATGAAGGCTTCTTCAACTTTCTTGGGTTCTGTTATTGAGACGAATGCGAAGTGCCCACAGAAATTTGCCAGCTGAGTTGCCCTTGAACGAGTGAGTGGACCGGGTGCATTGATGCTATCAATTATTCTTTCAATCTGCACTTCATTGGCAACACGAGGATGTACAGGGCGAAGATTTTGCTGTTGCTGATCATTGTCGTTGTTAGAAGGAATGTCTTCAGGCTGAGCATTGTCTTCATGTTGATCAGGTGCTGAGATGATAAGTTCTTCTTCAGGATGAGCTTTAGAAGGTATAATTTCTCCAGTTCCCATTAGCTTGATTGATTCACTGGATGGAACTTCATCTAGCACATTTGGCAGTTGCTCTCTTTGTGAACCGTTAGTCTCATCGAACCGCACATCCACTGTTTCAACCACTTTGTAATGAAAGAGATTGAAGAGTCTGTAGGAGTGCGAATCCTTTCCATATCCAAGCATAAAACCCTCATGTGCTTTTGGTGCAAACTTTGAGGTGTGATGTGGGTCCTTGATCCAGCACCTGGTGCCAAATACTCTGAAGTAACTGACATTTGGCTTCTTGCCAGTAAGGAGCTCATAAGATGTCTTGTTCAGAAGCTTGTGAAGATAAACACGATTGATTGTATGGCATGCAGTATCAATGGCTTCAGGCCAGAATTTTCTTGGAGTCTTGTATTCATCTAGCATCGTTCTGGCCATCTCAATGAGTGTTCTGTTCTTGCGTTCGACGACCCCATTCTGCTGTGGCGTGTACGGGGCTGAGAATTCATGTCTGATGCCCAAGGTATCAAGATATGTATCAAGGCCAGTGTTCTTGAATTCAGTGCCATTGTCACTTCTGATATGCTTTATCTTGGCGCCATAATTGTTCATTGTTCGATTGGCGAAGCGTCTGAAGACATCCTGCACTTCAGTCTTGTAAAGGATTATGTGCACCCAAGTATATCTAGAATAATCATGAACAATGAAAAAGCCATAGAGACACAGTAGTAGTAAGAGTTGAGTAATGAGTGGGACCGAAAAGATCCATGTGAAGCTGTTCGAAGGGTCGAGTAGTGGTCATGATTGTCTTCGAGGGATGTTTGGCCCTCGTCATCTTTCCTGCCTCACAGGCACCGCATAAGTGATCTTTCTTGAACTTGACGCCCTCGATGCCTATGACATGCTTCTTCTTTGCCAGGGTGTGGAGGTTCCTCATGCCAGCATGCCCAAGCCTCCGATGCCAGAGCCACCATTCTGATGCTTTTGCTAGAAGACATACGGCAAGCTATGGTCCTGCTGAGAAATCTACCACGTACAAATCATCTTTTCGATACCCTTCAAATACTAGAGACTTGTCAGATTCCATTAGAACAAGGAAACGATATTTTCCAAATATTACGATCATGTTTAAATCGCAAAGCATTGAGACAGACATTAAGTTGAAGCCAAGGGATTCAACAAGCAAGACTTTATCCATGTGTTGATCCCTTGAGATTGCAACTCTCCCTAGACCCAATACCTTACTTTTACCAGTGTCAGCAAATGTGATGTGGCTCTTGTCGGATGGACGTAAGGTTGAGTCCATAAGAAGGCTTCTTTTGCCAGTCATGTGATTTGTACACCCACTATCAATAATCCGTTCTGAAGACGATGGTGTCGTACACTTGGCACCGCGTGCCACGAAGCAGTAGGTAGAAGCGGAGTAGTCCTTGTCATTTGCATCGGTGTCGGTGATGAAGTCATTGTCTTCAGTGTTGAAGATGGACTTGGAAACGTATGCTATAGCCAGACTTGTGACACCTGAATCGGACTCCTCCTCAGACTCCACCTCCGCCTCCTCAGAAGCGGGCTCCTCCTCTGAATCCATTTCCTTGCCAACAAACGCACGTGCCTTGCCAGATGAGCTCTTCTTGCGTGATGAAGACTTTGAGGAAGACTTGGAAGAATACTTTGAGTATTTCTTCTTCTTCTTGTCGTCAGAGTCATATTCCTTGCTCTTCTTCTTCTTTTTGTTCTCATTGTCCCACTGTGGACACTCAGAGATGAAGTGGCCAGGTTTCTTGCACTTGTGACATGTTTTCTTCTTGTAGTCGTGAGCCGAAGCTTCATCATTCCTTGATCTTGATCCTGAAACCTTTCTTCTTGGTGAATTTTTGGAACTTCTTCACAAGCATAGCAAGTTCCCTTCCAATGTCTTCAGGATCATCCGAACTGCTGTCAGATTCTTCTTCAGATGAGGAGACAGCTTTAGCCTTCAAGGCACGAGTTCGCCCATAGTTTGGACCGTAGATATCTCTTTTCTCAGAAAGCTGAAACTCATGTGTGTTGAGCCTCTCAAGTATGTCAGACGGATCGAGTGTCTTGAAATCAGGACGTTCTTGAATCATCAGGGCTAGGGTGTCAAACGAACTATCAAGTGATCTCAGTAGTGTCTTGACGACTTCATGTTTGGTGATCTCAGTAGCGCCGAGGGCTTGAAGCTCATTTGTGATGTCAGTGAGTCGGTAAAATGTGAGCTGGACATTCTCATTGTCATTTCGCTTGAAGCGGTTGAAGAGGTTAAGAAAGGACACTGATTCTCTGATCTCTCTGGGTTGAGACGCCTTCATTGACCTTGGAGAGCCAGTCCCAGACCAGCTTAGATGTTTCCAAAGCACTCACACGGCCATACTGTCCTTTGGTCAGATGACCACAGATGATATTCTTGGCAGTAGAGTCCAGTTGAACGAACTTCTTAACATCAGCAGCAGTGACACCTTCTCCAGCCTTGGGAATGCCGTTCTTGACGACATACCATAGGTCGACGTCAATGGCTTCAAGATGAATGCGCATCTTATTCTTCCAGTAGGGATATTCAGTTCCATCGAAGACGGGGCACGCAACAGAGACTTTAATTATCCCTGCAGTCAACATAGCTAAAACTCCAGGTGGTTAAACCGAATCACACAGAACAAGGGAGCACCTTGCTCTGATACCAATTGAAAGTGCGTTATATCGACTAGAGGGGGGGGGTGAATAGGCGATTTTTATGAAAGTCTTCAAAACGTGGAAGTTATGAAGACAAACGATAGAAATAAACCTATTACCCTACAGCGGAAGGTAGACTACACTAGGCAAGCCATAGTCAAGTATTCAATAGAGTGAAAGCACAATGACTAATAGCAGCAATGTAGTAAGGATCAGGTAGGAAGATATTGTGAAGCCACATAGAACATGCAGTCACTCAGTGAAGACAAAAGATAGTGAAAACATACAATGACTTCACAAGGAGTAACAGTAAGTAAAGGGAAGGGAAGATGAAACCAGTGACTCGCTAAAGACAATGATTTGTTGGACCAGTTCCAGTTGCTGTGACAACTGTACGTCTGGTTAGGGCGGCTAAGTATTTAAACCTTAGGACACACAGTCCCGGACACCCAGTCCTGAACACGCAGCTCAGGACACCCAGTCCTCACCGTATTCCCCTTGAGCTAAGGTCACACAGACCTCGCCCAATCACTCTGGTAAGTCTTCAAGGTAGACTCCCAAACCTTCACAGACTTTGTTCACCGGCAATCCACAATGTCTCTTGGATGCTCAGAACGCGACGCCTAACCGGCTGGAGGATGCACAGTCCTCAAGTGTAATAAGTCTTCAGATCACATAGACAAGAAGACTTAAGTGATGCCTAATTCTCTTTGGCTCTGGGTGGTTAGGGCTTTATCCTCGCAAGGAATTCTCTCTCAAAGGCTTCGAGGTGGGTTGCTCTCAAACGACAAAAGCCGTACTCTGAATCTGAGCAGCCAACCATTTATGGTTGTAGGGGGTGGGCTATTTATAGCCACTTGGAAACCCGACCTGATTTGTCCGAAATGACCCTGGGTCACTAAGGAACTGACACGTGTTCCAACGGTCAGATTTCAAACTCACACGGCAAGTTTACTTTGGCTTCAAGCAAAGCTGACTTGCCCGACTCTGGACAAGATTCGCTCTCAAAGTCTTCACTCGAAGACATAGGTTTTGTTTAAGCATCACTTCAGTCATTCTGACCGGTTCTCTTGGACCCCACTTAACAGTACGGTGGTTCCTATGACTCAACACAGAAGAAAGAGAACTACGAAAGATCTAAGTCTTCGAGCTCCATAGGCTTCATGTGGTGTATTTTCTTGTCATAGTTTTCAATGTGAATATCTTCATATACCACCTTTGACTTCAATGTCTTCATACGTTTTTAGGGGTCATCTCTGGTAGGAAAACCGAATCAACGAGGGATTTCTACCTGTGTTATCCTGCAATTCTCACAAACACATTAGTCCCTCAACTAGGTTTGTCGTCAATACTCCAAAACCAACTAGGGGTGGCACTAGATGCACTTACAGGAGGTACCGCCCGTTCGGCGCTAGGATCATCGGTGATTTGGATCACGACGAGTATGACTCCATCAACCCCGTTCACTTGAATGCTTCCAGTTAGCGATCTACAAGGGTATGTAGATGCACTCTCCTTCCCCTCGTTGCTAGATTACTCCATAGATTGATCTTGGTGATGCGTAGAAAATTTTGAATTTCTGCTACATAACCCAACAGGTTCCGATAACGTCGCGTTTGTGAGGATCCGTTCGACTACGACCATTTGTCTTCTTCATCGACTCGTTCTTCTTCCTTGCGGGATCTCAGGCAAGATGACCATACCCTCGAAATCACTTCTATCTTTGCTTACTAGATTCTCGCTCTTTTGCTATGCCTATGCTACGATACCTACCACTTGCTTATCATGCCTCCCATATTGCCATGTCAAACCTCTAACCCACCTTGTCCTAGCAAACCATTGTTTGGCTATGTTACCGCTTTGCTCAGCCCCTCTTATAGCGTTGCTAGTTGCAGGTGAAGATTGGAGATTGTTCCTTGTTGGAACATGTTTATTGTTGGGATATCACAATATCTTTTATTTAATTAATGCATCTATATACTTGGTAAAGGGTGGAAGGCTCGGCCTTATGCCTGGTGTTTTGTTCCACTCTTGCCTCCCTAGTTTCCGTCATACCGGTGTTATGTTCCTTGATTTTGCGTTCCTACACGGTCGGGTTATAATGGGAACCCCTTGACAGTTCGCTTTGAATAAAACTCCTCCAGCAAGGCCCAACCTTTGTTTTACCATTTGCACTAACAACCTAGCCTTTTCCCTTGGGTTTCGCGGACTCAAGGGTCATCTTTATTTTAACCCCCCCGGGCCAATGCTTCTCTAAATGTTGGTCCGCACTGAGTAGACTGCGGGGCCACCTCGGGGAAACTTGAGGGTTGGTTCTACTCGTAGGATGTCTCATCCGGTGTTGCCCTGAGAACGAGATATGTGCAGCTCCTATCAGGATGTCGGCGCATCGGGTGGCTTTGCTGGTTTAGTTTTACCATTGTCGAGATGTCTTGTAACCGGGATTCCGAGTCTGATCGGGTCTTCCTGGGACAAGGAATATCCTTCGTTGACCATGAGAGCTTGTGATGGGCTAAGTTGGGACACCCCTACAGGGATTGATCTTTCGAAAGCCGTGCCCGCGGTTATGGGCAGATGGGAATTTGTTAATGTCCGGTTGTAGAGAACTTGACACTTAACTTAATTAAAATGCATCAACCGCGTGTGTAGCCGTGATGGTCTCTTTCTGGCGGAGTCTGGGAAGTGAACACTGTGTTGGAGTTATGCTTGAACGTAAGTAGTCTAGGATTACTTCTTGATCATAGATTCTCGACCGTGCTTTGCCTTGTCTTCTCGCTCTAATTTGCGTAAGTTAGCCACCATATATGCTACTACTTTCTGTAGCTCCACCTCATACCTTTTACCTACCCATAATCTTAAATAGTCTTGATTGCGAGGGTGTGAGATTGCTGAGTCACCGTGACTCACAGATACTTCCAAAACCAGTTTGCAGGTGCCGATGACATCGTGCAGGTGAGGCAACCGAGCTCAAGGAGGAGCTCGATGAAGATCTCGTTCATTGTGTTGTTTTGTTTCAGTTGATCAGTAGTGGAGCCCAGCTGGGGGCGATCGGGGACTTTGTCGCGTTTGGGGTTGTTCTTTATTTTGGTCCCGTAGTCGGACCTTGAGTGTATTTCGATGATATAATGCTTTATTCATGTATTGTGTGAAGTGGCGATTGTAAGCCAACTATGTACCTCCTTTCTTATTCATTACATGGGTTGTGTCAAGATTACCTCACTTGCGGCATTGCTTACAATGCGGTTATGCCTCTAAGTCGTGCTCCGACACGTGTGTGATATAGCTGCATTGTGGGTGTTACAGTCACTTTATTCGTCAGTAATAAATGTGATGAATTGTCAGCACATATACTTATATGTGCAAAACCCGTCATGTGCCTACTTGTTTATCTTTCAGAGTGAGGAGGATATAAGTGTCAAACAAGCGCAGTCTCATCAGCTTGCTCAGCTGCTTGCGCTGCAGCTCCCGAGCAGTGCTAACATTTCTTCAACTCTATTGAAGTACTATCGATTTTGTGTATTATTTTGTCGGCGTGTGTATTTTCACTTGTGGCGATCTTTGATGGCCAGTGTATGTAATCTGCTGTCTGCTTGTGCTTTATTATCATAGTGGTGAACTTTGATGCCCAGTGGATGTAATATGCCGTGATTTCTTTATTGTATAGTCTAGGTTTTTTCTTATTCACGATGCTACAGTTATTTTACTGTATATGTCGGGACCCCGATCCTAAGTCACACTGATCTAGCATGTAACACTTCATATCACTTTGTGGCCTCACGCACGGTATTCCCACGGGTGCCACCTTACCTGGCCCGGGACCGTTTGCGCCTTTTGGCTCACGTATATGATAGTGTCGCTAGCATCCATATGACAGAGAACCCGGGCCGACATGACTAGTCGTGAACCCAAAGTAGCACTAACTTACAGGGACAGACATACATGAATCAACCTCGAGCATGTCGGTCAACAGCGTATAAATCCGGGCTGTAGCACTGGGCTAACAGGACTCCGGGAACCCGGGCTGTAGCAGGCTAGACAGGACTCCGGATGTCACCACGTGACATTTCCCGGAAGGGACAGACATAGGGACGAAGTGAATCACATGCTGGCCAGTCAAGTGTTCCGGAGCAGTAGTGCTGGGCTAGCAGGACTCCGGTGAACCGGGCTGTAGCGGACTACTATGGCACATGGAAGCACAAGACTACATTTCCCCATAAGAGAGGCTATCAGAGGTAAAAAACTAGGTTGTCGGATCCCACACATAGCAATACACGTTACACGTACGCATAACATGCAAGTATGTGCTGTACATCATGGCATCACAACATAACTCAAACTCATATAGATAAAGACCTAGAAGAGCCACATAGCATTCAATACAAACAGGGTCTCATGACCCATCATTTAGAGCATACAAGCAACAGAAGCATTACATGTCTGAGTACAGACAACTACAAAGGAAAAGACTAAGAAGCCTGACTAAACACGACCCTCCCGAGGGTACAAGATCGTAGCTGGGATACAATCTACTCGTCGAAGTCACTAGGGTAACCAACTTCAAAACATAAATAAGCAAACGTGAGTACAAAGGTACTCAGCAAGTCTTACTTCAGAACTATCTACATATGCAACATTATCAACAAAGGGGGTGGTGGAGTTTAACAGCAGCAAGCCAGCTTTGACTCAATGGCTAATCTATACTACGAGTATCAGAAACTTCTTTGGGGTGAGAAGACGCACACGAGTCCACATATTCACCATATCAATACTCCACTATGGATCCGTTCCCGTCTCCCTACGAGAAGGCCATCCATAGCACTCACGCTTATCTTGCGGATTTTAGAGTATCCACTTCAAATTGTCTATGTACTACATAAGTCCTCCAAGTTTCCATATCCGAGGAAAACGGCTATTCGAATAGATAATATTGACCCTGCAGGGGTGTACTTCTTCACACATGCTCTCGCCCCTTATAGCCCTGTACACGTCATGTACCTCGACAACCTTCAAGTGGAAGCCGGGCGAGGGTGTCGGCCACGACCTGACTAACCACACAAGTCTCTCGTCCAGGTTTATTGCCTATTCGGGTTCCATCCGCAAGGAGATCCGGTCGAGGTGTCGCTCACGGCCCCAAACGATGTGTGCAGGGTTCCCAAGCCCACCATCCGGGTGCCACTTTGTCAGGACCCCGATTCCAAATCACATCGATCTAGCCGGTAACACCTCATATCCCTTTGCGGCCTCACACACAGTATCCCACGGGTGTCGCCTTACCATGGCCCGGGACCGTTTGCGCCTTTTGGCTCACGTATATGATAGTGTCGCTAGCATCCATATGACAGAGAACCCGGGCCGACATGGCTAGTCGTGAACCCAAAGCGGCACAGACCTATGGAGACAGGCATACATGAATCACATCAAACATGTCGGTCATCAACGAGTGATTCCGGGCTGTAGCACTGGGCTAACAGGACTTCGGGGAACCCCGGGCTGTAGCAGGCTAGACAGGACTCCGGAAGTCACCGTGTGACATTTCCCCGAAGGGACAGACATAGGGACGAAGTGAAACACATGCCGGCCAGTCAAGTGTCCTGAACAGTAGTGCTGGGCTAGCAGGACTCCGGTGAACCGGGCTATAGCGGACTACTATGGCTCGAGGAACACTAGACTACATTTCCCCATAAGAAAGGCTGCCAAGGATAAACAACTAGATTGTCGGATCCCACTCATACCAAGCATTTCAATCATAAACACAATATGCCCGATATGAGTACATACAACATGGCATCACAACAAAACTCTACAACTCAAGTACTTTATTTAAGGCTCCAGAGAGCCATACATAACAGGTTCATACAGATAGGGGTCACATGACCCGACACTCAAGTCATACAATCATTCAAGCACATGCGGAAGCAACTAGTCTGAGTACAGACTCTAGAAAGAAAGAAGGCTTCTCGAAGCCTATCTATCTACATAGGGCCCTCCATGGCCAGGATCACCACCTGGGTGGCTAGTCACTCGTCGACATCAAGGTCTACATAAAACCCATCGGAGGGGGGCAGTGTTGTCGTCTGAAAAAAATAAATAAGCAAACATGAGTACAAAGGTACTCAGCAAGTCTTACATCAGAACCTACTATACATGCTTATTCTCAAGAAGGCGGTGGGGTTGATGCAGCAAGCCAGCTTTTACTCTTGGCTAAGCTATCCGACGGAACTCCACCAGTAAAATAGTTTTCGCACACGAGTCCACTACTCACCAACACAATACTCTATCGGGGATCCTCCCTCGTCATCCTACGAGAGGGCCATCCTCGGTACTCACACTTATCTTGAGTCTTTTAGTAGTATCCATTAACTTGTCTATGAACTGTATAGGCGACCAAGTAGTCCTTTACCGCGGACGCGGCTATTCGAGTAGTTTTATACCCTGCAGGGGTGTACTTCTTCATACACGCTTTCACCACTTACCGCCGCTTACACGACATGTACTCGGCAACCTTCAAGCGGAAGCCCAGCGAGGGTGTCGGCCACGGCCTACCTAAGCACTTAAGTCTCTAGTCCAGGTTTATCGCCTATCCAGGTTCCATCCGCAGGGAGTCCGGCCGAGGTTTCCACATACGGCCCCGAACGATGTGAACAGGGTTCCGAGACGCCAAACGGGCGCCCGGCATACCTGACCACGGTGTATCTACCGCAACATAGCCCACCCCTAGGGTCAGCGCTACGCACGGCCGCCAACACATATCCTACAAACACCAGAAACTATTTGCAACTCCTGGACAGAGTACTAAGGTGATTAAGAAGCCGAGAGGGTCAATTAAGGATCCCAATGCATGGTAGTAGCTGAATCTTAAATCACACATACAGATCTCAGTTCTTAGGGACGGCCTCAATGAAACAACCCACCATGTACTCCTACATGGCCTCTCATCGATACCTTTACCAAAACATGTTCAACACATCCCTCACATTACCGGCATAAGCATTTCACTCTGGCCCATCACCCAGATGAACCAGACCTGACACAACTCTAAGCATAGCAGGCATAGCAAGGTAGGAATCACATACATGGCTCAATCAACTCCTACACATGCTAGTGGGTTTCATCTAGTTACTGTGGCAATGACAGGTCATGCAGAGGATAAGGGTTCAACTACCGTAGCACACAGCAGTTTGAATCGCGTTGTCTTAATGTAGTAAACAAGAGCAGGAGCGAGAATATGGGTTTGTATCGGAATGATCAATGGTTGCTTGCCTGATGGAGTGGTAGTGGGATACTGCCCTTCAGTTGGATACTCGTGAATATCCTCGGAGGCAGAACCTACCACGAAGAACACATCGGAACACAATCAACACAGGACGATATGCAACAATATGATGCATGCTATGACATGGCAATATGAATGTGTCTTGGCCTAATGCAAGTTATAATAGGAAGGAATGAACTCATTTGAATCAAAGATTCAAATATTAGCTCATTAAACATGGCCTTAATAGTGCATTTCCTTATTCTGCCTAAACAGCAAGGTAAACTTGTTTTGTCATGCATAAAACCATTACAGATGGATAGATTGAATTTTTCTGATAATTTTTCATATATAAATTATTTCATTTGGAGTTACGGTTGAATTTCTATGATTTTTAGAAGTTTTAAACATTTTCTGGAATTTCCTGAATAAAAATAAATCTAGAAAATGCATTACTGCGTCAGCATTGCGTCATGCTGACCTCAGCAGGTCAAAGGCGCCAGCCCAGGTCAAACCTGACTGGTGGGCCCCTTCTGTCAGCCTCTCAGCTAATTAGCAAGATTAGATTAACACTAATTAGTTGTCAGTGGGGCCTGGGCCCACATGTTAGTGACTGATTTAATTAAAATTAATTAAAACTAAACTTAAATTAGTTAACAGACCGGCCCCACCTGTCATAGACTCAGGGGGGTCTACCTGGGCCCACCCAGGGGTCAAACTGGGTCAACTCGCCGGCGGCTCGATGCCGGCGAGGCCCGAGACGGCTGCGCGGCTCGGAAAACGCCCTTAGGCGACCAAATCGACGCCGGAGACCACCCATGCGAAGCCCAGGCTCTCGCGCATCCAATGGAGCAAGTGTGAGGAGCTGGGGTGGAGCGAGCTCGCCGGAATCGAGCTCGTGGCGGTGGCCGGAGTTCGGGCGAGGTCGGTTTCGACGCTACGGTGCACGGG
Source organism: Triticum urartu (assembly GCF_056163025.1). NCBI lineage: Eukaryota > Viridiplantae > Streptophyta > Magnoliopsida > Poales > Poaceae > Triticum > Triticum urartu. Next base: position 167,960,231 of record NC_141873.1, on the reverse strand, counting down.
AGGGAGAACTGGGGGTGGCTACGGGTTCCTGGTGCTGCACTGAGCACGGTGAGACGCTCCGTTATGGGCTTGCACGGCTGTGGCCACGGCTGCACCATGGCCGGCGGCAAGGAGCGCTCGGGCTCGAAGGGGGCGGTGGCTACGGGGCGTAATCGAGCACGGGAGCTAGGGGGAAAGGAAGAGGAGCTCACAGCGAAGTCGGAGAGGGGGTCAGCGAGCTCGGGGAGGTCCTGGCGGCGGCGAATCGACCGGAGATGGTTCGGGTGCCCGAGGTTGAAGACGAGGGCGAAGGCGGCGATGCAGGGCCTCCGGCGATGCGTGGCTCGGTGGGGAGGACGAGGGAGTCGAGGCGGAGCTAATGGGCTCGTCGGAGGGGCGAGGGAGTGGCTGTAGTGGCGACTACGGCGATCGGCGGCGAGGGACGTGCTCGGCCGTCGCGGGGGAGAGTGAGAGAGACGAGGGGGAGAGTGCAAGAGGATGAGAGGGAGACGTGGGGGTCGCGTGGCACTTCAGGGCGTCTGCCGGGCGTCGGCGGAAGCAGGAGGTGGCCGGCGCTAGGCCGGCACGCGCGAGCACGCGCTCCGCGTCCTTCTGGAGCGAGGAGGACGACGACTGGCAGTGCCAGCAGGCTGGACCGGGCCAGGTGGCTGGGCCAGCACAGGTAAGGCCCAGGTGGGCTTCTTTCTCTTTTTTTCTGATTTCTATTAAACTGCAACTGTTTATCTTTATTTAAAATACTAGAACATTTCCAAAAATCCTGAAAATAAATGTGGCCTCTGTTTAGTTTATTTCCAACAGGAAACATTTACTCCCAGAATTATTTGAGCATTTAAATTATTTTATAGCATTTAAATGCCCAAATTCAAATACTTATGATTTAATTCAATGACCTTCTGTTGACCTAGAAAATTGTGCACCTATTTTGCCAGAGGTTCTAACCCAAGGCAAAGAGGGTGAACATTTTAGAAGGGCATTTCAGGTTCATTGAAATTATTTTTAGTAAACCCTAGTTGATTTCAAGAGGGGTGCTGGGGGTTCTGCCTTCCCCATTTCAAGTTTCTGATGAAAAATAAACATGATGCACACTCTAATGCATGGACTAGCTAGGGTGTGACAAATCACCCCCACTCAAAAGAATCTCGTCCCGAGATTTAGGATCCTCTGGAAAGAAGGTGGGGTACTCGAGTCGAAGACGATCCTCCCTTTCCCAAGTGGCTTCTTTATCGGAGTGGTGTGACCATTGAACCTTGAGAAACTTGATATTCTGACGTCGAGTGGTACGCTCGGCTTGATCAAGGATACGAACGGGATATTCCCGATAGGAAAGGTTATCTTGTAGATCAAGCGTTTCGTGGTCCACTCCACGAATGGGATCCACGAAGCAACGCCTGAGTTGTGAAACGTGGAAGACATCGTGAACTCTGGAAAGATGCGGAGGTAGTTCCAATTGGTAGGCAACTTCTCCTCGTTTAGCAAGAATGCGAAAGGGTCCAATGTAACGAGGAGCCAATTTGCCTTTGATACCGAAACGATGGGTTCCCTTTAATGGAGTAACCCGAAGGTAAGCCTTCTCGTCGACTTCATAAGTCATAGGCTTATGTTTACGATCATATTGACTCTTTTGACGAGATTGGGCTGTTTTCAATTTCTCACGAATAACACGAACCTGCTCTTCTGCTTCCTGAATCATATCCGGGCCAAAGAGTTGTCTTTCCCCGGTTTCTGACCAGTTAAGAGGCGTTCGACATTTTCGTCCATAAAGAACTTCGAAAGGAGCTTTGCCCAAGCTAGCTTGATAACTATTGTTATAAGCAAACTCCGCGAATGGAAGGCATTGCTCCCAACTCATTCCGAACGAGATAACAGAAGCTCGGAGCATATCTTCCAGGATTTGATTGACTCGCTCTACTTGACCACTTGATTGAGGATGGAAGGCGGTACTAAAAGAGAGACGAGTTCCCATAGCATTTTGGAAACTTTCCCAAAATCGAGAGGTGAAGAGACTCCCACGGTCTGAGTTAATTTCCAATGGAACACCATGAAGAGCCACTATTCGGGAGATGTATAAATCGGCTAGCTGGCTAGCGGTGATACTCTCACGAACAGGTAGAAAGTGGGCTACTTTGGAAAGTCGGTCGATCACGACGAAGATGGCATTATTCCCTCTCTTGGTCCTGGGAAACCGGTGATGAAATCCATACTGATTTTATCCCATTTCCATTTAGGAACAGCCAAAGGTTGAAGCGTGCCAGCAGGCCATTGGTGCTCTGCTTTAACACGACGACAGACGTCGCAGCCAGCAACGTATTGAGCAATTTCTCTCTTCATCCTAGTCCACCAAAACCTCTGGCGTAGGTCTTGATACATTTTAGTACTACCGGGATGAATGGTGAGAGGGGATTCATGAGCTTCCTTAAGGATCAACTGGCGCAGATGTTGTTTCTTGGGAACCACCAAACGGTTTTCGAAGAAAACAGCACCTCGCTCATCCATGGAGAAACATTTAGCAACTCCGCTAGCGATGTTTTCCTTAATCCGGGCTATGCCCTTATCATACCGCTGGGCGGTTATGATTTGATCCATGAGGGTAGGTTTCGCCACCAGGGTGGATAGGAATCCTTGAGGAACAATGTGAGGATTTAGCTTATGAAATTCCTCATGGAGAAATGGTTGACTTTGTTGTAACATCAGGTTGTTACAATAGGACTTACGGCTTAGCGCATCAGCCATGACATTGGCTTTGCCCGGGGTGTAAGTTATTCCTAGGTCGTAATCCGAGATCAACTCAACCCAACGTCTTTGCCTGAGATTCAAATCTGGTTGAGTGAAGATATATTTCAAACTTTGGTGATCGGTGAAGATCTCGCAACGATTACCGAGAAGGTAATGTCGCCAGGTTTTAAGTGCATGGACTACAGCTGCAAGCTCTAGATCATGTGTAGGATAATTTTCCTCATGTGGGTGTAATTGCCGTGAAGCATAGGCAATTACCTGACGATCTTGCATGAGTATGCAACCTAGTCCTTGTCGCGAGGCGTCACAATAGATAATAAAGTCCTTGGAGAAGTCTGGTGGTACCAGTACGGGAGCAGATGTCAGGCGTCTTTTCAGTTCCTGAAAGCTGAACTCGCACTGTGGAGTCCACTCGAACTTTTTATCTTTCTTGAGGAGTTCAGTTAGAGGTTTAGCAACTTTGGAGAAATTTTCGACGAAGCGGCGGCAATAGCTCGCTAGGCCAAGGAAGCTCCGAACTTGCTTGACCATCTCAGGTGGAGTCCAATCAAGGACGGCTTGAACTCGCTCGGGGTTGACAGCAATACCCTTACCAGAGATTACATGGCCTAGATAGGTCACTTCTGGCAACCAAAATTCACACTTGGAGAATTCGGCATAAAGGCGATGCTCTCGAAGTTTCATCAATACCAGCCTTAGATGTACCGCATGTTCCTCTTCATTCTTGGAGTAGATGAGTATGTCATCGAGGTATACTATGACGAATTTATCCAAGTACTCCATGAAGACTGAGTTCATTAACCGGGAGAAGGTAGCTGGGGCATTGGTTAAACCGAAGGACATGACGGTGTACTCATATTGGCCATAACGAGTAACAAAGGCCGTTTTGGGAATGTCCCCGTTTCTTATTTTGATTTGATGGTAGCCCAACCTCAAATCCATCTTGGAGAAGACTGAGGATCCAGCGAGCTGATCATACAGATCGTTGATCTTGGGAAGCGGGTATTTGTTCTTGATGGTGACCAGATTGACAGGTCGGTAGTCCACAACCATTCGATCCGTTCCATCCTTCTTCTTAACGAAGAGGACGGGGCAAGCCCAAGGAGAGGAACTAGGACGGATGAAACCCTTTTTCAAGGACTCATCGAGTTGGTTCTTAAGCTCGGCTAGTTCTAAGGGTGCCATCTTGTAGGGTCTTCTAGAAATTGGAACGGTTCCTGGAACAAGATCTATCACAAACTCGACATCCCTGTTAGGTGGAACACCTGGCAGTTCTTCTGGAAAGACATCCGGAAAGTCTCGGACTACCGGAACATCTTCAAGGTCTGGAAGGGGGTTGGCACTTAGGGAGTAAAGCTGGCGCTTGGCCACTCGAGTTAAGATATTAACTGTCTTGCCCGATGGGTGAGTAAGTTGAACGGTTCTAGTGGCACAATCAATCTTAGCGTAATGAGCTGACATCCAGTCCATACCCAAGATGATGTTTATGTCCGTGGACTTGAGAGCTATTAAGGATGCAAGGAAGACAAGTCTATTGACAAGAATTTCATTCCCATGGCTTACTTTAGAAGTTTGCCATCTAGAGCCAGGGGTTTGAATTTCCATGGTAGAAGGCATGTCACAGAATGTCGTGTTATGCAATCGAGCACAGCTCTCGAATATGAATGAATGAGATGCTCCAGTATCAAAAAGAACAGATGCCGGATGGCAGTTAACAAGGAGCGTACCAAGGACGACGTTAGGATCCTCATGAGCCTCCTCAGCTGAAACATAATTGACATGGCCACGTGCAGTGGTGGCCGGCTTGGCGTAGAAAGTCTTCCCTGCTGGCTTACCACGGCTAACGGACTTTCCAGTTTGATTGGGGTTGTTGTTTTGGGGACACTCTCGGCTATAGTGACCCAGCTCTCCACACTTAAAGCATGTCACAACATTGGGGCCTGGAGCAGCATTAGCAGCGGGGCCACCATAGGGCTTGGGCGGTGCAAATTGTTGGTTGGGGCGAGGCGCCTCAAAGGATGGCCTCGGAATGAACCTGGGTGGCAGCGCCGTGCTTGGAATCGACACTCGGCGCTTCTGAGCTCCAGAGCCGGATGAAGAGCCAAAATCACGGGAGTGCTTGCGTGAAGCGTCATAATCAGTCTGGCCTGTCTCAGCACTGATGGCTTTATTGACCAACTTCTGAAAGGATGTGCACTCATGTAGACGGAGATCGCGGCGAAGCTCAGGGCTAACTCCCTTGCGGAACCTTGCTTGCTTCTTAGCGTCAGTAGATACCTCTTCAGGAGCATAACGTGCCAGATTCCCAAATTCACGACTGTAAGCATCCACAGTCAGTCTTCCTTGGGTGAAGTTGCAGAACTCCTCCCTCTTGCGATCCATGAGACCTTCCAGAATGTGATGCTCACGGAAAGCCTCACTGAATTCAGCCCAAGTAGTGATTTAACCGACCGGGCGCATATCTTTGAAGTTTTGCCACCAAAGGCTAGCAGGGCCTTCGAGGTGATAGGCAGCATAAGTAACCTTGTCGGCTTCGGCTACGTTGGCAGAACGTAGCTTGTGGGTGATGCTGCGAAGCCAGTCATCCGCGTCGAGGGGCTCGACGGAATGGTTGAACTTTGGTGGGTACGGCTTGATAAAGTCATTGATTGACACCAAGTCATTTCGCGGGTGGCGTGCAGTGTTCTGCTCAATCCGCTCCAGCAGGCGGTTAGTCTCACGCTTGTTTCTTTCCGCCTCTAGCATCACTTCGGCCAGAGAAGGCGGGTGAGGCAGATTTTCACCTCTAGCTGCACTGGCTTCCCCCTGCTCCGGGACAGCAGGGTTGCTGCGGGTGTTGACCATCCTAGGAAAAAACAAGACAACGTAGTAAGGGAGTGCAGAATGTAATGGATAACACGGAATGCAGAGATGTTCATTCGCATGTCATGGTAATATAAAACTGCCATATATATACCAACGGTCATACACATCATACATAGTTCAGTACAATCCCAGGCTGCAGTACAACTATGATGAAAGACATTACATCTCATCGGAGGCATTCCAAGCTCCTATACATTATTTGCCTACACCTCCGGAATTGGCTACACACTAAGTCGTATTCCACAAGTCACGCAGGACAGTGGAAATACAACTACTACAATACTAGTGGTACTACTACTAACTCAGACAGCTCCGTAGTAGTTCTCATAGAAGTCACCTCCATAGCCTGGAAGTTCAACATGACCATCCGGGAACAGACAGTCCTGAGAAGCCTGTGGACCAAAGGGGCTAGGATGAGGTCTTGGACCAACAAACGGTGGCCTGCGGGGACCACGGGGTGGGGTGATGCCTCTCACATCACGCCAATCCACCATGTCTGGCAGAGCTGATCTCACAGGATACAGATCCCTTGTATCCATACATCCAGCTTGCACCGCAGGTGCAAACCGAGTCAATGTGGCCCAATGATCAGCACGGGTATTGAAAAGCTCCAGCCTCAAGGCACGATTCTCTCGGTCCTTATCCTCGAGCAACTCGGCAGTGGTACGAGTTAATGAGTCCTCCTGAGTGGAGTCAGCATAGATAGCCTGAAGATACCCTTGCGCTCCTGGAAGTGAAGCTGGCATGTAACGGAAGTCGGTGTTCCGAAGCAGGCCAGTCCGGACTCGCAAGATGGTCATCATGGAATAGGCAGCATCCTGCACAGCCATCTCAACAGTAACCCCGAGTCCAGAGGAACAGTGAAGGGGCTCGGTAGATCCAGGATAAGAAGGAAATATCCTGACGGTGCAGAGATATTGGCTTTGATTAAAGTCGCGGAACTGCTCTTCGACGGTGTATTCGGAATACCAATGGTAGCCCATCTCGATCATTACCCGGACTAGCATAGCAGTATGACCGGGCACGTCGAGGCACCGGGTCAGGCGAACCACTTGGTTTTGAACATGGCTGGCCATCTGAAAGCACAACCACAATGCAAAGACATTAGAATTTCTAGGGAAAATTGGACAGCATAATGGCTGTAAATGCTCAGAAAAAGATTTGAGACATCCACAACAGTTCACAATACCACTCAACAACATCATATCAAGGTTCTAATTCAATTAGCAACATACTGAGAATAGTAGAAACTAAACTGGGACTTGTAACAACAATCCTATAAGCTGCTACGGATTAGTAACACGTGAACCTGATAGAGGAAGAGAGCCTAGTCCTTAACCCATGTTGAATGAGGAGAGAATGACTCAGATCAAAGGCATAGGTAACGGAGTAAAACAACCTTACGTTCCCTCCCACAATCAATTCCCCTACATATAACTAAAGCATTTCTAGACTCGACGTCGACCAGTTTGGCTCAACGAACCTACAGGCAGTCCGGCTCTGATACCAACGCTGTCAGGACCCCGATTCCAAATCACATCAATCTAGCCGGTAACACCTCATATCCCTTTGCGGCCTCACGCACGGTATCCCACGGGTGTCGCCTTACCATGGCCTGGGACCGTTTGCGCCTTTTGGATCACGTATATGATAGTGTCACTAGCATCCATATGACAGAGAACCCGGGACGACATGGCTAGTCGTGAACCCAAAGCGGCACAGACCTATGGAGACATGCATACATGAATCACATCGAACATGTCGGTCATCAACGAGTGATTCCGGGCTGTAGCACTGGGCTAACAGGACACCGGGGAACCCCGGGCTGTAGCAGGCTAGACAGGACTCCGGAAGTCACCGTGTGACATTTCCCCGAAGGGATAGACATAGGGGCGAAGTGAAACACATGCCAGCCAGTCAAGTGTCCTGAACAGTAGTGCTGGGCTAGCAGGACTCCGGTGAACCGGGCTGTAGCGGACTACTATGGCTCGAGGAACACTAGACTACATTTCCCCATAAGAAAGGCTGCCAAGGATAAACAACTAGATTGTCGGATCCCACTCATACCAAGCATTTCAATCATACACACAATATGCCCGATATGAGTACATACAACATGGCATCACAACAAAACTCTACAACTCAAGTACTTTATTTAAGGCTCCAGAGAGCCATACATAACAGGTTCATACAGATAGGGGTCACATGACCTGACACTCAAGTCATACAATCATTCAAGCACATGCGGAAGCAACTAGTCTGAGTACAGACTCTAGAAAGAAAGAAGGCTTCTCGAAGCCTGTCTATCTACATTGGGCCCTCCATGGCCAGGATTACCACCTGGGTGGCTAGTCACTCGTCGACGTCAAGGTCTACATAAAACCCGTCGGAGGGGGGCAGTGTTGTCGTCTGAAAACAATAAATAAGCAAACATGAGTACAAAGGTACTCAGCAAGTCTTACATCAGAACCTACTATACATGCTTATTCTCAAGAAGGCGGTGGGGTTGATGCAGCAAGCCAGCTTTGACTCTTGGCTAAGCTATCCTACGGAACTCCACCAGTAAAATAGTTTTCGCACACGAGTCCACTACTCACCAACACAATACTCTATCGGGGATCCTCCCTCGTCATCCTACGAGAGGGCCATCCTCGGTACTCACACTTATCTTGAGTCTTTTAGTAGTATCCATTAACTTGTCTATGAACTGTATAGGCGACCAAGTAGTCCTTTACCGCGGACGCGGCTATTCGAGTAGTTTTATACCCTGCAGGGGTGTACTTCTTCATACACGCTTTCACCACTTACCGCCGCTTACACGACATGTACTCGGCAACCTTCAAGCGGAAGCCCAGCGAGGGTGTCGGCCACGGCCTACCTAAGCACTTAAGTCTCTAGTCCAGGTTTATCGCCTATCCAGGTTCCATCCGCAGGGAGTCCGGCCGAGGTTTCCACATACGGCCCCGAACGATGTGAACAGGGTTCCGAGACGCCAAACGGGCGCCCGGCATACCTGGCCACGGTGTATCTACCGCAACATAGCCCACCCCTAGGGTCAGCGCTACGCACGGCCGCCAACACATATCCTACAAACACCAGAAACTATTTGCAACTCCTGGACAGAGTACTAAGGTGATTAAGAAGCCGAGAGGGTCAATTAAGGATCCCAATGCATGGTAGTAGCTGAATCTTAAATCACACATACAGATCTCAGTTCTTAGGGACGGCCTCAATGAAACAACCCACCATGTACTCCTACATGGCCTCTCATCGATACCTTTACCAAAACATGTTCAACACATCCCTCACATTACCGGCATAAGCATTTCACTCTGGCCCATCACCCAGATGAACCAGACCTGACACAACTCTAAGCATAGCAGGCATAGCAAGGTAGGAATCACATACATGGCTCAATCAACTCCTACACATGCTAGTGGGTTTCATCTAGTTACTGTGGCAATGACAGGTCATGCAGAGGATAAGGGTTCAACTACCGTAGCACACAGCAGTTTGAATCGCGTTGTCTTAATGTAGTAAACAAGAGCAGGAGCGAGAATATGGGTTTGTATCGGAATGATCAACGGTTGCTTGCCTGATGGAGTGGTAGTGGGATACTGCCATTCAGTTGGATACTCGTGAATATCCTCGGAGGCAGAACCTACCACGAAGAACACATCGGAACATAATCAACAAAGGACGATATGCAACAATATGATGCATGCTATGACATGGCAATATGAATGTGTCTTGGCCTAATGCAAGTTATAATAGGAAGGAATGAACTCATTTGAATCAAAGATTCAAATATTAGCTCATTAAACATGGCCTTAATAGTGCATTTCCTTATTCTGCCTAAACAGCAAGGTAAACTTGTTTTGTCATGCATCAAACCATTACAGATGGATAGATTGAATTTTTCTGATAATTTTTCATATATAAATTATTTCATTTGGAGTTACGGTTGAATTTCTATGATTTTTAGAAGTTTTAAACATTTTCTGGAATTTCCTGAATAAAAATAAATCCAGAAAATGCATTACTGCGTCAGCATTGCGTCATGCTGACCTCAGCAGGTCAAAGGCGCCAGCCCAGGTCAAACCTGACTGGTGGGCCCCTTCTGTCAGCCTCTCAGCTAATTAGCAAGATTAGATTAACAATAATTAGTTGTCAGTGCGGCCTGGGCCCACATGTCAGTGACTGATTTAATTAAAATTAATTAAAACTAAACCTAAATTAGTTAACAGACCGGCCCCACCTATCATAGACTCAGGGGGGGTCTACCTGGGCCCACCCAGGGGTCAAACTGGGTCAACTCGCCGGCGGCTCGACGCCGGCGAGGCCCGAGACGGCGGCGCGGCTCGGAAAACGCCCTCAGGCGACCAAACCGACGCGGGAGACCACCCGTGCGAAGCCCAGGCTCTCGCGCATCCGATGGAGCAAGTGTGAGGAGCTGGGGTGGAGCGAGCTCGCCGGAATCGAGCTCGTGGCGGTGGCCGGAGTTCGGGCGAGGTCGGTTTCGATGTTACGGTGCACGTGAGGGAGAACTGGGGGTGGCTACGGGTTCCTGGTGCTGCACTGAGCACGGTGAGGCGCTCCGTTGTGGGCTTGCACGGCTGTGGCCACGGCTGCGCCATGGCCAGCGGCGAGGAGCGCTCGAGCTCGAAGGGGGCGGTGGCTACGGGGCGTAATCGAGCACGGGAGCTAGGGGGAAAGGAAGAGGAGCTCACAGCGAAGTCGGAGAGGGGGTCAGCGAGCTCGGGGAGGTCCTGGCGGCGGCGAATCGACCGGAGATGGCTCGGGTGCCCGAGGTTGAAGAGGAGGGCGAAGGCGGCGATGCAAGGCCTCCGGCGATGCGTGGCTCGGTGGGGAGGACGAGGGAGTCGAGGCGGAGCTAATGGGCTCGTCGGAGGGGCGAGGGAGTGGCTGTAGTGGCGACTATGGCGATCGGCAGCGAGGGACGTGCTCGGCCGTCGCGGGGGAGAGTGAGAGAGACGAGGGGGAGAGTGCAAGAGGATGAGAGGGAGACGTGGGGGTCGCGTGGCACTTCAGGGCGTCTCCCGGGCGTCGGCGGAAGCAGGAGGTGGCCGGCGCGTGGCCGGCGTGTGCGAGCACGCGCTCCGCGTCCTTCTGGCGCGAGGAGGATGACGACCGGCAGCGCCAGCAGGCTGGGCCGGGCCAGGTGGCTGGGCCAGCACAGGTAAGGCCCAGGTGGGCTTCTTTCTCTTTTTTTTCCAGATTTCTATTAAACTGCAACTGTTTATCTTTATTTAAAATACTAGAACATTTCCAAAAATCCTGAAAATAAATGTGGCCTCTGATTAGTTTATTTGCAACAGGAAACATTTACTCCCAGAATTATTTGAGCATTTAAATTATTTTATAGCATTTAAATGCCCAAATTCAAATACTTATGATTTAATTCAATGACCTTCTGTTGACCTAGAAAATTGTGCACCTATTTTGCCAGAGGTTCTAACCCAAGGTAAAGAGGGTGAACATTTTAGAAGGGCATTTCAGGTTCATTGAAATTATTTTCAGTAAACCCTAGTTGATTTCAAGAGGGGTGCTGGGGGTTCTGCCTTCCCCATTTCAAGTTTCTGATGAAAAATAAACATGATGCACACTCTAATGCATGGACTAGCTAGGGTGTGACACACTTGGTACACCGTGCCACGGTGCCTAGTCTGTCCGAAGCCCGTCCCGTCGGACACCACCTGGTAGACAAGTAGCACTACCTACAAACGCCAGAAACTAGTTGCAACTCCTGGACAGAGATCAAGCGGATTAATAAGTCGAGAGGGGCCGGATAACCAGAACCTAATGTGTGGTAGTAACTGGACTTGGATAACGTGTTCACCACTCCGATTCTAATGAGACAACCCACCATGTACTCCTACATGGCCTCTCATCGCTACCTTTATCAAAACGTGTTCACACACTTAGCCTTTACCGGTACGACATGTTCACCACTCCGATTCATTCCCGATGAATCATGCCTGACACAACTCTAAGCATAGCTGGCATAAAGAAAAACAAGCATGGATGAGCATGCACATCAAGGCTCAAGCAACTCCTACTCATGCTAGTGGGTTTCAACTATTTACTGTGGCAATGACAGGTCATGCAGAGGAATGGGTTCAGCTACCGCAACAGAAAGTAGCAGTTTGAATCGTTGTTGTCCTAATATACTAAAAGGAGCAGGAGCGAGAGAGTGGGATTTATCGAGATGCTCAAGGGGGTTTGCTTGCCTGATAGATCCACCAGGAAGCACTACTCCTTAGACAGGTACTCGGGACACCTTCCGGAGTAGGACCTATCAAGAGGGGATGGTGCTGGCAATCAAAAAACAACCATATGCAACAATATGATGCATGAAGATGGCATTTCAAAGATGCTATGATATGCCCTAATGCATCAAGCATCAATTTGGTTGAAGTCCATATGAACCAAAGGTTCATATGCAAACCCCAAATTATGTATATAACATGCCATTATTTCGTTTTCACTTATACAGCAAGTATAAGGGGTTTTTCATGCATGTAACTGGCATAAATGGATTCCTTGCATTTTTCTGATGATTTTTCATATATAAATTATTTCATTCTGAGCCACGGTTTAAATTCTATGATTTTTAGAAGTTTTAACTATTTTCTGAAATCCTCTGAATTATTTAAAATCCAGAAATCAATTACTGCATCAGCGTGACGTCACAGAGGCGTCATCAGGGCTGACCAGGTCAAACCTGACGTGTGGGGACCACACGTCAGTGACACTGGGGTTAACCCCGGGTCAAACCCGCACTGACCAGGGTTGACTTGGCTCTGGGGCCCACTGTCAGCGGCTGGTGGGGTGGCTAATGGTGGGGATTAGTGCTAATTAAGCCGCCACGTCAGCCTCACCGGAGTTCAGCCGGCGACGACCAAACCGCGTATCGGTGCTTCGCCGGAATGCACTACAGGCGGCGGAAGAGCGCGCGGAGACCACCGGGACATAGCCCGTCGTCGTCCGCATCTAGTGGAGCATGTGGGATGAGCTGGGGAGGCCGGAGCTCACCGAAATGGAGCTCGCGGCGGCTACCGGAGTTCGGGGCTGGTGCGGGTTAGCGCTGCGGTGTGCTAACGAGCGAGGCGAAGGTCTGGCGGGGCGCTACGCGTTGCGGGGAGCAAGTTGGACTCGCCGGGGTGACCATTTGGTCGCCGGAGCTGCGCCGACGACGAGCTCAAGCGGCGGCGGCTACGGTCGTCAAGGGGGCGACGTCTATGGCTCGAAATCGAAAGGGAGGAAGGAGGGGATCCACGCAGGAGCTCACAGCGGTTCGTTCAGTGGCCTCAGCGAGCTCGGGGAAGACGGGCGCACGGTCGCCAGCGATCTCGGTGGCGCGAGGTTGAAGAAGATGGCGGTGAGGGTGTCCGGCGGCATCCGGCGTCGCTTGGCTTGGCGAGGAGGTCGAGAATGACGTAGCGGAGCTACTGGTCACGTCGAGGGGTCGAGGGGGAGGCTCTGGGTGCGGCAACGGTGAGCGGCGGCGGCTGCGTTCGGTGCTTGCGAGGGAGAGAGCCAGGGAGAGGATGGGGACGAGAGAGAGCGAGAGAGAGTCGGGGGATCGCGTGGCGTCCTCAGGGCGATGGGGAGACATGCAGGGAGGCAGGAGGTGGCCGGCGCGCGGCGAGCACGCGCCCCTGCCTTCTGGCACGAGGAGGAAGATGACTGGCAAGAGCCAGTGGGCTGGGCCTCTGCTGGGCCGTGGTGGGGCGCCAGGTAAGCGTCAGGTAAGTGTTTTCCTATTTCCTGTTTTCTTTTTCTATTTCTGACATTTGCTCTCTATCCAAAAGAAATGTTAAAACACTTCCATAAATGCTGAAAATATTTGTGGCATCTAGATATAATATTCCAGAGGCCCTCACCAATTCCCAACATTTTTGGAGCCATTAAAAATATTTATATAATTTAAACAGCTCCAAATCAAATATTTATGCATTGATTCAAAAATCCAAAATGTGTAGCAAAAATGTGCATCACTTCTGGTTGTTGTTCCCAACATTATCCAAAGAGCATGAACATTTTTGAATAGCATTTTGGGTTCATTGAAAATCCATTTTAAAGTTGAACCTATTTGAATTTGCTTTGGTGCTAGGGTTTGAAACATCCCCATTTCAATTTCATTTGAAATTTAAACATGACGCACAAAGCAAGCCTAGGATCATACCAGAACTAGGGATGTGACAACTCGCCCCCACTCGAAAAAATCTCATCCCGAGATTCAGGAGTTGGCGGAAGGAAAGCAGGGTACTCAAGTCGAAGACGATCTTCTCGCTCCCAAGTAGCTTCTCTCTCGGAATGATGAGACCATTGAACCTTGAGAAACTTGATGTTATGACGTCGAGTGACACGCTCTGCTTGATCCAGAATGCGAACGGGGTACTCTCGATAAGTGAGGTTATCTTGGAGATCAAGCGTTTCGTGGTCCACTCCGCGGATGGGATCCGAGAAGCAACGCCTGAGTTGAGAGACGTGGAAGACATCATGAACTCGAGAAAGATGTGGGGGTAGTTCCAACTGGTAGGCAACCTCTCCTCGTTTAGCGAGAATGCGAAAAGGACCAACGTAGCGAGGAGCCAACTTGCCCTTGATACCGAAACTATGGGTACCCTTCAAAGGAGTAACCCGAAGGTAAGCCTTGTCGCTAACTTCATAAGCCACTTCCTTATGATGGCGGTCATACTGGCTCTTTTGACGAGATTGGGCTGTTTTCAAATTCTCACGAATGATGCGAACTTGCTCTTCTGCCTCCTGGATCATATCCGGTCCAAAGAATTGTCTTTCACCGGTTTCTGACCAGTTCAAAGGTGTTCGACATCTTCGTCCATACAGGATCTCGAAGGGTGCTTTCTTAAGACTGGATTGGTAGCTATTGTTATAAGAAAACTTGGCAAAGGAAAGACATTTCTCCCAATCCATGCCGAATGAGATAACGCAAGCTCTAAGCATGTCTTCGAGAATTTGGTTGACCCTTTCCACCTGACCACTTGACTGAGGGTGGAAAGCAGAACTAAAAGAAAGATGAGTTCCCATGGCATTCTGGAAACTTTCCCAGAAATGAGAGGTGAAAAGACTGCCACGGTCTGAATTGATCTCTAGTGGAACACCATGGAGTGACACTATTCGGGAGATATATAAGTCAGCGAGCTGACTAGCAGTGATACTCTCTCGAACAGGTAGGAAGTGAGCCACTTTGGAGAGACGATCAATGACTGCGAAGATAGCATTATTTCCTTTCTTGGTCCTGGGAAAGCCGGTGATGAAGTCCATAGAAACTTTGTCCCATTTCCACTTGGGAATAGCTAAAGGTTGAAGGGTGCCAGCAGGTCTTTGATGCTCTGCCTTAACGCGACGACAAACGTCACAGTTGGCAATATACTGAGCGATATCTCTCTTCATCCTAGTCCACCAGAACCTCTGGCATAGGTCCTGATACATCTTCGTACTACCGGGATGAATCGTGAGAGGGGATTCATGTGCCTCCTTAAGGATCAGTTGCTACATCTGTTGACATTTGGGAACCACCAAACGATTTCCAAAGTAAACAACACCTCGTTCATCCATAGAGAAACAGCCAGCAACTCCCTTGGAAATATTCTTCTTGATCCGGGAAATTCCCGTATCATGCTTCTGAGCCTCTATGATCTGATCCGTAAGGGTAGGTTTCACCACCAAGGTAGAAAGAGAACCATGAGGAGCTATGTGAAGGTTAAGCTTACAGAATTCCTCATGGAGGGGTGGTTGACATTGTTGCAACATGAGGTTGTTGCAATAGGATTTACGACGTAAAGCATCAGCCATGACATTGGCTTTGCCTGGGGTGTAGGTGATTCCTAAGTCGTAATCCGAGATCAACTCCAACCAACGTCTCTGTCCGAGATTCAGATCCGGTTGGGTGAAGATATACTTGTGACTCTGATGGTCAGTGTAAATTTCGCAACGGTTACCAAGAAGGTAATGTCACCAAGTCTTAAGTGCATAGACTACGGCTGCAAGCTCCAGATCATGTGTAGGATAATTTTCCTCATGTGGATGCAACTGTCGAGATGCATAGACAATCACATGACGATCCTGCATAAGAATGCAACCTAGTCCTTGATGTGAAGCATCACAATAGATAACAAAGTCTTTAGTGAAATCCGGTGGCACGAGTATGGGCGCAGAAGTCAGGCGTCTTTTTAGTTCCTGAAAACTATGCTCACACTGCGGGGTCCACTCAAACCTTTTATCTTTCTTGAGAAGCTCCGTGAGGGGTTTGGCCACTTTGGAGAAGTTTTCAACGAAGTGGCGACAATAACTGGCTAGACCATGGAAACTCCTAACTTGTTTGACCGTTTCGGGTGGAGTCCAATCGAGAACGACTTTAACTCTCTCGGGATTGACAGCAATGCCCTTACCAGAGATCACGTGGCCCAGATAGGTCACTTCTGGCAACCAAAATTCACACTTGGTGAACTTGGCATAAAGGCGATGCTCTCTGAGTTTTTCTAACACGAGTCTAAGATGTTCGGCATGCTCTTCCGCGTTCTTTGAGAAAATAAGAATATCATCGACATAAACCATGACGAACTTCTCTAAGTACTCCATAAAGATCGAGTTCATCAAGCGGGAGAAAGTAGCTGGAGCATTGGTTAGGCCAAAAGACATCAAGGTGTACTCGTATTGACCATAACGAGTAACAAAGGCCGTTTTGGGGATGTCCCCGTTTCTGATTTTGATTTGGTGGTAGCCTAACCTCAAATCCATCTTGGAAAAGACTGAGGATCCAGCGAGCTGATCATACAAGTCGTTGATCCTGGGGAGTGGATACTTGTTCTTTATCGTGACCAAATTAACGGGACGATAATCTACAACCATCCGATCCGTACCATCCTTCTTCTTGATGAAGAGGACAGGACAAGCCCAAGGAGAAGAACTGGGACGGATGAAACCCTTTTGCAAGGACTCATCAAGTTGTTTCTTAAGCTCGTCTAACTCCAAAGGTGCCATCTTGTATGGTCTCCTAGAGATTGGAACAGTCCCTGGGATAAGTTCTATGACAAACTCTACATCTCTGTCAGGTGGGACACCTGGCAGTTATTCTGGAAAGACATCCGGGAAGTCACGGACTACCAGAATATCTTCAAGGTCTGGAAGAGGGCTGGCATTAAGAGAATAGAGTTGGCGCCTTGCAACTCTAGTAGAGACAGTGACTATTTTGCCAGATGGATGTGTAAGTTGAATAGATCTGGTGTAACAATCGATCTTGGCATGATGAGCTGTCATCCAATCCATACCCAAGATGATGTTAATATCTGAGGACTTGAGAGATATCAAAGAAGCAAGGAATACCAGTCTGTCAACAAGGATTTCATTACCATGGCTTACCTTGGAGGTTTGCCATTTGGAACCAGGAGTCTGGATTATTAGTGGAGTCGGCATATCACAAAATGACATGCCGTGCAACCGAGCGTATCCTTCGGATATGAAGGAGTGGGATGCTCTAGTATCGAACAGAACTGAAGCTGGGTGACAATTGACAAGAAGCATACCCAGTACGACGTCGGGATCATCTTGAACTTCTGAAGCTGAGACATGGTGCACACATGCTCGTTCAATGGAGGCCAGCTTGGTACTGATCATCTTGCCTGATGGCTTTTCACGGCCAACAGACCTGTCAGACTGGGGTGGAGTATAACTGGACTGAGGGCAGTCATGTGCGTAGTGTCCTGGTTCTCCGCAGGTGAAGCAAGTTCCTGAGGTAGGACGTGGACCTACATTGGCAAGTGGTCCACTCATAGGCCTGGGTGGAGCACGTTGCTGAGCTGGGTGAGGCACCACATCGGATGGCCTCGGTGCATATCCAGATGGAAGAGCCGAGTCCGGAATCCAAATCCGTCGCTTCTGAGAGCCAGAGCGGGAGGAAGAACCCAGATCACGGTTGTGCTTACGAGACTCCTCGTAAGTGAGTTGAGCTGTCTCTGCATTAATGGCCTTGTTCACAAGAGCCTGGAAAGTATCACAATAATGCAGGTGGAGATCACGATGGAACTTAGGGTTGAGACCCTTCCGGAACCTTGCCTTAGCGTCCGTGGACACTTCTTCTGTAGCATAGCGGGCGTGGCTTCCAAACTCTCTACTGTAAGCATCAACAGGCAGCTTACCCTGGGGAAAACTACAGAACTCTTCCCTCTTGCGGTCAATGAGAGCCTGAGGAATGTGGTGCTCACGAAAAGCCTCGGTGAAATCTTTCCACGTAGGAAACTGGCCAGCTGGAAGCATAGCCTCATAGCTCTGCCACCAAATACTAGCAGGACCTTCCAGGTGATAGGTAGCATAGGTGACCTTGTCACCTTCAGCTACGTTCGCAGAATGCAACTTGTGAGTGATGCTTCGGAGCCAGTCATCCGCATCGAATGGCTCAATGGGGTGATGGAAGGTGGGTGGTTTCAGACCAATGAAGTCGGTGATGGAAACCAACTTCTTACGCTGATGTGCGGTGTTCTGCTCAATCTGTGCCAGTAAGCGGTTAGTCTCACGCTTGTTCCTCTCGGATGCTAACAAGAACTCTGCCATCAAAGGCTGGTCAGGAGGATCCTCATCCCTACCATCTCTGTGATTCTTGCTATGAGCAACTGAACCTCGGTTAGCAGATGACATCCTGGCACAGGATCTAAGGAAACAAGGATGGAATTAGCATCGACATAAGGATGCGAAATGTAATGCAAAAGCATTAGAAACTCTTGAAATCCTAGGACAATTTCAGCAGCATAACGGCTGTAAATGCTCAAAAGGATTTTGAGACATTCATCAAAGGAATAGCATAATCAATCATCATCATAATATCAAGGTTCTGGGTCAAACTGAGGACACATGGAAGTAGTAGAACTATACGGAGACACAACCCAACAATCCTAAGACTTTACGGTTTAGTAACACGTCATCCTGAGAGATAGAGGAGAAGCCTAGGCCTTAACCCTCGTAGAAAAGAAGAGGCTGACTCAAAAAGAATGACATGAGGTAAAGGGGTAAAAAGAGCCTTACGTTCCCTTCCACAATCAATTCCCTTATATAACTAAAGCATTTCTAGACTCAACTTTGACCAGTTTGGCTTGGTAATCCTACAGTTAGTCAGGCTCTGATACCAACGCTGTCGGGACCCCAATCCTAAGTCACACCGATCTAGCATGTAACACTTCATATCACTTTGTGGCCTCACGCACGGTATTCCCACGGGTGCCACCTTACCTGGGCCGGGACCGTTTGCGCCTTTTGGCTCACGTATATGATAGTGTCGCTAGCATCCATATGACAGAGAACCCGGGCCGACATGACTAGTCGTGAACCCAAAGTAGCACTAACTTACAGGGACAGGCATACATGAATCAACCTCGAGCATGTCGGTCAACAGCGTATGAATCCGGGCTGTAGCACTGGGCTAATAGGACTCCGGGAACCCAGGCTGTAGTAGGCTAGACAGGACTCCGGATGTCACCGCGTGACATTTCCCGGAAGGGACAGACATAGGGACAAAGTGAACCACATGCCGGCCAGTCAAGTGTTCCGGAGCAGTAGTGCTGGGCTAGCAGGACTCCGGTGAACCGGGCTGTAGCGGACTACTATGGGACATGGAAGCACAAGACTACATTTCCCCATAAGAGAGGCTATCAGAGGTAAACAACTAGGTTGTCGGATCCCACACATAGCAATACACGTTACACGTACGCATAACATGCAAGTATGTGCTGTACATCATGGCATCACAACATAACTCAAACTCATATAGATAAAGGCCCAGAAGAGCCACATAGCATTCAATACAAACAGGGGTCTCATGACCCATCATTCAGAGCATACAATCAACGGAAGCATTACATGTCTGAGTACACACAACTACAAAGGAAAAGACTAAGAAGCCTGACTAAACACGACCCTCCCGAGGGTACATGATCGTAGCTGGGATACAATCTACTCATCGAAGTCACTAGGGTAACCAACTGCAAAACATAAATAAGCAAACGTGAGTACAAAGGTACTCAGCAAGTCTTACTTCAGAACTATCTACATATGCAACATTATCAACAAAGGGTGTGGTGGAGTTTAACAGCAGCAAGCCAGCTTTGACTCAATGGCTAATCTATACTACGAGTATCAGAAACTTCTTTGGGGTGAGAAGACGCACACGAGTCCACATATTCACCATATCAATACTCCACTATGGATCCGTTCCCGTCTCCCTACGAGAAGGCCATCCATAGCACTCACGCTTATATTGCGGATTTTAGAGTATCCACTTCAAATTGTCTATGTACTACATAAGTCCTCCAAGTTTCCATATCCGAGGAAAACGGCTATTCGAATAGATAATATTGACCCTGCAGGGGTGTACTTCTTCACACACGCTCTCGCCCCTTATAGCCCTATACACGTCATGTACCTCGGCAACCTTCAAGCGGAAGCCGGGCGAGGGTGTCGGCCACGACCTGACTAACCACACAAGTCTCTCGTCCAGGTTTATCGCCTATTCAGGTTCCATCCGCAAGGAGATCCGGCCGCGGTGTCACTCATGGCCCCAAACAATGTGTGCAGGGTTCCCAAGCCCACCATCCGGGTGCCACTTGGTACACCGTGCCACGGTGCCTAGTCTGTCCCAAGCCCGTCCCGTCGTACACTACCTGGTAGACAAGTAGCACTACCTACAAACGCCAGAAACTAGTTGCAACTCCTGGACAGAGATCAAGCGGATTAATAAGCCGAGAGGGGCCGGATAACCGGAACCCAATGTGTGGTAGTAACTGGACTTGGATAACATACACAGAACTCAGTGCTTAAGGACGGTTCTAATGAGACAACCCACCATGTACTCCTACATGGCCTCTCATCGCTACCTTTATCAAAACATGTTCACACACTTAGCCTTTACCGGTAGGACATGTTCACCACTCCGATTCATTCCCGATGAATCAGACCTGACACAACTCTAAGCATAGCTGGCATAAAGAAAAACAAGCATGGATGAGCAGGCACATCAAGGCTCAAGCAACTCCTACTCATGCTAGTGGGTTTCAACTATTTACTGTGGCAATGACAGGTCATGCAGAGGAATGGGTTCAGCTACCGCAACAGAAAGTAGCAGTTTGAATCGTTGTTGTCCTAATATACTAAAAGGAGCAGGAGCGAGAGAGTGGGATTTATCGAGATGCTCAAGGGGGTTTGCTTGCCTGATAGATCCACCAGGAAGCACTGCTCCTCAGACAGGTACTCGGGACACCTTCCGGAGTAGGACCTATCAAGAGGGGATGGTGCTGGCAATCAAAAAACAACCATATGCAACAATATGAGGCATGAAGATGGCATTTCAAAGATGCTATGATATGCCCTAATGCATCTAGCATCAATTTGGTTGAAGTCCATATGAACCAAAGGTTCATATGCAAACCCCAAATTAAGTATATAACATGCCATTATTTCGTTTTCACTTATACAACAAGTATAAGTTGGTTTTTCATGCATGAAACTAGCATAAATGGATTCCTTGCATTTTTCTGATGATTTTTCATATATAAATTATTTCATTCTGAGCCACGGTTTAAATTCTATGATTTTTAGAAGTTTTAACTATTTTCTGAAATCCTCTGAATTATTTAAAATCCAGAAATCAATTACTGCATTGGCGTGACGTCACAGAGGCGTCATCGAGGCTGACCAGGTCAAACCTGACGTGTGGGGACCACACGTCAGTGACACTAGGGTTAACCCCGGGTCAAACCCGCACTGACTAGGGTTGACTTGGCTCTGGGGCCCACTGTCAGCGGCTGGTGGGGTGGCTAATGGTGGAGATTAGCGCTAATTAAGCCGCCATGTCAGCCTCGCCGGAGTTCGGCCAGCGACGACCAAACCGCGCGGCGGTGCTTCGCCGGAATGCGCTACAGGCGGCGGAAGAGCGCGCGGAGACCACCGGGGCATAGCCCGTCGTCGTCCGCATCTAGTGGATCATGTGGGATAAGCTGGCGAGGCCGGAGCTCACCGGAATGGAGCTCGCGATGGCTACCGGAGTTCGGGGCTGGTGCGGGTTAGCGCTGCGGTGTGCTAACAAGCGAGGCGAAGGTCTGGCGGGGCGCTACGCGTTGCGGGGAGCGAGTTGGACTCGCCGGGGTGACCATTTGGTCGCCGGAGCTGCGCCGACGACGAACTCAAGTGGCGGCGGCTACGGTCGTCAAGGGGGCGACGTCTACAGCTTGAAATCGAAAGGGAGGAAGGAGGGGATCCACGCAGGAGCTCACAGCGGTTCGTTCAGTGGCCTCAGCGAGCTCGGGGAAGCGTCGGAGCGGGCGCACGGTCACCGGCGACCTCGGTGGCCCGAGGTTGAAGAAGATGGCGGTGAGGGCGTCCGGCGGCGTCCGGCATCGCTTGGCTTGGCGAGGAGGTCGAGAACGAGGTAGTGGAGCTACTGGGCACGTCTTGGGGTCGAGGGGGAGGCTCTGGGTGCGGCAACGGTGAGCGGCGGCGGCGGCTGCGTTCGGTGCATGCGAGGGAGAGAGCCAGGGGAGAGGATGGGGACGTGAGAGAGCGAGAGAGAGTCGGGGGATCGCGTGGCGTCCTCAGGGCGACGGGGAGACATGCAGGGAGGCAGGAGGTGGCCGGCGCGTGGCCGGCGCGCGGCGAGCACGCGCCCCTGCCATCTGGCGCGAGGAGGGAGATGACTGGCAAGAGCCAGTGGGCTGGGCCTCTGCTGGGCCATGGTGGGGCGCCAGGTAAGCGTCAGGTAAGTGTTTTCCTATTTCCTGTTTTCTTTCTCTATTTCTGACATTTGTTTGAAGGAAATATGCCCTAGAGGCAATAATAAAGTTATTATTTATTTTCTTATATCATGATAAATGTTTATTATTCATGCTAGAATTGTATTAACCGGAAACATAATACATGTGTGAATACATAGACAAACAGAGTGTCACTAGTATGCCTCTACTTGACTAGTTCGTTAATCAAAGATGGTTATGTTTCCTAACCATGGACAAAGAGTTGTTATTTGATTAACGGGATCACATCATTAGTTGAATGATCTGATTGACATGACCCATTCCATTAGCTTAGCACCCGATCGTTTAGTATGTTGCTATTGCTTTCTTCATGACTTATACATGTTCCTATGACTATGAGATTATGCAACTCCCGCGTGCCGGAGGAACACTTTGTGTGCTACCAAACGTCACAACGTAACTGGGTGATTATAAAGGTGCTCTACAGGTGTCTCCAAAGGTACATGTTGGGTTGGCGTATTTCAAGATTGGGATTTGTCACTCTGATCGTCGGAGAGGTATCTCTGGGCCCTCTCGGTAATGCACATCACTTAAGCCTTGCAAGCATTGCAACTAATGAGTTAGTTGCGGGATGATGTATTACGGAACGAGTAAAGAGACTTGCCGGTAACGAGATTGAACTAGGTATTGGATACCGACGATCGAATCTCAGGCAAGTAACATACCGATGACAAAGGGAACAACGTATATTGTTATGCGGTCTGACCGATAAAGATCTTCGTAGAATATGTAGGAGCCAATATGGGCATCTAGGTCCCGCTATTGGTTATTGACCGGAGACGTGTCTCGGTCATGTCTACATTGTTCTCGAACCGTAGGGTCCGCACGCTTAATGTTTCGATGACAGTTATATTATGAGTTTATGAGTTTTGATGTACCGAAGGAGTTCAGAGTCCCAGATGAGATCGGGGACATGACGAGGAGTCTCGAAATGGTCGAGAGGTAAAGATCGATATATTGGACGACTATATTCGGACATCGGAAAGGTTCCGAGTGATTCGGGTATTTTTCGAGTACCGGAGAGTTACGGGAATTCGCCGGGAGAAGTATTGGGCCTTATTGGGCCATACGGGAAAGAGAGAGGGGCTGCCTAGGGCAGGCCGCGCGCCCCCCCAAGGCCTAGTCCGAATTGGACTAGGGGGAGGGGCTGCGCCCCTTCCTTGTTTCCTACTCTTACTACATGGAAGGACTCCTAGTTGGACTAGGAAAAGGGGAATCCTACTCCCGGTTGGAGTAGGACTCCCCTAGGGCGCGCCATAGAGAGGGCCGGCCCTCCCCTCCTCAACTCCTTTATATACGGGGGCAGGGGGCACCCCATAGACACACAAGTTGATCTTCATGATCGTTCCTTAGCCGTGTGCGGTGCCCCCCTCCACCATATTCCACCTCGGTCATATTTTTGCAGTGCTTGGTCGAAGCCCTGCGACGGTAGAACATCAAGATCATCACCACACCGTCGTGCTGACGGAACTCCTCCCCGACACTTTGCTGGATCGGAGCCCGGGGATCGTCATCGAGCTGAACGTGTGCCAAGAACTCGGAGGTGCCGGAGTAACGGTGCTTGGATCGGTTGGATCGGGAAGACGTATGACTACTTCCTCTACGTTGCGTCAACTCTTTCGCTTCGGTCTACGAGGGTACGTAGACAACACTCTCCCCTCTCGTTGCTATGCATCACCATGATCTTGCGTGTGCGTAGGAATTTTTTTGAAATTACTACGTTCCCCAATAGTGGCATCCGAGCCTAGGTTTTTATGATTTGATGTTATATGCACGAGTAGAACACAAGTGAGTTGTGGGCGATATAAGTCATACTGCTTACCAGCATGTCATACTTTGGTTCGGCGGTATTGTTGGACGAAGCGGCCAGACCAACATTACGCGTACGCTTACGCGAGACTGGTTCTACTGCCGTGCTTTGCACACATGTGGCTGGCTGGTGTCAGTTGCTCCAACTTTAGTTGAACCGAGTGTGGCTACGCCCGGTCCTTGCGAAGGTTAAAACAACACCAACTTGACAAACTATCGTTGTGGTTTTGATGCGTAGGTAAGATTGGTTCTTTCTTAAGCCCATAGCAGCCACGTAAAACTTGCAACAACAAAGTAGAGGACGTCTAACTTGTTTTTGCAGGGCATGTTGTGATGTGATATGGTCAAAATGTGAAGAGATATAAGTTGTTGTATGAGATGATCATGTTTTGTTGAAGTTATCGGCAACTGGCAAAAGCCTTATGGTTGTCTCTTTATTGCATAAGATGCAAGCGCCAAATAATTGCTTTACTTTATCGCTATGCGATAGCAATAGTTGCAAGAGCAATAGTTGGCGAGACGACCATGTGACGGCATATTGATATAGATCAAGATGATGGAGATCATGGTGTCATGCCGGTGACGATGGAAATCATGACGATGCTTTGGGGATGGAGATCAAAGGCACAAGATGATAATGGCCATATCATGTCACATATTTTGATTGCATGTGATGTTTATCTTTTATGCATCTTATCTTGCTTTGATTGACGGTAGCATTATAAGACAATCTCTCACTAATTATCAAGAAGTGTTCTCCCTGAGTATGCACCGTTGCGAAAGTTCTTCGTGCTGAGACACCACGTGATGATCGGGTGTGATAGGCTCTACGTTCAAATACAACGGGTGCAAAACAGTTGCACACGCGGAATACTCAGGTTATACTTGACGAGCCAAGCATATACAGATATGGCCTCGGAACATGGAGACCGAAAGGTCGAGCGTGAATCATATAGTAGATATGATCAACATAGTGATGTTCACCATTGAAACTACTCCATCTCACGTGATGATCGGACATGGTTTAGTTGATTTGGATCACGTGATCACTTAGAGGATTAGAGGGATGTCTGTCTAAGTGGGAGTTCTTAAGTAATATGATTAATTAAACTTAAATTTATCATGAACTTAGTCCTGGTAGTATTTTGCAAATCATGTTGTAGATCAATAGCTCGCGTTGTTGCTTCCCTGTGTTTATTTTGATATGTTCCTAGAGAAAATTGTGTTGAAAGATGTTAGTAGCAAAGATGCGGATTGGATCCGTGATCTGAGGTTTATCCTCATTGCTGCACAGAAGAATTATGTCCTTGATGCACCGCTAGGTGATAGACCTATTGCAGGAGCAGATGCAGACGTTATGAACGTTTAGCTAGCTCAATATGATGACTACTTGATAGTTTAGTGCACCATTCTTAACGGCTTAGAATCGGGACTTCAAAGACATTTTGAACGTCATGGACCATATGAGATGTTCCTGGAGTTGAAGTTAATATTTCAAGCAAATACCCGAGTTGAGAGATATGAAGTCTCCAACAAGTTCTATAGCTAAAAGATGGAGGAGAATCGCTCAAGCAGTGAGCATGTGCTCAGATTGTCTGGGTACTACAATCGCTTGAATCAAGTGGGAGTTAATCTTCCAGATAAAATAGTGATTGATAGAATTCTCTAGTCACCATCACCAAGTTAGTAGAACTTCGTGATGAACTATAATATGCAAGGGATAACGAAAATGATTCCCAAGCTCTTCGTAATGCTGAAATTGACGAAGGTAGAAATCGAGAAAAACATCAAGTGTTGATGGTAGACAAGACCACTAGTTTCAAGAAAAGGGCAGAGGGAAGAAGGGGAACTTCAAGAAGAACGGCAAGCAAGTTGCTGCTCAAGCGAAGAAGCCCAAGTCTGGTCCTAAGCCTGAGACTAAGTGCTTCTACTGCAAAGGGACTGGTCACTGGAAGCGGAACTGCCCCAAGTATTTGGCGGATAAGAAGGATGGCAAAGTGAACAAAAGTATATTTGATATACATGTTATTGATGTGTACTTTACTAGTGTTTATAGCAACCCCTCAGTATTTGATACAGGATCAGTTGCTAAGAGTAGTAACTCGAAACAGGAGTTGCAGAATAAACAAAGACTAGTTAAGGGTGAAGTGATGATGTGTGTTGGAAGTAGTTCCAAGATTGATATGATCATCATCGCACACTCCCCTATACTTTCGGGATTAGTGTTGAACCTAAATAAGTGTTATTTGGTTTTTGCGTTGAGCATGAATATGATTTGGTCATGTTTATTGCAATACGGTTATTCATTAAAGTCAGAGAATAATTGTTGTTCTGTTTACATGAATAAAACCTTTGATGGTCATACACCCAATGAAACAAGTTCATTGGATCTCGGTCATAGTGATACACATATTCATAATATTGAAACCAAAAGATGCAAAGTTAATAATGATAGTGCAACTTATTTGTGGCACTGCCGTTTAGGTCATATTGGTGTAAAGCGCATGAAGAAACTCCATGCTGATGGGCTTTTGGAATCACTTGATTATGAATCACGTGATGCTTGCGAACCATGCCTTATGGGCAAGATGACTAAAACGCCGTTCTCCGTAACAATGAAGCAAGCAACAGATTTGTTGGAAATCATACATACTGATGTATGTGGTCCGATGAATATTAAGGCTTGCAGCAGGTATCATTATTTTCTGACCTTCACACATGATTTGAGCAGATATGGGGATATCTACTTGATGAAACATAAGTCTGAAACATTTGAACAGTTCAAAGAATTTCAGAGTGAAGTGGAAAATCATCGTGACAAGAAAATAAAAGTTTCTACGATATGATCGCAGAGGTAAAATATTTGAGTTACGAGTTTGGCCTTCAATTAAAACAATGTGAAATAGTTTCACTGCTCACGCCACCTGGAACACCATAGTGTAATGGTGTGTTCGAACGTCATAACCGTACTTTATTAGATATAGTGCAATCTATGATGTCTCTTACCGATCTACCACTATCGTTTTGGGGTTATGCATTAGAGACAGCTGCATTCACGTTAAATAGGGCACCATCTAAATCCGTTGAGACGACACCGTGTGAACTATGGTTTGGCAAGAAACCTAAGCTGTCGTTTCTTAAAGTTTGGAGTTATGATGCTTATGTGAAAAAGTTTCATCTCGATAAGCTCAAACTCAAATCGGAGAAATATGTCTTCATAGGATACCCAAAGGAGATAGTTGGGTACACCTTCTATCACAGATCCGAAGGCAAGACATTCGTTGCTAAGAATGGATCCTTTCTAGAGAAGGAGTTTCTCTCGAAAGAACTGAGTGGGAGGAAAATAGAAAACTTGATAAGGTAATTGTACCTTCTCCCTTATTGGAAAATAGTTCATCACAGAAATCTGTTCCTGTGACTACTACACCAATTAGTGAGGAAGCTAATGATGATGATCATGTAACTTCAGATCAAGTTACTACCGAATCTCGTAGGTAAACCAGAGTGAGATCCGCACCAGAGTGGTACGGTAATCCTATTCTGGAGGTCATGTTACTTGACCATGACGAACCTACGAACTATGAGGAAGCGATGATGAGCCCACATTCCGCAAAATAGCTTGAGGCCATGAAATCTGAGATGGGATCCATGTATGAGAACAAAGTATGGACTTTGGTTGACTTGCCCGATGATCGGCAAGCCATAGAAAATAAATGGATCTTCAAGAGGAAGACGGATGCTGATAGTAGTGTTACTATCTACAAAGCTAGAATTGTCGCAAAAGGGTTTCGACAAGTTCAAGGTGTTGACTACGATGAGAGTTTCTCACTCGTATCTATGCTTAAATCTGTCCGAATCATGTTAGCAATTGCCGCATTTTATGAAATCTGGCAAATGGATAACAAAACTGCAATCCTTAATGGATTTCTTAAAAAAGAGTTGTATATGATGCAACCAGAAGTTTTTTTCAATCCTAAAGGTGTTAACAAAATGTGCAAACTCCAGCGATCCATCTATGGACTGGTGTAAGCATCTCGGAGTTGGAATATACGCTTTGATAAGATGATCAAAGCATATAGTTTTATACAGACTTGCGGTGAAGCCTATATTTACAAGAAAGTGAGTGGGAGCACTACAACATTTCTGATAAGTATATGTGAATGACATATTGTTGATCGGAAATAATGTAGAATTATTCTGCAAAGCATAAAAGAGTGTTTGAAAGGAGTTTTTCAAAGAAAGACCTCGGTGAAGCTGCTTACATATTGAGCATCAAGATCTATAGAGATAGATCAAGACGCTTGATAAGTTTTTTCAATAAATACATACCTTGACAAGATTTTGAAGTAGTTCAAAATGGAACAGTCAAAGAAAGAGTTTCTTGCCTATGTTACAAGGTGTGAAATTGAGTAAGACTCAAAGCCCGACCACGGCAGAAGATAGAAAGAGAATGAATGTCATTCCCTATGCCTTGGTCATAGGTTCTATAAAGTATGCCATGTTGTGTACCAGATCTATTGTATTCCCTACCACTGAGTTTTGCAAGGGAGTACAATAGTGATCTAGGAGTAGATCAATGGACAGCGGTCAAAATTATCCTTACTGGAATAAGGACATGTTTCTCGATTACGGAGGTGACAAAAGGTTCGTCGTAAAGGGTTACGTCGATGCAAGTTTTGACACTGATCCAGATGATTCTAAGTCTCAATCTGGATACATATAGAAAGTGGGAGCAATTAGCTAGAGTAGCTCCATGCAGAGCATTGTTGACATAGAAATTTGCAAAATACATGCGGATCTGAATGTGACAGACCCGTTGACTAAACTTCTCTCACAAGCAAAACATGATCACTTTTTGGGTCTTAATCACATAGCGATGTGAACTAGATTATTGAATCTAGTAAACCCTTTGGGTGTTAGTCACATGGAGATGTGAACCAATCACATAAAGATGTGAACCAATCACATGGAGATCTAGATTATTGACTCTAGTGCAAGTGGGAGACTGAAGGAAATATGCCCTAGAGGCAATAATAAAGTTATTATTTATTTCCTTATATCATGATAAATGTTTATTATTCATGCTAGAATTGTATTAACCGGAAACATAATACATGTGTGAATACATAGACAAACAGAGTGTCACTAGTATGCCTCTACTTGACTAGCTCGTTAATCAAACATGGTTATGTTTCCTAACCATGGACAAAGAGTTGTTATTTGATTAACGGGATCACATCATTAGTCGAATGATCTGATTGACATGACCCATTCCATTAGCTTAGCACCCGATCGTTTAGTATGTTGCTATTGCTTTCTTCATGACTTATACATGTTCCTATGACTATGAGATTATGCAACTCCCGTGTGCTAGAGGAACACTTTGTGTGCTACCAAACATCACAACGTAACTGGGTGATTATAAAGGTGCTCTACAGGTGTCTCCAAAGGTACATGTTGGGTTGGCGTATTTCAAGATTGGGATTTGTCACTCTGATCGTTGGAGAGGTATCTCTGGGCCCTCTCGGTAATGCACATCACTTAAGCCTTGCAAGCATTGCAACTAATGAGTTAGTTGCGGGATGATGTATTACGGAATGAGTAAAGAGACTTGCCAGTAACGAGATTGAACTAGGTATTGGATACCGACGATCGAATCTCAGGCAAGTAACATACCGACGACAAAGGGAACAACGTATGTTGTTATGCGGTCTGACCGATAAAGATCTTCGTAGAATATGTAGGAGCCAATATGGGCATCCAGGTCCCGCTATTGGTTATTGACCGGAGACGTGTCTCGGTCATGTCTACATTGTTCTCGAACCGTAGGGTCCGCACGCTTAATGTTTCGATGACAGTTATATTATGATTGTATGAGTTTTGATGTACCGAAGGAGTTCGCAGTCCCGGATGAGATCGGGGACATGACGAGGAGTCTCGAAATGGTCGAGACGTAAAGATCGATATATTGGACTACTATATTCAGACATCGGAAAGGTTCCGAGTGATTCGGGTATTTTTCGAGTACCGAAGAGTTACGGGAATTCGCCGGGAGAAGTATTGGGCCTTATTGGGCCATACGGGAAAGAGAGAGGGGCTGCCTAGGGCAGGCCGCGCGCCCCCCAAGGCCTAGTCCAAATTGGACTAGGGGGAGGGGCTGCGCCCCTTCCTTGTTTCCTACTCTTACTACATGGAAGGACTCCTAGTTGGACTAGGAAAAGGGGAATCCTACTCCCGGTTGGAGTAGGACTCCCCTAGGGCGCGCCATAGAGAGGGACAGCCCTCCCCTCCTCCACTCCTTTATATACGGGGGCAGGGGGCACCCCATAGACACACAAGTTGATCTTCATGATCGTTCCTTAGCCGTGTGCGGTGCCCCCCTCCACCATATTCCACCTTGGTCATATTGTTGCAGTGCTTAGGCGAAGCCCTGCGACGGTAGAACATCAAGATCGTCACCACGCCGTCGTGCTGACGGAACTCCTCCCCGACGCTTTGCTGGATCGGAGCCCGGGGATCGTCATCAAGCTGAACGTGTGCCAAGAACTCGGAGGTGCCGGAGTAACGGTGCTTGGATCGGTCGGATCGGGAAGACATACGACTACTTCCTCTACGTTGCGTCAATGCTTCCGCTTCGGTCTATGAGGGTACGTAGACAACACTCTCCCCTCTCGTTGCTATGCATCACCATGATCTTGCGTGTGCGTAGGAATTTTTTTGAAATTACTACGTTCCCCAACATTGTTCTCTATCCAAAAGAAATGTTAAAACACTTCCATAAATGCTAAAAATATTTGTGGCATCTAGATATTATATTCCAGAGGCCCTCACCAATTCCCAACATTTTTGGAGCCATTAAAAATATTTATATAATTTAAACAGCTCCAAATCAAATATTTATGCATTGATTCAAAGATCCAAAATGTGTAGCAAAAATGTGCATCACTTCTGGTTGTTGTTCCCAACATTATCCAAAAAGCATGAACATTTTTGAATAGCATTTTGGGTTCATTGAAAATCCATTTTAAAGTTGAACCTATTTGAATTTGCTTTGGTGCTAGGGTTTGAAACATCCCCATTTCAATTTCATTTGAAATTTAAACATGATGCACAAAGCAAGCCTAGGATCATACCAGAACTAGGGATGTGACACTATATATATCCTGTCTTCGCAGTAAACCGGCCAAACCGTAAAATTATGGTACATAATCGGGCCGTCATGCAAATCACTATGTATGATCCGCATCATGGGCCCAGTCATCTTGGTCCATTAACAAGACTAAATGTAAACTGGCCCACTAATAGATTCGGGCCTTTAATAGGCCAAGTAAACCGCCGGCCCTATTTTTGCAAGAAAACTCAATGGGCTTTTAGGAGGCTGAAAAGTAGGTTGAGGAAAAATAGACCCTGGCCCATTATTGTGCCAATCACATGACGGGCCGTTAACAAGCCAAAATTGTCTCGATCCTTGTTTGGCCTAATCAGATTATCGGCTATGAGCAGGCCAGATGCAAACCGGGCCATAGTTAGGCCCAACTATATGACGGGCTTTTAACAGGCCGAAATAAATATAGGGCCGAAATGTTAAACGGGCTTTTAACATGCGAAAACTAATATCAGGCCAAATTACTAAATGGGCCTTTAGCAAGTGGGCCCAAAAGCATAGCGTCTAGTTGACGGTTCGAATCTAATATGGGCCATAATTTATCCCAAAGCCTATTAAAGGGCCGGATCAGATCTGGGCCGTAATTTGTCCCAGGACGTGGTAGGCTTTTAACGGGTCGGATCTCATATGGGCCTTTATTAGGCCCAGTATGTGGCCGGCTATTAATGGACCGGATCAAATATGGGCCGGCATTTGGCCCAAAACATGGCAGCCTGTTAACTTGCCGGCCCACTAGTGTCCTCAAAATCTTGTGGGCCATTAGCTGGGCCGGCCCATTATGGTCGGTGAAATCTCATGGGCCTTTAGCTGGACCGGCCCATTATGGTCTGCAAAATCTTGTGGGCCTTTAGTTGGGCCGACCCATTTAATCTTTATGGGAACTTTTCGGCCAGCCCACATGTCAAATATCATAGGCGCATATCGCCCATTGGATGAGTGACACCTGTGCCAATGCGGAGCTGACACGTGGTTCCGTTGGCCAATGAGAATTTTAGACGTGGAAATCGGCATTGGTCATGGCTGTTAGCGGGTTATCGGATCCAAAACTGGACCAGATAGCTTAACAGCCATCCGTTACGGTGGATGCCACGTGTTGGTCACCCTTGACGAAAGCACTTCCATGAAGAGGCATTTATCGTCATGGAAGTGATCACTTATGTGATGATAATTTTGGTAATGTCATGAAACACTTCTATGATAGCACAGGTATGACTATCTTGATTTTGTCATAAAATCATCATGGATGTACACGCATGACAGCAAACGTGACCTACTGTGACAAACACGTATCATCACGGAAGTGTATTTTTTTGTAGTGCAATTAGACGCCGATTGAACTGTTGCACGTCCACCGTGAGGGCGAGGGAGAGGGCATAGTAAGCAAGCTTCTCCTCGTTCGGCGAGTTGATAGGACACATCAAAGAAGTACTAGTCCATACTGCATCCTTTCCGGTTAATATGGCTTAATTTGAATCAAGAAAAAACACTGGCGCTCAATGTATGTAACAAATACGCTCTTTACAGTCACTATATAGTTTTGCGGTGATTATACAATCACTAGCTCATCGTAGAGCACCGTATTGCACCCTACTGACCGGCCACATAGTTGATGTGGCACTTTGTTTCATGAATCGCCATATCCAGAGATTTGTCAACATAGCTTGTTGCCAGATAATCTTAAATGTGTGAAAGGAATCAAGGTTGCAAGCGATGGATGGCTTTTGCAAACCCGACATGCGGCGATGTGGTTCATGCCAACAACAAATATGCACAAGTTGATTCGTATTGATATCTAGACTAAGCCATGTATCCTGCTGCTGTAGCATGTCCCTCTTTTGTTGGATATTATGTATTGTTGTTAGTTTGAAGGATAGATACCTTTCTAGGATCAAGTGCATCCTAACTCACCTGTGTAGGATGGACTGATAATGATGACGGAGATGCTGTGCAGAAGCCAGATATTTTGGTGAAAGTGTTGTCCAATGGGATTTATATTTTGTATTACTCATATAGCTTACAAAGTTTGTCGCACAGCCTTGTAACTTCTTACTCCATTTCTAAATTTGTACTAGTCCTCTATCACTACATGAATCAGGAACTTTTCCATCTGCCATGGCTGATGGCAAAGGCATGGCTGGCGGACGGCAAAGACCTTTGCCGTCAGCCAGCAGACAACAAATTGTCCGGCTGAACGAACCACGGAAAAGGGCTCTTTGCCGTCTGCTGGCTGACGGCAAAGATCTCGAGGCCTTTGTCGTCCGCTGGCAGATGGAAAAGGGCATGGATGGTGCATGTGGTAGGTTAGTTCAGTTAGGGGGTTAACGGCGTGCTTTGTTGTCTGCCAGCAGACGGCAAACTAACCAAATAGGTCAGCCACAGTGCCCCCAGGTTGCACAGTTAGCTGCCACGTGGCAGGTTTGCCATCTGCTGGCAGATGGCAAAGCTTTTTGCCGTCTGCCAGCAAAGGGCAAAGAGCCTATACAGCCCCTGTTTTTTATCTTCTTCTTCTTCTAACTAAGGTAGGTAAACATGCCATTTTTTAGCTAAGCTAGGTAAAAAAAAGCTAAGTGTAGGTCATTTTAGGGCTAAGCTAGGTAAATAGGTCATTTTGGATCTTAGTAAGGTTATTTGTCATTTTGGAGGAAAATAAGGTAAGTCTATGTCATATTGGAGCTAAACCAATGTTATCATGCCATATTTTTACCTAACTATGCTAAGTATGTCATAAATGAACTAAAGAAGCTATGTATAGGTCATTTTTAGCTAACCTATGTAGTTACGACATTTTTGAGCTAACTAAGCATATTTTTTCATTTTGGAGGAAAAAAATGCAAAGTATAGGTCATTTAATAGCTATCCTGGCGAAGGTATGTCAAGTTGGAGCTAAGTAAGGTTATTATGTCATTTTCGAGGAAAATAAGCTAAGTCTATGTCATTTTGGAGCTAAACCTAGGTTACTATGCCATTTTTTCCCAAGTGAGCTAATTATGTCATAAATGAACTAGCTACGGTAATTAAGTATATATCATTATTGAGCTATCCTATGTAGTTATGCCTGTTTTTAGCTAGCTAAGTATATTAAGTCATTTTGGAGGAAAAAAATGCTAAGTATAGGTCATCTTATAGCTATCCTAGGTAAAGTATGTTAGTTTGGAGCTAAGTAAGGTTATTATGTCATTTTCGAGGAAAATAAGCTAAGTCTATGTCATTTTGGAGCTAAACCTAGGTTATTATGCCATTTTCCCCAAGTGAGCTAATTATGTCATAAATGAACTAGCTAAGCTATGTATAGATCATTATTGAGCTATCATAGGTAGTTATGCTTGTTTTTAGCTAACTAAGCATATTAAGTCATTTAGGAGGAAAAAATGCTAAGTATAGGTCATTTTATAGCTATCCTAGGTAAAGTATGTCAGTTTGGAGCTAAGTAAGGTTATTATGTAACTTGGGAAAACTTACCATCATCACGGAGGTGAAGGACCGGTCGGGAGTGTGCTAGTGTCAGACGGAGAAGGACTGGTCGGGGTTGCGCAGTTGCGAGACGGAGAAGGATCGGTCGATGCTTCTCGAGAGGCATGCTAAACCAAAGATCATTTGCAATGTCTTGTTACCATGATGCAACTGAAATGTAGTAACTAATGGAACTCACCGTGTCCGCTATACCAATCTAGGGCATCGGCAGAGGGGTCTGACCGTTTTTCTCGCACACAGACTGTATATTTTGTTTTCATGAATCAGTCATATTAATTAGTAATGAAATGAACATTACATGCATGATTTGGCTAATATGTAGGAGAAACATACCACGAGGAGCTTGTATAGGGCCTGGTGACCCAAGTCATTCCGGTTCCTCTCGTCATCCATCATCCTAGCCGTCCTATCCTCCAACTCCTTCTCCCTCTACGCCACCTGCCTGTTTGCCTCTGCCAGAAGCTCCTGGGCCCTAGCCTCGATGGTGAGGTCCATTGGCCGTGGACGAAGACTCATCTTAGAAGAGAGCTCGTCTAGCGCTTCTTAATCTCTAGAGAGTTCTAGGACACCGTATCAGTCCATCCCCAATGGCTGTCGAGCCACGTTTCCTCCATTCACCAGATAGCATCACGAGCTCTGGATCAAAAGCACTCTGGCTCGGGTTGAAGTCATACCCTTTCATCACCTTCCCCCAGTCTCTGTACCTCACGAGCTTGTTGTGGGAGGAGACGTTGGTGAAGCACTCTGGATGATCGAGGTCAGACTCAGAGAATGCATTGGCCTTCTTGTATGGGTAGTATGGGCCATGTCATAGAGATCGTACAGCGGTGGCACCTCCTTCTTGTTGTGATGCGCCTAAAAGAGAGGAAGACCATATTAGTTAAGGGCTCAAGCTAGCATGAAGAATGAAATTGCATTAATCGTAAAGCAAACCACATACCAGTGATCCCCGTACTCAAACAGGTTGGAGCTCCCTGGATGCTGTGGCACACCTCGCATTTGGTCATGCTTATCTATAGCCTTGTTGTGTTCGGCTAGACATTGGGGAGAGCACCACTCATCCACCAACGCCTCCCAACAGTCCATCATATCCACACACCATCTCGGGGGCACCTAAGTTTGGCAAAGAGAAATTTCAGAGCTACGCCTACAAATGCAATCAAGGAAACTAAGTACAATGCCATAAGAATAGGTAATTACCTTCAGGTACTTCTCCTTACTCGGATACTTGGCGCTGCACTTCTGCTTGGCCCTCCTAATGTTAGTCGAGGCGTAGTAGTCTCGAACAGACTGCACCCATGCCTCATGCCGTAAGTTCTGAAGTAGGCACTTGCACTCAGCTTCGAGAACCCTAGCCACCTCCTCCTCGTCTTGCTCAGTACACCTGTAGAAGGTCTGCAATCGAAAAAGACAACATAGATTAGTACAATCACTAGGTACTGTTGATTTTTAATTCTGTAAGGAGAAATTACCCAAAACTGCCGCCTCACAATGTCGGCCACCGTCTCGCACAAGTCATAGTTGACCCTCTCCTCCGGCGGGGCCGGGGCAGCCACGTACAGCTCCCAGCTCAGTGCTAGCTGTGGAACCTGGCCCTCACCGGGCAACATGACCAACCCCGGGAAGTGGTGCTGGCAAAGCACACCAAGGACCTGGTTGGGCCTGCGTGCACGAGAGGCGTATTTCCAACCCCTGCAGTATGACAAGGCGAACACATTCAATATTAATTTGAAGAACATGAAGGACAATGGTCAAAAAAGAGTAAATGCACTTACTTCTCCCCGTTAGGCTCAATCAACCACCTGTGATCGCGGGTCGCCGGCACGGCTGGGAGCTTCGTACCACCACACTGGTAGACCTTCTTGCCCTGCTCAACTAGCTCGCCCTAGCTAAAACTATCGTCAGACCAGGTGTCCTCGCCATCAGCATGGCCACCAGTATCCGGAGTCACGTGGGACGAAGACTCCGGGACCCGAGTCTCCTGGGACGAAGACTGTGGGACCCGAGTCTCCTGGGACGAAGCCTCTGGGACCCGAGTCTCCTGGGACGAAGGCTCATCGACCAGAGGCTCGTCAACCCGAGGCTTGTCGGCCTGAGGCTCTTGGACCGGAGTCTGAGTTGGGTCCACCTGACACGGAGCACTATGGTGGTCCGGAGAATCAGCTGGGGGTGGCAGCAATGAAGGCGCAGCAGCCTTCCTACCTCTCCCGCTGCCACGTCCACCTCTAGCAGCCCTCTTCAGCTTCCCCTGACCTCAACCGGTCGAAGAAGAAGCACCCGCCGGTGTCTGCATACTGTCATCCAGCGCTCTCCAGAGGTGCTGGGGTGGAATAATAATACCCCTCCCAACACGCACCGAGGAAGGAGCCTCAAAGTTCTCTCGACCCGCGCCCACCATCTGTCAACACCTGCAATGACAAAGAGTAAACAAAATTAGTACAACATAAACATTAGAAAATATTTAAGTGTGTATCATCATCATGAACATAATAAAATATTTAAGTGTGTCGGGGTCAGGGTAAGCTGTGACGGGGTCACTGTGTCGGGGTGTCGAGGTGGGGTCGGGGTATCCTGTTGGGGTCGGGGTCAGGGGGTCAGGGCGGCGACCCTCGACTCCTCGACCCTCAACTCCTTGACCCCTCGACCCTTGACTCCTTTTCCCGTCGATCCTCTACCCCTCTACCCCTCAACTCCTCGATCCTCAACCCCTAGGCCCTCGACTCCCTTTCCCCTTGATCCTCGAGCCCTCGACCACTCGGCGACCCTCTTTTCCCCCGGCAACCCTTTTTTTCAACTTTTCCTACTTTTTTCATCTTCTACTTCTACTTTTTTTTCATACTTCTTTTTTTCTTCTTCCTTCTTTTCCTTCTTCCTCTTGTCTTCATTTTCTTCTTCATTTTCCTTATTTTCCTTCTTCCTCTTGTCTTCTTTTTCTTCTTCAAGTAATCAACCTAAATCAACTAATTATCCTAAATCAACTAAAATCTACTAACCTAAAATAAACTAAAATCTACTAACCTAAAATAAACTAAAATCTACTAACCTAAAATAAACTAAAATCTATTAACCTAAAATAAACTAAAATCTACTTTTTTTTCTTCTTTTCTACCTTTTCTTTCTTCTTCTTCTTCTTCTTCTTCTTCTCCTTCTTCTTCTTCTTCTTCTTCTTCTTCTTCTTCTTCTTCTTCTTCTTCTTCTTCTTCTTCTTCTTCTTCTTCTTCTTCTTCTTCTTCTTTTTTCAATGTTTTGTCCTCCTAGTCGTTTTAGGTCTTGTTTCTTTCTTTCTTTCTTTTCTTGTTCTTGGGCTTATATCTAACTAAGTAATTAACCTAAAGAAACTAACTAAGTAATTAACCTAAAAATAACTAACTAACTAATTAACCAATGTACATTAGGGTAAAATAAATAATTAATTAACCTAAAAAACTAACTAACTAACCTAAAACAAAAAACAGAAAAAAAGACAAAAAGAGGAAAAATAAGACTCACCAGGGGCCGGAGCGGCGCCGGGCGGGGGGGGGGGGGGGGGGCGGAGCACACGGCGGTGGGTGGCCTAAGAGGAGGGGCGCCGAGGCAGCGGGGGGTCGGCGGTGCGGAGCGGAGCACCAGGCGGCGAGGGGCGGAGCGGCAATGGGCGGCGGGGCGCCGAGGCAGCGGGGGGTCGGGGGAGTCAGGGGCATGGGGCGCTGGGGGTCGGGGGCATCGGCGATGGTGGTGGTCGGGGGCGGCGGGGTCGGTGGGTGTCGGCAGCGGCGGGTTCGGTGGGGGTCAGCGGTGGGGCATGGGGGCGGTGCGGTGAGGGAGAGAGACAGGGGTGGGTGCGGGGCGACCATTTTTAGTTAGGTTTAATTTCTTTGCACTCTGCTAGCAGACATCAAAGAGCGTAGATTGTGGAGTCGGGCCAGGGGGAAATGGCTGTTAGGTTGGCTATTCTCATTGCCGTGTTCTAGCGGACGGCAAAGAACCTTTGCCGTCGGCTAGCGGACGGCAAATGAAGTGGTCGTTAGGTGGTTCTCGTTAGTGGGCCACCTTCCCTCTTTGTCGTCGGCTAGTAGGTGGCAAAGGGCAGGCTGACGACAAACATCCTCTTTGACATCTGCTCTTTCTTTGCCGCCAGCTTTCTGTCCCACAGATCAGGAGCTGATCGAGAACCTTGAGGCCAAAGTGAGTGCTGACAGCGCGAGATCTCACCCTCTCATCAATTTGTTCATACCAACCACTGACAGCGAGCACGACATATGCTACACCCATCCCGAGAAACTTCCAGGTCAGACACCGATCGACCGTCTACTTGCACAAACATATTCGTTTGTTTATAGCTCTATTTTTCTTTTTAGACGCAGACCTAGTGAAGCAATTACAATTTGACAGTTAATTAAAGGTGAAACAAGTGACTGCAACATGCCAAAGATGTTATGAAAAAACTACCAACTCCGTAAACTAAAACCTATATTCGACAATACTGCAGGTATCACACTGAGTGGCCTAAGCAAGCATTTCTTCCAGCGCAACTCCAGGGCATTCTAAAGGGGCACGTGGACGCGTTGCAAGATACAGTCGGAGTGTGGCATGCACGCGATGTGGCACAAGACCAGCAATACCTTGCCGGTGATGCTCAACAGTCGGCAAACGGACAGCAAAAAGTTTCTGGTGCTGCACACCACAAGAACTTTGACCACCAGCGGACCAACTAGGTGATGCACCAGTACCACCTCGGGGACCTGTAGCAAGAGAAGGAGCAGGAGCTGGTCCTCTGCAAGATTTTCTACCTGAAGAACACTAGGGCTAGGACTAAAAGAGTATAAGTTAGTTTGGTATTGGTACTTGTACTACCTGGTTGTCTGCAAGTTGGTATTGTTGTTAATGATCTTTCGGTATTAACTTGGCATTTGCTTCCGACAATCAATTTTTCGAAATGAATTTTCAGGCACCTGATTTTTATTTGATGTGTAGCATAAGCACCTGCCATTTGAATTCCTAGTTCTCCAAATTGTTTACATCTTCTAAGTACGCAGGGGATCCATCCGGTTTCACAGGCTGATAGTTGGGACGCAGCACATCGGAACTGGGCTGTGGCATGCCAAGCCCAGCTGCAAATTGTTAAAAGAGAGGAGTGATGGATTTGGGCCTTCCAGAATAGTTAAGTGTCGCGACCTCGATCCTGAAGCGCCTCCCATGGACTAAAAAAAGGCCTAGTCCGTTATTATTAGTTGAAATATGTAAAATATTCCATAATGAAAATAAATATGTAAAATGCTATGAATTTAGTCTGCTTTCATTGAAAAGCATCCAATTTGCATGAAATTCGTCCATGGAACCATAAGACGGCTGTCCATACAGAGCCTAACAGCAAGTTCATGGCCGTATGCAAGCAAGTGCATGCACTTATTATCACGATGGGAAAATAATGCTGATGTCTGACATGGTGAAACCCATGAAGTCTTCAATGTACTCAATAAACGAGAGAATTCTGCAAGTACAGACTAATAACTGGGATCCAGGAGGTATATTGTTTGTTCAGGTCGAGCAATTTTCAATTGGGCTGTAGACTGACCAGGCTTGATTTTGTTTTTAACAGGCCCAGCCCATGACGAAATGGGGCACAAAGATCCAGCAGGTATCTTCTGGAATCTGGCCCGCCAGCGTTTGTTAGATTTTATCTTAGAACATCCGCAGGCAGTTTTTTTACTGAATCAAACACACAACTCAGTTCTATTTTCCTTTTAAAATGCCATGTCCTACTTCCATTTTCTAATCTCTACCTATAGTTTTACTAGTTCATATACCTGTATTATTATATTGAAAATACATAAAGTTCTCTTTTCATATTTACATCCTTAGTTTTTTTCCTTCCCAGCACTGATTTTTTTACCACCGGATTTCCCTTAAACCAACTCAATTGTCCCATGTCTTATTTGCTTAGAAAAAATAAATGATTTTTTGGCAAATCAATAAGTTCTTAAAAATTAAATTTTTATCATTTCTGGATTAAAACAGTTTGGACTCCACCAAAATATGCAAAATAAGGTTGAACTTTTTAACCCTGGTCCTGCGCAAAAAATGGGCTATAATAAATTCCTTAAGAATTAGCAAATGGGCTGCAAATTATTAAAAAAATAGCAAATGGGCTCTATGTTGTCTGCCTTAGATTTGGAGGCTGACTTGTGGGCCTACTAAGTTCATGCGTACAAAAGGTTTCTCAAAAAAATAAACTTAGTCAACAATCGACTCTACCAGCATCAGACTATTAGATGTCAATCTAACGACTATGGTGCTTCTTCAGTCTCTGATTTTCCTGCTCCAGTCGCCCAAACTAGCGCCAATGGAACTGCCTGCTCCCGCCTCCCGTGGCCTGCTGCGCTGCCTGGCAGGTCTCATGTCCCCACCATATTAGCATCCCTAGCCTGGCTATCCCTCTACTCACCCACACCTCCTGTTATTCTCCGGTGACAGCAGCCTCACACTGCGTCCGAACAAGTAAACCCTCGTACCCACTCTGTGTGGGAAACAACTTCCGAGTCTTCCTCGACTCTGGGTCGTTCCCTTACTTGGCCTCGTCGTCGTCCACCACCTTGGTGCTCTCGGCATGGCATGCTCAATGAATGACATCCATCGGAAGAGTACTGTACGTAGAGAGGCTGATAGTTTGGCCCACGTCCGCACGCAAGGAAGTGGCTCCTTTTTTTGCGTGTAGGAAGTTCCTCCTTATTACGCGCAAAATAATAATTCCTCCTCCTCATAGCCGGGACCCACAGGAAGAGCCTCTGTATTTGGCGAAAAAAACATTCCCCTCGCTGATAGCTCGGATCCACCAGCTATTACGCACAAAAATAATGAATAGCCCCATTGCTAGGTCGGTCCCTCCATATTCCGAGGCTGACTTGTGGGCCTACTAAGTTGACACGGACGCAGGGCTTTGTCAACTGAGTCAATATAAAT
Source organism: Triticum urartu (assembly GCF_056163025.1). Classification (NCBI taxonomy): domain Eukaryota; kingdom Viridiplantae; phylum Streptophyta; class Magnoliopsida; order Poales; family Poaceae; genus Triticum; species Triticum urartu. The sequence goes on along the minus strand of NC_141873.1, from coordinate 167,918,408 downwards.
GATTCTAGGTGCGGTGACCGTATGATTTCCATCCAACTGTCGTCGTGCTTCTTCAACCTCTGGTCTTCTTGCTCCAGCCGCCCAAACTAGCGCCGACCGTGCCGCCTGGTCCTGCCTCCCGTGGCCGGTTGTGCTGCCGTGGAGGCCTGACCGCCCCTACTCCAACCTCTGGTCAGGCCATCCCTCTACTCACCCACACCCCCTGTTATTTTGCGGCGATGGCAGCCTCACACCGCAGCCAAACCAGTGAACCCTCATACTCCTCTCCGCATGGGCATCCACTGCTGCGTCTTCCCCGGCTCCGTGTTGACCCCTTCCTAGGCCTTGCCATCATCCATCGACTTGGTGCTCTCGGTGCGGCGTGGTCAATGTGGTCAGGGAACAACTTCCATCAGAAGAGTACTGTACGTGGAGAGGCTGACAAGTGGGTCCATGGATGCAACAAGGAAGTGCAACCTTATTACGCACAAAATAATGATTCCTCCACCTGACAGCAAGGACCCACCGAACGGGCCACCGTATTTCGCAAAAAAATATTCCCCCCTGACAGCTGGGACCCACCATCTACATCTTCGCACGCAAGGAAGTGCCTCCTTATCCTCCTTGACAGTCAGGACCCACCTGGAAGAAGCGTACGTAGCGTTTTGTCATTCTGGCCGTGAACGTGTACATACATACTGGTAGATCGATCTGTCTACAGGCTACAGCGATGAATCGTGGCCGAGTAAGGAAGGGCACATGTCAGAGTAGAGGTGTGGACATAACATGTACATGTACGTACATCTAGGGTGCAATAAAGTAAATACAACGACGTACGTACATACGGGCGGGGTCTCGAACGCCTATTCACGCATACGTACGGCTAGGGCTCGTGTACATGGCTAGGTCGGAACGGAGAAACTACATCTTCGTGTTTATCGGGAGGCAACGGAATGCGTCGTGTTCATCGGGAGCCAACCGGCTTGGATGGAACAGCCGAAACGAGGCCTGGCGTACCGCAGAACTAAGGAAACGGCCTTGTGTTCGACCGGCTACGGTTGAAACAACATCCTGTTCACCGGGAGGGGTGTGGCGTGCAGCAAAACTGAGGAAACAGACTTGTGTTGGAGCTCTACGGTCGGAATGGAAGTCCTATTCATCGGGAGAGGTGTGGCATACCGCAAAACGGAGGAAACGGACTTCTCTTTGACGTCCTACGGTCAAAATGGGGGTCCTGTTCATCGGGAGGGGTGTGGCATACTGAAGAAGGGACTCGACGGGCTACTATTCATCCACCGTCTACTGCCTCCACGGGGTACTGTTGATCCAACGTCGACCTCCTCAAGCCTCCGCCAACTACTGTTCATCCACGGGCTCCTATTCATCCAGCCTCCACCGCTCCTCCACCAGCTACTGTTCAACCAGCCCTCTCCACGGGGTCCTGTTCAACCACCCCTCCACGGGCTACTGTTCAACCAGCCCTCCACCCGCTATTGTTCAACCAACCCTCTCCACGGGGTCCTGTTCATCCAGCGGCAATGACCTCTACTACCACGGGGTCCTGTTCATCCAACCCCAACCAGGAACTGTTCATCCATCCCCCCAACAACGCTCACTGTTCATCTCTTGTGAAGGAATCGCTCGATCGGGTTCAGTTAACAGCCTGGGATCGATCGATCGCGCGGGTTCAATAACGCATGGCCTGCGGTACATGTATGAGAGAAACGGGCATCGCTCAGCCCCGACCACCAACCCTAACCGGGCACTCCCCGATATATTCCTCGCCCTCGCTTGTACAACGGTTTTTTCCGTCATGGACGGCACAAAAAATGTCATGCAATTACGTCTCCTTCCTGCCCAGGACGAAAAGCCCATTTTCAATCATGATTTTCTATCATAGAAGTAGGAGCGCACCACATCTATGATGATACCGGGTTTTTGTCACAATTATCATCTTAAAAGTGTCATAAGCATGACAGAAAAAAATCGTTCAACCCAAAATGTCACGGATGTGCCTTTTTTTGTAGTGCTAGTTCATCTCTTGTGTTCAATCTTTGTACCGGAACCTCAGATTGGTACATGTGGGTGACTAGTAGTGTTGATTACATCTTGTAGCTGATTACTATATGGTTTATTTGGTGGAAGATTATCTGGTCAGATCCATTATGCTATTTAATACCCTTTTGATCTTGAGCATGATTATCATTTGTGAATAGTTACTTTTGTTCTTGAGGTCACGGGAGAAGTCATGTTGCAAGTAATCACGTGAACTTGATATGTGTTTGATATTTTGGTGATATGTATGTTGTGATTCTGATAGTGGTGTCATGTGAACGTTCACTTCATGGCGCTTCACCATACTTGGGCCTAAGGGAATGCATTGTGGAGTAGTTATTACATGATGGGTTTCTAGAGTGACAGAAGCTTAAACCCTAGTTTATGTGCTACTCGCTTCGTTCCAAATTACTCGTCGTAGTTTTAATTTGAACTAAAACCACGACAAATAATTTGGAACGGAGAGAGTACTTCGTAAGGGACCGATTTGGATCCAAAAGTTTAATGCTATTGTTAGATTTTTATCTTAATACTTTTCTCATAGTTGCAGATGCATGCGTGGGGGTTAATCATAAGTAGGAGGTTTGTTCAAGTAAGAACAACACCTAACGACTGGTCCACCCACATATCAAATTATCAAACTAGCGAAAACAGATCAAACCAACATGATGGAAGTGACTAGATGAAATTACCGCGTACCTGAAGAACGCTTTGCTTATTATAAGAGACCGTTTTGGTCTATCCTTGGGCTACCTTGCTGCAATTTATTTATTGTTACTGTTATTTTCTTGTTACAAATTACCCGCTATCAAACTATTCATTACCAATAATTTCAGTGCTTGAAGAAATTACCTTGTTGAAAACCACTTGTCATTTCCTTCTGTTCCTCGTTAGGTTTGACACTCTTATATTACTTATCGAAAGGACTACGATTGATCCCCTATACTTGTGCGTCATCAATACACAACCATCAATACAATGAAAGAAGGACGTAGGGTATTACCTCTTCGAGAGGACCTCAACCTAGGTAAATATTTTTTCCTTCGTCCCTTGTTAACCATTGATCCGAGATTCACAACTCCAGACTGCCTCCACACAGGTCTGCCGGTTTTACCACTTGGTGCTTTCATTGAGTGTTCTGTCGTGCGATCAAAGAAAAGATCAATGGTAAATCCATGGATGAATTGCAATGTTGGCCAGGATGACATCTTTGTCCCTCACCATCTCGCACCCGTCGAGAACTTCGCCCTGGACCATGTGGTAACTTTGGAAAGCTGGGACTACACTTCGGATTCCCATGGTGAGCTTGTTCTTTCTGGATGGGCTTTAGGCCTAACCAAAGACCCGTCGGTTGCCGCAGGCTCAATCCCTAGACCGATCTCGAATCTAAACCTCGGATCCGGCCGCCCGATTGGTTTGGTCCCATCCAAGGAATCGGTTGCAGCCACACCAGGTGAGGTCCTCAACATCAAGTCAGGCCTCGAACCCAATCTGAGTTCAAACATGGACCCTACATCAAGTATGGATCTAATCTCCCAACTGGTGGCCTACAGTAAAAATGGGCCAGCCAAGACTCCGACCTCACGTCAATTAGCGCCTGGATCATGGTTCGAGTCTGCCTGACCTCTGGACATGCCATAAAAACTGAAGATCTGTCCGACCTTAATGAGATGTTGGATTGCATTCAGAGTTTATCAATATTAAATGATCAGACTTTGGTCTATGATGGGATCGGACTTAAAGCCGAGGACAGGGAAATTTCCAACCCACCCACCACCCACCTAGTCGCCACGATCAATAACTTAACCGATAGTTAGACTATGAGGAGGCCACCGACATGGATGAAGATGTCGACTGTACTCCAGAAACCACTACGCCTTCGGCTAACACTAGAAGATGGACTATAACATCCACTTATGATGTATATATGGTGGACACACCTAAGAACCCATCAAGGCACCGACGCAGGCACGTCAAAGATACCAATGGGGGCCTAGCAGGCACGACAACGTCACCACTGACAATGGCGAAGCGGGCGACAAAACTGATAACCAATGAGAGGACATTCAAGCCTCCCCAAGACAGCAAAACAACCTCGCAGGAGTCCATGAAGATGAGGACCCCGATGATCTCTCCGACGGGGCCGACAAAAAATATTTACCTGAATCCGAGGAGGATGAGAGCCTCGAAACCAATGACTATGTACTCCTCGAGGACCCTTTTGAGCAAGAACGGTTCAGACGGAGCCTGGTAGTCACTACCAGGAGTATCAAGACGAAGCAGCAACAACTGCAATCCGATCAGAATGCGCTGAATGACAAGTGGGTAGAAATCCTTTCGGGCGAGCAACATCTTGAGGAACGGAGCCATACCGCGCCTAAATATTATTCCCATGGGCGTCTACTACCAGAATTCGATGAAAATGTCAGTGATAATGTGCTCTTAATAAGCAGTCTGGAGATCAACCTGATCGACTCCCTAGAGGGCGCAATAGGCCAACAAGGGCAAATATACATGGCCAAAAAACAAGACCTCGTCATGACAAAGAGCCTATTCAATACCCCGAGCCCTACGACACACGACGGCGAATAGAAGCAAATCGAGCACCTACTCGGTCCATCTACGGATCAAGGGGGCGTGCACCTTCTTGGCTTGATGGCTACGAGACCTGACTGGATAGGCACAGTCGGGCTCGGGACCAATCGCATGCTCGAATGTCTCCCAACGTCTGGAACGACACTACTCGGTTCCGAGGACCCGCTCACCCTATTTGTTTGACAGAAAAGGTCATGGAACATCAGTTCCTGGATGGGTTCAAACCAATTAACATCGAGCAATATGATGGAATGACCGATCCAGCCATGTGGATCGATGATTTCCTCCCACACATCCACATGGCCAATGGAGATGATCTCCATGCTATTAAATACTCGTCACTCAAACTCAAGGGGTCAGTGAGGCATTAGTTGAATAGTTTGCCTCCTCACTCTATCGGGAGCTGGGAAACACTCAAGGATGCCTTTAGAGCAAACTTCCAGGGCACTTACGTCCAACCTCCGGACGCTGACGACCTCAGCCACATTATTCAACAACCCGGTGAGTCGGATAGGAAATTTTGGAATCGGGTTCTAACCAAAAAGAAACATATAGTTGACTGCCCCAACGCCGAGGAGATCACCGCATTCTAGCATAGTAACTGGGATGACTGGCTTGCACACAGGCTTGGGAAGGATAAGTCGAGGACCATGGAAGCCTTTAGCTCACGTATGACCCATTTTACACCGGAGAGGATAGTTGGCTGCCCCGCAGTTTTCACAACGGTGAGGCTGGTGGCACCTCGGAAGCCCGCGATGGCGATGATAAGCCTAGGCGCAATAAGAATAAGTCTATGCATAAGAATGGTGGGAGCGACACCGAGGATGCCAGGGTTAATGTTGGGTTCAACAACCCTGTAGCTGGATAGAAAAATAAGCCTTTAAAGGGAACAAGGATGGACCCAGCTAGCTGGACAAGATCCTCGACAGACCATGCCAGACCATGGCACCTCGGATAAACCTGCAAATCATATCAATCAGAACTGCTAGGTCTTTAAGTAGGCCAGAAAAATGGCGACGGTGGGTCCAAATAAAGCCATCCCTGTAGCAAAGATGAGGACGAACCTCGGCAGCCAAACAATGGAGGCCAGAAACAATTCCCTCCCGAGGTGAAGGACGTGAACATGATCTATGTCACTCACATCCCCAAACAGGAGAAGAAACGAGCACTTTGGGATGTTTATGCCATCGAGCCCATCGCACCAAAGTATAATTCATGGTCGGCTTACTAATACGTCTCCAACGTATCTATAATTTCTGAATGTTCCATGGTGTTATATTATAATTCTTGGATGTTTTATAATCATTTCATAGTTGTTTTATATCATTTTTTGGTACCAACCTATTGACATAGTGCCAAGTGCCTGTTGCTGTTTTTGCATGTTTTTTACATCGCATATAATCAATATCAAACGGAGTCCAAACCCAGCGAAACTTTTTATGATTTTTTTGGGCCAGAAGACATCCAATGTGCCGGAGAAGCGCCTCAGGGTGCTTTGAGGGGAGCACAACCCTCTAGGGCGCGCCTGGAGGCCCAGGCGTCCCCTGGTGGGCTGTGCCCACCACGGGTGCCCCCAGGACCGCCTCTTTGCTCTATAAATACCCCAATATTGCATAAACCCTAGGGGAGTCGACGAAAATTAATTCTAGCCGCCGCAAGTTCTAGAAACATCAGATCCAATCATGACACCATGTTGTCCATTGGTGCCTCTCTAACGATGCGTGAATAGTTCTTTGTAGACCTTTGGGTCCGTAGTTAGTAGCTAGGTGGCTTCCACTCTCTCGCTTGATTCTCAATACAAATGGTCTCTTGGAAATTCATATGATGTAATTCTTTTGTGGTGTGTTTGTTGGGATCCGATGAACTTTGAGTTTATGATCTGATTTATCTCTTTTTATCCATGAAAGTTATTTGAGTCTTCTTTGATCTCTTATATGCATGATTGCTTATAGCCTCGTACTTCTTCTCCAATATTTGAGTTTTATTTGGCCAACTTGATCTACTTATCTTGCAATGGGAAGATGTGCTTTGTGATGGGTCCGATCTTAAAGTGATTGATCCCAGTGACAGAATGGGAACGGACATGTATGTATTGTTGCCATTAAGGATAACAAGATGGGGTCTATTTCTACATAAATAGATCTTGTCTACATCATGTCATCGTTCTTAGTGCATTAATCTATTTGAACATCAACTTAATCCACTAGATGCATGCTGGATAGCGGTCGATGTGTGGAGTAATACTAGTTGATGCAGGCAGGAGTCGGTCTACTAATCTTGGACGTGATGCCTTGTAACACCCTCGATGCGACTATAGCTCCCACGTGTCGAGGCACGACTTAGAGATATAATCGCATTGAAGGCATATGTCGCAAGTTAGGCAATCTTCACAACATCCCATGTAATATGATAATAAAAAGGGAGATAACATAGTTGGCTTACACTCGCCACGTCAACCAAGTACATTAATAACATTACATCATCCAAACACTCATGGCCCGACTACGGCGCCAAATTAAAAGAGAACCCAACATGCGACACAGTCCCAATCACCCCCAACTAGGCACCACTACTGATCATCGGGAAAGGAAACATAGTAACGTTGATAGTCTTCGTCGAACTCCCACTTGAGCTCATACGTGTCTCCTGGAGCGGAATCATCAGGCCCTGCATCTGGTGTAATAGTAATCTGTGAGCCACAGGGACACAGCAATCTCGCACCCTCGCGATCAAGACTATTTAAGCTTATAGGTATGGCAAGGTAAATATATGGAGCTGCAGCAAGCGACTAGCAAGTATGGTGGCTAACTTATTCGCAAAAGAGAGCGAGAAGAGGAGGCAAAGCACGAGCGAGAAACTAGAGAGCAACCTGCGCAAACATTACTCCAACGCCGTGTCCACTTCCCGGACTCCGCCGAGAAGAGGCCATCAGGGTAACACACTCAGTTGATTCATTTTAATCAAGTTAAGGTTCAAGTTATCATAACCGGACATTAACAAATTCCCATCTGCCCATAACCGCGGGCACGGCTTTCGAAAGTTCAATCCCTGCAGGGGTGTCCCAACTTAGCCCATCACAAGCTCTCACGGTCAACGAAGGAATAGACCTCCTCCCGAGACATTCCGATCAGACTCGGTATCCCGGTACAACAAGACATTTCGATAGGGTAAAACTAAACCAGCAACACCGCCCGAATGTGCTGACAAATCCCGATAGGAGCTGCACATATCTCTTTCTCAGGGCACACTCAGATGAACACTACGTACAACTAAAACCAACCCTCAAGTTGCCCCGAGGTGGCGCTGCAAGTGGCTCTATTTGGACCAACACTCAGAGGAGCACTGGCCCAGGGGGGGGGGGGTTTAAAATAAGATGACCCTTGAGTCTGTGGAACCCAGGGGAAAGAAAAGGCTAGGTGGCAAATGGTAAAACCAAGGTTGGGCATTGCTGGAAAAGCTTTAATCAAGGCGAAATATTAAGGGGTTCCCATTATAACCCAACCGCGTAAGGAACGCAAAATCCGGGAACATGACACCGATATGACGGAAACTAGGGTGGCAAGAGTGGAACAAAACACTAGGCGAGAGGCCGAGCCTTCCACCCTTTACCAAGTATATAGATGCATTAAGATAACAAGGCAATATAATGATATCCCAACAAGTAAATAAAATATGTTCCCACAAGGAACGGCCTCCAATCTTCACCTACAACTAGCAACGCTATAAGAGGGGCTGAGCAAAGTGGTAACATAGCCAATGAACGGTTTGCTAGTACAATGGTGGGTTAGAGGTTTGACATGGCAATTTGGGAGGCTTGCAAGCAAGTGGTAGGCATCATAGCAATGGCATAGCAAAAGAGCGAGCAAACTAGCATAGCAAAGATAGTAGTGATTTCGAGGGTATGATCATCTTGCCTGAAATCCCGCAAGGAAGAAGAACGAGTCCATGAAGAAGACAAACGGACATAGACGAACAGGTCCTCACACACACGACGTTATCGGAACCAACCCGAAGAAGCAACACCGGAAAGAAGCAAACAACGTAGTAAACAACCACTACAACAACATGGCACTATGCGCAAACAAGTATGATGCATGTCCGGTTTAATGAAGCATGGCATGGCAAAATGCACAAGCAATTCTACAAATTAAGTGGAGCTCACTATGCAACGAGTTGCATATTGACGAAACACCACTGGACTTATTTAGTTCTCTCTCGTTTAGGTACTCAACAATATTAAATGTTGTTAAACATGGCGAGAGGGTGAAGCAAAGTAAAACTACCTATCTAGTCAAGGTTAAATGAGGCCGGAAGCAACGTACAACAATTTCGAAAACTCCTCATATGCATATATTAGGTTTGGTACTGATCTGCCCTAAACATAATTTTAGAGTTGTTAGGCATGCAAAACAAGTACACCATGTTAAACTAGGCATTTTTCTACCCCATTTACATATAAAGTTTGTTAAATTTGGAGTTACGGTTATTTAGTTATGAATTAAACCGTTTAGCATGGCATAAGAGTAAATCTACACAAACAGCAATTTAAACATTTTAACCATGGATGAAAATGACAAATTATTAAACTACATGAAAAACTAAGCAAGTTTCACATATAACTTATTTTAATCCGATGCATGGTTATTAAGTTATTATATGCATGAAGATGAGGGTCTTTTCTGTAAAACAACAGTTTTCTGGAAATTAGCTAAAATTCTCAGCAGGAAAAAAAAGGCATCTCAGGCCGAATCTGTTGGCCCAACAACAGAAAAAAAACAAAGGGGCTTCGGCGGGGTGGCCTCACCATGGGCTTTGTCCCAGCAGGAGAGGAAGGAGGCCGGCCTAGGCGCGTGCGGTCGATCTGGAACCGATCAGCGCGAGCGGCCGAGGCACTCTACTTGTTTCTGAAGCACAACGACAGCGGCAGGTTCAGGCTGACGCCAGGATCGGGCAAGGGCGGTGCCGGGCCGGGACGGCGGGATCCAGCCGGCTTGAGGTCCAGGACAGCAGCAGGCGGTGGATCCGGGCGGGGGACGTCCATTCTAGCCGAAGGCGGGGCGTGGAACGAGGTAATGACGAAGCTTCGGGTTCGGGCGGCCATGGACTCCACCTGCGAGGGAGAGAGACAGGCAGGGTGAGTGAGAGGGAGAAGAGCCAGAGGAGGAAGGGAAGGAGGAAGGTGGCGCGACGAGGCCGGCCTGAGGTCGAGGTCTGGAGTAGGGCGCTAGGGTACGCTGCTTGGAGCTGCTCCGGTAACCTGCGGCTCGCGGTCGACGGCTGAAACGAGCGCTCCGCTCGGGAAGAACTGCTACTCGATCCACACGAGAGGAGGGCGAGCGGGGAGGCTGGGCATGGTCGGGGTGGCCGGCGTGCTGGAGAGGAGCTCCGGCGAGGTGGTCGGGATCGAGCTACTCCGGCGACGGGGTGCTCGGGGACACAGGGTGACGGCAGCGCAGAACGAAGAAGGCGGCGGAGGCAAGGCGTGGAGCTCCTCGGCTCCGCGGAGGTGCTCTAGCATGAGCAGATTGGTGGGTGGATAGATCGGTGGTGATTGGCCGATTGATGAATTCGAGGAGAAGGAGATGGTTGCAGGTGGTTGGTTCGATCGGATCTGGGAGGATCCCAAGGTGGGAGGCGACCGGTGGATGTCTGGCAGCGGGGACGATACTGATGGGACATACCTCCTAAAGATTAGGGTTGGACTAGTTTATATACGCCTGCGGATTAGGTTAGGGGCTATCCCGTCCCTCCGATCAAAATTAGACGGCCAGGAAAAATAGGCTAGGGAGTACAAAGAAGAAAACGGTGACGTTTTGTAGATGTTTGGGGATGATCCAGATCCAACGGTGACGACAGTCTGGGTCAGGTACGAGACAACTTTCGGACGCGCGCGAGGGGGGCCACGGTCTGACGAGAGAGATTAGGTTGGGCCTGGCGGTAGGTAGTGGGCTGTGTAGATGGTCTCGAGCTGAGAGAAGAGAAGTGAGAGAGGCCCGGCGACTATTTCCGGAGACCGAAAACGTCCGACGTTAGACCGGCTATAATGCCGCTATAGTTATCCGTTGGTGCATCAAACGGACTCCAAATGCGATGAAACTTGATAGGCGGTCTATCTACACTATAGTAAGACCATACGTCAACTTTCATCCCATTCCGAGAACATTTTCCCGGCCACTTATATAAATACTATTTCGGACATGCCGCGGGCGCGTGCAAGTGTGGTTGGGCTCAGAACGGACAACAGATGGAACTGGGGGAACCCAGACGGATGCAAGTTTTGAAAAACATGATGATGCAATGCACATGATGACATGATATGCAATGCATGACACGCAAGCAATGACAAGGCAACAACAGCGAATAACTGCACGACACCTGGCACATCGGTCTCGGGGCGTTACAACACTCCACCACTACGAGAGGATCTCGTCCCGAGATCTAGAATGGCACCGGAGGGACAAACGGAAGAGAAAGAGAAGAGGTAAGACTAAGTTGCTTCTTTGACAAATGAGTGAAACAAAAGAACCTTGAAAAGGTTACACAAATTCGAGAAAAGAATACAACGAAGGTGAACAAGGTCGAAAACACCCCGTTAGAAAAGAGGGACAAAGAACATTTGCGAAAAACCCTAAGGTTGAAGGGAAGATATATATTGAAAACACGCCGGTTAAGGAAGGGGATCAAGGAAGACCAAATTCGAACAACACTCCGGTTGAAAAGTGATACGAGACTAGATAAGATGAAAAGAACTTGAGCAGAGGACATGACACTCCGGTTAAATGGATAAACCGAGGAAAGAACACGGTCCTGACCAAACAAGAAGATGGGTGAAAAGAACAACACCACAATGCCTCTGGAACGAAAGAATAGAAATATAGATAATTGAAATAAAAGAATGGAGAAGAAAATGCCAACTTCTGCCACAAAAGAGCTTGAAAAGGCATCCTCAGGAGAAAAGTCGAAAGGAGTTGTTGCATCAACAACGAAAAGAGTAAGCTTGTAGTGGGCTTATGAAGAACATCTCAAAACTACGAGGTGAAATTCTGCCACTAACGAAAACGATAAATTGGATTGATACGAACAAGGAGACAAGAAGATTCTTTCACCGGGAGGATTAATGAAGAACTTGGAGCATTTATAAGCACCATAGATAGTAACAATCCTTAGGGAATACTTTAGGTGAACTATAACCCAAGATAATTCCAACGAAGAGATTGATGGATTTGAAATACCTCATTCTTAACAACATGTGAATTATGAAACATGAACTCATATTATCAAGACTGACATAACACCACCTCAAAAGATTAGATAGGAAGAACTGCACTCCGGATTACAAGATGAACAATGCTTGAACTCCTCTGAAAGGAATCTCAATGAACACTTCGAGAAGGAGTATCAAACGAAAAGAAAAAGAAGTTGAAAACACAAAGTGAAACCTTGTAATGATTTAGATGGATCTCCGTGATAATTAGATCTTGGAACTCCGGGAAAGAAAGATGAGCTATTGGAACCAAGAATAAGAATAATGAGCCACTCCGGAAAACAGGAATTAAATAAACTCGATGAAACAGTAATAAGAATTACATTATGCGTATCCTTCACCAATTAAAATTGATGACAAGCAATGGAATTGGCATACTACTTATTCTCGTAGAAAAGATCATGACAGATATAGCGCCAACTTGAGAAAGTCTTCAGCAAGTCACCAGTAGGATAGAAAAACAACAAAAGAATTAGTATGACAACCAAGGAAGAGATCTTGAGCGAACCACCATAAAAGTTGAAAAGGACGATGAGAAGAAAAAGAAACACCGGGTAAGAATTAGCAAAATGAACGAAGATGCTTGAGTGAATTTAGATACAAGAGAACGAGGAGATCACGAGCTGAATAGAGATCTCTTGAACGAAGCACTGGTAAGATTGGAGAATGATAACTGAAAGCTGAGAATTAATAAGTCTTTTGAAATGATGGGCTCCGGATGAACAAACTGAAAAGGCTCTTGAATTACTCCGGATGGTTGAAAAGAATTCTCACGATCAAAACAAATACGAGAGGATGACAACAAGCTAGAATTATGAAACTTGAAGAGAATGGAGCAAGATTAAGAGAAAAATCTTCTTCGGTCTTCAAATGACGACGAGAAACACCACCAAGAATTATTGAGGCACACCAGAAGAATCAAAACGAAGAGGTTGAACCAACGATGAAAAGAATTTGGAAGATCTTGGAGAAGACATTTGACTGATGATAACTCATTCTTACGTCAACCTTTAAAAGTAATTTAGGATAGTTCCGGGAAATAAGAAGAGTTAGGTAAAATCCTGGGAAAAGACCTGTGGGTTAGGGCCCACTCAAAAGAAACACCGTTGAAATGATTAAAAAGAGAGGTTACACCGGTTGAATTAAATGACTTGAATGAGATACCAATCTCGAAAGAGCTTGAACGAATGCAGAGTGGAAACACCAATCTTCGAGATATCTTGAGCACTCCGGAACAATTAAATGGCGAGAAGTGAATGAATATGAGGTGCACCGGCATGAGAAGATATTTGAAACAAGGAAAAAGATATGATCAACACCGAAAGCTTGAATTGGTTCCACCGGAGAAGAAAAGAATGAAGAATGACGAACTAGTAGAACATCTCCTTGAGAACCACCGGGTAAGAATATTGACGAAAAAGAATGGAGTGACTTCACATGAGTTGAATGGATACCCGATGAAGAAATCTGGGTCCTCGAAGAAACAAAAAGGGAGGGAGGGTGGGAAAAAGAAAGACAACTTGGAGATGGATGATACGAACGCCGTTGAGAGAGCTGATACTTGATCTTGCAGATGTTGAAATGATCGGATCCACTTGAGGAGAGACACACCGGTTGAAAAGAAATTGAAAAGAGAAACTCAATGATCGAGTAGGATTAGTATTCACATAGGAATATGAGAACACCATTTGGGGAAGGTATGGAATCAACATTTGACTTTGAAGCAACTCGAATACCACAACTCAAAACAACAACAAAGGGATTGGCTTGCAAAATAAGCCGGAACAAACATATGATAGAGATTTCGTCCTAAGTTTTCGTGGTGGGGCCTACACGGGCTCGATCGTACAGCACCATCATGTACAAGGCAGTGCACATGACATACAAAGCGTCCTCGAGTCGGCATAGCCAAGGACTCTTTAAGACACAATGAGACCACTGTAAAACCGACCGTGAATAGGCGGACCACTAGACGTCAAACCCCAATTTCATATCATACATCTGTCGGAAAGATATCCTAAGAGCTACTTGAATTCCCACCTATGAAACTCCCAAAACTTTCCGGTTATGCAATCAGGTGTTGGGGATACAGGGGAAGCATAATATCTCACCCAAACTAGCAAATCCTACATCCAGCTGTATCCATCCTTCAACACATAACCAAGAAACCTTCGGAAATCGTCTACCTCAACCTTCGAAAAGAATCCGTTATACAAGTTATGGCGATACTCCCGAACTCCCGCCCCAGTACTGGGTGGCGTCGAGGTTATCTCACCAATGAACTGCATAAAAGAGATTTTCGATGTCGGCGTACTAAACTCAGGTATTCCAGAACTGCAATGATAAAATTATGACGACAACACCTCGGAGCTCAACTCCCCGGGACACTTCCACTAAACCGCTGACAGGAGGCACCAAGACAATGTTCTCATCATAAAGCCATCGGAACGATTCCAAGATATCCGCGTGATCCTAAATTTTTTTAGTGAAATTTGAGAAGAGAAGAGTCAAAACTCTACGTCAGGATGCCTTACCAGAGCGATGAGGAGACTGTGAAGTAAAAAGAATTCCTAAACTCTCCGATATATAATTCCTAAATGACTCAAAACATTTTTTTCTAGACACAACTCGGCCGCTAAAAACGATCAAGCAATGGGGCTCCTAAGGTCGGGGAAGGCTCTGATTACCAACTTGTAACACCCTCGATGCGACTATAGCTCCCACGTGTCGAGGCACGACTTAGAGATATAATCACATTGAAGGCATATGTCGCAAGTTAGGCAATCTTCACAACATCCCATGTAATATGATAATAAAAAGGGAGATAACATAGTTGGCTTACAGTCGCCACGTCAACCAAGTACATTAATAACATTACATCATCCAAACACTCATGGCCCGACTACGGCACCAAATTAAAAGAGAACCCAACATGCGACACGGTCCCAATCACCCCCAACTAGGCACCACTACTGATCATCGGGAAAGGAAACATAGTAACGTTGATAGTCTTCGTCGAACTCCCACTTGAGCTCATACGTGTCTCCTGGAGCGGAATCATCAGGCCCTGCATCTGGTGTAATAGTAATCTGTGAGCCACAGGGACACAGCAATCTCGCACCCTCGCGATCAAGACTATTTAAGCTTATAGGTATGGCAAGGTAAATATATGGAGCTGCAGCAAGCGACTAGCAAGTATGGTGGCTAACTTATTCGCAAAAGAGAGCGAGAAGAGGAGGCAAAGCACGAGCGAGAAACTAGAGAGCAACCTGCGCAAACATTACTCCAACGCCGTGTCCACTTCCCGGACTCCGCCGAGAAGAGGCCATCAGGGTAACACACTCAGTTGATTCATTTTAATTAAGTTAAGGTTCAAGTTATCTACAACCGGACATTAACAAATTCCCATCTGCCCATAACCGCGGGCACGGCTTTTGAAAGTTCAATCGCTGCAGGGGTGTCCCAACTTAGCCCATCACAAGCTCTCACGGTCAACGAAGGAATAGACCTCCTCCCGAGACATTCCGATCCGACTCGGTATCCCGGTACAACAAGACATTTCGACAGGGTAAAACTAAACCAGCAACACCGCCCGAATGTGCCGACAAATCCCGATAGGAGCTGCACATATCTCTTTCTCAGGGCACACTCAGATGAACACTACGTACAACTAAAACCAACCCTCAAGTTGCCCCGAGGTGGCGCTGCAAGTGGCTCTATTTGGACCAACACTCAAAGGAGCATTGGCCCGGGGGGGTTTAAAATAAGATGACCCTTGAGTCTGCAGAACCCAAGGGAAAGAAAAGCTAGGTGGCAAATGGTAAAACCAAGGTTGGGCATTGCTAGAAAAGCTTTAATCAAGGCGAAATATCAAGGGGTTCCCATTATAACCCAACCGCGTAAGGAACGCAAAATCCGGGAACATAACACCGATATGACAGAAACTAGGGCGGCAAGAGTGGAACAAAACACTAGGCGAGAGGCCGAGCCTTCCACCCTTTACCAAGTATATAGATGCATTAAGATAACAAGGCAATATAATGATATCCCAACAAGTAAATAAAAGATGTTCCCACAAGGAACGGCCTCCAATCTTCACCTGCAACTAGCAACGCTATAAGAGGGGCTGAGCAAAGCGGTAACATAGCCAATCAACGGTTTGCTAGGACAATGGTGGGTTAGAGGTTTGACATGGCAATTTGGGAGGCTTGCAAGCAAGTGGTAGGCATCGTAGCAATGGCATAGCAAAAGAGCGAGCAAACTAGCATAGCAAAGATAGTAGTGATTCGAGGATATGATCATCTTGCCTGAAATCCGGCAAGGAAGAAGAACCAGTCCATGAAGAAGAGAAACGGACGTAGACGAACGGGTCCTCACACACACGACGTTATCGGAACCAACCCGAAGAAGCAACACCGGAAAGAAGCAAACAACATAGTAAACAACCACTACAACAACATGGCACGATGCGCAAACAAGTATGATGCATGTCCGGTTTAATGAAGCATGGCATGGCAAAATGCACAAGCAATTCTACAAATTAAGTGGAGCTCACTATGCAACGAGTTGCATATTGACGAAACACCACTGGACTTATTTAGTTCTCTCTCGTTTAGGAACTCAACAATATTAAATGTTGTTAAACATGGCAAGAGGGTGAAGCAAAGTAAAACTACCTATCTAGTCAAGGTTAAATGAGGCCGGAAGCAACGTAAAACAATTTCGGAAACTCCTCATATGCATATATTAGGTTTGGTACTGATCTGCCCTAAACATAATTTTAGAGTTGTTAGGCATGCAAAACAAGTACACCATGTTAAACTAGGCATTTTTCTACCCCATTTACATATAAAGTTTGTTAAATTCGGAGTTACGGTTATTTAGTTATGAATTAAACCGTTTAGCATGGCATAAGAGTAAATCTACACAAAAAGCAATTTAAACATTTTAACCATGGATGAAAATGAAAAATTATTAAACTACATGAAAAACTAAGCAAGTTTCATATGTAACTTATTTTAATCCGATGCATGGTTATTAAGTTATTATATGCATGAAGATGAGGGTCTTTTCTGTAAAACAGCAGTTTTCTGGAAATTAGCTAAAATTCTCAGCAGGAAAAAAAGGCATCTCGGGCCGAATCTGTTGGCCCAACAACAGAAAAAACAGAGGGGCTTCGGTGGGGTGGCCTCACCATGGGCTTTGGCCCAGCTGGAGAGGAAGGAGGCCGGCCCAGGCGCGTGCGGTCGATCTAGAACCGATCAGCGCGAGCGGCCGAGGCACTCTGCTCGTTTCTGAAGCAGAATGACAGCGGCAGGTTCAGGCTGACGCCGGGATCGGGCAAGGGCGGTGCCGGTCCGGGACGGCGCGGGGTCCAGCCGGCTTGAGGTCCAGGACGGCAGCAGGCGGTGGATCCGGGCGGGGGACGTCCATTCTAGCCGAAGGCGGGGCGTGGAACGAGGTAACGATGAAGCTTCGGGTTCGGGCGGCCATGGACTCCACCTGCGAGAGAGAGAGATAGGCAGGGTGAGTCAGAGGGAGAAGAGCCAGAGGAGGAAGGGAAGGAGGAAGGTGGCGCAACGAGGCCGGCCTGAGGTCGAGGTCTGGAGTAGGGCACTAGGGTATGCTGCTTGGAGCTGCTCCGGTAACCTGCGGCTCACGGTCGACGGCTGAAACGAGCGCTCCGCTCGGGAAGAACTGCTGCTCGATCCACACGAGAGGAGGGCGAGCGGGGAGGCCGGGCATGGTCGGGGTGGCCGGCGTGCTGGAGAGGAACTCCGGCGAGGTGGTCGGGATCAAGCTACTCCGGCGACGGGGTGCTCGGGGACACAGGGTGACGGCAACGCAGAACGAAGAAGGCGGCGGAGGCAAGGCGTGGAGCTCCTCGGCTCCGCGGAGGTGCTCTAGCATGAGCAGATTGGTGGGTGGATAGATCGGTGGTGGTTGGCCGATGGATTAATTCGAGGAGATGGTTGCAGGTGGTTGGTTCGATCGGATCTGGGAGGATCCCAAGGTGGGAGGCGACCGGTGGATGTCTGGCGGCAGTGACGATACTGATGGGACAAACCTCCTAAAGATTAGGGTTGGACTAGTTTATATACGCCTGCGGATTAGGTTAGGGGCTATCCCGTCCCTCCGATCAAAATTACACGGCCAGGAAAAATAGGCTAGGGAGTCCAAAGAAGAAAACGGTGACGTTTTGTAGATGTTTGGGGATGATTCGGATCCAACGGTGACGACAGTCTGGGTCGGGTTCGGGACAACTTTCGGACGCGCGCGAGGGGGGCCAGGTCTGACGAGAGAGATTAGGTTGGGCCTGGCGGTAGGTAGTGGGCTGTGTAGATGGTCTCGAGCTGAGGGAAGAGAAGAGAGAGAGGCCCGGCGACTGTTTCCGGAGACCAAAAACGTCCGACATTAGACCGGCTATAATGCCGCTATAGTTATCCGTTGGTGCGTCAAACGGACTCCAAATGCGATGAAACTTGACATGCGGTCTATCTACACTATAATAAGACCACACGTCAACTTTCATCCCATTCCGAGAACATTTTCCCGGCCACTTATATAAATACTATTTCGGACATGCCGCGGGCGCGTGCAAGTGTGGTTGGGCTCAGAACGGACAACAGATGGAACTGGGGGAACCCGGACGGATGCAAGTTTTGAAAAACATGAGGATGCAATGCACATGATGACATGATATGCAATGCATGACATGCAAGCAATGACAAGGCAACAACAGCGAATAACTGCACGACACCTGGCACATCGGTCTCGGGGCTTTACATGCCTATATAATGATCATTGCCTGGATAAAGTCATGATTATTTGAATTTCTATCAATTGCCCAATAGTAATTTGTTTACCCACTGCTTGCTATTTTTCTCAAGAGAAGCCACTAGTGAAACCTACGGCCCCTAGGTCTATTCTTTAATATATTTGCCTTCACCATCTATTTTATTTGCCTTTTATTTTCAGATCTATTAAATCAAAATTACAAAAATACCTTGCTGCAATTTATTTTATCCGAGATCTATTTATCCTATCTATCATATTTTTATCATGTCCGTTTGCCAATTTTTGTGGCCATTACCCGAAAGGGATTAACACCCCCTTTTAACACGTCAGGTTGCGAGTATTTGTTATTTGTGAAGGTGCTGTCTACGTAGTGTTGCTTGGTTCTCCTACTAGTTCGTTAACCTTTGTCTCATCACTAAGGGAAATACCTACCATTGATGTGCTGCATCATCCCTTCCTGTTTGGGGAAATACCGACGTAGTCTAGCAGATATCAAAAGGAATTTCTATGCCGTGCTGGGCAGGATCAAGTCAAGATAGTCTCCCAGCCACGTGCCAATTTTTGGCATCGTGGCCGGGTACTAGGTTCCTAATCACAAATCTCATCTCCTTGCAAATTCACATTATTTACCATTTGCATCTTGTTTTCCTCTCCCCCACTTCACAACAAATTGTTGTTTTATTCGCTCTCTTTTTCGTTCGCCGTTTTCTAGCCGGATCTGTTTTTGAGTGCAATCTTGTTGTGCAGCCACAATGACTCAAGAGAACACCAAGTTTTGTGATTTATCCAATACCAACAACAATGATTTTATTGGCACTCCGATTGCTCCTCCCGCCACTAGTCCGGAGTCTTGTGATATTAATACAGCTTTGCTGAATCTTGTTATGAAAGATTAATTTTCCAGTACTCCTAATGAGGATGTCACGTCCCATCTTAACACATTCATGGAATTATGCGACATGCAAAAGAAAAAAGATCTGGACAATGATGTAGTGAAGTTCAAATTATTTCCGTTTTCTTTGCAAGCTCATGCTAAAAATTAGTTTTCTTCGTTGCCTCGCCATAGTATAGATTATTGGAATAAGTGCATAGATGCTTTTATTACTAAATATTTTTCACCCGCAAAAATTATATCCTTTAGAACCTAGATTATGAATTTCAAGCAACTTGAACATGAGCATGTTGCACAATCTTGGGAAAGGATGAAAATGATGCTAAGGAATTGCCCAACTCATGGGTTAAATCTTTGGATGATCATACAAAAAATTTATGCGGGGTTGACTTTTGTTTCTCGTAATCTTTTAGATTCCGCCGTGGGTGGTACTTTTACGGAAATTACTTTGGGTGAAGCCACCAAATTGCTTGATAACATTATGGCAAATTATTCACAATGACATACCGAAAGAGCTCCTACTAGTAAAAAAGATAATTCGATTGAATAAATGTTAGGACCCCGATTCCAAGTCACATCGATCTAGCCGTTAACACCTCATATCACATTGCGGCCTCACGCATGATATCCCCATGGGTCTCGCCTTACCATGGCCCGGGACCGTTTCCGCCTTTTGGCTCACGTATATGATAGTGTCGCTAGCATCCATATGACAGAGAACCCGGGCCGACATGGCTAGTCGTGAACCCAAAGCGGCACAGCCCTATGGAGACAGGCATACATGAATCACATCGAGCATGTCGGTCATCAGCGTGTGAATCCGGGCTGTAGCACTGGGCTAACAGGACTCCGGGGAACCCGGGCTGTAGCAGGGTAGGCAGGACTCCGGAAGTCACCGTGTGACAATTCCCCGAAGGGACAGGCATAGGAACGAAGTGAATCACATGCCGGCCAGTCAAGTGTCCTGAGCAGTAGTGCTGGGCTAGCAGGACTCCGGTGAACCGGGCTGTAGTGGACTACTATGGCTCGAGGAGCACTAGACGACATTTCCCCATAAGAAAGGCTGCCAAGGATAAACAACTAGATTGTCGGATCCCACACATACCAAGCATTACAATCATACACACAATATGCTCGATATGTGTAAATACAACATGGCATCACAACAAAACTCTACAACTCAAAGTACTTTATTTCAAGCTCCAGAGAGCCATACATAACATGTTCATACAGGTAGGGGTCACATGACCCGACACTCAAGTCATACAAGCATACCAGCACATGCGGAAGCAAATTAGTCTGAGTACAGACACTAGAAAGAAAGAAGGCTTGACGAAGCCTGTCTATCTACATAGGGCCCTTCATGGCCAGAATCACCACCTGGGTGGCAAGTCACTCATCGACGTCGAGGTCTACATAAAACCCGTCGGAGGGGGAGGTGTTGTCGTCTGAAAACAGTAATTAAAGCAACATGAGTACAAAGGTACTCAGCAAGTCTTACAACAGATCCTACTATACATGCTCATTCTCAAGAAGGTGGTGGAGTTATTGCAGCAAGCCAGCTTGACTCTTGGCTAAGCTATCCTACGGGATACCACTAGTAAAATAGTTTTCGCACACGAGTCCACTAATCACCAACACAATACTCCACCGGGGATCCTCCCTCGTCATCCTATGAGAGGGCCATCCTCGGTACTCACACTTATCTTGAGTCTTTTAGTAGTATCCATTAACTTGTCTATGAACTGTATAGGCAACCAAGTAGTCCTTTACCGCGGAGACGGCTATTCGAATAGTTTTATACCCTGCAGGGGTGTACTTCATCACACATGTTTCCACCACTTAGCGTCTGCACACGACATGTGCTCGGCAGACTTCAAGCGAAAACCGATGTGGGTGTAGACCACGACCTGACTAACCGCACAAGTCTCTAGTCCAGGTTTGTCGCCTATTCAGGTTCCATCCGCAAGGAAATCCGGCCGGGGTGTCCTCAACGGCCCCAAACGATGTGTGCAGGGTTCCCGAGACACCAAACGGGCGACTCGGTACACCGTGCCACGGTGTATCTACCGCATCATAGCCCACCCCTAGGGTCAGCGCTACGCACGGCCACCAACGCATAACCTACAAACACCAGAAACTAGTTGCAACTCCTGCTATGCCTCCTAACGCCGTTTCTGTGCACGCCCGAACTCCGGCCAGGTAAGTTCTCTCCCTCTCTTTTAATTTCTATTTTTCTATTTTTCTGTAGGTTTGTGGCTTTACTAAAAATAGCTAGGCACTTCTAAAAATCCTGAAAATAATCAGAGGCTCTGTTTAGAATATTTCCAACAGCCCACACTTATCTTCAAAATTATTTGAGCATTTAAAATATTTACTAGCATTCAAATGCCCAAATGCAAATTACATATGATTTAATTCAATGACCTTCTATTGACCTAGAAAATTGTGCACCAATTTTGCCAGAGGTTCTAACCCAAGACAAAGAGAGTGAACTTTTTAGAAGGGAATTTCAGGTTCGTTGAAAATATTTTTAGTAAACCTTAGTTGATTCCAGAGGGGTGCTGGGGGTTCTGTCTTCCCCAATTCAAGTTTCTGTTGAAAGGTAGACATGATGCAACATTCTAAAGCATGACTAGCTAGGATGTGACAACTCACCCCCACTCAAATGAATCTCGTCCCGAGATTTAGAATCCGCCGGGAAGAAGGTGGGGTACTCGAGTCAAAGACGGTCCTCCCTTTCCCAAGTAGCTTCTTGCTCGGAATCGTGTGACCATTGAACCGTGAGAAACTTGATATTATGGCGCCGAGTGGTACGCTCGGCTTGATCAAGGATACGAACGGGATATTCCCGATATGACAGGTTATCTTGTAGATCAAGCGTTTCGTGCTCCACTCCACGGATAGGATCCGCGAAGCAACGCTTGAGTTGAGAAACGTGGAAGACATCGTGAACTCTGGAAAGATGCGAACGTAGTTCCAATTGGTAGGCAACTTCTCCTCGTTTGGGAAGAATGCGAAAGGGTCCAATATAACGAGGAGCCAACTTGCCCTTGATACTGAATCAATGGGTTCCCTTTAAAGGTGTAACCCGAAGGTAAGCCTTCTCGCCAACTTCATAAGACATAGGCTTATGCTTGCGGTCATATTGACTCTTTTGGCGAGATTGGGCCATTTTCAATTTCTCACGAATAACGCGAACCTGCTCTTCTGCTTCCTGGATCATATCCGGGCCAAAGAGTTGTCTTTCCCCGGTTTCTGACCAGTTAAGAGGCGTTCGACATTTTCGTCCATAGAGAACTTCGAAAGGAGCTTTGCCCAAGCTAGCTTGATAACTATTGTTATAAGCAAACTCCGCGAATGGAAGGCATTTCTCCCAACCCATTCCGAATGAGATGACAGAAGCTCGGAGCATATCTTCCAGAATTTGATTGACTTGCTCTACTTGACCACTTGATTAAGGATGGAAGGCGGTGCTAAAAGAGAGACGAGTTCCCATAGCATTTTGGAAACTTCCCCAAAATCGAGAGGTGAAGAGACTCCCACGATCTGAGTTAATTTCCAATGGGACACCATGAAGAGACACTATTCAGGAGATTTATAAATCAGCTAGCTGGCTAGCGGTGATACTCTCACGAACAGGTAGGAAATGGGCTACTTTGGAAAGACGGTCGATCACGACGAAGATGGCATTATTCCCTCTCTTGGTCCTGGGAAACCCAGTAATGAAATCCATACTGATTTTATCCCATTTCCACTCAGGAATAGCCGAAGGTTGAAGGGTGCCAGCAGGCCGTTGATGCTCTGCTTTAACACGATGACAGATGTCGCAGCTAGCAATGTATTGAGAAATTTCTCTCTTCATCCTAGTCCACCAAAACCTCTGGCGTAGGTCTTGATACATTTTGGTACTACCGGGATGAATGGTGAGAGAGGATTCATGAGCTTCCTTAAGAATCAACTGGCGTAAATGTTGTTTCTTGGGAACCACCAAGCGGTTCTCGAAGAAGACAACACCTCGCTCATCCATGGAAAAACATTTAGCAACTCCGCTAGCAATGTTTTCCTTAATCCGGGATATGCCCTTATCACGTTTCTGGGCAGTTATGATTTGATCCATAAGGTTAGGCTTCGCCACCAGGGTGGATAGGAATCCTCGAGGAACAATGTGAAGATTAAGCTTACGAAATTCCTTATGGAGAAGTGGTTGACTTTGTTGTAACATCAGGTTGTTACGATAAGATTTACGACTTAGCGCATCAGCCATGACATTGGCTTTGCCCGGGGTGTAAGTTATTCCTAAGTCGTAGTCCGAGATCAACTCGACCCAACGTCGTTGCCTAAGATTCAAATCCGGTTGGGTGAAGATATATTTCAAACTTTGGTGATCGGTGAAAATCTCGCAACGATTACAGAGGAGGTAATGTCGCCAAGTTTTAAGTGCATGGACTACAGCTGCAAGCTCTAGATCATGTGTGGGATAATTTTCCTCATGTGGGTGTAATTGCTGTGAAGCATAGGCAATTACCTGACGATCTTGCATGAGTATGCGACCTAGTCCTTGTCGCGAGGCGTCGCAATAGATAATAAAGTCCTTGGAGAAATCTGGTGGTACCAGTACTGGAGCAGATGTCAGGCGTCTTTTCAGTTCCTGAAAGCTGAACTCGCACTGTGGAGTCCACTTGAACTTTTTATCTTTCTTGAGGAGTTCAGTTAGAGGTTTAGCAACCTTGGAGAAATTCTCGACGAAGCGGCGGCAATAGCTCGCTAAGCCAAGGAAGCTCCGAACTTGCTTGACCGTCTCAGGTGGAGTCCAATCAAGGACGGCTTGAACTCGCTCGGGATTGACAACAATACCCTTACCAGAGATTACATGGCCTAGATAGGTCACTTCTGGCAACCAAAATTCACACTTGGAGAATTTGGCATAAAGGCGATGCTCTCAAAGTTTCGTCAATACCAGCCTTAGATGTTCGGCATGTTCCTCTTCATTCTTGGAGTAGATGAGTATGTCATCGAGGTATACTACGACGAATTTATCCAAATACTCCATGAAGACCAAGTTCATTAACCGAGAGAAGGTGGCTGGGGCATTGGTTAAACCGAAGGACATAATAGTGTACTCGTATTGGCCATAACGAGTAACAAAGGCCGTTTTGGGAATGTCCCCATTTCTGATTTTGATTTAATGGTAGCCCAACCTCAAATCCATCTTCAAA
The DNA here is from genome assembly GCF_056163025.1 of Triticum urartu. Lineage (NCBI taxonomy): Eukaryota > Viridiplantae > Streptophyta > Magnoliopsida > Poales > Poaceae > Triticum > Triticum urartu. The sequence continues at coordinate 167,893,606 of NC_141873.1, read as the reverse complement.
AAGACTGAGGATCCAGCGAGCTGGTCATACAGATCGTTGATCCCGGGAAGCGGATACTTGTTCTTGATAGTGACCAAGTTGACAGTTCGGTAATCTACAACCATCCGATCCGTTCCATCCTTCTTTTTGACAAAGAGGAAGGGGCAAGCCCAAGGAGAGGAACTAGGACGGATGAAACCCTTTCAAGGACTCATCGAGTTGGTTCTTAAGCTCGGCTAGTTCTAAGGGTGCCATCTTATAGGGTCTTCTAGAAATTGGAACGGTTCCTGGAACAAGATCTATCACAAACTCGACATCCTTGTCAGGTGGAACACCTGGCAGTTCTTCTGGAAAGACATCCGGAAAGTCCCGGACTACCAGAATATCTTCAAGATCTGGAAGGGGGTTGGCATTTAGGGAGTAAAGCTGGTGTTTGGCCATTCGAGTTAAGACATTGACTGTCTTGCCCGATGGGTGAGTAAGTTCAACGATTCTAGTGGCACAATCAATCTTAGCATAATGAGCTGACATCCAGTCCATACCCAAGATGATGTTTATGTCCGAGGACTTGAGAGCTATTAAAGATGCAAGGAAGACAAGTCTATCGACAAGAATTTCATTCCCATGGCTTACTCTAGAAGTTTGCCATTTGGAACCCGGAGTTTGAATTACCATGGAAGTGGGCATGTCACAGAATGTCATGTTCTGAAATCGAGCATAGCTCTCAGATATGAATGAATGAGATGCTCCAGTATCGAAAAGAACAGATGTCGGATGGCAATTAACAAGGAGCGTACCAAGGACGACGTTAGGATCCTCATGAGCCTCCTCGCCTGAGACATAGTTGACATGGCCACGTGCAGTGGTGACCGGCTTGGCGTAGAATGTCTTTCCCGCTGGCTTACCACGACCAACAGACTTTCCAGACTGACTGGGGTTGTTGTTCTAGGGACACTCTCCACTATAGTGACCCGGCTCTCCACACTTGAAACATGTCACAACATTGGGGCGTGGAGCAGCATTAGCAGCAGGGCCACCATAGGGCTTGGGCGGTGCAAACTGCTGGTTGGGACGAGGCGCCTCAAAGGATGGCCTCGGAATGAACCTGGGTGGCAGTGCCGTGCTTGGAATCCACACCCGGCACTTCTGAGATCCAGGGCCGGATGAAGAGCCAAAATCACGAGAGTGCTTGTGTGAAGCGTCATAGTCAGACTGGCCTGTCTCAGCACTGATGGCTTTATTGACCAACTTCTGAAAGGAGGTGCACTCGTGCAGACGAAGATCGTGGCGAAGCTCAGGGCTAAGTCCCTTGCGGAACCTTGCCTGCTTCTTAGCGTCGGTGGATACCTCTTCAGGAGCATATCATGCCAGATTCCCAAATTCACGACTATATGCATCCACAGTCAGTCTTCCTTGGGTGAAATTGCAGAACTCTTCCCTCTTGCGATCTATGAGACCTTCCGGGATGTGATGCTCACGGAAAGCCTCACTGAATTCTTCCCAAGTAGTGATTTGGCCGACCGGGCGCATAGCTTCAAAATTTTCCCACCAAAGGCTAGCAGGGCCTTCGAGGTGATAGGCAGCATAAGTAACCTTATCAGCTTCGGCTACGTTGGCAGAACGTAGCTTGTGGGTGATGCTGCGAAGCCAGTCATCCGCGTCGAGGGGCTCGACGGAGTGGTCAAACTTTGGTGGGTACAACTTGATGAAGTCATTGATTGACACCAAGTCAATTTGCTGATGGCGTGTAGTGTTCTGCTCAATCCGCTCCAGCAAGCGGTTAGTCTCACACTTGTTTCTTTCCGCCTCCAGCATCACTTCGGCCAGAGAAGGCGGGTGAGGCAGATTTTCACCCCTAACTGCACAGGCTTCCCCCTGCTCTGGGGCAGCAGGGTTGCTGCGGGTGTTGACCATCCTAGGAGAAATCAATACAACGGTTTAGATAAGGATGGCACAACTTAGCAACGAAGTGCCGAATGCAATGGATAACACAGAATGCAGAGATGTTCATCCGTATGACATGGTAATATAGAACTGCCATATATATACCAACGATCATACACACCATACATAGTTTAGTACAAGCCCAGGCTACAGTACAACTATGATGAAAGACGTTACATCTCATCTGAGGCATTCCAAGCTCCTATACATTATTTTTCTACACCTCCGGAATTGATTACACACTAAGTCATATTCCACAAGCCACACAGGACAGTGGAAATACAACTATTACAATACTAGTGATACTACTACTAACTCAGACGGCTCCGTAGTAGTCCTCATAGAAGTCACCTCCATAGCCTGGAAGTTCAACGTGATGATCCGAGAACAGACGGTCCTGAGGAGCTTGTGGACCATAGGGGCTAGGATGAGGTCTTGGACCAACAAACGGTGGCCTGCGGGGACCACAGGGTGGGGTGATGCCTCCCACATCACGCCAATCCACCATGTCTGGCAGAGCAGATCTCACAGGATACAGATCCCTTGTATCCATACGTCCAACTTGCACAGCAGGTGCAAACCGAGTCAAAGTGGCCCAATGATCAGCACGGGTGCTGAAAAGCTCCAGTCTCAAGGCCCGATTCTCTCGGTCCTTATCCTCGAGCATCTCGGTAGTGGTGCGAGTTAGTGGGTCCTCACGTGTGGAGTCAGCATAGATAGCCTGGAGATACCCTTGCGCTCCCGGAAGTGAAGCTGGCATATAACGGAAGTCGGTTTTCCGAAGCAGGCCAGTCCGGACTCGCATGATGGTCATCATGAAATAGGCAGAATCCTGCACAGCCATCTCAACAGTAACCCCGAGTCCATGGGAACAGTGGAGGGGCTCGGTAGATCCAGGATAAGAAGTAAATATCCTGACGGTGCAGAAATATTGGCTTTGATTAAAGTCTCGGAATTGCTCTTCGATAGTGTATTAGGGATACCAACGGTAACCCATCTCGATCATTACCCGGACTAACATAGTAGTATGACCGGGCACATCGAGGCACCGGGTCAGGCGAACCACTTGGTTTTGAGCACGAGTGGCCATCTGAAAGCACAACCACAATGCAAATACATTAGAATTTCTAGGGAAAATTGGACAGCATAACAGCTGTAAATGCTCAGAAAAAGATTTGAGACATCCACTATAGTTTGCAATACCACTCAACAACATCATATAAAGGTTCTGATTCAACTGGCAACATACTCAAAGTGGTAGAAACTGAACTGAGGCTGGTAACCAACAATACTATAAGTTACTACGGATTAGTAACACGTGAACCTGACAGAAGAAGAGAGCCTAGTCCTTAACCCACGTTGAATGAGAAGAGAATGTCTCAGATCAGAGGGCATAAGGTAAAGGAGTAAAAAGAGCCTTACGTTCCCTCCCACAATCAATTCCCCTACATATAACTAAAGCATTTCTAGACTCGACATCGACCAGTTTGGCTCAACGAACCTACAGGAAGTCCGGCTCTGATACCAACGCTGTCAGGACCCCGATTCCAAGTCACATCGATCTAGCCGGTAACACCTCATATCACATTGCGGCCTCACGCACGGTATCCCCACGGGTGTCGCCTTACCATGGCCCGGGACCGTTTGCGCCTTTTGGCTCACGTATATGATAGTGTCGCTAGCATCCATATGACAGAGAACCCGGGCCAACATGGCTAGTCGTGAACCCAAAGCGGCACAGACCTATGGAGACAGGCATACATGAATCACATCAAGCATGTCGGTCATCAGCGTGTGAATCCGGGCTGTAGCAGGCTAGGCAGGACTCCGGAAGTCAAGTTGTGACATTTCCCCGAAGGGACAGACATAGGAACGAAGTGAATCACATGTCGGCCAGTCAAGTGTCCTGAGCAGTAGTGCTAGGCTAGCAGGACTCTGGTGAACCGGGCTGTAGCGGACTACTATGGCTTGAGGAGCACTAGACTACATTTCCCCATAAGAAAGGCTGCCAAGGATAAACAACTAGATTGTCGGATCCCACACATACCAAGCATTTCAATCATACACACAATATGCTCGATATGTGCAAATACAACATGGCATCACAACAAAACTCTACAACTCAAGTACTTTATTTAAAGGCTCCAGAGAGCCATACATAACAAGTTCATAAAGGTAGGGGTCACATGACCCGACACTCAAGTCATACAAGCATACAAGAACATGTGGAAGCAAATAGTCAGAGTAGAGACACTAGAAAGAAAGAAGGCTTCTCGAAGCCTTTCTATCTACATAAGCCCCTCCATGGCCAGGATCACCACCTGGGTGGCAAGTCACTCATCGACGTCGAGATCTACATAAAACCCATCGGAGGGGACGGTGTTGTCGTCTGAAAATGGTAATTAAGCAAACATGAGTACAATGGTACTGAGCAAGTCTTGCATTAGAACCTACTATACATGCTCATTCTCAAGAAGGTGGTGGAGTTATTGCAGCAAGCCAGCTTTGACTCTTGGCTAAGCTATCCTACGGGACACCACTAGTAAAATAGTTTTCGCACACGAGTCCACTAATCACCAACACAATACTCCATCGGGGATCCTCCTCATTATCCTACGAGAGGGCCATCCTCGGTACTCACACTTATCTTGAGTCTTTTAGTAGTATCCATTAACTTGTCTATGAACTGTATAGGCAACCAAGTAGTCCTTTACCGCTGACGCGGCTATTCTAATAGTTTTATACCCTCCAGGGGTGTACTTCATCACACATGTTTCCACCACATAGCGTTTGCACACGACATGTGCTTGGCAGACTTCAAGCGAAAACAGACATGGGTGTAGACCACGACCTGACTAACCGCACAAGTCTCTAGTCTAGGTTTATCGCCTATTCAGGTTCCATCCTCAAGGAAATCCGGCCGGGGTGTCCTCAACGGCCCCGAACGATGTGTGCAGGGTTCCCGAGACACCAAACAGGCGAATCGGTACACCGTGCCACGATGTATCTACCGCATCATAGCCCACCCCTAGGGTCAGCGCTACGCACGGCCGCCAACAGATAACCTACAAACACCAGAAACTAGTTGCAACTCCTGGATAGAAGACGAGAGGGGTCACTAAGTCGAGCGGGGTCATATTTCAGGGCCAATGTGTGGTAGTAGCTGAATCTTAAATCACGCATACAGATCTCAGTTCTTATGGACGGCCTCAATGAAACAACCCACCATGTACTCCTACATGGCCTCTCACCGATACCTTTACCAAAACATGTTCAACACATCCTTCACATTACCGACATAATCATTTCACTCTAGCCCATCAACCAGATGAACCAGACCTGACACAACTCTAAGCATAGCAGACATAGCAAGGTAGGAAACACATACATGGCTCAATCAACTCCTAGACATGCTAGTGGGTTTCATCTAATTACTGTGGCAATGACAGATCATGCAGAGGATAAGGTTCAACTACCGTAGCACACAGCAGTTTGAAGCGTTGTTGTCTTAATTCAGTAAATGAGAGCAGAGGCGAGAACATGGGATTGTATCGATATGATCAATGGGGCTGCTTGCCTGATGTAGTGGTAGTAGGGTACTTCCCTTCAGACGGATATTCGGGGTTATCCTCGGAGGCAGAACCTACCACGAAAGACACACCAAACATAATCAACACATGACAATATGCACCAATATGATGCATGCTATGACATGGCAAAATGAATGTGTCTTGGCCTAATGCAAGCTAAAACAGAAAGGAATGAACCCATTACCAAGGTTAACTTGTTTTGCTTAAACAGCAAGGTTAACTTGTTTTTTCATGCATGAAACCATTACCAATGGATAGATTGAATTTTTCTGATCAAAATTCATAGCCATATTAGTGCATTATCTTATTTTGCTTAAACAGCAAGGTTAACTTGTTTTTTCATGCATGAAACCATTACCAATGGATAGATTGAATTTTTCTGATCAAAATTCATATATAAATCTTTTCATTTGGAGTTACAGATTAATTATTATGATTTTTTTAAAGTTGCAACAATTTATGGAATTCTCTATATAAAAATAAATCCAGAAATTAGTTATTGCGTCAGCAGTGCGTCAGGGTGACGTCAGTGGTCATCGGGGACGTCCAGGTCAACCTGACCAGTGGGTACCGCGTGTCAGCAGTTATTTAAACTAACTAAATTTAGTTAAAACTAATATGGGTTAATTAGCAGAGGGGGGGCGCACTTGTCATAGACTCAGGGGAGTCAACCTGGGCCCACCCAGTCAAGGTCAACGGGTCAAACCTGCCGGCGTTAAGCCGCCGGCGACGACAGACGCGGCGGAGGGCGTCGGGATTCTTGCTCCGGCGACCAAATGGCCGGCGGAGGGCATCTACGTGCTGCTGGTGAACTCGTGCGCCGAGTGGAGCAAGCGGTGTGTGTGGGGGTGGCCGAAGATGATGCCGGCGCCGAGCCAAGCGGCGGCCGGAGTTCGGGCATGCACGAAAATAGCGTTAGGAGGCACGGCAGGGGGCGCAGAGGGGTGCTACGGCCTCCTGGGGGTGCAGTGAGTGTGTTGGACACGGTGGTGTGGCCGGTGGTTGGCCGGAGACACGTCGGCGACGAGCTCGGCGGTGGCGCGTGCGGTGAAGCTTCATGTAGTTGGTACGGTGCACGAGAAGGCAAACAGAGAGGATGGGGAGGTAGCTGAGCTCACGGCGGTCACGTAGGGATGGACGGCGCAGTCGGGGACGAGCTGATGCGGTGGCGATGACGAAGAGGATCTCCGGCGATGGCGGAGTCGGGCGACGTTGTTGCAGAGGCTGCGGGGCAAGCGAGCGCTCGGGGCTCGGCTTGCTCGAAGGAGTGGAGGGCGGCGGAGCTTCTGGACACGGTGGCTTGGCGTGGGGACGACGGAGGGCGCGACTACGGCGGCGGTGCGGCGGAGGTGCGTCGGCCATGGTGCGGGAGAGCGAGGGAGAGAGGCAGGGGGCGAGTGAGGTGTCCGCGGGGTCGGGGCGGCGACATGGAGCCTATCCAGTGTCCAAGCGCGCGACGCGGCAAGCTGCTGGCGTCGTGGCGAGCTCGCGCTCGCCGGCGTCAGCTCTCTGCCTGCCTGGAGGGGACGAAGCAGCTGGCTGGCATGGGCCAGCACAGCGCTGGGCCGCCAGGTGGGTCGGCTGATGGGCTACGGCCAGGTAAGTTCTCTCCCTCTCTTTTAATTTCTGTTTTTCTATTTTTCTGTAGGTTCGTGGCTTTATTAAAAATAGCTAGGCACTTCTAAAAATCCTAAAAATAATCAGAGGCCCTGTTTAGAATATTTCCAACAGCCCACACTTATCTTCAGAATTATTTGAGCATTTAAAATATTTACTAGCATTCAAATGCCCAAATGCAAATTACATATGATTTAATCCAATGACCTTCTGTTGACCTAGAAAATTGTGCACCAATTTTGCCAGAGGTTCTATCCCAAGACAAAGAGAGTGAACTTTTTATAAGGGCCTTTCAGGTTCATTGAAAATATTTTTAGTAAACCTTAGTTGATTCCAGAGGGGGTGCTGGGGGTTCTGTCTTCCCCAATTCAAGTTTCTGATGAAAGGTAGACATGATGCAACATTCTAAAGCATGACTAGCTAGGATGTGACAATAAATTTCTTCTTTGAGTGAAAAAGTTGATGCTCTTATGAAATTGGTTGTTAGTAAAAGTGCTCCTATTGATTTTAATTATGTGCCTTTGTCCACTTTGATTGAGAAAAATAGTGATGTCATAGATGTGAATTTTATCTCGCGAAACAATTTCAATAACAATGATTATAGAGGTAATTTTAATCCTAGGTCTTTTCATAGTAATTCCTCTAATAATTATGGTAATTCCTATGTTAATCCTTCTCATAATAATAATATGAACACCTCTGATCTTGAGAATAATATTAAATAATTTATCAACATGCAAAAAGTTATCAATGCTACAATGGAAGAAAAGTTGAATAAGATTGATGATTTGTCTAGAAGTATTGATAGCATTTCTCATGATGTGGAAAATATCAAGATGAAAATTTTTGTCCCTAAAGTAGAATAATCAATCAAAGCTTTATATGTTTCTATGGATGAAAGTACGAAAAGAACCGCTATGCTTAGAGCTGGAAGAGAATTTTTAGAAAAACATTTTCTAGTTATTGCTTTAATAAAAGTGATGAAGATCTTAAAATGATTGGTGTTTATTTTATTGATTCATTGTTTAGTAAAATTAAGGTTGATGATAAAGGGATTGGTGAAGAGTCAACTAGCTAGAAGGCGTCCCAATAATTCGGAGGGTGAAATTCTTATTGAGAAAATTGATAAAAGTGGGTTTGAAGAGGTCAAAACTTTAACTAGTGATGTGCCCACTCTATTTGATTACAAAGACTTTAAGTATGATAGTTTCTCTTTGATTGATTGTATTTCTTTATTGCAATCCGTGATGAATTCGCCCCATGCTTATGAACAAAATAAAGCTTTTACTAAACATACTGTTGATGCTTTGATGAAAGCTTTGGAAGAAAAATTGGAATTAGAAGTTTCAATTCCTAGAAAATTACATGATGAGTGGGAACCTACGATCATAGTAAAGATTAAAAATGATGAGTGTTTTTATTTATGTGACTTGGGTTCTAGTGTTTTGGCAATTTCGAAATATTTATGTGATGTGCTTGGTCTTACTGATATTGAAGAGTGCTCTTTAAATTTGCACTTGGCGGATTCTACTATTAAAAAGCCTATGAGAAGAATTAATGATGTTCTTATTCTTGCAAATAGGAATTATATGCCCAAAGATTTTATTGTTCTTGATATTGATTGCAATCTGTCTTGTCCAATTATTCTTGGTAGACCGTTTTTACACACTATCAGTGTCACAGCCCTAGCTTAGTCTTGCCTATCCTTGCATAACCTCCATGCATCATGTTTACTTTTTCTCAGAAACTTGAAATGGGGATGTTCAAACCCTAGCACCACATGGATTTCAAATAGGTTCAACTAAAGTCATTTTCAATGAACCCAAAAATGCCCTTTGAAAATGTTCATGATTTCTGATAAGGGTGAAAACCTCTGCTAAAAATGATGAACATATTTCTAGGTCATTCTTGGATTTTTGAATTAATTCATATTGTATTTGACTTTGGGCATTTAAATACTATAAATAAATTAAATGCTCAGATAATGCTGAAATTAAATGTGGGCCACTAGAATAATCTAGAGAGTGTCCACAAATTATTTGAGCATTTTACAAAATGCTTTAGTATTTTTACTAAAGCCAAAACAGCAGCAGAAAAATAGAAAACAGAAGAAAAATAGAATAGGAAGGAAACTCACCTAACTTACCTGGCAGCCCATCCGTAGCCCAACACTGTGCAGCCCAGCAGCAGCCCGGCCCACCACAGCCGCCACCGTCTTCAACCTCCTGTCAGTAGGCAGGAGGGCGTGTGCCCGATGCGCGCGCGCACACGCCGGCCACCTCCCGCTTGCCTGCACGCCGCTGGATCCACCCTAGGGCGCCACACACCCTCCCTCGACCCTCTGCACTTCCTTCCTCCTCGCAGCTCTCTCCCCTCCCCTTGCTCTCCCGAAGCCGAGCGGAGCTCGTCGCCGCCGTACGCCGTAGACGCGGCCTCCGTGCTCCCCTCACCTCCCCGACGTGTCCACGAGCATCGCCACGCCTCCCTCGTCCTCTCCGTCCGGCCACGCCTCGCTAGAGGCCCTGCATTGACGCCATCTTTATCGTCTTCGTCGCCGGCCACCGGAGATGCCTCTCGCCGCCCCGCTCGCTCCGGTGCTTCCCCGAGCACGCCGAGGCCACCTCTGCATCCACCGTGAGCCCCTGCCCCTAACCCCCTCCTCTACGCCTCGGTTGCGCCCCCTAGCCGCCATCTCCACCGAGCCCGAGCACTCTGCTCCGCCGGCGACGCCGTCGACGTGGCCACAGCCACGCGGGCTCGAAACCGAGCATGTCACCGTGTTTGCCACACTCCCAAGAGGCCGTAGCCTCTCTCCACGCCCCTGTTATGCATCCCAGCGCCGAACCCGAGCACACCCGATCTCTGGCCACCGCCGCGAGCTCCGTTCCGGCGAGCTCCGGCGCCCCCACGGCCACCCACCTACCTCCCTGGATGCGGGCGAGTCCGGGCTACGCCCCGATGCCCTTAGCCACCGCCCCCATCGCCTTTAGCACAAGTCCGGCGCGTTGCCGCCGTGGGTTTGGTCGCCGCCGGCCAACTCCGGTGACAGCCGACGTGGCGGGGTCATTAGTGCTAATCCCCGCCAGCTGGACCTCAGTTAGTCACTGACAGCGGGCCCCACAGTGGGTCAAAGCCCAGTTAGCGTCGGGTTTGACCCGAGGTTGACCTCTGTTTGACCCTTGAGTCACTGACATGCGGGCCTCACCCGGCTAACCCAGTTAGTTAGAGCTAAACTTAATTAAGTTAGTTTAGTTAGTCACTGACCAGTGGGCCTAGTGTTGTTTAGTTAGTCTAGTTAACCCAAATAGTTAACTGTGATACTGACTAGTGGGGCCCAGCCGTCAGGTTTGACCTGTACAGCCCTGTTGACATGGTGATGCCAGCATGATGCAATGCTGACGCAGTTAATCATTTTCTGGATTTAAAATAATTCAGAAATTCCAGAAAATGCCCAAAACTTCGAAAAATCATAGAAATTCAACCATAACTCCAAATGAAATAAATTATATATGAAAAATTATCAGAAAAATTCAAGGAATCCATCTGTACGATTTTCATGCCTGTTAGAACAACTTAAGGCCACCGTTTAGGAAAAATCAAATGAATGGTATTTAAATAACCACATGTGGAGTTTGAATTTGAACTTGGGTTCAAACCAACTTCATTTAATTGCGTTGCTAGTTGCATTAGCTCAATCAACAACATATTGCCATGTCATTGTCATGAATCATGTTGTGCATTGCATTGATTGTGTTCCTTCTCTGTTACCGGTGGTTGTCCCCTCTCGATAGACGTTGTACAGACGCTGTGATCGTTGACACTGATGAAGACCCAATGATATCTTCAGAAGTGCCAGGCAAGCAAAACCCCCTTGTTCATTCCGATACAACCCCACTCCCTCGCTCCTGCTCTCTTTTACTGCATTAGGACAACAACGATTCATCTGTTACTTCTTGCGGTAGTTGAACCCCTTATCCACTGCATGACCTGTCATTGCCACAGTAAATAGATGAAACCCACTAGCATGAGTAGGAGTTGTTTGAGCCCTGATGTGCCTACTCATTCATGTTTGCTTGTCATGCCTGCTATTGCTTAGAGTTGTGTCAGGTCTGATTCATCGGGGATGAATTGGAAAGTTGTGAACATGTCCTACTGTGTGTGAGCTAAGTGTGTGAACACGATTTGGTAAAGGTAGCGGTGAGAGGCCATGTAGGAGTACATGGTGGGTTGTCTCATTGCAGCCGTCCTCAGGAACCGAGTTTTGTGTCTGTGATCCATGAACAGCTACTACCACTCATTGGGATCCTTAACTGACCCTCTCGGCTTCTTAATCACCCTAGTACTCTGTCCAGGAGTTGCAACTAGTTTCTGGTGTTTGTAGGTTATGTGTTGGTGGCCGTGCGTAGCGCTGACCCTAGGGGTGGGCTATGATGCGGTAGATACACCGTGGCCGGGCATGCCGGGCGCCCGTTTGGTGTCTCGGAACCCTGTACACATCGTTCGGGGCCGTATGTGGAAACCTCAGCCGGACCCCCTGCGGATGGAACCTGGATAGGCGATAAACCTGGACTAGAGACTTGAGTGTTTGGGTAGGCCGTGGCCGATACCCTCGTTGGGCTTCTGCTTGAAGGTTGCCGAGTACAAGTCGTGTAAACGACGGTAAGTGGTGGGAGCGTGTGTGAAGAAGTACACCCCTGTAGGGTTATCATTATCTATTCGAATAGCCGGATTCCTCGGATATGGAAACTTGGACCCCTTGCATAGTTCATAGACAAGTGAAAGTGGATACTCTAAAACTCACAAGATAAGTGTGAGTGCTATGGATGGCCTTCTCGTAGGGAGACGGGAGCGGTTCCATAGTGGTGTATTTGAATGGTGAATATGTGGACTCGTGTGCGCCACCTCAAAAGAGTTGCTTGCAATCGTAGTTCAGGTTAGCCACTGAGTCAAAGCTGGCTTGCTGCAGTTAAACTCCACCACCCCCTTGTTGATAACGATGCATATGTAGCTAGTTCTGATGTAAGTCTTGCTGAGTACCTTTGTACTCATGTTTGCTTAATTTATGTTTTGCAGAGAGAGACTTCAGTCTCGCTAGTAGTCCCGCGTGGACTTCGACGTTAGCTTGATACCTCAGCTACGATCTTGTGCCCTCGGCAGGATCTGGTAGATAGTCAGGCTTCTTAGCCTTTTTCCATTTGTAGATGTCTGTACTCAGACATGTTAAGCTTCCGCACGTGCTTGATTTGTATGCTGTGATTGTTGAGTCATGAGACCCATGTTTGTAATATCTCGGTCCTCGGAGCCTAAGGAATAAATACTTGAGTTGTAGAGTTATGTTGTGATGCCATGTTGTATTTACACATATCGAGCATATTCTGTGTATGATTGAAATGCTTGGTATGTGTGGGATCCGACAATCTAGTTGTTTATCCTTGGCAGCCTCTCTTATGGGGAAATGTAGTCTAGTGCTTCCATGAGCCATAGTAGTCCGCTACAGCCCGGTTCACCGGAGTCCTGCTAGCCCAGCACTACTGCTCAGGACACTTGACTGGCCGGCATGTGTTTCACTTCGTTCCTGTGTCTGCCCTTCGGGGAAATGTCACGCGGTGACATCCGGAGTCCTGCCTAGCCTACTACAGCCCGGGTTCCCGGAGTCCTATTAGCCTAGTGCTACAGCCCGGATTCACACGCTGCTGACCGACATGCTCGATGTGATTCACATATGCCTGTCCCCATAGGTTAGTGCCGCTTTGGGTTCACGACTAGCCATGTCGGCCCGGATTCTCCGTCATATGGATGCTAGCGACACTATCATATACGTGAGCCAAAAGGCGCAAACGGTCCCGGGCCATGGTAAGGCGACACCCGTGGGAATACCGTGAGTGAGGCCGCAAAGTGATATGAGGTGTTACCGGCTAGATCGATGTGACTTGGAATCGGGGTCCTGACAATCAGTGCCGTGATTAATATGAAAGAAGGCAATATTAAGTTCCAATTTTCACTAAGGAAGGATATGGAACACTTCCCTAGAACAAGAATTAGGCCACCATATGAATCAATCATGAGGGCATCTTATGGATCTCGAACCAAGGATGATAATACTTAGATCCTTGCTTTATGCCTAGCTAGGGGCGTGAAACAATAGCGCTTGTTGGGAGGCAACCCAATGAATAAAACTTATTTTTTTTCTTTTGATTCCTATTCTTGAGTGTTAGCAAAATTATGGTAGTGTTATGATTTTCTTTTTTGTGTTTTAGTTAGTGTTTGTGCCAAGCAAATCCTTTAGGATCTTCTTGGGTGATAGTTGACTTGATCTTGTTGAAAAACAGAAACTTTTGCGCTCACAAAAATAGTTTTCGTTTTTAACCAGATAATGATAAAATACCAATTATTTTTGCAGAAGATTAATATATAAATTGCTCATGTCTTCCTAATTTTTCAAAAAAAATTGGAGTTACAGAAGGATTAGAAACATCCAGATTGCTACAGGCTGTTCTGTTTTTGACAGATTCTATTTTCTTTGCGTTGTGTGCTTGTTTTGATGATTCTATGGTTTTATTTGAGGTGTTTTTGCCATAGAAAAGTTGGAAAACAGTAGATATAATGCAAGAATAAAATATGAGTTGGTTTGCAACAGAACTTATAGTAGTGATTTATTTTCTTCTAGTAATGGATCTCACAAAGGTTTTGTTGAGTTTTGTTTGATTGAAGTTTTCAAGTTTGGGGTTATCTTACGATGGATGAAGGAATAAGGAGAAAAAAGAGCCTAATATTGGGAATGCCCATCGAATCCCAAGATATTATCCAAAGAGAAGCAAGCAAATAAGCTTGGGGATGCCCGAAGTGTCATCCCCTCTTTCTTCTAACGACCATCGGTATTTTACTCGAAGCTATATTTTAATTCATCACATACTATGAGTTTTGCTTGGAGCGTCTTCTATGATATGAGTCATTGCTTGTTTTGTTTTGTGTTCTTAGTCATGAATCCTTGCTGGGCACACTTGTTTGAGAGAGCCAAAATTATGCCATAACTTGTTAGAATTGCTCTTTATACTTCAGTTAAATTTTTATGAGCTATGGAATTTCTCTAGTGCTTCACTTATATCTTTTTTTGAGCATGGTGTGCTTTAGTACTTTTGAAGAAATGATCTCTTGCTTCATAAATTAATTTGAGAGAAAGAAATATTATCCTCATGATCTTCACTTATATTTGTTTGAGTTTATCAACAGCAATGCATGAAAATTAGTCCCAAAGTGTTAAATATCCAAGAAGGATATAATAAAAACTTTCATGAAGATCATTGGACAAAATAACTTGTTTCCTTGTAATAGTTTTGAGATATGATGATATGATATGTGAGTCATGTTGATGAGTAATAATGCTTTAGTAAGAATATTGGTGTTAAGGTTTGTGATGCCCTATGCAAGTAGGAAAGCCAATAGTTGTGCAATGAAAATACATCCTACTCGTGGTGCATTATTCAGTGTTAATTATGCTTAATTCTCGCTTATGAGATTATTCATTTCTTGGTTGGTCACTTCTCAATCTTTTGCTAGCCTTCATTTTGCACTAAGTATGATCACTACTTGTGCATCCAAAATCCCTTAAACCAGTTTTGCCACATGAGTCCACTATACCTACCTATATGCGGTATTCTTTTGCCATTTTAAGAAAATTTGTAGGTGCCATCTCTAATTTTCAAAATAAATGTCTCTTTTGTGTTCTCGTACCGCTCGCCAGGCGGTGAGGGGTGGCCGATATTTTCCATGCTAGATGTGTTATTCTCACGATGAGTGTTTATTCACTTGTCATTGCATGAGAGTAAGGCAAAGGTATTAGGGATGCCTAGTCCCGAAAATAAAAATGAATTTACTTTATGTTGTCAAATAATAAATTCCATGGAAAGTGTTGGTAAGGAAGGCAAACGTGGATATGGTTAGCCATGGAAAGTGAAAGTATGGTGGAAAAAGGAATAAACTTTAATTTATGTTTGGGAACCGACTATGATATATCTAGCTTGGAAAGTGTTGGGAGCTCTAAGTCGTTTTCGTTGGTGGGAAAAGTATGCCTCTTAAAATGTTTTCATCTCTCAATTTTCGCTTTGAGCTGTGGCACCTCTACAAATCCCTACTTACCACCGCGAAGGGCCTTTCTTTTACTTTATGCAATTTTTATTTTTAATTTGAGTCTCCATCTACTCTTATAAAGCACCAACTAGGGGGCACTATGATCGCACTTGAGCATTGGGTGTAGCTAATATGCGAGTGTGTTTCATGATTGAGCATGATGGGCTAGGGATAACTTATTTTAGCGTTGATATTTTGAAATACATGGTTGCTTATTTATATGCTTGAGTATTTAAGTCTCATGTCAAAACTAGACTATTGCTTTGAATCATATTAAAGTCCAAATGTCCATGCTATAAATAAAATGAGATGACATGTTAGGTAGCATTCCACATCAAAAATTTGGTTCTTATCATTTACCTACTTGAGGATGAGCAGGTATTAAGCTTGGGGATGCTGATACGTCTCCAACATATCTATAACTTTTTATTATTCCATGCTGTTATATTATCATTCTTGGATGTTTTATTATCATTTTATAGTCATTTTATATCATTTTTTGGTACTAACCTATTGACATAGTGCCAAGTGCCAGTTGGTTTTTCTGCATGTTTTTTACATTGCACGTAATCAATATCAAATGGAGTCCAAACGTAGCGAAAGTTTTTGTGGATTATTTTGGACCAGAAGACATCCAATGTGCCAGAGAAGTGCCTGGGGGTGCTACGAGGAGAGCACAACCCACCAGGGCGCGTCTGGAGGCCTGGGGGCACCCTGGTGGGTTGTGCCCAGCTCGGTTGCCCCCCGGACTGCCTCTTTACTCTATAAATACCCCAATATTCCAGAAACCCTATGGGGGTCGACGAAAATCAATTCCAGCCACCGCAAGTTCCAGAAACACCGGATCCAATGTAGACACCATCATGGAGGGGGTTCATCATGTCCATTGGTGCCTCTCTGATGATGCGTGAGTAGTTCTTTGTAGACCTTCGGGTCCGTAGTTAGTAGCTAGATGGCTTCCTCTCTCTTGTTTGATTCTGAATACAATGGTCTGTTGGAGATCCATATGATGTAATTCTTTTGGGGTGTATTTGTTGGGATCCATTGAACTTTGAGTTTATGATCAGATATATCTCTTTTTATACATGAAAGTTATTTGAGTCTTCTTTGATCTCTTATATGCATGATTGCTTATAGCCTCGTATTTCTTCTCTGATATTTGGGTTTTGTTTCGCCAACTTGATCTATTTATCTTGCAATGTGAAGAGGTGCTTTGTGAGGGGTTCAATCTTACGGTGCTTGATCCCAGTGACAGAAGGGGAACCGACACGTATGTATCGTTGCCATTAAGGATAACAAGATGGGATCTATTTCTACATAAACAGATCTTGTCTACATCATGTCATTGTTCTTATTGCATTACTCCGTTTCTCCATGAACTTAATACACTAGATGCATGTTGGATAGCGGTCGATGTGTGGAGTGATAGTAGTAGATGCAGGCAGGAGTCAGTCTACTAATCTTGGACGTGATGCCTATATAATGACCATTGCCTGGATATCGTCATGATTATTTCAAGTTCTATCAATTGCCCAACAGTAATTCTTTTACCCACCGTTTGCTATTTTTCTCGAGATAAGCCACTAGTGAAACCTACGGCCCTCGGGTCACCTCTGTAATATATTTGCCTTCGTGATCTATTTTATTTGCCTTTTATTTTCATATCTATTAAACCAAAAATACAAAAATACCTTGCTGCAATTTATTTTATCCGAGATCTATTTATCCTATCTATAATATTTTTATCACGTTTGTTTGCCAACTTTTGGCGCCGTTACCCGAAAGGGATTGACAACCCCTTTAACATGTCGGGTTGCGTGTATTTGTTATTTGAGTGCAGGTGCTATTTACGCAGTGTTGCTTGGTTCTCCTACTGGTTCGATAACCTTGTATCATCACTGAGGGAAATACCTACGGTCGATGTGCTTCATTATCCCTTCCTCTATTGGGAAATACCGATAGAGGCTACCAGACATCACTTACCTAATCACATTCGACAAGCATGACCACCCAACCAGCATCCTGCACGGAGGAGCAACAGCTTTGGTCCTAGATCCCATCGTGAGTGGATCACTTAACACACGTCCTTATGGACGAAGGCATCAACCACTACTAGGGAAAAGCCTAGCAGTAGTGCAGGTATTAGGTGTATCAGTAGTGTGGGGCCGGCCCTGCTGACACATACATTACTACAACTAACTTGTAGCAGTAGCGCATGTTCACCCGCGCTACTGCTATAGATGGGTAGTAGTAGCGAGCTTTACATGAACGCGCTACTGCTAATAGCTGCAGTGCTTTAAAATAAGCCGCGTTACTGGTAAGCGCACGCTGCTGCTAACTTTACTCCCCTCGCTACTACTAGTTTTTTTAGTTTCCAATTTTTTCTGCATATTTGTTTTGTATTTGAACATGCTTTATACAATAATCTCTAGCATATCATGCACATACAAATGTAAATCATAGTGTACCCATACAAATAGTCTCATCAAATCATGTCATCATCATAATCATCATCCAACACAAAGTGGTCTCTCATCATCATCTCAAAAATAGCGATACAAGTCTTGAATACTTGCAACTACATGGTCATCCATCTAAACAATGATATACGAGAGAAGAGCTATCACGATGAGTGAGAGCGGAACTATGCAGTACATGAGGCGGCAGTTATGAGTCCTCTCTCGCGCTAGCGTGAACCTCAAGTAACTAACTTTTGCTTTTTGTCTCCTTTTGAAGCCTTTGAGGCTGGCACCCAAGACCCGCTCCACTTGCGCCTATGTCGGTGCAACAAACCCTGGGTCTGTTGCCCAGACTATGCACAGGCATGGCAATAGGATTGAGGCACCAACCCAAGTTAGAGTAGAAGAGATCAAGATCTTCGAAGGGCCAACATGCAGACCAGGAGGACCAAAGTCAAGCCAGGGGAGCAACATACCACCAGAAGAAAAGTCCCCTTGGTAGGCAGACGAGCTCAACAAGGACGGGGCCAACCCCGGAAGAAGACGTCGAAGACATCCCGGACGGGCCTGTCGGGACTCGTGAGGGCAAAACCGCATCACCCAACTACTCCACCACGACCCGCGTCATCAACCAGTGCGGTGTCAAGCCGCAAAGTGACTCAGTGGCAGTCATTCGCCACATGGCAGCCTTTCTCTACAAAAGATGCCCTGGAACAACAATCATACTGCGACGTGTCAAGAGAGCAGGTGTGAAGCTGGCAGAATAGCCCGGCAAGGCTTGCCAGGCAACCAACGACGTGACGTTAAGCGGTGCATTTAATGCACCCTGTCAGCCTGCAGAGTTAGGTATGATAGCACTGTTTGCTATCTTATTAGTGCATCATGACTACTTTGCCATTGTGGTGACCCCTTAATCCATAAAAGGACGCCCATGGCAACCGTAGAAAGGGTAAGAAGGTTGGGCAACAAATACGCCCATACGCACGTAGCCTCTATCTCCCTTGCTGGGTAAGTGTACTATGCTCCTCCACCACTCTTACACCATCAATCCACCAAAGCAAGAGTATGGTTTTATGCCTCACGGCAGCCTGAACCTGGGTAAAATTGCCTGCGTGATCTCTGCCGTGCTACCCCACACTCGTCTGCTCTTTGTGCACACGACATCCCCCTGTCAAACCAGCAAAGGGCCCTCTAGTCCCATAGGTGGTTGTAGTTTCCCACGAAATCTTTGGTGCGCCAGGTAGGGGGGTCGCTTGCGCGAACCTGAAGGTGTGTGCAATGCATCATCTTCATCACCGTCTTCACATTCGACGGCGCCATCAACTATGGCGCCCAAGAAGATCTCCGATGCTTCGGCTCATCCATCTGCCTGGAAGGCTCCGCCGCTCACGGCCTCTGATGCTATGAGGGACGCGGAGGCACGCGAGGACGTGGACGTTGTTGGGGCCGTGGTCGGAGCAGGCAACACCGTCACCACTTCCCCCGTGGCCAACACAGGAGTAGGAGGCATCAGAGGAGAACAACACGAGCAGCGCCCCGATGGCGACGCTCCACAAGGTACAAGTGAGGGGGTTACTCCGTCCCCGCCCCTCCTCTCGCCGACGGGTAAAGCCGCATCAACGGCGCTTGTTTTGGGGCGAATCGTTGCCCTCCGGCTGCCCCACCACGGGAGCAACCATAGCGCGTGCGCCTCCCCCAGGATGGGTTGACCTAGTCACCAAGCCGGACGAAGCCGCTGGCCCTCGAGCGCCTTCGCCGCACCACCCAGATGGCTGCTCCGCAATAGCGGGGGTGCAGTGCTGCCGCCGCTGGCACCGTCAGGAGCCGTGCGAAGGTGCGATCTACTTCATCATCACCCATGCAAAGTACAACCACGGAGGCCATGGCCCAGGCTCAGCTGCTGCTGAGGTTTCCGCCAGCGGCCGAGAAGTTGGAGGAATGGCGTGCCACCATCCAAAGTCTGCTTGGTTTCGCCGAGGACGGGGGCTCACAGCGAGCCGGCCGCCACGGCCTCCCAAGCAACGACGATGGCTCGTGTTGCTGGCCGTACGGACGGGGCCACCCCCACGATGCAGTCCCCACCACGGCAGCCAGCGCGAGCACAACAAAACCAAGAACTCACTGGTGCACGTCAGTCCTAAACAAATGGTTTTTAAGCCCTTTACACAACGGCATTTGGAACTGTCGTTAAGTGAGTGTGGGCGATAGGGGGGTCCTTCCCACATGACCCAGAAACCGTCGGGGATATGGAGCAGTGATCGAGAGGCCTTCCAAAATGTAATCATGTGCGATGCAGCACACACTAAATTCTTTCGCAAGTGTGGTATCGGTGATTAAGCGTTTCTAATGATACAGTGAAACCATACGTTCTGTCATAACGAACCATTTGGGAAACATTATGTAAGGCACACAAGCCAATATATGAACTGTGTGCGATTTGTGCCCCATCGCACATGAGTTTTCTGCGTAACCCGACTGCCATGCTAGATTCCATCGCACACGTTTTATAATATTTACCTTCTACGATAATGTTCTATCACAAACGGTTCAGGAGCCCCTTTGCACATTTTCAAGTGCTGCAAACCGTTTGTGATTTGTTAGGTATCACCGACGGTTGCCACAAGAGTGACGTGTGCTTTTCGTTTGGGATCCCACACGTTTCCTGGAAAAATTATGACTGGGATTGTATTTTGCATTGGGCACGGTTTACTCCCAGTTCTCATGTGCGATAACACGATATCACAAACGGTTCCGGAGAACCTACGCACACGTAGTAGCGCTACAAATCATTTGCGATCTGCTGTGTATCACCGACGGTTCCGCTACGATTGACGTATGCTTTCTGACGTGGATCGCACACGCTCATTTAGTTGAACCGTGTGCAGAGCAATTGCAATGTTAAAACAAAAAAAATCCCATTTTGAATTGGCATGCAAAAAGCAAATGCTCCACAATATTCAATTGAACAAATAAACAAAAATATCCCTTATTGAATCAGGACACAAAAAGAAAATTTGCCAGAATATTCGATTGAACAAATAGTGTCCACAGGAAGAACATTCACCAAATTTCGTAACAATTGCAATTGAACATATGGTAGCTAACTTCCAATGATTCGTCGACACATATATGCATTACATAATTAATCATAGTGTACGAAATACGAAGACCTCATCAGATGGAAAACAATGGATCCATGCGTTATATGTTTAGTGGCTAACTGTTACTCAATGTTTCAGGAGAAGGCATGCTGAAATCTTCATTAGCACCAGTGGGATTGATGTAGTGATCCAGGAAGAAGTCGCTGATAAATCTCCGAACCATCATCAATTCACCAGCCGGGAGCGGTTCAGGGGTCCTCGGTTTTAAGATGAGCTGCAGTCTTTTTAGATCAGAATGTGCCATATGAGTGGAGTAGAAGATATTAATTAAGATAGACTTACTGGTACGAATTTGCGAGGATTGTCACAACTATCAGCAGATTTGCGGATGGAGATCTTGTGTTTGCAAACATAATATCCACAAAGGTTGGTCCTTGCTTCTTGCTGAGGACACTAATTTTTTTTGTACAAAACTAGTCATGTATTTGTCCTGTTAGGAACAACCTAACTCATGTTAGATGTACTATTTTTCTTTGGACAAAACAGAAATAGTTTTATTTAGAAGCTTGAACATTTGACTAGCGTAAGGAAAGGTATTTGCAAACAGTTGGATAAATTTTCCGAAAATAACGGATTACGGTGTGTTACCGGAGAAACGATCTCGTGCTGCACGGGTTGTTCCGTCTGGAACAGGTTCCCTGGTTTAGTTTTCCACAATGCGAGTGTAAGGACCCCGATTCCAAGTCACACTAATCTAGCCTGTAACACCTCATATCACTTTGCTTCCTCACGCACGGTATTCCCACGGGTGTCGCCTTACCATGACCCGGGACCGTTTTCACCTTTTGGCTCACGTATATGATAGTGTCGCTAGCTTCCATATGACCGAGAACCCGGGCCGACATGGCTAGTCATGAACCCAAAGCGGCACAAACTTACAGGGATAGGCATACATGAATCAACATCGAGCATGTCGGTCAGCAGCGTGTGAATCCGGGCTGTGGCACTGGGTTAACAGGACTCCGGGAACCCGGGCTGTAGCAGGCTAGGCAGGACTCCGGATGTCACCGCGTGACATTTCCCCGAAGGGACAGACACATGAACAAAG
Source organism: Triticum urartu (assembly GCF_056163025.1). Classification (NCBI taxonomy): domain Eukaryota; kingdom Viridiplantae; phylum Streptophyta; class Magnoliopsida; order Poales; family Poaceae; genus Triticum; species Triticum urartu. The sequence goes on along the minus strand of NC_141873.1, from coordinate 167,871,681 downwards.
TGAAACACGTGCCGGCCAGTCAAGTGTGTAGGATTTCGGGTTCCGGCAAACCCTTGAGGTTCGAACACTAGGGTGCGCGCTGAGATTTCTCCCCTACCGATCTACGTCTGATCTCCTCGCGTGATCTAAGCTGGAAACAATGAACAACACAAGGGACACGAGGTTTATACTGGTTCGGGCCACCGTTGTGGTGTAATACCCACTCCAGTGTGTGGTGTGGTGGATTGCCTCTGGGGCTGATGATGAACAGTACAAGGGAAGAATAGCCTCGCGAGAGGTGTTCTTGAGCTGGTGCGGTGAACTGCTTGAGTGAGTTCAGTCACCTCTCTCTCTCTCTCTCTGCTAGGGCTCTACCAGATCTCTAGCTGATGTCCCTACTCTGTCTCGATCGATGGATCCCTCTCTTTGTCCCTCCTTCGATGAATCCATCCCCCTCTGCTTGTGATGGCTAGCTCTATTTATAGGGGCCATGGGCCTATTCCCAAAGAATGAGCGGGAAGGGCGCCAACAATTGGCCATTTTGAAGGGCAACATCTAGTATAGGTTACCCTAACCAAAGGTGGTCTTCGGCTGCCAAAAGTACTGGTGATGACGCCGTCTTGGGCTCCACGGTGACCTCCGTCCCGCCGCTCTGCTGGTCTTGGTCTTGTTGCACCGGAATGGCAACCTTTACCCGATGCCTTGGCCTGTGCTTGCCCCCTTTGCACCAAAGGGCAAACAAGGACACTGCGCAGACCGGCACCTGCCTGGCACCTGCCTGATCTCGATCGTCATGGCTTGCGTAACGGGCTCCTCGCGAGGGACCCCTGCCTTGATCTCTCCGCCTCCTCGCGGTCCTGGCTGATGAGGCCGCCTCTGAGGAAGCTTTCTATCGTCCGCCCCGCGAGGCTTGGCCCCTCGCGAGGATCTTGAGCTTGAGTTGATGAAGATGGGCCGCGCTGGGGCCCCACTTGAGCCACGCCGCAGGCCGCAGGCAGGCAAGTCTGGGGACCCCCGTTCCCCGAACACTGACAGTAGCCCCCGGGCCCAAGCCGCGCCCGGGCTTGGCATAGCAGGGAAGCGAAGGGGCAAGCGCGAAGGGGCAAGCGCGAAGCGCCGTGGGCCCCAATAGCCTGCGGCCTTGGGTGCCGTGTGGCGATTGATTGGACGTGGGCGTCTGTGCTTCCCCACAATGCCCCGGCAACAGTCCATCTGACAAAAGGGATGCCCGGGCCAGACTTACTTGCCTTGTTCTCGTTTTCCTCGCTCCAGATCCCCTTTCTCGCTCTCCTCCTTCTTGCTTCCGAAATCCTCCAGATCTGTCTCAATCCTTCTCATCCGGCACACCATGGTGCCTCGCAAGTCTTCGACCGAGGCCTGGTACTCGCCGGCCCTGGATTCCCTGAACCTGTCGGAGAAGAACCTCGCCCTTACGCGCCTGATGACGGTGCTGCAGGGCAGCAAGGGGGCGACTGTGCTCAAGGCCGGGTCTGACTAGCCTGAAGTCAAGGGGAGCACCTTCTATCCGCTCTTTGTGAGCGCCACTGTCGCTGGTCTGGTGCCTCCTTTCTCTGAGTTCTTCTTTGCTGTTCTCTGCCAGTACAACTTGCACGCTCTGCACCTCCACCCCAACTTTGTTCTTCTCCTGGCTTGTCACACCCTAGCTAGTCCATGCATTAGAGTGTGCATCATGTTTATTTTTCATCAGAGACTTGAAATGGGGAAGGTAGAACCCCCAGCACCCCTCTTGAAATCAACTAGGGTTTACTAAAAATAATTTCAATGAACCTGAAATGCCCTTCTAAAATGTTCACCCTCTTTGCCTTGGGTTAGAACCTCTGGCAAAATAGGTGCACAATTTTCTAGGTCAACAGAAGGTCATTGAATTAAATCATAAGTATTTGAATTTGGGCATTTAAATGCTATAAAATAATTTAAATGCTCAAATAATTCTGGGAGTAAATGTTTCCTGTTGGAAATAAACTAAACAGAGGCCACATTTATTTTCAGGATTTTTGGAAATGTTCTAGTATTTTAAATAAAGATAAACAGTTGCAGTTTAATAGAAATCAGAAAAAAAAGAGAAAGAAGCCCACCTGGGCCTTACCTGTGCTGGCCCAGCCACCTGGCCCGGCCCAGCCTGCTGGCGCTGCCAGTCGTCGTCCTCCTCGCGCCAGAAGGACGCGGAGCGCGTGCTCGCACGCGCCGGCCATGCGCCGGCCACCTCCTGCTTCCGCCGACGCCCGGGAGACGTCCTGAAGTGCCACGCAACCCCCACGTCTCCCTCTCATCCTCTTGCACTCTCCCCCTCGTCTCTCTCACTCTCCCCCGCGACGGCCGAGCACGTCCCTCGCCGCCGATCACCGTAGTCGCCACTACAGCCACTCCCTCGCCCCTGCATCGCCGCCTCCGCCCTCGTCTTCAACCTAGAGCACCCGAGCCATCTCCGGTTGATTCGCCGCCGCCAGGACCTCCCCGAGCTCGCTGACCCCCTCTCCGACTTCGCTGTGAGCTCCTCTTCCTTTCCCCCTAGCTCCCGTGCTCGATTATGCCCCGTAGCCACCGCCCCCTTCGAGCCCGAGCGCTCCTCGCCACCGTCCATGGCGCAGCCGTGGCCACAGCCATGCAAGCCCACAACGGAGCACCTCACCGTGCTCAGTGCAGCACCAGGAACCCGTAGCCACCCCCAGTTCTCCCTCCCGTGCACCGTAGCATCGAAACCGACCTCGCCCGAACTCCGGCCACCGCCACGAGATCGATTCCGGCGAGCTCGCTCCACCCCAGCTCCTCACACTTGCTCCATTGGATGCGCGAGAGCCTGGGCTTCGCACGGGTGGTCTCCGGCGTCGATTTGGTCGCCTGAGGGCGTTTTCCGAGTCGTGTCGCCGTCTTGGGCCTCGCCGGCGTCGAGCCGCCGGCGAGTTGACCCAGTTTGACCCCTGGGTGGGCCTAGGTAGAGCCCCCCCTGAGTCTATGACAGGTGGTGCCGGTCTGTTAACTAATGTAGGTTTAGTTTTAATTAATTTTAATTAAATCAGTCACTGACATGTGGGCCCAGGCCCCACTGACAACTAATTAGTGTTAATCAAATCTTGCTAATTAGCTGAGAGGCTGACAGAAGGGGCCCACCAGTCAGGTTTGACCTGGGCTGGCGCCTTTGACCTGCTGAGGTCAGCATGACGCAATGCTGACGCAGTAATGCATTTTCTGGATTTATTTTTATTCAGGAAATTCCAGAAAATGTTTAAAACTTCTAAAAATCATAGAAATTCAACCGTAACTCCAAATGAAATAATCTATATATGAAAAATTATCAGAAAAATTCAATCTATCCATCTGTAATGGTTTCATGCATGACAAAACAAGTTTACCTTGCTGTTTAGGCAGAATAAGGAAATGCAATATTAAGGCCATGTTTAATGTGCTAATATTTGAATCTTTGATTCAAATGAGTTCATTCCTTCCTATTATAACTTGCATTAGGCCAAGACACATTCATATTGCCATGTCATAGCATGCATCATATTGTTGCATATCGTCCTGTGTTGATTGTGTTCCGATGTGTTCTTCGTGGTAGGTTCTGCCTCCGAGGATATTCACGATTATCCAACTGAAGGGCAGTATCCCACTACCACTCCATCAGGCAAGCAACCATTGATCATTCCGATACAAACCCATGTTCTCGCTCCTGCTCTTATTTACTACATTAAGACAACGCGATTCAAACTGCTGTGTGCTACGGTAGTTGAACCCTTATCCTCTACATGACCTGTCATTGCCACAGTAACTAGATGAAACCCACTAGCATGTGTAGGAGTTGATTGAGCCATGTATGTGATTCCTACCTTGCTATGCCTACTATGCTTAGAGTTGCATCAGGTCTGGTTCATCTGGGTGATGGGCCAGAGTGAAATGCTTATGCCGGTAATGTGAGGGATGTGTTGAACATGTTTTGGTAAAGGTATCGATGAGAGGCCATGTAGGAGTACATGGTGGGTTGTTTCATTGAGGCCGTCCCTAAGAACTGAGATCTGTATGTGTGATTTAAGATTCAGCTACTACCATGCAGTGGGATCCTTAATTGACCCTCTCGGCTTCTTAATCACCTTAGTACTCTGTCCAGGAGTTGCAAATAGTTTCTGGTGTTTGTAGGATATGTGTTGGCAGCCGTGCGTAGCGCTGACCCTAGGGGTGGGCTATGTTGCGGTAGATACACCGTGGCCGGGTATGTCGGGCGCCCGTTTGGCGTCTCGGAACCCTGTTCACATCGTTCGGGGCCGTATGTGGAAACCTCGGCCGGACTCCCTGCGGATGGAACCTGGATAGGCGATAAACCTAGACTAGAGACTTAAGTGCTTAGGTAGGCCGTGGCCGACACCCTCGCTGGGCTTCCGCTTGAAGGTTGCCGAGTACATGTCGTGTAAGCGGCGGTAAGTGGTGAAAGCGTGTATGAAGAAGTACACCCCTGCAGGGTATAAAACTATTCGAATAGCCGCGTCCGCGGTAAAGGACTACTTGGTTGCCTATACAGTTCATAGACAAGTTAATGGATACTACTAAAAGACTCAAGATAAGTGTGAGTACCGAGGATGGCCCTCTCGTAGGATGACGAGGGAGGATCCCCGGTAGATTATTGTGTTGGTGAGTAGTGGACTCGTGTGCGAAAACTATTTTACTGGTGGAGTTCCGTAGGATAGCTTAGCCAAGAGTCAAAGCTGGCTTGCTGCATCAACCCCACCGCCTTCTTGAGAATAAGCATGTATAGTAGGTTCTGATGTAAGACTTGCTGAGTACCTTTGTACTCATGTTTGCTTATTTATTGTTTTCAGACGACAACACTGCCCCCTCTGATGGGTTTTATGTAGACCTTGACATCGACGAGTGACTAGCCACCCAGGTGGTGATCCTAGCCATGGAGGGCCCTATTTAGATAGACAGGCTTCGATAAGCCTTCTTTCTTTCTAGAGTCTGTACTCAGACTAGTTGCTTCCGCATGTGCTTGAATGATTGTATGAATTGAGTGTCGGGTCATGTGACCCCTATCTGTATGAACCTGTTATGTATGGCTCTCTGGAGCCTTAAATAAAGTACTTGAGTTGTAGAGTTTTGTTGTGATGCCATGTTGTATGTACTCATATCGGGCATATTGTGTGTATGATTGAAATGCTTGGTATGAGTGGGATCCGACAATCTAGTTGTTTATCCTTGGCAGCCTTTCTTATGGGGAAATGTAGTCTAGTGTTCCTCGAGCCATAGTAGTCCGCTACAGCCCGGTTCACCGGAGTCCTGCTAGCCCAGCACTACTGTTCAGGAAACTTGACTGGCCGACATGTGTTTCACTTCGTCCCTATGTCTGTCCCTTCGGGGAAATGTCACACGGTGACTTCCGGAGTCCTGTCTAGCCTGCTACAGCCCGGGGTTCCCCGGAGTCCTGTTAGCCCAGTGCTACAGCCCAGAATCACTCGTTGATGACCGACATGTTCGATGTGATTCATGTATGCCTGTCTCCATAGGTCTGTGCCGCTTTGGGTTCACGACTAGCCATGTCGGCCCGGGTTCTCTGTCATATGGATGCTAGCGACACTATCATATACGTGAGCCAAAAGGCGCAAACGGTCCCGGGCCATGGTAAGGTGACAACCATGGGATACCGTGCGTGAGGCCGCAAAGGGATATGAGGTGTTACCGGCTAGATCGATGTGATTTGGAATCGGGGTCCTGACATGGCTATTTTTGCTTACTACTGTGAGGCTCACGTCGGGGTAAAGCCCTCGGTGGCCTTGTTGCGTCACTATTTTTCCCTCCGAATTTCTGGTGTCCATGTCTCCGCATGTGCGAGCTTCATCGTGTACTGCAATTCCAATGCTATCTGGAAGCCTGGGAAGAGGACCGAAGGCTTCCGGAGCAAGTGGGTCATGGTGGATGTCGGGCGCCTCCACCCCTGTCTGGTGCTACCTATGGGGCAGCCCAAGGCCGTCGACGCGTGGTCCCGCGCGGAGCTCGTTGCCCCCCGTGCGAAGGCGATGCTGAAGAGGATGAATGCGGACTTGAGGCCAAGCAACTTGGGGGCGGCGAAGCTGACTGGGGCCTCGCTCCTGAGGGAGTTCCTGGAGCACCGGGTGGCTCCACTCCAGGAGCACTCGCTCCCGTTGTGGAGGCTTGGGGACGCGGACGCCGCCTTGCACCTAAGCTCGGAGGACATGTCCGACGAGGATCTGGTCGCGGCCCTCCATTCCTTGGTTGGGGGAGACGTGGTGAGCCCGGTGGGCGCCCCCGTCCCCCTATTCCTTTGAGACGACTGGGAGCAGGTGGTGAACGCCATGCCCACCTTCAACGGTGAGGGGCTGGTGCCCACGGTAGCTCCCGAGGATCTTGCAGCACTGGCGATGGTGGATGTGTCCTCTGGCAGCTCCAGCGGGAATAAGAAGGAAGAAGAGGCAGAGGAGGAAGAGTCTGTCGGCAACTGGCGAGGAGTCGGGGGAGTCCTTCCCTCGGCTCAGGTCTTGGGCCCTCCACTCCATGCCAGATGATGACGATGCCGGCGCCGGGCGAGGAGGGGAGGGCTCTCCCTTGGTCACAAGGAAGGGCAGGTTGGGGCTGGTTCCCCCAGGGTCTCTCTGATCCCTGGGCGGTCTGAAGCCAGCCCCAGCCCTACCGACGTGGCTTCTGCTTCTGGGCCTCCCGAGGCTGACCCAAGCTGCAGGCTCTCGGGCTTCAAGTTCAGCCGGAGGTTGCTTGGGTCCGCGAGCGACGACCAGTAAGTGCTTGATTCCCGCTTTGCTTGGTTTCTGCCGCCGAGGCTTGACGTCCATATTCTCTTGTCAGGCCGGCGCCTGCGGCGAAGAGGTTGAGGGGGGCTTCTGCGGCCCCGCTTGGGGCGAGTCCATCTGTCGGGGCGGTGCCTTCGCCCGCTGGGGAGGAAGACGGCGCGGCTCGCGCCTCCCTGGTCCGATCATCCTCGCGAGGCCAACTAGGACGCATTGGCAAGGAGTCATCTCCCGTGGCCCCGCTGACCCTGGAGTCGACTGCGCTCGATGCTGTAGCCGGGGCGACCAAAGCCTAGGGGGTTCCTTCCTGCCAAACCGTGATCACGCTGCCGTCTTCTTCGCCCGCTCCGCCGGTCCCCGCTTCTTCTGCCTCCTTTGTCGTCATCCTGGACCAGGTCACCAGTGAACTGAGCCAGCTGCGGGAGGATCTTCTGAGCGCGGACCCTCGCCTAGCGGTCGGGGGCCTGGTGCTAGCTTCTGGCTGGGCCCGTTCCGCCACCTCTGTCCGAGCAGCGCTGAGCCAGGCCGTGGCGGCCTCCGATGGGGAGAAGCAGGCCGCCAACCAAGCCAAGGCCACTCGCGACGCTGCCTTGGGCGACGCTGCGGCTGCCATGGCTCGCTGCAAGGAGCTAGAGGTCGAGCTCCAAGGCCTGCACGATGAGCTCGCCAAGGAAGTCCATGGTCGCCAGGAGAAAGAGAAGGAGATGAAGGCTCGGGAGGCTGCCATCAAGGACCGGGACACCAAGCTCGATGACCGCCACGGCGAACTAGAGACGCTGGGTTGGTCGCTGCAGGCGGAGAGGGCCGAGCTAGACGCCAAGGCGAAGGTCCTGGCAGAGGATCGGGTGGCCTTCGCGAAGATGGAGAAGAGGGCTCGTGCCGCGCTGAAGATGCTTTATGAGAGCGGCTTGGAGGAGCCGTTGGCCAGCGCGGAGGATGGCCCCACCAAGATGCTCCCCTTCCTGGTCCGTGCACTTGAAGATGTCGTAGACGGCCTTGGCCCCACGACCGAGGCCGAGGCGCGTGCCCTATCTTCGGCGGCACTGACGTGTGTCCTCAGCCATGTCTACCTGCGCGACCCCAACGTCGACCTCGACAGCCTGCTGGAGCCCATGAGCGGTGACCTTGCCGCCGCTACCACTGAGGCCGTGAAAAGCTAAGCTGAAGCTTTGCTGGGGAGGTTCCGCACCTTCAGCATCTTGCCCGGGCGCGGTGCCGCCAGGGCCGCGGCCCCAAGAGACGGCGCCACTGGAGAGTGATCCCTTCGCGGCTTCTGTCCTGTTTTTATTCCTGCAACATGCACCATGACTCGCGGAGGCGTTTAAACTTGTGTTTGGCATCGTGAAACAATCTGTGACTTGTACTATTTGCTTTGAATTTCTTGAAATTTTCATTTTTCTCTCCTACTTGCTCGCGCTCTACAATGGCAGGGCCTGGCCCCACGCATACCTCACCCAGCGTTAGCCCCGACCGGAAACCAGGACAGGACTAAGGAGTGAGGGGCTACGTGGCAAGTTAGGATCCTAAGTCGCCATGCTTAGGAGTCCCCCTTGACGTGCAAGCAACAAGTAGGAAAGGGGGGAATAAGGAGTGGATCGGTCGTTCTGCGTCAGCAGGGCCCGGCCCCGCGGATACCTCACCCAGCGTTAGCCCCGACTGGAAACCAGGACGGGACTAAGGAGTGAGGGGCTACAGGGCAAGTAAGGATCTTGAGTCGCGATGCTCAGGAGTCCCCCTTGACCTTCAAACGGGTTTCCATACCTTGGCTCCGCTCGAGGAGGGGCGCGTGACGACCAGGTCCGAGGGACCTGGCTGGGTGGCGTGCGCTCGGGCGAGGCCCGGGCGTAGCCCCCGTGTCCAACCCCCTCGCGCGGCGCTCCCGAGGGGAGGCGTTGCGATGGTGCCAGACACTGAGCTCTGGGCTCCCTGAGGTTGGTACGGCTGGAGGCCGCCCTCAGTTGTTTATCACCAGCGCGAAGCATAGCGCTTCCGTATGTGTACGGACATAGCCGCTCCTCGGCCGTTTCGTCAGCCAGCGCGGAGCATGGTGCTTCCACTGGTACATGGGAGGGGGCTCCCCTCCGGGAGGAGCCCCCCGGGGCGTGTACAGCCCCGCCCTAACACGTGGCCGGCACGGTAGGGCTAGGAGAGGTGTATCTGGGCACTCGTGAGCTAGCCCGGGACTCACGAGGCCCTACCTCGAGGAAGGTTGCGCCTGGCTCTGGGCCGTTATTAATGGTGTGTTCTTGTAGGGTGGTTAGAATGCAAATGCTCTACGTCCTCAGGTCCTGGCCGTCGAGCGAGCTCAGCCGCCACTGGTATGACAGGTCGTGGTGCCGTGGGTCTAGGCCAGGGGGTGAGGGCTGGAGAGCCAGTAGGAGCCCATGAGTCGCGATGCTCAGGTACCCCCCTTTTAACGTGCAAGTGCTTTGCATGAAAGCGGAGAAGTTCGCGATAAGCAGAAGGTGATAATTAAGCCCGAAATAGCAAATTCATTTTAAGTAGATGCAGGAAAAGCAAACGCCGCTGGGCCAGGCCCGAGCAGCTCGGGGGTGATGCAGCCCGAGGGGCGCCCCCAACAAGGTATGTAAAGAGCATAAGCGAAACGGATACATGCCGCAGGGACGAATCCACGCGGCCTGGGAATGACGTGGCCCTGTGGGCACTCCCAGCTAAAAACGGAACTTAGAAAGATGTCACCTGGTGCCGTTGAAGATGAAGTGATGTTGAAGAAGTGGGCGATGTGCGATGATGACGTCGACCCTCAAAAGCCCCCAGGCCCAGGAGGCTCGGGAGGCTCCGGAGGCGCATGTGGGTCTCCGAGGGCCATCTCCATCTCCACCAGGACGACGCGATGCCTGACTTCCTGAGCCTCTAGAATGCTCCTCAGCAGGCACTGATGAGAGGCGACCGCGTTCGGTAGGCCGAAAGGCATGCGAACGTAGCTGTGGGGTGGACCTTCGCAACGCCCCATGCGCGAAGGCCAGAGGCGCTCCTGAGACGCGGCTCGGTTGAGCCCTGGCACGTCGATGCAGACGCGCAGCCCACCATCCTTGCCTGGATGAGGGGACATGGTGGGTAAGCGGCAGCTGCCGTGCATGACTCTTGACTCCTGCAGCTCCTAGGTGTTTCTTGAGTTGAACTCCTGAGGGAAACGTGCCTGGAAGCGCCCCTCCAAGTGGTGCCCGAGCGCCTCCCTCGCGATCTCGGCAAGGTTGGTGGCTCTCCAAGAAAGAGCCCCCGAGCCCTGCCTGAGGAGCGTGCCTAGCGCGCCTTCCAATGCGAGAGAGGGTGGCGCTCCCTGATCGGGCGCGGATCCTGACGCAATACCTCCGGAGGCGCCTGCCTCCTTGTGGTTTGTGCCAGGCGAAACCTTCTTCTTCTTAAGGGTCGCCTCGGGAAGTCTTCCATTCTTGTGGTCTGGGTCTTCGATTGCTGCAGCTTGGAACGCGCGCTCAAGTGAACACACTGCGTCCCTTTCTTCACAAGGTATGGTGATGACTCCACCGCTTCCTGGCATCTTGAGGACATTGTATCCATGGTGAGTTACTGCCATGAACTTGGCCAGGGCTCGGTACCCGAGGATGGCGTTGTATGGCAGACGGATGTGGGCGAAGTCTAAGTCGATGAGCTCGGCGCCGTAGTTGTTGCGCTGCCCGAAGGTGACTGGAAGGCGAACCTGCCCTATTGGAATAGTGGAACCATCAGTGACTCCTGAGAAGGGCTTGGTTGGCTGATGCTGATCGTACGACACTTGGAGATTGTCGAATGTCTCAACGGACATGATGTTGAGTCCTGCTCTGCCGTCAATGAGGGTCCTGGTGACCTGCACGTTGCTGATGACCGGGGAGCAAAGCATCGGGAGGACTCAGGCCGTTGCCGCGCACTTGAGCTGATCCACTGAGATGAACGTGATAGCGTACGAAGACCACCTGAGTGGGCGCGTGGCCTCGAGTTTGGGGAGGACTGCATTCACCTCGCGAGCAAACTGCTTGAAGACGTGCGGTGAGGCTGGGGCCTGCGCACCACCCAGGATGCAAGCGATCATGCGCGGCTCCTGGAAGCCCCTAGCCCCCTCGTCTTGATGTTAGTCTTCGTTCCTTCTTGGCGGTGGTGGTAGAGGAGGAAGGCCTGCATTGCCGTGCGGGCGATCCTCACGAGGCTGATCTCTCCAGCCTCCGTCGCGAGGCTGGTCCTGCCAGCGATCCTCACGAGGTCGGTCACGCCACCCTTGGCGAGGGCCACGGTCTTCCCATCATCCGCCACCTCTTCCTCCTCCTCGGTCATAGCCCCTGTCGTTGCGCTCGGGGCGTCGGCCGACACGTCCATCTCTCATGGCCCTGAGATCTTGACATTTGTTGGTGTTGTGGGTGTGGAGGTCGTGGTACACGCAGTACCGGCTGCCCTTGGATGACTCAGGCTGATCCCTGTCTCGCTTGGTGTCTGGTTCCGCTGCAAGCATGGCAGCCCCCTTGCGCTTCACGTCCTTGTCCTTGGGCTTCTTCTCTTCTGGGTCGGCAGCCAGGAGTTCGAGGAGGGAAAGGCGCCCTTCCTCAGCCCTGGTGCACTTGGTCGCCAGGTTGAACAGCTCCAGGGATGTGCACAGGTCTTGGTGGATTGCTAGCTCCTCCTTCATCTTGATGTCGCGTACGCCATCGGAGAAGGCCGAGATGATGGCTTCTTCAATCACCTTGGGGATATTGAGGCGAGCATTGTTGAAGCACTGGATGTATTTCTGCAGGGTTTCCCCTTGCTGCTGCTTGATGCAGCGCAGATCGCTCACGACCGGGGGCCGGTCCCGAGTGCCCTGGAAGTTGGCGATGAAGCGGGTGCGCATCTCGTCCCAGGACGAGATCGTGCCAGGAGCCAGGTTCAGGAGCCAGGTGCAGGCCCCGTCCTTGAGCGCCATGGGAAACCATTTTGCCATGACCCTTTCGTCTATGTTGGCGGCTTCGATGCACAGCTCGTAGAGCTGCAAGAACTCCGCGGGTTCTGCCGTGCCATCGTAGCGAGGGGGCAGGTCAGGCTTGAACTTTCCTGGCCATGCGACGCCGCGTAGCTCGGGGGTGAGGGCGCGGCAGCCGGCTATGGCCACCGGTGTCCTTTGCTGGTACTGGGCTTGCTCCTGGGGATTGCCGCGCGCCGCCGCTTGGAGCAGAGCGGGGTCTTGGTGTGGAGGTGCAGGGATGCGATCTTGGCGTGCCGGTGCTAGGAGCGTGCTAGCACCTTCTCGGGGACGAGGGATCTCTTGGCAGCTCCTTTCATGCTGCGCAGGCGCCGGACGCGGTGGGTCTCACCCTGGGGCTGCGCGCCTTGGAGCCAGGGCGCCTTCTTGGGGAGCAGGTGGTAGAGGTACCTCCTGATCCTCGCCTCCTGCGTGGCGAGGCAGTGCGAAGGACGGCAAGGGGGAGCCCCCTGCGGTGCTGACGAGCTCGGTGATGCGGGCGAGCCAGTCCTCCTAGAGGTCGTCGACGGGACGGTAGTGCAGGAGCTCCCTTGCCACGAGCAGCGCGGCTTGCGTGTCCGCAGGGGCGCGGCAGGTGTGGGACGACGAAGCGGCTGGAGTCGGCGATGGTGTAGCAGTGCGGCCCTCCCGCCATACCGAAGGATGCTGGGACGAGGCCTGCTGCTTGTTCCCCGCCGGATCGGTGGCGGCGTTGGCGGCAGGCGACGGGGCACGACGAGGGCGACCACCGACGGGGCCGTCTGGGTGACGCGGGTGGCGAGAGCGGCCCGACGCTCGGCGTGAGCCCGACGAGCGTCAACAATGGACACGACGGAAGATTGCACGCGAACAGCAGAAGAAAGATTCCGGCGCACCCCTACCTGGTGCGCCAAATGTCAGATTTCGGGTTCCGGCAGACCCGTGAGGTTCGAACACTAGGGTGCGCGCGGAGATTTCTCCCCTACTGATCTACATCCGATCTCCTCGCGTGATCTAAGCTGGAAACAATGAACAACACAAGGGACACGAGGTTTATACTGGTTCGGGCCACCATTTTGGTGTAATACCGTACTCCAGTGTGTGGTGTGGTGGATTGCCTCAGGGGCTGATGATGAACAGTACAAGGGAAGAATAGCCTCACGAGAGGTGTTCTTGAGCTGGTGCAATGAACTGCTTGGGTGAGTTCAGTCGCCTCTCTCTCTCTGCTAGGGCTCTGCTAGATCTCTAGCTGATGTCCCTACTCTATCTCGATCGATGGATCCCTCTCTCTGTCCCTCCTTCGATGAATCCATCCCCCTCTGCTTGTCATGGCTAGCTCTATTTATAGGGTCCCTGGGCCTCTTCCCAAATAATGAGCGGGAAGGGCGCCAACAATTGGCCATTTTGAAGGGGAACATCTAGTAGAGGTTACCCTAACCAAAGGTGGTCTTCGGCTGCCAAAAGTACTGGTGATGACGCCGTCTTGGGCTCCATGGTGACCTCCGTCCTGCCGCTCTACTGGTCTTGGTCTCATTGCACCGGAATGGCAACCTTTGCCCGATGCCTTGGCCTGTGCTTGCCCCCTTTGCACCAAAGGGGAAACAAGGACACTACGCAGACCGGCACCCGCCTGTCGCCCGCCTGGTCTCGATCGTCATGGCTTACATCATGGGCTCCTCGCGAGGTACCCCTGCCTTGATCTCTCGGCCTCCTTGCGATCCTGCCTGATGAGGCTGCCTCTGAGGATGCTTTCTGTCGTCCGCCCCGTGAGGCTTGGCCCCTCGCGAGGGTCTTGAGCTTGAGTTGATGAAGATGGGCCGCGCTAGGGCCCCATCTGAGCCACGCCGCAGGCCGCAGGCAGGCAAGTCTGGGGTCCCCCGTTCCCAGAACACCGACAAGGTGTTCCGGAGTAGTAGTGCTGGGCTAGCAGCACTACGGTGAACTGGCCTTTAGCGGACTACTATGGCTCATGGAAGCACTAGACTACATTTCCCCATAAGAGAGGCTGCCAAGGATAAACAACTAGATTGTCGGATCCCACACATACTAAGCATTTCAATCATTCACACAATATGCTCGATATGTGTAAATACAACATGGCATCACAACAAAACTCTACAACTCAAAGTACTTTATTTAATGGCTCCGGAGAGCCATACATAACATGTTCATACAGGTAGGGGTCACATGACCCGACACTCAAGTCATACAAACATACAAGCACATGCGGAAGCAAACTAGTCTGTGTACAAACACTAGAAAGAAAGTAGGCTTAGTGAAGCATGTCTATCTACGTAGGGCCCTCCATGGCTCGGAATCACCACCTGGGTGGCAAGTCACTCATCGACGTCGAGATCCACATAAAACCCGTCGGAGGGGGCGGTGTTGTCGTCTGAAAACTGTAATTAAAGCAACATGAGTACAAAGGTACTCAGCAAGTCTTACAACAGATCCTACTATACATGCACATTCTCAATAAGGTAGTGGATTTATTGCAGCAAGCCAGCTTTGGCTCTTGGCTAAGCTATCCTACGAGACACCACTTGTAAAATAGTTTTCGCACACAAGTCCACTAATCACCATCACAATACTCCACCGTGGATCCTCCCTCGTCATCCTAGGAGAGGGCCATCCGCGGTACACACACTGATCTTGAGTCTTTTAGTAGTAACCATTAACTTGTCTATGAACTGTATAGGCAACCAAGTAGTCCTTTACCGCGGACGCGGCTATTCGTATAGATGATGTTAACCCTGTAGGGGTGTACTTCTTCATACACGCTCTCACCACTTATCGTCGTTTACATGACATGTACTCGGCAACCTTCAAGCGGAAGCCCAACGAGGGTGTCGGCCACGGCCTACCTAAACACTCAAGTATCTAGTCCAGGTCTATCGCCTATCCTGGTTCCATCCGCAGGGAGTACAGCCGAGGTTTCCACATACGGCCCCGAACGATGTGTACAGGGTTCCCGAGACACCAAACAGGTGACTCGGTACACCGTGCCACAGTGTATCTACCACATCATAGACCACCCCTAGGGTTAGCGCTATGCACGGCCGCCAACACATAACCTATAAACACCAGAAACTAATTGCACCTCCTGGACAGAGGACTAGGGTGGTTAAGAAGTTGAGAGGGTCCATTAAGGATCCCAATGCATGGTAGTAACTGATTCTTAAATCACACATACATATCTCGGTGCTTAAGGACGGTTCCAATGAAACAACCCACCATGTACTCCTACATGGCCTCTCATTGATACCTTTACTAAATCATGTTTAACACATCCCTCACATTACCGACATAATCATTTCACTCTAGCCCATCGCCCAGATGAACCAGACCTGACACAACTCTAAGCATAGCAGGCATAGCAAAGTAGGAAACACAGACATGGCTCAATCAACTCCTACACATGCTAGTGGGTTTCATCTAGTTACTGTGGCAATCACAGGTCATGCAGAGGAAAAGTGTTCAACTACCACAACACACAGCAGTTTGAAACGTTGTTGTCTTAGATGCAGTAAATGAGAGCAGGAGCGAGAACATGGGATTGTATCGATATGATCAATGGGGCTGCTTGCTTGATGGAGTAGTAGTAGGGTACTGCCCTTCAGTCGGATATTCGACGGTATCCTCAGAGGCAGAACCTACCACGAAAGACACCACAAAACACAATCATCACATGGCAACATGCAACAATATGATGCATGCTATGACATGGCAATATGGTGTGTCTTGGCTAATGCATTGTAAACAGGTTGGTTTGAGTCCATTTGATTCAAAGATTCAAATGAAAACTCATGATATTAAGTCATATAAGTGCATTAGCTTGTTTCACTTAAATAGCAAGGTTAAAGTGTTCTGACATGCATGAAACCATTACAGATGGAAAGATTGGATTTTTCTAATTATTTTTCATATATCAATCTTTGCATTTGGAGTTACAGATTAATTTCTATGATTTTTTGAAGTTTGAAGTATTTTCTGGAATTTCATGTATAAAAATAAATCTAGAAAATACTTATTGCGGCAGCAGTGCGTCAAGGTGACGTCAGCGGTCAACGGAGCCGGTCCAGGTCAAACTGACCTGTGGGTCCCATCTGTCAGTATTTAGTTAAACTAACTAAATTTAGTTAGCGCTAAATCTGGTTTAATTAGCAGGGCGGGCCCCACTTGTCATAGACCCAGGGGGTCAAACTGGACCCACCCAAGGTCAAACTGGCTCAGTGGGGTCAAACTCGCCGGCGTTTATCCGCTGGCGAGGCCAGACGCGGCGGGGCAATGCGGGTTTCGTGATCCGGCGACCAAAATGACGGCGGAGCACATCTACGTGATGCGGGGAGTGAGCCGCGTTGAGTGGTGGTGGTGGTTGGGCTCGGGGTCGCCGGAAACGACGCTGGTGACGAGCGTGGCGGTGGCCGGACCTCGGGTGAGCTCGGGCTCGTTGCTAGGGGCCACAGCAAGGGGCGTGCAGTGGTGCTACGGGTTCCTGTCGATGCGGTGGGTGTAGTGGACAAGGTGGTGTGGCCGTTGGGTGGCCGCAGCGTCGTCGGCGACGAGCTCAGCGGCAGCGCATTGCGGTGAAGCTTCGTGCGGTCTCTATGGTGCTCGAGAAGGAGAACGGGAAGGATGGATAGGTGGCTGAGCTCACGGCGATCACATAGGAGCAGACGACATGGTCGGGGACGAGCTAGTGCGGTGGGGACGGCAAAAGGGATCTCCGACGGTGGCGGAGTCGGGCGAGGTCGTTGCAGCGGCTTCGGGACAAGCGAGCGCTCGGGGCTCGGCCTGCTCGAAGGAGAAGAGGGTGGTGGAGCTTCTGGACACGGTGGTCGGGGTGACGACGTGGGGCTCGCCCAGGTGTCCACAGGCACGGGCGGCAAGAAGGTGGCGCCGTGGCGAGCTCGCGCAGGCCGGCGTCACCTCCCTGCTTGCCTGGCAGGGAAGAAGCAGCTGGCTGGCACGGACCAGCACAGTGCTGGGCCGCCAGGTGGGCTAGGAGTTGGGTTTTGGCCAGGTAAGTAAGTTTTTCTTTTCTTTTCTTTTTTCTTTATTTCTGCAAGTTTGTGGCATTTCTAAAAATACCTAGGCATTTCTAAAATTCACCAAACTGCACATGCTCACTATATGGAACATATCCAACATGGAACATTTTAGTTTGGGATTATTTGGACATTTAAAATATTTACTAGCATTTAAATGCCCAAATGCAACTTACATATGATTTAATTCAATGGTCTTGTGATGACCTAGAAAATTGTGAACCATTTTGTCAGAGGTTCTATCCCAAGACAAAAAGGGTGGACTTTTTAGAAGGGCATTTCAGGTTCATTGAAAATGATTTTAGTAAACCCTAGTTGTTTTCAGGGGGGTGCTGGGGGTTCTTTCATCCCCATTTCATGTTTCTGGAAAAGTAAACATGATGCAACACTCTAATGCATGGACTAGCTAGGATATGACAGCGAGCACACTACAAATGATGATGAATTTTGACAACATCAATTATTTAACCCGATATGAATGAAAATTAATTTCAACATCATATAATTCAATACCTATCCAACAATTGTTGAACACGCGTCCGATCCTGAGCGTTTGTTGACTCTCTGAGAGAATCGATGTAGTAAACTGTGTTCCTGTTTGGAACAATGAATACTAATATCCAGTGATTGCTACATATTAAGAAAGCCATGAACTTACGAATGATGTCAAAATCTAAAATACAATCAGTGTATGTGTGGTTGTTTACTTGACTTACCGTTCATGATATGGCCAGAGAAATGATTCTTCATGGGATGTCTTTTCGAAGATACGGAGGACCGTGTTAACGGCCTAGTCCTTATGATCTAATGTTGTGCCATTTGCTAATGCAGGATCTATGAAATACACACTCTCCCTTATTCTTCTCTGCGCATTTAATCCCTTGAGAGGAATAAAATGCACTTTGCTGTTTATCATTTACAGCTCTGGTTGTTAAGTACTTACAAAATCAGGCATCTAACAAGTGTGGCATCGAGCACGTTGAAGTTGAAGAAGAGATGTACATCCTCGAAACTCACATTGATGGAACCAGCATCCTGTCGGAAATGATCTCTATTGTAGTGGACTAGCAAAGCATGATAACCTGTTGACATTTGATCCATGCAATATTCATCTGGGCGCGTACGCCGGCCTGGTGCCTCCTGAGAGTGGTGCATAGGGCTCTTCCCGTGGCGGTTCCCAGGAGCTCCGGCGTCGCGGTCTTGCTCATCGCACGCGGCCAGGGAAGGCCACGGTGCAGGTGCCAGCTAGGGCACCGTAGAGGTTGCCGCCCCGCCCGTGGGCCGCATGGCCCCGCCCCCGGGCCCAGCGGTGCGTAGCTCATCGTCTCGGATCTGAACGACGCCGCATGTTTGGCTCCGATTGCCAGAATGCCATGGATGCTCGCGGGCCACGTCTTCGGCACCATCCGTGGCCACACGGTCGCCTGCTCGCGCTGGCTCGGGATGACCCGATCGCTGTGATCCCCTTTTTCTTGGGGGCCATGGTGATGATGAAGTCAATGCGCTAACTTCCAAACCAGATTTTCACATCTTGCGCCCTCACATTACGGGATAGTAGTCGAGTTTATCGCCTGACATTACGGGACAAAACACATTAAATGCGCTACTTAGTTGTCCTCTTGCTTTATCGGGGACGGCAATGAAACCCATCCCATCCGTCGCCGCTTCGCCTTGCTCCGACATGCGTCCAGGACAACGAGGCATGCAGCGCCATGTAGGATGGCAGGCTGCTGAGCTGGCGTGGTGGCAGGGTCTTCACAAAGATCTGCATGCCACTAAGTAGGTGCTAGAATAGTTGGCTTAGGAGCCACGTACTGCCACGTGGGTACCTGTTTAGTTGGTGGGTCGGCCGCTGAGCTGGGGTGGCGATGGGGCAGCAAGGCCTTGCCGCGGTCTTGCTAATCTTCCCGGCAAGGGTCTTGCCATGGCCTTCTGGGCGTCGTCGGGAAGAGTCTTTTTGGGGCCTCGTGGGTGTCTTTGGCAGGAGCCTTGTCGTGGCCTCGTGGGCATCCTCGGCAAGGAGACTTGTTGTTGTCTTGTTTCTTAGTTCCTATCTAGGCCTCGCAGGCTGTTTGTCTTCTGTCCCGCCAAGCTCGGCCGCAGGCATGTGGCTGCGACTTCCCACGCACAAGTAAAGGGGTACAAAAAGGACCCCTACTTTTGTATACCGACACCAGTTTATGCACTATTCCGTAAGGGACCGATTGGATCCGAGAATTTAATGCTATGGTTAGGATTTATCCTTAATACTTTTCTCGTAGTTGTGGATGCTTGTGGGAGGGTTAATCATAAGTAGGATGTTTGTTCAAGTAATAACAACACCTAAGCACCGGTCCTCCCACATATCAAATTATCAAAGTAGCGAACACAAATCAAACCAACATGACGAAAGTGACTAGATGAAATTCCCGTGTACCCTCAAGAACGCTTTGCTTATCATAAGAGAATGTTTTGGCTTGTCCTTTGCCTCAAAAGGATTGGGCTACCCTTCTGCATACTTGTTACTATTATCATTACTTGCTTGTTACAAACTATCTTGCTATCAAACTAATCGCTACTTACAATTTCAGCACTTGCAGACACTACCTTACTGAAAATTACTTGTCATTTCCTTCTGCTCCTCGTTGGGTTCGACACTCTTACTTATCTAAAAGAGCTACAATTGATCCCTTATACTTGTGGGTCATCAGATAATATTTTAAGAAGTCTCGAGCATCTAAGCTTGGGGATGCCCCGATAGGCATCCCACCTTTCTTCTTCAACAATTATCGATTAGTATCGGTTGAGCCTAAGTTTTTGCTTCTTCACATGATGTGTGCTATTCTTAGAATGTCATTTTATTTTGTTTTTGCTTGCTTTTTTAATAAAATACTTACATCTGAAAGTTTGTAAATAAAATAGAGTGCTCAAATAGCTGCCAGGGAGGCTAGGTAAGCGGCATTCACATCCCGTCAACGAAGCTCTTTTCTATGGAATTGCTCTAGTGCTTCACTTACATCGTTTTGAGCATGGGGTGCTTTAGTATTTTTGAAGAAATTATCTCTTGCTTCACTTAAATTAATTCGAGAGAAAGAAATATTATGCTCATGATCTTCATTTATATCTTTTTGGAGTAGCTTGTCATTTACTCTTGTGATTCACTTATATCCTGTGAGTAAATTGTTGAATGAATTGAATATCACGAAGTTGAAATCATATCATGCCTAGTGGTAGCTTCACATTGGGTTTACAAGTGAAATCTTTTGAGGTTGACAATCACAATGCTGGTCATACAAGCAATTCACGAATAATTAGTATAAGGAAGAGAACTTTCACATGCAAATACACTATCATGGAAATCTTTTGTCATTGTGAGCCCCCATCAAAATATTATATGCCAAAATTGTTGATGTTGGACACGGAAGACAATGTAATGGTTTATGTTTGTTCATTGTCATAGATCCTTCAACATGTTGTGCTTGCCTCCCATCTTTGCTAGCCAAAAATTCGGCACCAATTAGAGATACTACTTGTGCATCAAAAAACCCTTAAACCCAAATCTTATTTTCAGGAGTCCACCATACCTACCTAAGGATTGAGCAAGATCGTTCAAGTAAGTTGTCATCGGTGCAATAAGGCAATAAAGATTGCTTCTAAAAGTGTTAGATCATTTAATATAAGAGAAAATTGAGTGTTGTACGAACTTGTAACGGCAAAGAATAAAAGCGATAGACTACATAATAAAGGTTACTATCATAAGGGGCAATATAATGTGACGTTATTTTGCACTAAGGGGTTGAGCATACAAACAAATAAGCGCATGTCAACCTCTGCTTCCCTCTGCGAAGGGCCTATCTTTTACTTTTCAGTATTTACTTTTATGCAAAGATTCAAAGTCTTTCTCTCTATTCCTTTATATTTTTCTCTTTTGGCAAGCATCATGTGGTGAGGAAAGATCTAGGAACATATATCCAGTTGGATATGGGTAGCATGAGTTATTATTGTTGACACCACCCTTGAGGTGAATACGTTGGGAGGCAAAACAATAATCCCCTATCTTTCTATGTGTCTAGTTGAAACGTTTTGCTCATGTGTATGCGGTGAGTGTTAGCAATGATAGAAGACTATAAGATGGTTGAGTATGTGGAGCTCTTACTTAAATTTTGTTGAATAAGTTGAATTGCATTTGCTTGGTTACTGAGAAAATAGGTTGTTGGGTTTCAAGAGAGATCATTGTTTGAACCATGACATGTGAATTGGTTGCTACTTTAACATGAGAAGTTTCATAAGAATGAATTGTTGCTATGATGCTAGGAAAAGTGATTGAAATTATCATTGATCAAACTTATGCACTTTGCTAGCATTCACACTTCATAAATTATTTCTTTTATCATTTACCAACTCGAGGATGAGTAGGAATTAAGCTTGGGGATGCTGGTACATCTCCAACGTATCTACAATTTATGAAGTATTCATGCCATTTTATTATCATTCTTGGATGTTTAATAATCATTTTATAGTAACTTTATATTATTTTTCGGGACTAACCTAGTGACCCAGTGCCAGTTGCTATTTTTGCTTGTTTTTTACATCATCGAAAATCAATATCAAACGGAGTCCAAACACCGCGAAACTTTTTGGAGAATTTTTATGGACCAGAAAACCCAGGATGGGCCAGAGCAGCACCTGGGGGGTGTCCCCGAGGGGGGCACAACCCAACAGGGCACACCTAGGGGCCTAGGCCCGCCCAGGTGGGTTTTGCCCACCTCGATAGCCTCTCGCATCCCCTCTTTACCCTATAAATTCATAAATATTCCGAACCCCTCGGGGTTAACCTATATCAGAAGTTCCGCTGTCGTAAGGCTCTGTGGCCACCATAAACCAATCTAGACCCTTTCCGGCACACTGTGGGAGGGGGGAATCATCTCCGATGGTCATCCTCATCATCCTGGCGGCCACCACGATGAGGAGGGAGTAGTCCACCCTCGGGGCTGAGGGTCTCGTGTTCTTGAGATGTCACGATCTTGATGTATCACAGGCTTTGTTAATATAGTCGCATCATATAGTGTTTTCCCTTCTCTATCTTGTTGTGATGAATTGAGTTTTTCCCTTTGAGATTTCGTTGTTATCGGATCAAATACTTTTATGGATTTGAGAACACTTGATATATGTCTTGCAATTGAATACTCACGGTGACAATGGAGTATCATATTGATTCACTTGATATATGTTTTGGCACTCAACTCACGGATTCTCGAGGTGACATTGGGGTAATCTATGCATAGGGGTTGATGCACGTTCTTGTCTTTGTTTCTCTAGTAGAAATCTAGGGGCAGTCTTTGATGTTCTTTGTGTTGGATTGAAAATTATGAATCTGAATTTGCTTTGGTGTTATTTTAGTATGAACTCTAGGATATATCGAACGGAAAGAATAGCTTTGTCTTATTTTAGTACGAACTCTTGAATAGATTGATCGGAAACAATAGCTTTGATGTGGTTTCGTACCCTACAAAAAATTCCGTCTTATGTTCTCCGCTAGAAAGGAACTTTGGAGTGATTCTTCGTTGCACGTTGAGGGACGGTTATATGATCCAATTATATTAGCACTGTTGAGAGATTGCACTAACGAAAGTATGGACCCTGGGCCTCATTTTTAAGCATTGCAATACCGTTTTTGTGCCCGTTTACTATTTGCTACCTTGTTTTATTTATTTATTCAGATTATAAAAATATATTTCTACCATCCATATTATACTTTTACCACCATCTCTTTGCCGAACTAGTGCACCTATACAATTTGTCATTGTATTGGGTGTGTTGGGGACACAAGAGATTTTTTGTATTTGATTGCAGGGTTGTTTGAGAGAGGCCATCTTCATCCTACGCCTCCCACAGATTGATAAACCTTACGTCATCCACTTGAGAGAGAATTTCTACCGTCCTACAAAACTTTGCGCTTGCAGGCCCAACACGTCTCTACAAGAATAAAGTTGTGTAATAGACATTAATAACCCCCAAGTATAGGGGATCGCAACAGTTTTTGAGGGTAAAGTATTCAACCCAAATTTATAGATTCGACACAAGGGGAGCCAAAGAATACTTGAAGGTATTAGCAGCTAAGTTGTCAATTCAACCACACCTGGAGATTAATTATCTGCAACAGCGTGATCAGTAGCAAAGTAGTTTGATAATTTTGGTAGTAGTGACAACAACAACAGTAACAGTAATAGTGATAACAGTAATTTTGTAGCAAGCATAACACTGATGATAGCAGTAGTAACTTAGCAGAAATAATATAAGATAAATTCGTAGGCATTTGATTGGTGACTTGTTGGATGATATTCATCATGTGACAGTTATAACCTAGGGCTATTCGGCACTAGCTCCATTTCATCATTATAATGTAGGCATGTATTTCATAAATAGTCATACGTGCTTTATTAAAAGAACTTGCATGACATCTTTTGTCCTACCCTCCCATGGCAGTGGGCTCCATATTGGAAACTAAGGGATATTAAGGCCTCCTTTTAATAGAGAACTGGACCAAAGCATTAACACATAGTGAATACATGAACTCCTCAAACTACAGTAATCACCAGAAGAAGTCCCGGTTATTGTCACTCCGGGGTTACCGGATCATAAGACGTAGTAGGTGAATATAGCTTGCAAGATTAGATCTAGAACATGGATATAATGATGATAACATAAATGGTTCAGATCTGAAATCATGGCACCCGGGCCCAAAGTGACAAGAATTAAGCATGGCAAAGTCATAGCAACATCAATCTTAGAACATAGTGGATACTAGGGATCCAACCCTAACAAAACTAACTCGATTACATGATGAATCTCATCCAACTCCTCACCGACCAGAGAGCCTATGAAGGAATTACTCACTCCTGGTGGGGAGCATCATGGAATTGGCGATGGAGAAGGGTTGGTGATGACGAAGAACGAAGATCCCCCCTCTCCAGAGCCCCAAACAGACTCCAGATCTGCCCTCTCGAGGAAGAACAGGGCTTGGCGGCGGCTCCATCTCGTGGATTGTGCTAATTCTTTCTCCCTGATTTTTTCTCTGAAAATAGGAATTTATAATATTGGCTTCAGGGTCAGCGGGGCCACCAGGTGGGGACAACCCACCTGGGCGCGCTAGGAGAGGGGTGCGTGCGCTGGTGGGTTGTGCCCACCCAAGTGCCCCTATCCAGCACGTCTTGGCTCCAGAAATTCTTATTATTGATAAAAAAATCCTCGCAAAGTTTCGTTCCATTCCGAGAACTATTATTTCTGCACAAAAACAACACCATGGTAGTTCTGCTGAAAACAGCATCAGTCCGGGTTAGTTTCATTCAAATCATGCAAATTAGAGTCCAATTAGAGAGGAAAAGAGTTAGGAAAAGTAGATACATTGGAGATGTATCTACTCCCCCAAGCTTAAACCTTTGCTTGTCCTGAAGCAATCCAGTTGATAAACTAAAATTGAAAAACAAAAACTTTTACGAACTCTTTTGCTCTTGTTTGCATAAATAAGCTTAAACATCACCTAGGTTTTCAGCCAACATTATAACTAACCATGTCGACAATAACTCTTAAAGATTATAATGATTCATATCAATGACATAATCAGCTAGAGGGAAATAATAAGATATCTCAAACGGCAACACGTTGTCAAAACAACCATGATATAATATGACAATAGTGGTATCTCGCTAGCCCTTTCTGAGACCACAAAACATAAAAGAAGAGCACCACCAAAGTTCATGCAGCGACTAAACATTGTAATTCATGGTAGTAAAGATCCAGTCATGACGCACCCAACATTAGCTACACACAATGCATAAATCATGACAACTGTGCTCTTCTCAGTTTCTGGTGCTTGTTTTTAGAAGGTGATGACACAACATAAAAGTAAATAGATAGTCCCTTTGCAGAGGGAAGCAGTGATTTGCAGAGGTGCCAGAGCTCCATTTTTAAAACATAGGTAAATGATATTTTGAGGCATGCACCCTTCTCATTTACTTCATGACTATTAGTTATCAATATCTCCCATGCTAAATAGGCTAGTGGTGGTTCCCAAGCGATAAAAGTAAAGGTTTTGACTCCATTGGGAGTTTTTGTTTGATTATTTGAGTGATTAACTCTTTTTGTATTTTTCAATTTGGGACTAGGCATCCCTATTACCGCCCTTTTCTCGTGCGATGGCGAGTGAATAAACACTCAACCTGAGAATAACCCGCTTAGCATGGAGGATACCGACCACCTCCTGTCGTTCCATGAACGATCCAGCCACACAAAATGGATATTTTTAGAAGTTTGTAGAGGTGGCACATGCAAATTTACTTAGGACGGCAGGGTAATACCGTATATAGGTAGGTATGGTTGACTCATCTAGAATAACTTTGGGTTCAAGGTTTTTGATGTACAAGCAGAATTCCCACTTAGTACAGGAAAAGGCTAGGAATTTCATTGAGAAGCGGCCAGCTAGAGGGCAACCACAATCATAACCATGCATTATGCATAAGTAACATTGGACACTAGCATGACTAGGATATGAACACCATGAACATAAATATCATAGAGGCTATGATGGTTTTGATTCAACTACATGCATGAACATGTACCAAGTCAAGCCACTAGAACATTTAGAGGAGGATACCATATCATCGTACTACATCACAATCATTTTAAAGCTATGTTGATATCTAAGATAAATCATTATGAACTCCCAGCTACTTATGAATGGCATGAGTAACTATAATCTCTAATTGTCATTGCAAACATGTTTAATCATATTGGGCTGAATCGTGGATACTAGGTTAAACATATTTATACAAAAAGAATAAGTCGAGTTCATACCAGTTTCTCTCCGCCACAACCAGTTCATCGAATGTCGTCATTATTGCCTTTCACTTGCACGACCGAATGATATGAAAATAATAATAGTGCAAGAGTGCCGTTGATTAAGCTGGAATCTGCAAACATTTTATTCAACAGGAGAAGACAAGGTAAAATGTGCTCTTTATTAGTTCAACAATTATTCATATGAGAGCCACTCAACATTTTCATCGTGGTCTTCTCCTCGGTACAACTCGAATAGAAAGAAAAGAAATTCAGAGAAACACACTGAAATATTTTTGTAGTTTTTGGTTTTCTTCAACAAGCAAATAAGGGAAAAGCAAAAACAATAAAAATTATTTACACGGTTAAGCTCCCAACAAACAGAAGAAGAACAAGGAATTTTTTTGGGTTTTCTATTTAATATTACTACTAAGCATGCATAGAAAGTAAATTAACTACAACTATGTTTTTTGTTTTTCTAAAGTTTATCAAACACACAGGAAGAAAGCAAGAAAATAAATCTAAGCATGGAAGATACAATGAAAAAGTTTGAGCACCGACAAATGGAATAAATAGACATGAATGTAAAGTCGGTGGAAACACGTACTCCCCCGAGCTTAGGCTTTTGTCCTCACTTGGCAGTCGATCAGTAGATTGGAGGGTTGTAGGGGTGCTGAGGAGCGGGCATCCCCTCATCCCACTATGGAGGCTCCTTTTGTGCCTCTTCCGCGGCAGCCTGAGTGTTCCGTTAGGCGATGATGTCCGCAGGCATGATCCTATATCCCCCTGGCACTAGAATCAAACAAAGCAGGTGCAGGCAGTGGAATAATATCATGAGTTTTAATGCTAAACAGCAAGTTATAAGGAACGCGGATATCAGGATAATCTTGTGCAATAAAATGATGGTGTTCCATGGCTGCCCGATGTAGGTAAACCTTGGTCAGAGGGTAATCATGATGGCGTATCTCAACCTCGAAGTGAGCCGCCAAACGAGTAGCAAAAATCCCACCATGTATTTCACCCTGTGATTTATTAAGATGGAGGCGATGAGCCACAATAGCTCCCAAACTATGAGTGTTGTTGCCCTCTACTGCTCGGCGTAAAACAACAAAGTCTGGTGCGCTGAGCGCACCCACTTTATTTCTAGCAAGCAAGCACTTAGCAACAAATAAAGCAAAATAATGTATGGCGGGAAAATGTATGTTAGCAACAGTGGTGGCTGACACCCCTCTCTCATCTCCCACTGTCAAAGTGCGATAAAAGTCCTCAAACCCAGCCGGCCTAGGCTCGGCTAAGCTGCCATCAGAGGGGATCAAGCATATATCACAAAATTTAGTAAGTGGTATCTGATGGTTTTCAGCATATAAATCAAAACTCACTTCAGGAGGATTATTTGTAGGTGAGACCGACATTTTCAACATATTGCATGAACTCATGGAGAATTTCAACCTCTTACAGGAATGGGGTGTGTGGCCATTCGCACGGCCGTACCTCTACCAACCTCTAAGGGTGGAGATCACTGTCAGAAGACTCCCCAATCACACCCTTGGATTTCTTCTTAGAGCCAAACTTCCTGAAGATATTCATGTCCGCGTACAATATTTTGAAAATACAAAAAAATGAGGTGACAAAAATTTATCAACAAAACTTTGTAAGATTGATAGAAACTACTCATAGGGATACATAGAAGCCATAGCAAGATTCAAACTACTTAGAACACTAAGAATTTAAACTTCAAGCACATCTATAGTAGCACCGAGAGTAGCTAATTATTCAAAATATAAACCAATAAAGCAAAAACTAATTGGACAAACGCTGGAGTCAAATACCTAGCAACAATCTCTCAAAACAGTTTCGGAAACGGAGCTTCGAGCAAAGAGATGGAAATCTGTGGGTTTGAGCTCAAGAACACAGGAGAGAGAGGAATGGAGATGTTTTCTAAAGGAAAGTGATGTTGTGGTATGAAGAGATAAGCGAGGGGGGCACATGGGGAACACAAGCCACTAGGGTGCGCCTAGGGGTGCTGGCGCGCCCAGGTGGGTTGTGCCCACCTAGTGCACCTCCATCTGGTATTATTTTCACCAAAATTTCTTAAATATTCAGGAAAAATCATATAAAATTTTCAAGGCATTCTAAGAACTTCTATTTTTGGGTCATTTTTTTATTGCACGGGAAATTCAGAAAACAGATAAAACATGGCACTTTATTTTATTTAACTAATAAAACAGAAAATAAAAAGTAGGGACAAAAAGTAGTTCTTACTAAATTCATCAACTTCATATGATTCAAAGATGATCCGTTAATAAGGTTGATCAGGTCTTATTAACAACCACTTCCGATTAGCATGAAACCGAAGAATTTTCGTAAATCACTAAGTTACCTCAATGGGGATATGCATTTCCCCAACAATAAGTATTTCATATTTCTTTTTGACAGTAGGTAGAGGTATTTGATAACTTCCAATAGTGATTGTCAGAGATTTTTCAATAACATTAATACCATTCACTTGGAATTGTTTCTTCAGAAAGTGCACCATATGCTCATTGCCATTAATATGAAAAGTGGCATTGCCTTTATTGCAATCAATAACAGCCCCTGCAGTATTCAAAAATGGTCTACCTAGGATAATCGATATGTTTTCATCCTCGGGCATCTCAAGTATAACAAAGTCAGTCAAAATAGTAACATTAGCAACAATAATGGGCACATCCTCACAGATACCAATAGGTATGGCAGTTGATTTGTCAGCCATTTGCAAAGATATTTCAGTAGGTGTGAGTTTATCCAAGTCAAGTCTTTTATATATAGAGAAAGGCATAATAGTAACACCATCTCCTAAATCACACAAAGTAGTTTTCACATAATTCTATTTGATAGAGCAAGGTATGGTTGGTATTCCCGGATCTCCAAGATTTTTAGGTACTCCATCTTTAAAAATGTAATTAGCAAGCATAGTGGAGATTTCAGCTTCAGGTATTTTTTTTCTTATTTGTGATGATGTCTTTCATATACTTTTCATAAGGAGGCATTTTCAAGATATCAGTCAAGCGAGTACGCAAAAAGACTGGCCTCAGCATTTCATCAAAGCATTCAAATTCTTCATCATCATTTTTTTAGTTGAGTTGGCTGGAAAAGGCATAGGTTTTTGGACCCACGGTTCTCTTTCTTTACTGTGTTTTCTAACAACAAAGTCTCTTTTACCATATCGTTTATTTTTAGGTTGTGGGTTATCAAGATCAACAGGTGGTTCTATCTCAACATCATTGTCTGGTTCTTTATCATTGTGTAGCGACCCGACCTCAAGGGTCAAGTCTTTGTGTTTAAGTGTCATCTCTGGATCGGTATTACTAACACACATAGTACTCGAGGATATATAACAGAGTTCAATCACACACTTATTACATCGAATGTCTCAAAAGAGAACTTATTACAATAATATGGCTGAAGGCCATCTAAATAAAATAACAGTGGAAGCTTCGAAGGTAGTAGAGTCCATCCAACTCCACGGCAAAATTGAGTGCATGACAACGACCTAGCGTGCCTTACTCTTTGTCTAAAAACTCTGCAACATAATACGTTGCAGCCTGTGTAGGTGAGCACATGGAATATGTGTGCAAGACAACACTATAGAGCAATGAACAAATAACAGCTATAACTACATGCATATATGGCTGGTGGAGGCTCTATGGTTATCATTTGCATAAAGCTAGTTTTTCCCTACAACAAAGGAATATATTTTATTTAACTACAAGTGTGTTGAAAACATTGACAATGGTAACCCCATCTCAATCCCAATTAAAAGTTAACAACCCACCAAATTAATTAAGTAACGTGATGAGATCAACATAATAATTCAAGTACCAGATATTCAAGATGTCCATAACAGGGGACACGGCTAATCATGATTAGTTTGTACACTCTGCGGAGGTTTGCACACTTTTCCCCACAAGACTCGATCTCCTCCGTTGTATTTCTCGCACTGCAGGGTGTTTGAGAAACGGATGACCGAAACACAGTGTTTCGTAAGAGGTCCCCTTAACCGATAGATAGGCCAGTACACCTACAATCCCCTACATCTGCTAGCCCATCATTGAGGGAGTCCTGGATTAGGGGGTCCTCGGACTGCCGGACTATATACTTTGGCTGGACTGTTGGACTATGAAGATACAAGATTGAAGACTTCATCCCGTGTCCGGGTGGGACTCTCCTTTCCGTGGAAGGCAAGCTTGGAAATTCGGATATGTAGATCTCCTCCCTTGTAACCGACTCTGTGTAACCCTATCCCCCTCCGGTGTCTATATAAACCGCAGGGTTTAGTCCATAGGACAAGAACAATTATAATCATAGGCTAGCTTCTAGGGTTCAGCCTCTACGATCTCGTGGTAGATCAACTCTTGTAATACTCATATCATCAAGATCAATCAAGCAGGAAGTAGGGTATTACCTCCATCGAGAGGGCTCGAACCTGGGTAAACATTGTGTCCCCCGCCTCCTGTTACCATCCCCTTAGACACATAGTTCGGGACCCCCTACCCAAGATCCGACGGTTTTGACACCGACATTGGTGCTTTCATTGAGAGTTCCACTGTGTCGTCACCATAAGGCTTGATGGTTCCTTCGATCATCGACAACGATGCGATCCAGGGTGAGGATTTTCTCCCCGGACAGATCTTCGTATTCGGCGACTTCGCACTGCGGGCCAACTCGCTCGGCCATCTGGAGCAGATCAAGAGCTACGCCCTTGGCCGTCAAGTCACGTTTGGAAACTTAAACTATACTGCCGACATCCGCGGAGACTTGATCTTCGACGGATTCGAGCTCGTGTCAGGTGCGCCGCACAGCCACGACGAGCATGACTTAGCTCTGCCGCCAGACAGTGTTCGGGAGATCACACCTGTGGCAGCTCTGGCCCTTGATCTGCAGTAGATTGCGCCATCCGAGGATGGGTGGATGGACCCCGCCATGGAGGCTGCACACTCAGCGGCGACAGAGCCGAATTCTGACTTCACCTCCTATGAGACCTATGTTGCCGGATCCTTGGATTCGTCCCCGACCACGGGCTCGGAACTGCCTGCGTCCATACCTATCGAATCTGATTGGGCGCCGATCATGGAGTTTTCCTCCGCAGATATCTTTCAGCACTCGCCCTTGGGCGATGTGCTAAATTCATTAAGGTCTCTCTCCTTGTCAGGAGGCCCTTGGCCAAACTATGTCCGGCTTGAGTGGGAAGCGGACGACGAAGAAATTCGTCCCCCAACCACCACCCACTTAATAGCCACTATCGACAACTTAACCGACATGCTTGATTTCGGCTCCGAAGACATCGATGGTATGGACAATGATGTAGGAGAAGAACAGGAACCACCGCCCACAGGGCGCTGGACTGCCACCTCATCATATGATATATACATGGTGGACACCACCAAAGAAAGCAATGACAATAAGGCAACAGGGGATAATCCCCTCGAGTAGCAATCTAAGCACTGGCATCAATGACACAGCTCTAAGCCCCGCCATAGCAAAAACGGCGATACTGGCACAAGAGACAATAACGCTGCGGATAGCGCCGAAGATGAAGACAATCCCCTTCAGCCAGGCCTCAAGCTGGAGGATGGGCAAGCTAGCCCTAAGGAACAGGCAGCAGATGGAGAATCAGAGGATGACAATTACATGCCTCTCTCCGAAGGTGAGGTGAGCCTCGGCGGCGAAGAATTTATCATGCCCGACAATCCCGCCGAATAGGAGCGCTTCAAGCGACGGCTTATAGCCATAGCAAAAAGCCTGAAGAAAAAGCAATAGCAGCTTCAAGCTGTCCAAGATCTGCTAGCGGATAGATTGACTAAGGTTCTGGCAGCCGAGGAATACGAACTTGAGCGCCCAGCCAAAAGTTACCCAAAGCGCAGGTTGCTACCCCAACTCGAGGAAGAAGCATTAAAGCCTACACTTCCAGCGTATGATTCGGCTGACTGGCCACCTCGTGGCTGAGACAAAGCGGCATGTTAGGCCGAAGTCCAGCCCCCACCCCGTCGCCAGTTAAAAAAAATACCAAGGCCCGGGGTAACACGCAGGACCTGCAACACATATTGGAAAACAAGTCAGGACAGGCAAGATCGATCTACGGATCACGGGGGCGCGCCCCTACGCGTGACGACGACCGTCACGCCAGATATACTAAAAGCAAATCCGGCCGGGCCGTATACAACAGACAAGACTAGTATGAACTGCTCGTGATATAGCCCGTCATAGAGGCGCCGCACACCCCCTATGCTTCACTGATGAAGTAATGGATCACGAATCCCCAGAAGGTTTTAAACCCGTGAACATTGAATCATATGATGGTACAACAGACCCCACAGTATGGATGGAAGATTTCCTCCTCCACATCCACATGGCCCGCGGTGACGATCTACATGCCATCAAGTACCTCCCATTAAAACTCAAAGGACCTGCTCGGCATTGGCTCAATAGCCTGCCGGCAAACTCCATTGGCAGTTGGGAGAATTTGGAGGGTGCATTCCTTGACAACTTCCAGGGCACTTATGTGCGACCACTGGATGCCGATGACTTGAGTCACATAACCCAACAATTAGGGGAATCAGCCAGGAAATTCTGGATTCGGTTCCTACCTAAAAAGAACCAAATTGTCGACTGTCCGGATGCTGAGGCCTTAGCGGCATTTAAGCATAACATCCGTGACGAGTGGCTCGCCCGACACCTCGGCCAAGAAAAGACGAAATCCATGGCAGCCCTCACGACACTCATGACCCGCTTTTGTGCGGGCGAGGATAGCTGGCTGGCTCGCAGCAACAACACATCAAGAAACCCTGGCAATTCAGATGCCAAAGATAGCAACGGCAGGCCACGTCGCAACAGACACAAGCGCCGCAACAACGGCGACAACGCCGAAGACACGACAGTTAATCCCGGATTCAGTGGCTCTAAATCCGGTCAGCAGAAAAAGCCGTTCAAAAGAAGCAATCTGGGCCCGTCCAGCTTGGACCGCATACTCGATCATTCGTTTCAAATACACGGCACCCACGATAAACCAGCCAACCACACCAACAGAGAATGCTGGGTGTTCAAACAGGCCGGTAAGTTGAATGCCGAAAACAACAAGAAGGGGTTCCATAGAGACGACGAGGAGGAGCCCCGGCCACAGAACACAGGAGGACAGAAGAAATTTCCTCCCCAAGTGAAAACGGTAAACATGATATACGCAACCCATATTCCCAAGCGGAAACGGAAGTGTGCACTGAGGGACATCTATGCGATGGAGTCAGTCGCCCCAAAGTTCAACCCATGGTCTTCTTGTCCAATCACCTTCGATCGCAGGGACCACCCCACCAGTATCTGTCATGGCGGTTCTGCAGCATTGGTCCTTGACCCCATCATTGACATATTTCACCTCACTCGTGTCCTTATGGACGGTGGCAGCAGCCTGAACCTGCTTTATCAGGATACACTGCGCAAAATGGGTATAGACCCCTCGAGGATCAAACCCACCAAAACCACCTTTAAAAGTGTCATCCCAAGTGTAGAGGTCTGTTGCATGGGCTCAAATACAATGGAAGTGGTCTTCGGATCTCCGGACAACTTCCGAAGTGAGGAGTTAATCTTCGATATCGTCCCCTTCCGCAGTGGCTATCACGCACTGCTCGGACGAACCGCATTTGCCAGAGTCAATGTGTTACCGCATTATGCATACCTCAAGCTCAAAATGCCAGGACCTCACGGGGTTATAACAGTTAATGGAAACAGAGAACTCTTGCTCCGCACGGAGGAGCACACTGCGGCCCTCGCAGCAGAACCGCAAAGCAGCCTTATGAGGCAAACCGCCAATTCAGTGAAAAAGACCCCAGACACCTTCAAGCGAGTCCGGAGTACCCTGCAAGAGGATCGCCAGGCATGTTTATAGCTCGCCTAGCAATTCGGACTCCATCCTAGTCCCAGTCAAGCGGCGAAATTTGCATCGCGCGTACATAATTACGCACTCAAGATACCATGGGCATAGGCGGAAGCACGGCCATGGCATGACCCACAATGCGGCTCAACCGCTTCAGGATCCATATACCTTTAACATTTTCTTCCTTTCAGGCCCCTATTCTCTGAAGGCCCCCTCCGATCATCTGATTATCGGACCCGTCACGGGAAGGAAACACCAAGGAAGCAAGAAGCTTTGACATACAAGGGAATCCTCAGGTGGTCTCTGATAACGATCGATATACCTATTTTGCATACCCACACGCAGCTTGACCTTGGATAGGACAGGTCAAATAGTCCTGTATTTTACTTATTGCACTTCATGTATGCATACGCTTTGACGTATCATCTAAATAACAATGTACAACACTAGCTCATTATTGCATTCCTTTATCTTTTTTCCATGTTTGCTTATTTACGACAAATCATACCCGTACATTCTGATACGACTAGTGCACCAGGGGCTTTAGTGTACCCCATAACACGGCATGAAAAGTCTGAACACTTTTGACAGTGCGGCACCCCGAACTTATAGCATTATATGCATCAGCTCCGAATCATGTCTTGTGTCAATAGTTGGGTTTGCCCGGCTCCCATGTTTTGGTACCTTACGTTCCGCTATATCGGCTAAGCTAGCACTGGGAGAACTATTGTGATTTTGTCCCGGTTCTTCCGGACGAGCACCTCAGTAGAGAAAGCCGAAAACTGACTATCATGATGCGACGAGAGCCGGTCGCTGTTCGAGAGGTCTCAAATCCTTAAAGATTTTTCTGATTCGGGCGAGGAGTTGGCCTTGTCCGATTTAGGTGTACATAGCGCCCCAAGTTCGGCCTTCCGAATACTAGAGGCTTCGCCGAAATTTAAATTATAGACTTCTATGGCTAAGTGAGAGTGATAAAGCTTTATAGTCCGATTGCCTAGTTCGTTGTGCTGAACACCGCCTTCGAAGGACCTAAAACTGGGATAAAGAGTGGTCAGGTTCATCCCGAACACCTCAGTACTAGTTACATGGGGGCAGAAGCCGACGACTGGCCAGCTCTCAAATTTTATGAGCAACCGCACAAAAGGTAATATTTTAAATTAACAAGCATTACATAGCGCACATGAACTCGTTCCACATTATAGGATCACATGAGTACATTCATTCAAATATTACATCCTTAGCACATTCCTCTGCCACAAGGCGAGCACCCTTCAAGACACTGTCATAATACTTTTCGGGGTGGCGATTCTCCTTGCCCTCCGGCGGCCCCTCCTTCACCAGCTTTTTGGCGTCCATCTTCGCCCAATGCAGTTTCGCCCGGGCAAAAGCCCTGTGCGCACCCTCAATGCAGACAGACCGCTTTATGACCTCAAACCAAGGGTAGGCGTTCACAAGCCACCTTACCAGGCCAAAATAGCTGCCAGGCAGGGGCTCGCCAGGCCACATCCGGACTATGAGGCCCTTCATGGCTAGTTCGGCCACCTTGTGAAGCTCGACCAGTTGCTTCAACTGGTCGCTCAAGGGCATCAGATGTTCGGTCCCAGTATACTGAGACCAGAACAACTTCTCCGTCGAGCTCCCTTCCTCGGCCCGGTAGAACTCCGTGGCATCCGACACATTGCTGGGTAGATCTGCGAACGGTCCTGGAGTGCTTCAAATTTGGGTAAGTAAAAGGAAAGTTTCCTTCACATGCTTGCTTTGCATAATGAATGCCTTACCCATCGCTATCTTCTTGACCGCCTCAATTTCCTGGAGGTCCTTTTGGGCTTCAGCCTTGGCATTTTGTGCGTTCTCGAGGGCCTTCGCAAGCTCGGACTATTGCATCTTAGAGTCACGCTCCAAGGAATCATACTTCTTGACAAACTCCTGGAGCTCTTGCTGAAACTCGCCGACTCGGGCCTCTTGCTTCTGGCGCTCGGCATGCTCCTTGGCCGCTTTGCCTTTGGCCTCGGATAGCGCCTTCTTTAGGGCCGCCACTTCGGTCGTGGCCCCTAGCAAAATTCATGACGATCATGTGATCTAACAACAACTTGCCTTTTTATTTATCAATAAACAGACGAGGTATTACTTACCTTTGTTCTCTTTAAGCTGCCTCTAGGTAAGGCCGAGCTCTTCCTCGGACCGCTCAAGGTCCCGCTTCAGTGCGGAGACCTCCGCCGTGCGAGCGGCAGCGGCCAGCAGTGAAGCCTGCTTATTCACATAGACATATTCTGATTAGACTCCTGTGATTATTATTTGATCCTCTGTTCGGCCTTTCTTTGCGAACACCAAACAGAGCATCAGGGGCTACTTTCTATGTTGTAACATTTTCTCATAATTTGATTACTTACCTCAAAGCCTGTTAGGAGGCTGGCACAGGCTTCAGTTAGTCCGCTTTTGGAGAACCGAACCTTCTTGACCACCGCACTCATGATAGTTCGGTGCTCTTCATCAATGGAAGCGCCGCGAAGCGCTGCATGCAAATTGTCCGATGCCTCGGGATGGACAGAGGCCATCGGCACAGACGGCTTTCCCCCCTTGGCGAGGGGTCGCCTGATAGAATCCGGAACCACTGGAGGTTCTGGCGCAGTATTCGGCTGGGGGCTAGACTTGCTGCCCCCGGCTTTAGAGCCCATGGGAGTCTTGCTCCTCGTGTGCCGAGCATCCGGAATGTCGCCTTGGGGCGCCTCCGGAACTGTCTCCCTTGGTTCAGTACCCTTTGAGACCACACCTCGACATCGTCCGTAGGGCGGGGGGAGGACGCAGTCGGGAGTGAATCGTTGTTCATCTCCGACGGGCCCAAAGACTCATCCGAAGAGGATACGCTGATATGGGCTTTGGATGGGCTGCATGATCATGTTCGGCATGACAAGAAGCAATAAAATAAAACATACCAAGAACTATTATGGTATCCGGATACTTACGACTTCGCCAGGGGCTTGTCCCTGGGTAACCACTCCTCCTCGCTAAAAGCGGCCATCGTGGAGCAGTCCGGAAGGAGAGTCCTTCCCTTCTTGGACCCTTCGGCCTCCCCTGACGGGGGGGGGGGGAGAACTTTCCTCTTCCTCCTCCTCGTTTTCATGGGAGGATGGCACCTCGGTGTTATGAGATATGACCTTGCGCCGAATACCTTTACTGGTCCCCGTGGCCTTCTTCTTGGCCTTCTTCTCCGCCGCCTCATAGGGCGCCGGAACCAGCATCTCAGTTAAGAGAGCCCTTGCTGGATCATCGGGCAGTGGGGCCGGACAATCGATTATATCGGGGAAAGAAACATCTTACAAGATATAAGGAGATCACCGGATTGGCAGGGCGCTTTGCGCTGAGTCCACGATCCTCGGTAAGGAGAGGAGGTACGTCTGCGGACTTGAACAGCACCTTCCAGATGTCCTGGTGCATCGTGTCGAAGAGCTCTCGCAACGTGTGGTGCTTAGCCGGGTCGAACTCCCACATATTGAATGCCCGTCTTTGACACTGGAGGATCCGGCAGAAGAGCATGACCTGGACCATGTTGACAAGCTTGATTTTCTTGCTTATCATGTTTTTAACAAAGTTCTGGAGTCCGGTCAGCTCCACCGATGAACCCCAGGATAGGCCCTTCTCTTTTCCAGGAGGTGAGCCGCATGGGGATGCCGGATCGAAATTCGGGGGCCGCCACCCAGTTGGTGTCACGTGACTCGGTGATGTAGAACCACCCCGATGGCCACCCCTTCACGGTCTCCACATAGGAGCCTTCGAGGCAGGTGACGTTGGGAATTTTGCCCACCATGGCGCCTCCGCACTCTGCTTGCTGGCTGACCACCACCTTCGGTTTAACGTTGAAGGTCTTCAGCCACAAGCCGAAGTGGGGCTTGATGCGGAGGAAGGCCTCGCACACAACGATAAACATCGAGATGTTGAGGATGAAATTGGGGGCCAGATCGTGGAAGTCCAGCCTGTAGTGGAACATGAGCCCGCGGACAAATGGGTGGAGGGGAAATCCCAGCCCGCAGACGAAATGGGTAAGGAATGCAACCCTTTCGTGGGGTTCGGGGGTAGGGACGATCTACCCCGCGTCTGGGAGCCGATAAGCGATATCTGCGGCCAGGTACCCGGCTTCCCGGAGCTTCATAATGTTCTCCTCCGTAACAGAGGAGACCATCCATTTGCCTCCCGCTCCATACATGTATGGAGTGGTTTTTTGGTGAAAATGCGAACTTGGGCACTGGAGTATGAGTGCGCGAGAATGGATGGGCAGGGAAGAAGAAGGTGTGGGTGAAAAGGAGGAGTCCTTGTCCCTTTATAAGGGCGGAAGAAACTATGCGCCTCCCCACCTGCCTGGTAAACTCGCTTATTCCCCAAGCGCCGTGATTGATGGCGCGGTTGGGTTACCCACACCCGTATTGAAGAGAATCCCATGATAAGGGGACACGATCTCTGCTTCGACAAGACGTGCCAAGAAAACTGCCTCGCAATATGTGAAGTAGCTGGTTGAAAAAAACGGTTTGAATAATGACCGGGCCATGGTGTGTTGTCACGTTATTAAAAGTTGTCAGCAGATTAGATTTGTGGAAATATTATACTCTTTATGGTGGTATGTGGAATTTGTTTTGCAGAGCCGGACACTATCCTTGTGTTCGAAATCTTCTATGGAGTATTCGGAGGAGGAACCCACCTTGCAATGCCAAAGACAATCTGCGCACCGGACTCATCGTCATTGAAGCCTGGTTTAGGGGCTACTGAGGGAGTCCTAGATTAGGGGGTCCTCGGGCTGCTGGACTATATACTTTGGCCGGACTATTGGACTATGAAGATACAAGATTGAAGACTTTGTCCCGTGTCCGGGTGGGACTCTCCTTTGCGTGGAAGGCAAGCTTGGCAATTCGGATATGAAGATCTCCTCCCTTGTAACCGACTCTGTGTAACCCTAGCCCCCTCTGGTGTCTACATAAACCGGAGGGTTTAGTCCGTAGGACAAGAACAATCATAATCATAGGCTAGCTTCTAGGGTTTAGCCTCAACGATCTCGTGGTAGATCAACTCTTGTAATACTCATATCATCAAGATCAATCAAGCACGAAGTATGGTATTACCTCCACTGAGAGGGCCCGAACCTGGGTAAATATTGTGTCCCACCGCCTCCTGTTACCATCCGCCTTAGACGCACAGTTCGGGACCCCCTTCCCAAGATCCGCCGGTTTTGACACCCACAATCATGGAAAGGATTCCCACAACTTACTCAACTATTCCAGAGCCCATAATGGCATGTGGCTCCACACGGAAGTTTCTAGCATGAATAATCTTATGATCCCTTTGAGCCTGGGTGGCGAACAATAGGATGATCACACGGATGCCCCGGGATCTCCTTGGACAGCACTGGATTCCCCAGGTGCCCACAAACCAATCCACCAAGATGTGTATTAAAGTAGCCACCTTAAGTTAAACCTTAGTTAACAACAACTCTCACATCTTTCATGAATTCTCTCAAAACCAAACCACGTCTACAAGCATAGCATAGTAGTGTAAGGATAATGTAGTAACTCCCAAGGTTTGAATAAAAGGCAATAGGTTCCTACCTCATCAACTACTTCCCAAAACCCACATGTTAAAAAAGTCCTACTCAAGCAATGTTTGAGGGTTGAAACTAGTGCATAAAAATGGATAATGAATGAATATGATCAAAGTGTTACTTGCCTTGCTGACTATCTGAAAACCATAGAGATTCATAGTAGCAAGCCTCGCACTCCGAAAACTCTATCATGAACAAACAATAGCATACATAAGAACTTAAGCATAATATGCAAGTGTAAAACTCAAGAGAAAAGATTCAAACTGAAAGTTCAAGTGAAGAGCTTCGATTTGCAAAAAGAATCAATCGAATCAGAGTTACAAAACTAAAACTACGATCAAAACAAGTTCAAAATGAAATCTTCTTGGAACCAAATTTTAAATTATCAAAACCATGTTCAAGTTGATTATCTGGATAGAGGGGAAAAAGACAAAGATTTTTGCATTAGCTTCACTGGATTTGGATAAACGAGTAAAAAGTAACGAGGGTTTGAAGTTCAGGGACTAATCTGTGATAAAAGAATTTGCGGATAGGTCCCTAGCCGAAAATTAAAAATAAAATGAAAAACCTAACGAACGAACATGCTCGCCATAAGAATCTAACGGGTGAACGTTTGCTAGTTAACCTAATAAATAAATAAATAAACTGATATAAACTAAACCAAAAAAACCGAAATAAGAACCGGCGAACCAGACGGTTTTTACCGGTTAAACGGCTTTGGCCAGCGGCGGCTCTGGCGAGCAGGACGGGCAGCGGGGCAGTGGGCGGTGGCTCAGGTTGCGGCGGAGGAGGCTGGCGGCGGCAGGCGGCGTCGGCGGCGCGCGGTAGCAGCAGGCAGCGGCGGCTACGTGCTCGGCAATGGGTGGCGGGGTGAGGAGAGGGTCCGGGGTCGGCTTTTAAAGCCTAGGGGGGAAAGCATCGGCTTGGGGAGGGTTCACGGCATGGTGGTGAGTCTGGCTCGGACTCCTCTGGAGTCCGGCAGCGAGACAGCGAGGGAAGGCAGCGGCGCGAGCTAGGCAAAGGCCCAGCTTGACTCGGCCGACCCAAGAAAGTTTTTTTTAAAATAAATTTCACTCCGAATAAAAAAAATCTAAAAATACCAGAAACAATTTTCATCGTCCAAACCTAAATTTAGGACAAGATGAACATTTTTCTGGCCAAAATGCAAGTTTGTCTCGAATTCAAATAAAATAGCAAATAAAATACGAGTAAAATAATAATTTGATTTTAAAATTTCTTCTGAAATATTTCTCTCTTGTTGAAGAAGTCATTTTATCTTCTCTCATTTATTTTTGTTATTGGAAATAATTTGAGAGAAAATATTAAAATCAAATTGATCCTTTCTTCAAATTTGAAATAAATTCAAATATGAAAATTTGTGAAACGTCCAACTCTCTCCTTGGGTCCTTGAGTTGCTTAAGATTTCTAGGATCACAACCAAATGCAAATAAAAATATGATATGCATATGATGACCTATGTATAACATCCAATTGAAAATTGGGATGTTACAAATCTACCCCCCTTAAGATGAATCTCGCCCTCGAGATTCGGGTTGGCTAGAAAATAGGTGTGGATGGTCTTTTCGTAGGCCTTCCTCTCGCTCCCAGGTGGCTTACTCCTCGGTATGGTGGCTCCACTGAACATGCAAAACTTGATAACCTTGCTGCGCATAACTCGGCTGGAAAACTCGAGAATCTTCACGGGTTTCTCCTCGTTGGTTAGGTCATTCTCCAACTGAATTGCTTCCAGGGGAGCTGTGTTTCTCAGAGGAATATCAACCATATCTGCACGGCACTTCTTCAACTGGGAAATGTGAAACACATCATGAACTCCTGACAAACCTTCGGGTAACTCCAACTTGCAGGCCACTTCTCCCATACGTTCCAAGACTCGGTATGGTCCCACAGATCTCGAGGCTAACTTTCCTTTAACTCTGAATCGTTTAACTCCTCGAAGTGGTGACACATGAAGATATGCTCTGTCTCCAATTTCATAGACTACCTCCTTGCGTTTAGTATTGGCATAACTTTTCTACCTAGACTGAGCTACCTTCAGTCTATCACGAATAAACTTAACCTTCTCTTCAGACTCCCTGACTAAATCTTATCAATGGTGGCATGCACCTCCTTCCATACAAAGCTTCGAAAGGGGC
The DNA here is from genome assembly GCF_056163025.1 of Triticum urartu. NCBI lineage: Eukaryota > Viridiplantae > Streptophyta > Magnoliopsida > Poales > Poaceae > Triticum > Triticum urartu. Next base: position 167,830,509 of record NC_141873.1, on the reverse strand, counting down.
CATCTTCAAACTTGCTTGGTAGTTGTTGTTATAGGAGAACTCTGCGTCACGCAAATTATCATCCCAACTAGATCCATAATCTAGCGCACAAGTTGTCAACATGTCCTCCAGAATCTGGTTAACTCTCTCGGTCTGTCCATCTGTCTACGGATGAAAGGCTGTACTGAACTCTATCCTGGTACCCAAAGTCTGGTGCAACTGATTCCAAAACATCAAGGTAAACCGTCTTCCTCTATCTGATACGATGGTCCTCAGAACTCCATGCACACATACGATCCTGGTCATATATATCTTGGCCAACTTCACGCTCATATAAGTGGTTTTCACGGGGATAAAGTGAGCCACTTTGGTCAAGCGATTTACTACTACCTAGATGGAGTCATAACCAGATCTTGCCCTGGGTAATCCGGTGATAAAATCCATGCCAAGCTTATCCCACTTCCATTTGGGTATCGGCATAGGCTGAAGTAATCCTGCTGGCTTCTGGTGTTCTGCCTTCACTCTGTGACATACGTCACATACAGCTACATACTCGGCAATATCCTTCTTCATACCTGTCCACCAGAAATGTTCCTTCAAATCCAAATACAACTTGGTGTTTCTGGGGTGAATCGATTATGGTGAGTCATGAGCTTCCTGAAGTATTAACTTTTTGATCTCTGAGTCATTAGGCACGTAAACACGGTCCTCAAACCATAAAGTTTTGTGCTCATCTTCAAGAAAACCTTTGGCCTTTCTTTTTCTCATCTTCTCCTGTATCTTAGCAATTTCCTTATCATCCTTCTAAGCTTCTCGAATATTTCCCAATAACGCAGACTGAACCTCCATTCCTGCAACAAATCCTCTTGGAACTATCTCCAAACGAAGTTCCTTGAGATCATTGACTAACTCCTGAAGTAATCCTCCTCTTACGAGGGTATTGACATAACTCTTGCGGCTCAAAGCGTCTTCTACAACATTGGCCTTTTCTGGATGATAATGCAACTTCATATCGTAATCCTTTAGGATCTCCAACCATCTCCTCTGCCTGAGACTCAGCTCCTTCTGCGTGAAGATATAATTCAAACTCTTGTGATCCGTGTACACATCACAACGGTTTCCAATAAGAAAATGTCTCCAGGTCTTGAGCGCATGCACTACGGCTACTAACTCCATATCATGCGTGGCATAATTCAACTCCTGAGGTCGAAGCTAACGTGAGGCATATGAAACAACTCTTCTGTTTTGCATAAGTACACCTCCAAGTCCCAGGCGAGAAGCGTCGCAATAAACTTGGAAATCCTTGCGTATATCCGGAAGAATTAGCACCGGGGCCGTAACTAAACGTTTCTTCAACTCCTGAAAACTGGCCTCACATTCCTTGGTCCATTTGAACTTAGTGTCCTTCTTTAACAACTCTATCATGGGTTTCGCAATCTTGGAAAAATTCTCAATGAACCTCCTATAGTATCCTGCGAGTCCAAGAAAACTGCGGATCTCTCCAACTGAGGTGGGTGCCAACCACTCAGTGACAGACTGTACCTAGGTGGGGTCTACTGCTATACCTTCTCCTGATATAACATGTCTAGGAAATCCAACTTCCTTCAACCAAAACTCACATTTTCTGAACTTGGCGTATAGTTGATGTTCCCTAAGCTTCTCGAGAACTAAGCGCAAGTGTTCCTTGTGTTCCTCTTCATTCTTTGAGTACACCAATATATCATCAATGAACACCACAACAAACTTATCCAAGAACACCATGAACACCTTATTCATCATAATCATAAAACAGGCAGGGGCGTTAGTAAATCCAAATGACATGGCCGTGTACTCATATAGCCCATACCTTGTGGTAAATATTTTCTTAGGTATATCCTGTTCTCGGATCTTCAACTGGTGGTATCCGGATTGAAGATTGATCTTGGAGAATACTTTGGCTCCCTTTAGCTGGTAAAACAAATCGTTGATCATCGGTAGTGGGTACTTGTTCTTGATCGTCACTTCATTCAATGTACTCAGGCTCCCCACTGTGATCCATCCTTTTTCTCAACTAAGAGCACTGGGGCTCCCCACGGTGATGAACTGGGTCGAATATAACCTTTCTCAAATAACTCCTTAATCTTCTTATTAATTTGCTCTTGTGAGTGAATTTACTTGAGTCCTCCTTCGTGGATGCCTAGACACATACTTGATCCTTTTACCCTCTGGGGTGGTGAGGAGAATTGACTTACTAGCATAATCGATATTTCCTCCATACATTGATAGCTAATCCATGCCTAGTATCACATCAAATCCTTGTGACTCCAAAATGATTAGGTCTGAGGGGAAAGCATGCCTACCTCTGGTCAATAGCATCTAAAAACATCCTCTGCTTGCCATATACTCCGCTCCTGGGGAGCTTACTAACATAGGTGTCTTACGGGCTTTGGTGGGCAACTTATACTTATCCACAAATCCCCTTGATATATATGAATGCGATGTACTAGTGTCAAAAAGAACAATAGCAGTAAATGACTTAATCAAAAACTTACCGATAACTGCATCCGGCTACTCTTCAACATCCTCCATGTTAACGTGGTTCACCTGTCCTCTGGTGTAAGGGTTGGGCTTCTTCCCAGACTTCCATTTCCATTACCATTCTTCAACTCAGAACACTCATTGGCGTACTGGCCAGTCTTCCCGCAAATGTAACAGGTGACATGACTTAGATCCTTCTTAGCGGGTGTTGCTGGGTTGGAACGGTTCTGATTGTTGTTTCATCCATTCCCATTCCCATTCTTAGCCCCACTATGGTTATGCGAACTTCCTCCATTGTGAGTGTGGCCTCCATGATTATGATGGATATGCTCTCCTGAGTTTGGGGTAAAACGAGGCTTCTGCTCAGCTCTAGAGTTGTACTTCCCCTGTCCATACTTCCTTTTGCGGCTCTCTATCTGCTACTGCTTGCCTTCAATCATAAGATCCGTGTCTACCAACTCCTGGTAGTTAGTGAATGTTGCCAACATCAACTGCATACTCAACTCATCATTTAGCCCTTCCATAAACATCTCCTGCTCCATGGCATCTTTGGCCACATCATCTGGTGCATAGCGAGCTAACTTACTAAACTCATCCACGTACTGCCCCACATTACGATTTCCCTGGCGTAAGTTGTGAAACTCACGCTTCTTCATGCTCATAGCTCCAGCTGAGACATGTGCAGTGTGGAATGCTTTCTGAAACTGATCCCAAGTGACATTGGCTATGATGAAAGTGGCTATGTAATTCTCCGACCATGACGCTGCGGGTCCACCTAGCAGATGTGCGGCAAAGTGCACCTTCTCAACATATGTGCAACCTGCAGTGGTCAGCTCCCTTCCAATCCTGCGGAGCCAGTCATCAGCAACTATCGGCTTGGTGCTACTAGAGAACACCAGCAGATTCAACCTCAGAAAACGGGCTAAGTTGTCTACTAGAGGTGGTTGCGGTGGGTTGTTGTTGTTGTTGTTGTTTTTGCCTTTGTTCTGGACTAGGTTTAGAGGCATTCTGCTGTTGGATCAATTGAGTGAGCTCTGGTGGGAAGACAAATCCGGGGTCACATCTCGGAGGAATCTGATAGGTTTAGAGGGGTGAGAATATAATAGAGTGAGGTCTAAAGAGAGATCACTACCCATATGCACATGAGACAAACACATTTATTTCACACCACTCAATTCAAACAAGATCATACAATTGATCTAAACTACTGATACAAAAAACTCGAACTATTACTATATACATGGGGGAAATACTGCTGTAATATGGTGGTCGACTAGAAATTTTGATCGGTGGAAGACTCCATGATATCCGCTCCAGCTTTGTCTTCGTAATCATCATCACTGTCGGGGTCGGAGTCGGTGTCGTCCATTATGATGTAGTCTTCAGGATGGTTGTCCTCCTCGTGTTTGGGATCTCCCATGAATATTCCTAGCTTCTTCTTCAGGTCTTCATTCTTCTGCAGCAGTACGGTTGTTTCGTCTTCATATCCATCGCGTGTAGACTTGAGTTCCTCTTCTAGCTCCATGTTCCAGGTCATCACCGTCTTCATGTCTATCATGTTGGCGCACATCTGGTTCTCCTAACAACGAATGTGTCGATTTAACTCCTAGATGTAGGCTGCAATGGATTTATCCCTCCTGGTGCAAATCATCTCGCATTGCTCATCTCAGCGTCCACATATCTGGTAGATGGTGTCCTTAAAATCCTTGTGGTATACCTCACCTATGCGTCCAATGGCGATGTGGGCGGCCGTGCCCTTTCCTAGAATCCAGGTTGGTGGATCACAGGAAAACTCTATGGGCTCAGTTACTGGTGTTAGTGTCTGTTAGGACCCCGAATCCAAGTCACATCGATCTAGCCGGTAACACCTCATATCACTTTGCGGCCTCACGCACGGTATCCCCATGGGTGTCGCCTTACCATGGCCCGGGACCGTTTGCGCCTTTTGGCTCACGTATATGATAGTGTCGCTAGCATCCATATGACAGAGAACCCAGGCCGACATGGCTAGTCGTGACCCCAAAGTGGCACAGACCTATGGGGACAGGCATACATGAATCACATCGAGCATGTCGGTCAACAGCGTGTGAATTCGGGCTGTAGCACTAGGCTAATAGGACTCTGGTGAACCGGGCTGTAGCAGGCTAGGCAGGACTTCGAAAGTCACCGCGTGAGATTTCCCCGAAGGGACAGACATAGGAACAAAGTGAAACACATGTCGGCCAGTCAATTGTCCTCAGCAGTAGTGCTGGGCTAGCAGGACTCCGGTGAACCGGGCTATAGCGGACTACTATGGCTCAAGGAGCACTAGACTACATTTCCCCATAAGAGAGGCTGTCAAGGATAAACAACTAGATTGTCGGATCCCACATATACCAAGCATTTCAATCATACACACAATATGCTCGATATGTGTAAATAAAACATGGCATCACAACAAAACTAGACAACTCAAGTACTTTATTTAAAGGCTCCGGAGAGCCATACATAACATGTTCATACAGGTAGGGGTCACAAGACCCGACACTCAAGTCATACAAGCATACAAGCACATGCGGAAGCAAATAAGTGTGAGTACAGACACTAGAAAGAAAGAAGGCTTGTCGAAGCCTCTCTATCTACATAGGGCCCTCCATGGCCAGAAGCACCACCTGGGTGGCAAGTTACTCATCGACGTCGAGGTCTACATAAAACCCATCGGAGGGGGTGGTGTTGTCGTCTAAAAACAGTAATTAAAGCAACATGAGTACAAAGGTACTCAGCAAGTCTTACAACAGATTCTACTATACATGCTCATTCTGAAGAAGGTGGTGGAGTTATTGCAGCAAGGCAACTTTGACTCTTGGCTAAGCTATCCTACGAGACACCACTGTAAAATAGTTTTCGCACACGAGAACACTAATCACCAACACAAAACTCCACCGGGGATCCTCCCTCGTCATCCTACAAGAGGGCCATCCTCTATACTCACACTTATCTTGAGTCTTTTAGTAGTAATCATTAACTTGTTTATGAATTGTATAGGCAACCAAGTAGTCCTTTACCGCGGACGCGGCTATTCGAATAGTTTTATACCCTGTAGGGGTGTACTTCGTCACACATGTTTCCACCACTTATCGTCTGCACACGATGTCGGGACCCCGATCCTAAGTCACACCGATCTAGCATGTAACACTTCATATCACTTTGCGGCCTCACGCATGGTATTCCCACGGGTGCCACCTTACCTGGCCCGGGACCGTTTGCGCCTTTTGGCTCACGTATATGATAGTGTCGCTAGCATCCATATGACAGAGAACCCGGGCCGACATGACTAGTCGTGAACCCAAAGTGGCACTAACTTACAGGGACAGGCATACATGAATCAACCTCAAGCATGTCGGTCAACAACGTATGAATCCGGGCTGTAGCACTGGGCTAACAGGACTCCGGGAACCCGGGCTATAGCAGGCTAGGCAGGACTCCGGATGTCACCGCGTGACATTTCCCCGAAGGGACAGACACAGGAACGAAGTGAATCACATGCCGTCCAGTCAAGTGTTCCGGAGCAGTAGTGATGGGCTAGCAGGACTCCGGTGAACCAGGCTGTAGTGGACTACTATGGCTCATGGAAGCACAAGACTACATTTCCCCATAAGAGAGGCTACCAGGGATAAACAACTAGGTTGTCGGATCCCACACATAGCAATACACGTTACACGTACGCATAACATGCAAGTATGTGCTGTGCAACATGGTATCACAACATAACTCAAACTCATATAGATAAAGGCCCTGAAGAGCCACATAGCATTCAATACAAACAGGGGTCTCATGACCCATCATTCAGAGCATACAGGCAACGGAAGCATTACATGTCTGAGTACAACTACAAAAGGAAAAGACTAAGAAACCTGACTAAATACGACCCTCCCAAGGGTAAAAGATTGTAGCTGGGCTACAAGCTACTCGTCGAAGTCACTAGTGTAACCAACTGCAAAACATAAATAAGCAAACGTGAGTATGAAGGTACTCAGCAAGTCTTACATCAGAACTATGTACATATGCAACATTATCAACAAGGGGTGGTGGAGTTTTAATAGCAGCAAGCCAGCTTGACTCAGTGGCTAGCCTATACTACGAGTATCAAAAACTTCTTTGAGGTGAGAAGACACACACGAGTCCACATATTCACCATATCAATGCTCCACTATGGATCTGTTCCCGTCTCCCTACGAGAAGGCTATCCATAGCACTCACACTTATCTTGCGTATTTTAGAGTATCCACTTCAAGTTGTCTATGTACTACATAAGTCCTCCAAGTTTCCATATCCGAGGAAAATGGCTATTCGAATAGATAATGTTGACCCTGCAGGGGTGTACTTCTTCACACACGCTCTCGCCACTTATAGCCCTGTACACGTCATGTACGTCGGCAACCTTCAAGCGGAAGCCGGGCGAGGGTGTCGGCTACGACCTGACTAACCACACAAGTCTGTCATCCAGGTTTATCGCCTATTCGGGTTCCATCCGCAAGGAGATCCGGCCGGGGTGTCGATCACGGCCCCAAACGATGTGAGCAGGGTTCCCAAGCCCACCATCCGGGTGCCACTTGGTACACCGTGCCACGATGCCTAGTCTGTCCCAAGCCCGTCCCGTCGAACACCACCTAGTAGAGAAGTAGCACTACCTACAAACGCCAGAAACTAGCTGCAACTCCTGGACAGAGATCAAGTGGATTAATAAGCCGAGAGGGGCCGGATAACCAGAACCCAATGTGTGGTAGTAACTGGACTTGGATAACATATAGAGAACTTAGTGCTTAGGGATGGTTCCAATGATACAACCCACCATGTACTCCTACATGGCCTCTCATCGCTTCCCTTACCAAAATGTGTTCACACACTTAGCCTTTATCGGTAGGACATGTTCACCACTCCGATTCATTCCCGATGAATCATACCTGACACAACTCTAAGCATAGCTGGCATAAAGAAAACAAGCATGGATGAGCAGGCACATCAAGGCTCAAACAACTCCTACTCATGCTAGTGGGTTTGAACTAGTTACTATGGCAATGACAGGTCATGCAGAGGAATGGATTCAACTACTGCAGTAGAAAAGTAGCAGTTGAATCATTGTTGTCCTAATGCAGTATAAGGAGCAGGAGCAAGAGAGTGGGATTTATCGAAATGCTCAAGGGGGGTTGCTTGCCTGATAGAACGACGAAGGGGTACGGCTCCTCTGACAGGTACTCGGGAACACCTTCCGGAGTGGAACCTATCGAGAAGAAACGGTGCCGGCGATCAACACACAAACAAATGCAACAAAATGATGCATGAACATGGCATGTGCAAATGCTAGTGTTTGGGCTAATGCAAGATGCTATCGAGTTGGTTGAAGCCCATTTGAATCAAAGATTCAAATGCAATTCAAAATGAAGCATTTAAAATGCCCATATTATGTTTTCACTTATACATCATGTATGACTTGGTTTTTCATGCATGTAACTGGCATAAATGGATTCCTTGCATTTTTCTGATAATTTTTCATATATAATTTATTTCATTCTGAGCTACGGTTGAATTATTATGAATTTTTGAAGTTTAGGCAATATTCTGGAATTTCCTAAGTTAAAATAATTCTAGAGTCAATTATTGCGTCAGCTCTATGTCCGCATGACGTAAGCGGGTCAACGGGGCTGACCAGGTCAAACCTGACCAGTGGGTCCCACTGGTCAGTGACCCAGTCAACTCACTAAGTTAGTTAGTCCTAACTAACTGGGCAGGGCCCACTAGTCAGTGATCGTAGTAGCTAATCTAGCTAGTTAACTAGAGCTAACTAAAGTAATTAGTCGGGCAGGGCCTGCAAGTCAGTGAGAGGGAGGGGGAAGTCAAACTGGGCTGTGGGGTCAACCCATGCCGGTCAAAAGTCAGCGGTCGCCCGCGTTTAGCCGCCGGCGAGTGCAAACGCGGCGGTGCGCTGCGGGTTTGGCCTACAGGGGGCCATTTTGCGCGCGGAGTGCAGCTACGGGATGCGGACGCTCGTCCGCATCCAGCCGTGGTGGTGGCACGGCCGGGGAGCGGCCGGAGTGGCGCCGGCGACGACGAGTGCGGCGGCCGGAGTTCGGCCGGGGTGGAAAGAGCGGGTACACGGCGCAACAAAGCATGGGGAGAGAGGGAAACGGCATAGGAGCTCAAAACAAAGCTAACGGACGGCTCGGCAGGCACGGGGACGCCCGGTGGGCAGCGAATCAACGGCGAGGATCTTCGGTGGCCAACGAGGGGAACGGCGGTGCTTGCGGCGACCAGGGGCTTCTGGCATTAGGCGGCTCGGTGAGGAGGCGTAGCCCACAGCGGCGGAGCGCGTGGACACGACGGAGGGACGAGGGGGAGGCAGTGGCTGTGGCAACGGCGAGCGGTGGCGTCGGCTGCGCTCAGGTGCGTGCGAGAGAGGGTGACAGAGGAGAGGAGAAGCACGGGGGAGAGTGAGAGGGGGTCGGGGAGGCCGCATGGCGTCTCTAGGGGCATCTAGAGGGAGGCGACAAGCAGGAGGTGGCCGGGCGTGCACCAGCGTGCATCGGCCACGCGCTCGGCGTCCTCCTGGCGCTGTGCAGAAGACGACTGGCAGGGCCGCCAGTGCCAGGCCTCAGGTAAGGCCCAGGTAAGCCTTTTCCCTTTTTTGTTTTCTTTTCTATTTCTGACATTTGTTTTTGACTTAAAAATAAATACCAGCACAAAAATAAAAATGTTGAGATTCCTTGTGACCACTAGTTATAAAATACCAGAGGCCCTCACCAAAATCCAACATTTTTGGAGCCTCTAAATATTTATATTATTTTAAATAGCTCCAATTCAAATACATATGGGTTCATTCAAAAATCCAAAATGTCTAGCAAAAATGTGCATCACACCTGGTTGTTGTTTCCAACATTTTCCAAAGACCATGAACATTTTTGAAAAGCATTTTGGGTTCATTGAAATTCCATTTTTAACTTGAACCTATTTGAATTTGCTTTGGTGCTACGGTTTGAAACATCCCCATTTCAATTTCATTTGAAACTTAACATGATGCACAAAGCAAACCTATAACATACTAGAACTAGGGATGTGACACACGACATGTGCTCGGCAGACTTCAAGCGAAAGCCGACGTGGGTGTAGACCACGACCTGACTAACCGCATAAGTCTCTAGTCCAGGTTTATCGCCTATTCAGGTTCCATCCGCAAGGAAATCCGGTCGGGGTGTCCTCAACGGCCCCAATCGATGTGTGCAGGGTTCCCAAGACACCAAACGGGCGACTCGGTACACCGTGCCACGGTGTATCTACCGCATCATAGCCCACCCCTGGGGTCAGCGCTACTCACGGGCGCCAACACATAACCTATAAACACCAGAAACTAGTTGCAACTCCTGGACAGAGGATGAGAGGGATCAGTAAGTCGAGCGGGGTCGTATTTCAGGGCCCAATGTGTGGTAGTAGCTTAATCTTAAATCACGCATACAGATCTCAGTTCTTAGGGATGGCCTCAATGAAATAACCCACCATGTACTCCGACATGGCCTCTCATCGATACCTTTACCAAATCATGTTCAACACATCCCTCACATTACCGTCATAATCATTTCACTCTAGCCCATCACCCAGATGAACTAGACCTGACACAACTCTCAGCATAGCAGGCATAGCAAGGTAGGAAACACACACATGGCTCAATTAACTCCTACACATGCTAGTGGGTTTCATCTAGTTACTATGGCAGTGATGGGTCATGCAGAGGATAAGGGTTCAACTACCGCAGCACACAGCAGTTTGAAACGTTGTTGTCTTAATGTAGTAAATGAGAGCAGAAGCGAGAACATGGGATTGTATCGCAATGATCAATGGGGCTGCTTGCCTGATGGAGTAGTAGTAGGGTACTGCCCTTCAGTTGGATAATCGGAAATATCCTCGGAGGCAGAAGCTACCATGAAAGACACCACAGAAGACAATCATCACATGGCAATATGCAATAATATGATGCATGCTATGACATGGTAATATGAGGTGTCCTACCTAATGCAATGTGAAGCAAGTTGGTTTGGGTCCATTTGAATCAAAGATTCAAATGGAAGCTTATGTTCTTAACCCTTATAAGTGTATTAGCTTGTTTCACCTAAACAGTAAGTTTAAAGTGTTTTTTCATGCATGAAACCAATACAGATGAAAATATTGAATTTTTCTGATCAAATTTCATATATAAATCTTTGCATTTGGAGTTACAGATTAAAAGTTATGAATTTTTGAAGTTTGTAATATTTTCTGGAATTTCCTATATAAGAATAATTCCAGTAATTGAGTTATTGCGTCAGCATTGTGTCAGGGGGACGTCAGCAGGTCAAAGGCGCCAGCCCAGGTCAAACCTGACCGGTGGGCCCCGTCTGTCAGTGGTTAATTAACTAACTAATTTTGATTAGTGCTAATCTAAGTTAATTAGCAGGGCGGTCCCACGTGTCATAGACTCAGGGGAAGTCAACCTGGGCCCACACGGGGTCAAACAGGGTCAAACTCGCCGGCGTTTAGCCGCCGGCGAGGCCAGACGCGGCGGAGTGATGCGGGTTTCATGCTCCGGCGACCAAAACGATGGCGGAGAGCATCTACGCATAGCTGGGAGCAAGCTGCATCGAGTGGTGGTAGTGGGTGGAGCTGGGGTGGCCGGAAACATCACCGACGACGACCTTGGAGGTCGCCGGAGTTCGGGCGAGGTCGAAACCGAGGCTACGGGGCACAGCGAGGCGCGTGGAGTGGTGCTAGGGGCTCCTGCGAGTGCGGTGAGTGCGTTGGTCACAAAGGTGTGGCCGGTGGGTGGCCGGAGTCATGTCGGCGACGAGCTTGGTGGCGGCGGGTGCTCGGGTGTGCGTGGTGCGATGCACATGGTGCAAGAGGAAGTTAATGGAGAGGGGGGAGGTAGCTGGGCTCACGGCGATCACAACGAGGCAGACAGAGAGGTCGGGGACGAGCTGGTGCTGTGGTGAAGGCGAAGGGGATCTCCGGCGGCCGATGTTGGGGAAGACGGGGTCGGGGCGACTCCAGAGCGGGCAAGCGCTCGGGGCTCGGCCTGCTCGACGTAGTCGATGACGGCGGAGCTCGTGGACACGATGGCGCAGCGCGAGGATGATGGAGAGCGCGGCTACGACGACGGTACAGCGGCAGGGGCGTCGGCCATGGTGGGAGAGGGCGAGGGAGAGGCGTTGGGGGCGAATGGAGGGGTCCAGGGGGTCGGGGCGACGACGTGGAGGTCGTCTAGACGTCCAGGGGCGTGGGCGGCAAGCAGGTGGCGCCGTGGCGAGCTCAGGCACGCCGGCGCTCACCTCTCTGCCTGCCTGCCTGGCGAGAGGAAGCAGCTGACTGGCCAGGGGCTAGCACAGTGCTGGGCCACCAGGTGGGCCGGCTGGTGGTTTTGCCAGGTTAGTCCCTTTCTCTCTCTTTTTCTGTTTCTATTTATTATGTTTTGTGTTTTGAAATAGTAAAAATACTATTTCATTTAGAAAAACCCTGAAAATAATCAGAGGCACCTTTGAAAATATTCTCAACAGCCTAAAATTACTTTCAGGATTATTTGGGCATTTTAAAATATTTATAAGATTTAAATTGCCCAAATGCAATTAGTAATGACTTAATCCAATGACCTTATGATGTCCTAGAAAAGTGTGCACCATTTTTGTCAAAGGTCTTAACCCAAAACAAAAAGGGTGGACTTTTTAGAAGGGCATTTCAGGTTCATTGAAAAAGTTTTTAGTAAATCCTAGTTGTTCCAGCGGGGGTGCTGGGGGTTCTGTCATCCCCATTTCAGTTTTCTGGGAAATTAAACATGATGCAACACTCTAATGCATGAACTAGCTAGGGTGTGACAACTCACCCCCACTCAAAAGAATCTCGTCCCGAGATTTAGGATCCGTTGGGAAGAAGGTCGGGTACTCGAGTCGAAGACGATCCTCCCTTTCCCAAGTGGCTTCTTTTTCGGAATGGTGTGACCATTGAACCTTGAGAAACTTGATGTTATGGCGTCGAGTGGTACGCTCAGCTTGATCAAGGATATGAACGGGATATTCCCGATAGGTGAGATTATCTTGGAGATCAAGCGTTTCATGGTCCACTCCACGGATAGGATCCGCGAAGCAACGCCTGAGTTGAGAAACGTGGAAGACATCGTGAACTTTGGAGAGATGCGGAGGTAGTTCCAATTGGTAGGCAACTTATCCTCATTTGGCAAGAATGCAAAAGGGTCCAATGTAACGAGGAGCCAATTTGCCTTTGATACCAAAACGATGGGTTCCCTTTAACGGAGTAACCCGAAGGTAGGCCTTCTCGCCGACTTCATAAGTCATGAGCTTATGTTTACGGTCATATTGGCTCTTTTGACGAGATTGGGCTGTTTTCAATTTCTCACGAATAACGCAAACCTGTTGTTCTACTTCCTGAATCATATCCGGTCCAAAGAGTTGTCTTTCCCCGGTTTCTGACCAGTTAAGAGGTGTTCGACATTTTCGTCCATAGAGAACTTCGAAAGGAGCTTTGCCCAAGCTAGCTTGATAACTATTGTTATAAGCGAACTCCATGAATGGAAGGCATTTCTCCCAATCCATTCCGAATGAGATGAACGAAGCTCGGAGCATATCCTCCAGGATTTTATTGACTCGCTCTACTTGACCACTTGATTGGGGGTGAAACGTGGTGCTAAAAGAGAGACGAGCTCCCATAGCATTTTGGAAAATTTCCCAAAATCGAGAGGTGAAGAGACTCCCACGGTCTGAGTTAATTTCCAACGGGACTCCATGAAGAGACACTATTCAGGAGATGTATAAGTCAGCTAGCTGGCTAGCGGTGATACTCTCACGAACATGTAGGAAATGGGCTACTTTGGAAAGATGATCGATCACGACGAAGATAGCATTATTCCCTCTCTTGGTCCTGGGAAACCCAGTAATGAAATCCATACTTATTTTATCCCATTTCCATTCGGGAATAGCCAAAGGTTGAAGGGTGCCAGCAGGCCGTTGATGCTCTGCTTTAGCACGACGACAGACGTCGCAACTAGCAATGTATTGAGCTATTGCTCTCTTCATCCTAGTCCACCAAAACCTCTGGCATAGGTCTTGATACATTTTAGTACTACCGGGATGAATGGTGAGAGGGGATTCATGAGCTTCCTTAAGAATCAACTGACGTAGTTGTTGTTTCTTGGGAACTACCAAGCGGTTCTCGAAGAAGACAACACGTCGCTCATCCATGGAAAAACATTTAGCAACTCCGCTAGCGATGTTTTCCTTAATCCGGGATATGCCCTTATCACGCTTCTGGGCAGCTATGATTTGATCCGTAAGGTTAGGCTTTGCCACCAGGGTGGATAGGAATCCTCGAGGAACTATGTGAAGGTTAAGCTTACGAAATTCCTCATGGAGAAGTGGTTGACTTTGTTGTAACATCAGGTTGTTACAATAAGATTTACGACTTAGCGCATGAGCCATGAAGTTGGCTTTGCCCAGGGTGTAAGTTATTCCTAAGTCGTAATCCGAGATCAACTCGACCCAATGTCTTTGCCTGAGATTCAAATCCGGTTGGGTGAATATATACTTCAAACTTTGGTGATTGGTGAAGATCTTGCAAAGATTACCAAGAAGGTAATGTCGCCACGTTTTCAGTGCATGGACTATAACTGCAAGCTCTAGATCATGTGTGGGAAAGTTCTCCTCACGGGGGTGTAATTGCCGTGAAGCATAGGCAATTACCTGACGATCTTGCATGAGTATGCAACCTAGTCCTTGTCGCAAGGCGTCATAATAGATAATAAAGTCCTTGGAGAAATCTGGTGGTACCAGTACGGGAGCAGTTTTCAGGCGTCTTTTAAGTTCCTGAAAGCTGAACTCGCACTATGGGGTCCACTCGAACTTTTTATCTTTCTTGAGGAGTTCAGTTAGAGGTTTATCAACCTTGGAGAAATTCTCGACGAAGCGGCGACAATAGCTCGCTAAGCCAAGGAAGCTCTGAACTTGCTTGACCGTTTCAGGTGGAGTCCAATCAAGGATGGCTTGAACTCGCTCGGGATTGATAGCAATACCCTTACCAGAGATTACATGGCCTATATAGGTCACTTCAGGCAACCAAAATTCACACTTGGAGAATTTGGCATAAAGGCGATGCTCTTGAAGTTTCGTCAATACCAGCCTTAGATGTTCAGCATGTTCCTCCTCGTTCTTGGAGTAGATGAGTATATCATCAAGGTATACCACGACAAATTTATCCAAATACTCCATGAAGACCAAGTTCATTAACCGAGCGAAGGTGGCTGGGGCATTGGTTAAACCGAAAGACATAATGATGTACTCGTATTGGCCACAACGAGTAACAAAGGCCATTTTGGGAATGTCCCCGTTTTTGATTTTGATGGTAGCCCAACCTCAAATCCATCTTGGAAAAGACTGAGGATCCAGCGAGTTGATCATACAGATCGTTGATCCTGGGAAGCGGATACTTGTTCTTGATAGTGACCAAGTTGACAGGTCGGTAATCTACAACCATCTGATCCGTTCCATCCTTCTTTTTGACGAAGTGGATGGGGCAAGCCCAAGGAGAAGAACTAGGACGGATGAAACCCTTTTTCAAGGACTCATAGGGTTGGTTCTTAAGATCGGCTAGTTCTAAGGGTGCCATCTTATAGGGTCTTCTAGAAATTGGGACGGTTCCTGGAACAAGGTCTATCATGAACTCGACATCCCTGTCAGGTGGAACACCTGGCAGTTCTTCTGGAAAGACATCCGGGAAGTCTCGGACTACCGGAATATCTTCAAGGTCTGGAAGGGGGTTGGCATTTAGGGAGTAAAGCTGGCGCTTGGCCACTCGAGTTAAGACATTGACTATCTTTCCCGATGATTCAGTAAGTTGAACGGTTCTAGTGGAACAATCAATCTTAGCATAATGAGCTGACATCCATTCCATACCCAAGATGATGTTTATGTCCGAGGACTTGAGAGCTATTAAGGATGCAAGGAAGATAAGTCTATCGACAAGAATTTCATTCCCATGGCTTACTCTAGAAGTTTGCCATTTGGAACTCGGAGTTTGAATTACCATGGAAGTGGGCATGTCACAGAATGTCATGTTATTCAATCGAGCATAGTTCTCAGATATGAATGAATGAGATGCTCCAGTATCAAAAAGAACAGATGCCGGATGGCAATTAACAAGGAGCGTACCAAGGAGGACGTTAGGATCATCATGAGCCTCCTCAGCTGAGACATAGTTGACATGGCCACATGCAGTGGTGGCTGGCTTGGCGTAGAAGGTCTTTCCCGCTGGCTTACCACGGCCAACGGACTTTCCAGACTGGTTGGGGTTGTTGTTCTAGGGACACTCTCGACTGTAGTGACCCGGCTCTCCACACTTGAAACATGTCACAACATTGGGGCATGGAGCAGCATTAGCAGCGGGGCCACCATAGGTCTTAGGCGGTGCAAACTGCTGGATGGGGCGAGGCTCCTCAAAGGATGGCCTCGGAATGAACCTGGGTGGCAGTGCTGTGCTTGGAATCCACACCCGGCGCTTCTGAGATCCAGAGCCGGATGAAGAACCAAAATCACGAGAGTGCTTGCGTGAAGCGTCATAGTCAGTCTAACCTGTCTCAGCACTGATGGCTTTATTGACCAACTTCTGAAAGGAAGTGCACTCATGCAGACGAAGATCGCGGCGAACCTCGGGGCTAAGTCCCTTGCGGAACCTTGCCTGCTTCTTAGCGTCGGTGGATACCTCTTCAGGAGCATAACATGCCAGATTTCCAAACTCATGGCTATAAGCATCCACACTTACTCTGCCTTGGGTGAAATTGCAGAACTCTTCCCTCTTATGATCTATGAGACCTTCCAGGATGTGATGCTCACGGAAAGCCTCACTAAATTCAGCCCAAGTAGTGATTTGGCCGACCGGGCGCATAGCCTCAAAGTTTTCCCACCAAAGGCTAGCGGGGCCTTCAAGGTGATAGGCAGCATAGGTAACCTTATTAGCTTCGGCTACTTTGGCAGAACATAGCTTGTGGGTGATGCTGCGAAGCCAGTCATCCGCGTCGAGGGGCTTGACTGAATGATTAAACTTTGGTGGGTACAACTTGATAAAGTCATTGATTGACACCAACTCGTTTCGCTGATGACGTGCAGTGTTCTGCTCAGTCTGCTCCAGCAAGCGGTTAGTCTCACACTTGTTTCTTTCTGCCTCTAGCATAACTTCGGCCAGAGAAGGCGGGTGAGGTAGACTCTCACCCCTAGCTGCACTGGCTTCCCCCTGCTCTGGGGCAGCAGGGTTGCTGCGGGTGTTGACCATCCTAGGAAAAACAAGAAAATGGTTTGGACAAAGATGGCACAATCTTGGCAAGGAAGTGCAGAATGTAATGGATAACATGGAATGCTGAGATGTTCATTGCACGACATGGTAATATAGAAACTGCCATATATATACCATTGGTCATACACACTGTACATAGTTTAGTACAAGCTTAGGCTAGAGTACAACTACGGTGAAAGACATTACATCTCATCGGAGGCATTCCAAGCTCCTATAGATTATTTTTCTACACCTCCGGAGCGTGATACACACCAAGTCGTATCCCACGGTCATGCAAGACGGTGGAGAATACAACAATTACAGTACTAGTGAAACTTCTACTAGCTCAGACGGCTCTGTAGTAATCCTCATAAAAGTCACCATCAAAGCCTGGAAGCGGGACATGATCATGTGGGAACAGACGGTCCTGCGGAGCCTGCGGACCATAGGGACTCGGATGTGGCCTTGGCCCCATAGACGGTGGCAGACGGGGACCACGAGGAGGGGTGATGCCTCCTACATCATGCCACTCCATACAATCTGGCAATCCAGACCGCACAGGTTACAGGTCCCTCAGGTCCATGTATCCTGCCTGCACAGCAGGTGCAAACCGAGTCAAAGTGGCCCAGTGATCAGCACGAGAGTTGAAAAGCTCCATACGCAAGGCCCGATTTTCGCGGTCCTTATCTTCGACCATCTCGGCAGTGGTGCGGAGTAGTGACTCCTCATGTGTAGAGTCATAGTACAAAGCCTGATAGTACCCCTGTGCTCCAAGGAGTGAGGCTGGCATGTAGCGGAAATCGGTGTTCTGAAGCAAGGCAGTCCTGGCTCGAATGATAGTCATCATTGATTAAGCTGCATCCTGCACAGACATCTCAATAGTGACCCCAAGTCCATAAGAGCAGTGGAGGGGCTCAGTGGCTCCAGGATAAGAGGGATATATCCTGACGGTACAAAGGTACTGGCTCTTGTTGAAGTCTCGAAAGTGCTCCTCGACGGTATATTCCGGATACCATCGATAGCCTGTCTCGACCATCACTCGAACCAACATGGCCATGTGACCAGGTACATCGAGGCACCGGGTCAGATGAGCCACTTGGTTCTGGGAATGGGTGGCCATCTTAAAGCACAGAATAATGCAAGGGCATTAGAATTTCCTAGGAGAAATCGGACAGCATAACGGCTGTAAATGCTCAGAAAAACATTTGAGACATTCACAACAGTTTGCAAAACCACTCAACAACATCATATCAAGGCTCTGGTTCATCTGACAACATACTAAAAGTAGTACAAACTATACTGAGGCTTGTAACAACAATCCTATAAGCTACTACGGATTAGTAACACGTGAACCTGATAGAGAGAAGAGAGCCTAGTCCTTAACCCACGTAGAATGAGAACAGAATGCTTCAGATCAGAGGGCATAAGGTAAAGGAGTAAAAGAGCCTTACGTTCCCTCCCACAATCAATTCCCCTACATATAACTAAAGCATTTCTAGACTCGACATCGACCAGTTTAGCTCAGCGAACCTACAGGCAGTCCGGCTCTGATGCCAATGCTGTCAGGACCCCGATTCCAAGTCACATCGATCTAGCCAGTAACACCTCATATCACTTTGCGGCCTCACACATGCCATCCCCATGGGTGTCGCCTTACCATGGCCCGGGACCATTTGCGCCTTTTGGCTCATGTATATGATAGTGTTGCTAGCATCCATATGACAGATAACACGGGCCGACATGGCTAGTCGTGAACCCAAAGCGGCACAGACCTATGGGGACATGCATACATGAATCACATCGAGCATGTCGGTCAACAGCGTGTGAATCCGGGCTGTAGCACTGGGCTAACAGGACTCCGGTGAACCGGGCTGTAGCAGGCTAGGCAGGACTCCAGAAGTCACCGCGTGACATTTCCCCGAAGGGACAGACATAAGAACGAAGTGAAACACATGTCGGCCAGTCAAGTGTCCTGAGCAGTAGTGCTGGGCTACTAGGACTCCGATGAACCGGGCTGTAGTGGACTACTATGGCTCAAGGAGCACTAGACTACATTTCCCCATAAGAAAGGCTGCCAAGGATAAACAACTAGATTGTCGGATCCCACACATACCAAGCATTTAAATCATACCCACAATATGCTCGATATGTCTAAATACAACATGGCATCACAACAAAACTCTACAACTCAAGTACTTTATTTAAAGGCTCCGGAGAGCCATACATAACATGTTCATACAGGTAGGGGTCACAAGACCCGACACTCAAGTCATACAAGCATACAAGCACATGCGGAAGCAAATAAGTCTGAGTACAGACACTAGAAAGAAAGAAGGCTTGTCGAAGCCTGTCTATCTACATAGGGCCCTCCATGGCCAGAATCACCACATGGGTGGCAATTTACTCATCGACGTCGAGGTCTACGTAAAACCCATCGGAGGGGGTGGTGTTGTCGTCTGAAAACAGTAATTAAAGCAACATGAGTACAAAGGTACTCAGCAAGTCTTACAACAAATCCTACTATACATGCTCATTCTCAAGAAGGTGGTGGAGTTATTGCAGCAAGCCAGCTTTGACTCTTGGCTAAGCTATCCTACGAGACACCATTCTAAAATAGTTTTCACACATGAGTCCACTAATCACCAACACAATACTCCACCGGGTATCCCCCTCGTCATCCTACAAGAGGGCCATCCTCGGTACTCACACTTATCTTGAGTCTTTTAGTAGTAACCATTAACTTGTCTATGAACTATATAGGCAACCAAGTAGTCGTTTACCGCGGACGCGGCTATTCGAATAGTTTTATACCCTGCAGGGGTGTACTTCGTCACACATGTTTCCACCACTTAGCGTCTGCACACGACATGTGCTCGGCAGACTTCAAGCGAAAGCCGACGTGGGTGTAGAACACGACCTGACTAACCGCACAAGTCTCTAGTCCAGGTTTATCGCCTATTCAGGTTCCATCTACAAGGAAATCTGGCCGGGGTGTCCTCAACGACCCCAAACAATGTGTGCAGGGTTCCCGAGACACCAAACGGGCGACTCGGTACACCGTGCCACGGTGTATCTACCGCATCATAGCCCACCCCTAGGGTCAGCGCTACGCACGGCCGCCAACACATAACCTATAAACACCAGAAACTAGTTGCAACTCCTGGACAGAGGACGAGAGGGATCAGTAAGTCAAGCAGGGTCGTATTTCAGGGCCCAATGTGTGGTAGTAGCTTAATCTTAAATCACGCATACAGATCTCAGTTCTTAGGGACGGCCTTAATGAAACAACCCACCATGTACTCCTACATGGCCTCTCATCGATACCTTTACCAAATCATGTTCAACACATCCCTCACATTACCATCGTAATCATTTCCCTCTAGCCCATCACCCAGATGAACCAGAATTGACACAACTCTAAGCATAGCAGGCATAGCAAGGTAGGAAACACACACATGGCTCAATTAACTCCTACACATGCTAGTGGGTTTCATATAGTTACTGTGGCAATGGCGGGTCATGCAGAGGATAAGGGTTCAACTACCGCAACACACAGCAGTTTGAAACGTTGTTGTCTTAATGCAGTAAATGAGAGCAGAAGTGAGAATATGGGATTGTATCGAAATGATCAATGGGGCTGCTTGCCTGATGGAGTAGTAGTAGGGTACTGCCTTTCAGTCGGATACTCAGAAATATCCTCGGAGGCAGAACCTACCACGAAAGACACCACAGAAGACAATCATCACATGGCAATATGCAACAATATGATGCATGCTATGACATGGCAATATCAGGTGTCCTGCCTAATGCAATGTGAAACAAGTTGGTTTGGGTCCATTTGAATCAAGGATTCAAATGGAAGCTTATGTTCTTAACCCTTATAAGTGTATTAGCTTGTTTCACCTAAACAGTAAGGTTAAAGTGTTTTGTCATGCATGAAACCATTACAGATGAAAATATTTAATTTTTCTGATCAAATTTCATATATAAATCTTTGCATTTGGAGTTACAGATTAAAAGTTATGAATTTTTGAAGTTTGTAATATTTTTTGGAATTTCCTATATAAGAATAATTCCAGTAATTGAGTTATTGCGTCAGCATTGCGTCAGGGTGACGTCAGCAGGTCAAAGGCGCCAGCCCAGGTCAAACCTGATCGGTTGGCCCTGTCTGTCAATGGTTAATTAACTAACTAATTTTGATTAGTGATAATCTAAGTTAATTAGCAGGGCGGTCCCACGTGTCATAGACTCAGGGGAAGTCAACCTGGGCCCACACGGGATCAAACAGGGTCAAACTCGCCGGCGTTTAGCCGCCGGCGAGGCCAGACGCGGCGGAGTGATGCGGGTTTCGTGCTCCAGCGAACAAAACGATGGCGGAGAGCATCTACGCGTAGCTGGGAGCAAGCCGCATCGAGTGGTGGTAGTGGGTGGAGCTGGGTTGGCCGGAAACGTCGCTGGCGATGACCTTGGCGGTCGCCGGAGTTCGGGCGAGGTCGAAACCGAGGCTACGGGGCACGGTGAGGCGCGTGGAGTGGTGCTAGGGGCTCCTGCGAGTGCGGTGAGTGCGTTGGTCACAAAGGTGTGGCTAGTGGGTGCCCGGAATCACGTCGGCGATGAGCTCGGCGGCGGCGGGTTCTCGGGTGTGTGTGGTGCGATGCACACGGTGCAGGAGGAAGTTAATGGAGAGGGGGAGGAGGTAGCTGGGCTCACGACTATCACAACGAGGCAGGCGGAGAGGTCGGGGACGAGATGGTGCTGCGGTGAAGGCGAAGGGGATCTCCGGTGGCCGGAGTTGGGGAAGACGGGGTCGGGGCGGCTCCAGAGCGGGCGAGCGCTCGGGGCTCGGCCTGCTCGACGTAGTCAACGACGGCGGAGCTCGTGGACATGATGGCGCGGCACGAGGACAACGGAGGGCGCGGCTATGGCGACGGTGCGGCGGCAGGGGCGTCGACCAGGGTGGAAGAGGGCGAGGGAGAGGCGTTGGGGGTGAATGGAGGGGTCCAGGGGGTCGGGGCGACGACGTGGAGGTCGTCCAGACGTCTAGGGGCGCGGGTGGCAAGCAGGTGGCACCGTGGCGAGCTCAGGCACGCCGGCGCTCACCTCTCTGCCTGTCTGCCGTGCGAGAGGAAGCAGGTGACTGGCCATGGGCCAACACGGTGCTGGGCCGCCAGGTGGGCCGGCCGGTGGTTTTGCCAGGTTAGTCCCTTTCTCTCTCTTTTTTTTGTTTCTATTTATTCTGTTTTGTGTTTTGAAATAGTAAAAATACTATTTCATTTAGAAAACCCTGAAAATAATCAGAGGCACCTTTGAAAATATTCTCAACAGCCTAAAATTAATTTCAGGATTATTTGGGAATTTTAAAATATTTATAAGATTTAAATTACCCAAATGCAATTAGTAATGACTTAATCCAATGACCTTAAGATGTCCTAGAAAAGTGTGCACCATTTTTGTCAAAGGTTTTAACCCAAAACAAAAAGGGTGGACTTTTTAGAAGGGCATTTCAGGTTCATTGAAAAAGTTTTTAGTAAACCCTAGTTGTTCTAGGGGGTGCTGGGGGTTCTGTCATCCCCATTTCAGTTTTCTGGGAAATTAAACATGATGCGACACTCTAATGCATGAACTAGCTAGGGTGTGACAATGTCCTTCCAGGAACATGTACTTGAATCGTCAAGTGCTCTTCTTTAGGTAGAGTGGCGGATGTAGGTCCCAGTGAAGCTTGGTATTCCAATGCTCAGGTACCTAGTGGCTACCTTCAAGAGTCGTCCAAAAGGGTGTCGTCATCCGGTTGAGCAAACTTGTTCCTTGGGTCCGCCATCTATGGAGTACAAAATGGAGAAGAGTCAGAAATGAGTAGAGGATAGTTTCATGTGGCTTGTCCTAGTGGTCGCGTCCTACAGTCAGTGTGCGCTCTGATACCATCCTGTAGCGACCCGACCTCAGGCGGTCAAGTCTCTGTGTTTAAGTGTCATCCCTGGATCGGTATTGCTGACACACACAATACTTGAGGATTTATAACAGAGTTCAATCACACACTTATTACATCGAATTTCTCAAAAGAAAACTTATTACAATAATATGGCTGAAGGCCATCTAAATAAGATAACAGTGGAAGCTTCGAAGGTAGTAGAGTCCATCCAACTCCACAGCAAAATTGAGTGCATGACAACGACCTAGCGCACCTTACTCTTCGTATGAAAACTCTACAACATAATACTTTGCAGCCTGTGTAGGTCAGCACATGGAATATGCTGGCAAGACAATACTATAGAGCAATGAACAAATAACATCTATAACTACATGCATACATGGCTAGTAGAGGCTCTATGGTTATCATTTGCATAAAGCTAGTTTTTTTCATACAACAAAGAAATATATTTTCTTTAACTACAAGTTTGTTGAAAACATTGAGAATGGTAACCCCATCTCAATCCCTATTAAAAGTTAACAACCCATCAAATTAATTAAGTAACGTGATGAGATCAACATAATAATTCAAGTACCAGATACTCAAGATGTCCATAACCGGGGACACGGCTAATCATGATTAGTTGGTACACTCTGCAGAGGTTTGCACACTTTTCCCCACAAAACTCGATCTCCTTCGTTGTATTTCTCGCACTGCAGGGTATTTGAGAAACCGATGACCGAGACACAGTTTTTCTGAAGAGGTCCCCTTAACCGATAGATAAGCCGGTACACCTACAGTCCCCTACATCTACTAGCCCATCATGGAAAGGATTCCCACAACTTACTCAACTATGCTAGAGCCCATAATTGCATGTGGCTTCACACGGAAGTTTCTAGCATGAATAATCTTATGATCCCTTTGAGCCTGGATGGTGAACCATAGGATTATCACTTGGATGACCTGGGATCTCCTTGGCAGCACTGGATTCCCCAGGTGCCCAGAAACCATTTTACCCAGATGTGTATTAAAGTAGCCACCTTATGTTGAACCTTAGATAACAACAACTCTCTCACATCTTTCATGAATTCTCTCAAAAACCAAACCATGTCTACAAGCATAGCATAGTAGTGTAAGCATAATGTAGTAACTCCCAAGGTTTGAATAAAAGGCAATAGGTTCCTACCTCATCAACTACTTAGCAAAACCCACATGTTAAACAAGTCCTACTCATGCAATGTTTGAGGGTTGATACTAATGCATAAAAACTGGGTAACGAAGGGATATGATCAAAGTGTTACTTGCCTTGCTGACGATCTGAAACTCTATCGTGAACAAACAATAGTGATGTGGAGCATCCTATGGACATCACCATGTTAAGAGTTCGTTTGGCAAGTAACACGTGCCACATCTACTTCACGTACATAAAGGTGAATCATCTCCTTTGCATGTGCTCACTTGACCCCTTCGAGGATGGCATACTACTTGACACGTCTCCCGTGTGCATGCATAGGTATTGCCGGAGCTTCACGGATGTTGAGGAGGAGTGCAAGCACCAAGGAACAACTACACCATCTGCGAGGGAAGGCTGGAAGCGACGACGGAAGAAGATGGAGCTGCTAAAGCTATAGTGGCGGGACATCCGGGCTAGTGGTCGGACATCCGGGCCAGAGGTCGGACATTCGGCGCCTGTGCAGCTGCCCAACTGCTAAACCAACAGTTGGCCGAACAAGCCTCAGCGGCTGGACATCCGGTGCCAACCCCCGGGCATCCGGCTCGTCCTGAAGCCCCGGACATCCGGCCCCCAGCCCGTACGTCCGGCAACTGTGCGTGCCTAACCGGGCCAAAGGCCCATGTATCCCATCCTCACTTAACCCTTCGTGGCTCTAGACTATATATACTCCACCTCCTTCTAGTTAGGGTTAGCGTTGTGTTAGCTCATTTGTGAGATAGAGCTTCGCTCATCCATATCGGATCTACTCCTTGAGAGAGACCATGGCCCCTCTTCGGAGAAGATCCACCTTGGATTCAAGACCCCTTTACGGGAAGATCCCCTTGTGGATTCAAGACCACCTCACGGAGAAGAACCGGCTACCCTTTGTATCATCCCTTGTTGGATTTGGATCATGTATCTCTTTGTGTTTTGAGGATCTAGCACATGTGTGATTGATCTTGTTCGTTTGAGTAATTCTCTCGTGTTTCCCCTTATGTTTCCCCTTGTGTTCTTTGTGTTCTTCGCAGGATCCGCTCCGTTCGTGAAAGATCGGCCATCTACGGTTCCACCCTACATCATCTTGGTATCATGAGCCTAGTTGATCATGATTTCAAAGCCTCCCCTCTTTGTTTCCTAGCCTAGTTTTGTTGACTTCGTCCTAAATTCGAAAATCCCCACCAAAAAATAGCCCCAATTTTTTTTATTTGTTAGTTTGATGAAGTTTTGTTGGATTTGATCCATGGATTTGCTTGGTTTCAAGTGGATCTAGCATCTCCCCAATTTTCCTCATTTTCCATCCACGAAATCCGATCAATTTTGCCCCCAAAACCATCTATTTCCGCCCCCAAATCGAGTTTTGAAGTCCAAATCCCTATCTGGAATCATCGGGCCGGACATCCGAGCCAAAGGCCAGACATCCAGGCCATCGGGCCGGATATCCGGGTCTCCGACCGGACATCCGGCTCCTGGAGCGCATTTTCGCGCAGCGTTCTGTAGATCAGGTCCCGGATATCCGGACCCAACCCCGGATGTCCGGCCCCTGACATTTAAGCCTTCCTCGTTTCACCGTTTTGTCCATAACTAATTCATCCGGAGTCCGTTTTCGACGTTCTTTAGCTCGTTTTGAAGCTCTTGACATCCCGCTTCACACAGAAATACTAACATAACCATTTGACTCCATCAATGTTTTCAAACTTTGGCATCTTTGCCTAGGGCTTCCACCATAACTTCCGCAAAACCACCATAGCATTCCGCAACCTAACCAATTTTGTTCCCCATAGAATTTATGGTTGTTTGAGTTGTGATTTGAGTCTACTTAGGTGTCTAGCCTACTTAGATACGGTTGCTTCTTCATCAACCACCACCACCAGTACCGCATAGGCTTGCCCACCATACACTTCCGCCACCCCAACTTAACCCATTTTTGTTTGTGTTGTGAGTTGTGTCTCCTAAGGTGTTTGGGCTACTTAGGGACCGTGCTGCCAACTCCGACACCGTGTATAGTCCACCACCTTACACTCCATTTCCGCATTCAGTCTCAAAACCCATCATTGCATTTCCGTAATCCCATTGAGCTCCCGCAACCACCACCGCATCCCGATACCACCATTTGACATTTGCCTTTGAGATTTTGAGTTAGCGGTTTTTCCGTTTCCTAAGGTGTTTCGGCTACTTAGGGACGAGTATCCATCATCTTGGTATCTACATCAAGAACAACCACCTCTCATCATCGCCAAGGACGGTAACCTCCATATCATCTTGGTATCATGGTATCCATCCATTGTATATTCCCTTGCCATTGCATTGATAACCCCTAGCCCATTTTTGCGTCACTTGCCTATCAAGACTAGCCTTTGAGTATTGTCGGCAACGTTACTTGTGCACATTACTGGTCTACACCTTCCATTACATACATACCATACCATTTCGGTATCATATCATCCCTTGTGCCACAAGTTAGTTCCCACATATATATATACAATTGCTATCTTGGTTTGTGCATTGTGCAAAAGTGGCCATACAAAAAAAAGAATAAGCTTTAAAATAGAAGAGAAAGAGCAAACAAGCTTGTAAGCAAGTGCCATAGCATCATACCACATTGCACATAAGATTTTCATATCCGATCATCTTGGATCATACCACCGGGAAATCATACATAGCATAGTTGGGATAGAAAGTTGATAGATTTTTCATCTTATAGGTTGTGCACAAGTGTCGTATCCGCCTATTGAGCAATTGTGTTGGCGTCCCTCTTGAGTTGTGCAACACGAGCGTTTTTCGTGGATTCCACATTTTGTGCACATCGTTGGTTGCACAACCCCATTTATCTATCCGTGTGTGTGTTTTTGTGTGCCATTCATTGCTATTGGTCTACTTGTTTCACTTGCAAATTTGTGAATCTCTTTCAACATTATTGACTCTTGCTAACATTTTCCATCAAATATTTGTGCCAGTATCCTCACCGAGCTCCACCATAAGCCTTATTTGTGTAGGTGTGAGAAACCGACAAGAATTGGTACGAATTGTTCTATTTCCTTGTTACATCATTGAATGATCATTGATCCATCTTCAACATCGGTCAAGGTACATTTGGTATAGTTCTTCTCTTTCCCCAACACGTAGTAGGTTACTATAGCTTGCAAGATCAGCTCTAGAACATGGATATAATGATGATAACATAAACAGTTCAGATCTGAAATCATGGCACCCAGGCCCAAAGTGACAAGCATTAAGCATGGCAAAGTCATAGCATCATCAATCTTAGAACATAGTGGATACTACGGAACCAGCCCTAACAAAACTTACTCGATTACATAATGAATCTCATCCAAATCCTCACCGACCAG
Source organism: Triticum urartu (assembly GCF_056163025.1). Lineage (NCBI taxonomy): Eukaryota > Viridiplantae > Streptophyta > Magnoliopsida > Poales > Poaceae > Triticum > Triticum urartu. The sequence goes on along the minus strand of NC_141873.1, from coordinate 167,803,214 downwards.
CGAGCCTACGAAGGAAATACTCAGTCCTGGTGGGAGGATCATGGAATTGGCAATGGAGAAGGGTTGGTGATGACTAAGAATGAATATCCCCCTCTCTAGAGCACCAAACGGACTCTAGATCTTCCCTCCCAAGGAAGAATAGGGCTTGGTGACGGCTCCGTCTCGTGGATTGCGATAATTCTTTCTCCGAAAATAGGAATTTATAGCGTTGATTTCAGGGTCAGCGGGGCCACCAGGTGGTTCCAACCCACCTGGGCGCGCCAGGAGAGGGGGCGCACCCTGGTGGGTTGTGCCCACCCAGATGCCCCTCTCCGACAGGTCTTGGCTCTAGAAATTCTTATTATTATTGATATAAAAAATCCTCGCAAAGTTCTCGTTCCATTCTGAGAACTTTTATTTCTGCACAAAAACAACACCATGGTAGTTCTGCTGAAAACAACGTCAGTCCGGGGTTAGTTTCATTCAAATCGAATTAGAGTCCAAAACAAGAGGAAAAGTGTTAGGAAAAGTATATACGTTGGAGGCACATCAGACATCAATTTCTATAAAGGTTTATCTCTTGCATCGTCCGCAACGAACACCTGGTGTACTGGTCCGGGCCGGATGCTCACAGCGTGATGACCTGAGTTCAAATTCTGTCCTAAACTTTAGCTTTTTATATTTTTTTAATATATACTTCTTTCGCTACTATACTTGGAGTGGAAACCACAGAGTACTTAGAATACAAGATTAAGGATGGATTTGTTTCTTTTTAACTTGTTGTACGAATCTGTAGCCAGCCTGCAAGTCATGTACATTATACTGATAGTGGAACCCACAGAGTACTTAGAATACAAGATTAAGGATGCAATTAACTATTTATAGAGTGTAACACCCACGATGCGGCTATATCTCCCACGTGTCGAGGCACGACTTAGAGGCATAACCGCATTGTAGTTTTGTCGCAAGTTGGTATCAGAGCCAGGTTTATGTAATGGTTGTTTACCATGTTGCTTGCTTCTTTCCAGTTTGCTTCTCTCGTTAGCTTCGGTTTCGTTCCTGAGTTGCGAGGATTCGTTCGACCACGTCCGATTGTCTTCTTCATCGACTCGTTATTCTTCCTTGCGGAATCTCAGGCAAGATGACCATTACCCTCGATATCACTTCTATCTTTGCTTGCTAGTTGTTCGCTCTATTGCTATGTCGCGCTACCTACCACTTGTTTATCAGGCCTCCCATATTGCCATGTCAAGCCTCTAACCCACCTTCCTACCAAACCGTTGTTTGCCTATGTAAGTTCTTTTGCTCAGCCCCTCTTATAGCGTTGTTAGTTGAAGGTGAAGTTGAAGATTGCTCGATGTTGGAACATGTTTATGTTGGTATATCACAATATCTCTTATTTAAATTAATGCATCTATATACTTGGTAAAGGGTGGAAGGCTCGGCCTTATGCCTGGGGTTTTGTTCCAGTCTTGCCGCCCTAGTTTCCGTCATACCGGTGTTATGTTGCTTGATTTTGCATTCCTTACGCAGTTGGGGTTATGGGACCCCCTTGACAGTTCGCTTTGAATAAAACTCCTCCAGCAAGCCCCAACCTTGGTTTTACATTTGCCTAACAACCTATAACCTCCCTTGGGTTCTACAGACCCGAGGGTCATCTTTATTTTAACCCCCCCCGGGCCAGTGCTCCTCTTAGTGTTGGCCCGAACCGGGCAACCTGCGGGGCCACCTCAGGGAAACTTGAAGGCTGGTTTAATCGTAGCTTGACCTATCCGGTGTGCCCTGAGAACGAGATATGTCTAGCTCCTATTGGGATTTGTCGACACAGTGGGTGGCTTTTCTGGTCTTGTTTTACCATTGTCGAAATGTCTTGTAGCCGGGATTCCGAGACTGATCGGCTCTTTCCGGGAGAAGGAATATCCTGTGTTTATCGTGAGAGCTTATGATGGACTAAGTTGGGACACCCTTGTAGGGTATTAACTTTCGAGAGTCGTGCCCGCGGTTATGTGGCAGATGGGAATTTGTTAATATCCGGTTGTAGAGAACCTGACACTTTACTTAATTAAAATGAATCAACGGCGTGTGTAGCCGTGATGGTCTCTTTTCGGTGTAGTCTGGGAAGTGAACACGGTCTTGCGTTATGTTTGAGCATAGGTAGTTTCAGGATCACTTTTTGATCTTTTCTAGCTTCACGACCATTGCGTAGATTCTCATCTTTCTCTTGTTTGTGCATGTTAGCCACCATATTTGCTAAGTTCTTGCTGCAACTCCACCTCATTACCTTATCCTACCCATAAGCTTAAGTAGTGTTGATCTCGCCGGTTTTGAGATTGTTGAGTCCTCGTGACTCACAGATACTAACAGAACAGTTACAGGTCCCGATGATACCAGTGCAGGTGATGCTACCGAACTCAAGTGGGAGTTCGACAAGGACCTTGGTCGTTACTATGTTTCGTTTCCTGATGATCAGTAGTGGAGCCTAGTTGGGACGATCGGGGATCTAGCAGTTGGGTCTATCTTCTTTTTCATTTGGTTTTCCGTAGTCGGACTATGAGTGTACTTTGATGATGTATGAATTATATGTTATTGTGTGACATGGCGAGTGTAAGACAACTCTATTTATCCCTGTCTTATTCATTACATGGGGTGTTTGTGAAGATGACCCTTCTTGCGACAAAACCACTATGAGGTTATGTCTCTAAGTCATGCCTCTACACGTGGGAGCTATCACCGCATCGTGGGTGTTACATAGAGGGAGAATCATACACGAAATTAACTCAAATGGATTCGACGTGACTCTATTATTCTCCAACGGCAACCGGCAAATTTCCTCCCGCGGGCCGGAGTTTGTTTCTCGGTTTGCTTGCGGGTTTAACTGAGGCTTTTTATGGAGGCGAGGAGGCGTGTCTAGTCGGGCGTGCAACGGGCGGCGCAATACTATTTGATTTGACAGCTACTAGTATATTATAAAAAATAAAGAAGAGTAGTAGAGATAGAGATAAGAGTAGAGATGGAGACTAGGGAGGAGCACCATCTACTGCTTCATGTGCTACTCCTGCGCTCCATTCGGCGGCCGCAACATCCCCTACAGCAACTCCCTCCTGCGCTCCATTCGGCGAGAGCTGTTGAAATTTGGGGAGCGCACCCGCGCGATTGCTGGCCGCGACGACTTCACCGACGATGACTTCTTCCCTGACCTCAGCAACCTATTCCTCAATGAGATGGGCGACAACCTCAATGCCAACGGTGCTGCTCCCATTGCACCATATGTGTTTATGTCCTTCCTATTTGAAATCGTGGTAGAATTCATGTTTCTAGTCTGTGTCCTAGATTCGATCTGTTCATCTACTATGCTAGTCCACATGATTAGTTTAATCTTTGTTATAGCCGTCATGATTTATTTTGTGCTTATTCAGACTAAATCTCATAGTAACTTGCTCATATATTCAACTGGCGCAGCGTCCCCTACACCCACTCCCATTTCATGGATGGCCTGGTCGATGCCTCCAAGGAGCCCTTCGTATACTGCTATGGGTGCCCGATGCCATTTTGGGGCTCGTCAGCGGACCTCGTGCATCACCTCACGCGGGCGTCCGTCTATCACTACTCGCCCGCGGCGAAGAACATCAAGTATGAGACATGCTACCCGTTCGCCATGCCGGAGTCGCTGGAGCATCACCGCCGCCTGCTAGTCTCGGAGGAGGATGTCAGCATCTTCCTCTTGATCGTGGGCACCGGCGAGGCCCACGCGGGCTGCCGCCCTATCTCTGTAGTGTGTGTCAGGGGCTACGCCGCTGACGCTGACACGGACACGAGGCTGATGTACGGGTGAATGCTCACTGTTACTGCCCCTCGGAGGTACGTGGGAGCCCACACCCACTCCATGACGCTGACTAGGACTATGCCGAGTTGGGACCTTCCCGCCGATGTCGACATGGAAGACAGATGGTATGATCCCCCGCCCCAAAAATGGTGCACGGGGACTCCAATGAGGTTCACCTGGACATATGCATTACCAATTTAAATGATGATCATTAGTCTTCGCTCAATGTAATCTGCCATCTAAGCATGTGGATGCTTCTTATTTATATAGTATAGAACTTTCCATGCATGATCTTGCTCTATTAGAGTATCATGCTTGAATAAAAGTTTATCCATTTATGGTTTAGTCTAGAATATTCCATGCGTGCTTTTGATCCATTAGAGTTCTCGCTTACCATTTATGATATTAACTGAGAATTTTTACAACAGTACTGGTGAAAGACTTATGATGAACCATTTCTTACATCTCCTCTGCCCCCTTCCAAGTCATCCTGATTTAATCCCTCCGTCTAGGTGCATAAGAGCATGGTTAATACTTAATACTATAGCCAACTATTTACTATAACAAAAAATGCCATGTCATCTGTAGCCAACATGTATAACAATCGATACTCGAAAACTAATTCTGAAAGATCATCTCTTGCAAAGCACAATAAGTGTTATTTCTTCACAAGTTTTGGATGCAGGTTGAATAGTCGAATGCTTTTGTTTGCAAAAGATACTTTTTTATCTATTTCACCCAGATGTTTGTGAGCTCTAGATCTAAAATAATATCCAAAGAAAGATATCGATACCCGTTACACATGAGATGACCCCCACATCCTTTGTCGAAATAAACAACTCCCTGATCAATGCATTTCATCGTTCTGTGCAATGCATGGGCACCTTACTATAGATTAGTATGGTAAAAATTTAACTAACATTATATATAGTATGATAAATTCTCATGCATGTCAACTAAAATTATATCATTGAAAACTATGTTCAAATATGAAACCAACGATATAATTTTTGTTGACATGCACTAACATTTTGTCAGTTAAATCTTCAGTCAATTTCAATGGGGGACTAATAAATCACGACCGATGTAGTACTAGTGTAGAGGGCGGCACTGCACAGGAGTCTCACCCCGCTCGCGGTGTGGCAGTAAAGCCGTCATATCACAAAACCCCACCACTCCCCGTAATAAGTGACCTGGTAAAATAAACGGACAAGCAACCATCACATCCCTCGGTCTTTTTTGCATTTCATCTCTCTGCATTTACTTTCTCTGGTTCATCTCGCACACTCTATCCCTAGCTACTACTCCTAGTATACCTAGCTACTACTCCTAGGGCCAGTTCTTTTGGCGGCTTAAAAAATAATATGTCTCTTCCCCAGCCTTCCCATAAGACTTGTCACAGTGGAGAGTAACATTAAGGCGCCTCACTCATTTATTTGGGCTTCTAAACTACTAGTACCTCCAACCTGGTTTATTCATCACCATTGTGATTTGTGCTAATTTTTGACCAAAGATTTAACTGATAAAATGTTAGTGCATATGACATGCACACACATTTCATTAGTTAAATTTATGGTCAAAATTTGACACATATTACAATGGGGACCAATAAACCAGGACAGAGGTAGTAGTTATGGGACGGAGGTAGTAGTAGTGGGGAGTACTAATCTAGAAGCCTAAAAGAACTGGCCCCTGGTACTCCTAGTAGTAGTACTCAAGTTGGAATTCCAATTGCATGGCACAACTTGTTAAGCAAAAAAATTTATACAGGGTGTAGTAAGCGGTTTGGGAATTTGCATGCCTTCTCGACCAGTGAGATACTTCGTACAAAGTACGATAGAGAAACACCACACAGAAGGAAGCTAAAACTAAAGAATCAAATGAGAATTTTTGCATTTGTTTTGCATTGAATCATTTCACAAGCTTGACTAGTGTTGTTTTTCTACTTTTACAAAAACTGCATCATAATGTTAAAATGTGCATTTGCACATACATAAGTAATAGTAGTACTCCCTCCGTCTAGGTGTATAAGTCTTCCCTCCTTCTTGGTCATAGTGCACAACCAAAGACGACTTATTCACCGGGACGGAGGGAGTAGCACAGTCTGCAAGCATATATATAGAGATATGTGTAGTGCGATAGTATATAGTAAAGTTTGTGCTATATGCACGTACTTACCAAATGTGTATGGATACACAAGGTTTCCAAACTTTTCCTTTTACATACTTAATTAAGGACGCTAATAATTCCCGAACGTTTGGGATTTATCAATTGCATCCCAAAACTAAGGAGATCGCCTAACGAAACTAAATTATATTCCTAATAAAAGCCATGACGCTCGCAGCAGTGCTTGCGGTGTGCCCCGAGTGCCCTGTTGTGCGGCCGTTTCCCAGCGCGCTGACACAACGCCTCTTCCTCAGCCTCGCAACTCACGAGGTGCTGATTGGCGGCTTGCCAGCGAGCGAGCGCGATCTCACCGGTGTGGTGATCCGGCGCCAGCAGGTACTCCTCCTCGCTGGAAGCGTGCACCCGGTCCATGTACCGCCAAGCGTAGATGAGGCGCTTGGACTCGATTGCACTCAGGGCTTTCGCACGGGCGTCCTAAGCCTTCTGCCAAAGAGCCAATTGCTTGACTCTCTCGGATGCGACATAGGCCTGCCAGGCAGCTTGCCCTCCAGCGCGCTTCTCTTCCTCAGCCTTCTTCTCCGCCTCTATTTTGGCCCGCTCTGCTGGAGGCAAAGCCTCCCGCAAGGCGACATCCATTTCTTTCCAAAGCTCCTCATGGCTAGGGGGCTCGGCGGGTGGCGCGGCGTTTTCCTTGTAGAGGGGAGCCGATGCGTCCTCTGACGGGCATGCTAGCGAGATTGGGAACGCTGACGTATCCACCTCGATGCGTTGCGGCGAGGAGTGGAACACCGACGCGTCCTCCTCGACAAGTGGCGGCAAGGAACAGAACGGGGATGCGTGACCGTCCGCGCGGTGCAGCGAGGGGCGCATAGGGCTTGGGAGGGGCGATGCCATGGTGGTCGACGTGAGAGGGTGGGGGAGGAGATAGTGATGAACGTGAGCGCTCTTCCGAATGCCGTGGGAGGTTTAGTATTTATAGCGAGCAATGGCACACCTACGTAAGATATGGACTGAGCTTCACTGACTTAACTGCATGTCCAGTTGCATCACTAACATGTGGGCCAGATGCCTATTGGGCCGACATGTCAGTAACCCAATGCACCTGCATTTAACTAACTGAAGTAGCTACATGGGCATATTTCTTGGAGTAAATTACGGGTGAGGGAAGGGGTGGAAATATTGCTGGTCACAATGGATTGGACGAGCGCGGGGGAAGGAGAGTCATGCATGTAGATTTTTTCCAGACGGGGAAGAGTGGTGGGACTATCGAAGGGAGAAGGAGAGTCAATCATGCTTTGAGATTTCAAGGTGCACTAAATTATTGCATGCGATGATTAAGGCTGGCCATAGTGGTGGTAGTGTGGTACTCCCTCCTTTTTGGTTTATAGGGCCTAATTTGAAAATCTCTTCAACCAAGGTAGATGATGAATGGTGGAATTAATTCCGTAGATTGCTAAAGTACTTAGTTAGTACTCTCATTTTTCTCAAAAATTTGTGTAAACCGATGCATTAATTACATCACATGCATGCATGACCACTCCTATAAAAATCTCAGTTGGTGGTGATGGTGTGTCTTCCTCTGGACAACGTGAGCCATTCGATCTACTTGGAACCAACGGCTGAGATGTGTGTGAATTGAGACATGGCCTTGCCACCAGAGGTAGCAAGGATTTACCCACCTCTGCCACTGTATACAATACGGAACTACTAATTCTAGCATCATTTCCTTTCTGGTTCATCTCCTTGCATTCTTGCCGGCAGTGGTGAAGGTTCCTAAAGATGGAGTCTAGACTCTAGAAACCACTACAAAAACTACTCCACCGCCTCTATCTTTGCAAGAGTAGGTCAAACTTTTGAATGGAGCCCCTTAAACTAGAAGGGAGGTAGTAGTACTCTAATAGCTAACCTTGATGTGATCACTAGATAGGACATGGCACGCACCTGGATGGATGAACTAGTCTGCATTGTGTATATAAGTTTTGTCTGAAGTCAATGTACCTCTACATTGACCAAACTTATAGAAAAATATGTCAACATTCACAATGTCAAATCAATATTTTTATACTCATTATAAAAGGTAGTTTCATAAAATATATATTTGGTATTGTAGATATTGATATTTATAGTATAAATTTGGTCAAAAACTTTGCAAACTATGACTTGACACAAGTCTTACGCGGAGCAAAAAGGACCTGAGGGAGTATCATGCATGCGGAGTATGCAAAAAAATTGCTCATTTATAGCCGGTCAAAGTCTCAAAGGGCACGACCACGCGCGGGAGGCGAAGGTCGTGGGAAGCACGACGGTTGATGGAACTAAGTGAAGATACATCCGCGCGCCGGCATGGCGTGCGAACACGCAGAAGCTATACCGTCAGGCCTACATTATGGGTCTAGTAGACATGACATCTAGTGGGTCCCGCATAATACTCGAGAACTCTTTGGGGGCATGCAACCGTTTATCCACCGGGCAAGCCAACAACCCCCCGCCGTTCGGACGCCCTACTCATCCCCGTCCTCTACCTTACAAAAGTTCGCACCCAGTCGTCCCATCCTTTCACATTACACTAGTTCAACTTCTCCTAACCCTCCTCCAAAATCCATGACCTCCCAAATCTCCATGGTTGCCGCTGAGTACCAGGTTAGAGCCATCACCGATGATGTGTTCATCGTCATCTACAACCTTAGACCAACGACGGTGAAAGCATACCTTGCTCACTTCCTACGCATGTTCAACAGTTCAAAGGATGAGTGGGTCGTTGGGCTAGATGTTGAGTACACCACAATCCTCGAAAGCAAGTAGATTCTAAAGGAGGCAGAGAAGAAGAAGCTCGCCGTGATCCAGGTTTGCGTACATAACGTGTGCTTCGTCTACCACATATGCCATGCCGACATTGAGTGCCAAGATTTTAAGAACTTCATCAAGGATGAAAGATTGAAATTCGTTACTGTAGACTTTAGTAACGACAGGATTGTCCTGGGTCGGATAGGCCTCGTTGTAGGCCGGCCCTTCAATCTCCAGAGGGCAAGCCTGGTGCCCTCCTCTCAGCCTTCAATGTTGACCCTGGCAGTAGCCATGATTGATCCTTCATACGCTCAATAGAAGAAACCTCACCACGAGTATCATCATGCATGGGAGTCGAAGACAATAGATGAAGATCACATCCTGTATGCAACAATGGATGCCTACCTTTGTTTAAATATCTACAAGGGTTTGATGAAGAAGCAGAGCCCAGTGTCCGGTTCAAGCAAAGAAGCGTCAGCAAAGAGGAAGAGGAAGAGGGACGAGGACGAAGTCAAGGACGTGGACTCAGAGAAAGAGGAAGAGGGATGAGGACGAAGCCCAGTGTCCGCTTCAAGCAGTGTCAAGTGAACAAGTTGCTTAGTTTTATCTCAGGGGTGTGTTGTGCTGTGCCCCCAACAGAACTATGTTTATGTTGTTTCTCGTTATTTGAACTCTTTAGTATGTACAGCAGTACTAGTATGTCTTACTACCATTCTTCTTGTAGTTGGTACTACTGCTCGTATCTTCGTGTTCCTACTATACTTAATATGTTCGTACTAGTAGTATAATTTAGGTCAGTAGATTTGTGAAAGGAGTTTGATGGAGCGAAGGAAGAACACGGCATAGAAGCTACCCCAGTATCTATATTAGGGTGGCAGGGTGCCCATGATCTATCTTATGAGTGTTGGGTGTGGAATGCATTTTGCCAGAAAAAATGGATCGTGCGCGAGGTTAAACGGATGACGGGGGTGGGGGGATCATGGCGGTGGTAGGTGGTTCACGTGAGGGCGGGGCAGAGGTAAGGCGTGTGGCAGGCTGGCGGCTCGATGCCTCAGAGAGAAGATGAACAATGTATCAATTTCGGAGGTTGAAGAAGCCCTTATGGCCATCCATGTTGCATCCAACGACTCACAAGAGTCGACTGACCCAAATTGTTCCTTCAGATTGCAGGATCCACGTGGCATTCAAGTTCTTGAAGGTAGATTCCGCGTCCGCACCCGGTTTTCGGGCTCGGTGCGGGCGCGGCCGGCTTCCATCGTGACAGCCACCATGCGCGCCTCCTTCGCACGGGTGGAGATGACAATGACACGCTAGCTCCTGCTCGCTAGCGTGCTGGAGAATGCGCTCGTCCTCCTCTTCCTATGCTGCGTGCATAGACGCGGCTCCACTAGCTGCTCACGTGCTTTGCAGCGCAGTGGCATCGCGAGGAGGGATTGTAGACGACCTGAGCGGGCGAGCCTTCGGCTTCATGGCACAGGGATGGCGGCGACACGATGGTGATCGGTGAGAAATAGTTGGCCAGAGCAGGCGGGCGCCGGCATGCACAATGGCGGCAGCAGCATGTTGATGAGTGCGTGCATGGGAGCATAGTTTAGTTTTATATAGGGTTGGACAAACTTAAAAGAAAACCGTACTAGTACACATAAACATTAGAATGAGGTAGCGCTTATATTAGTTACCACAGCCACGATACAGAATCTTGTGCAAGCGTGTGAACCGCGGCTGCGCGGTCGATCGAACGGTGCGTCACCTTGTCGCGCTCAAAGGACATCCACCAAACCTTTTTGTGTGTGTGAAAACAATCCCTGAATATTACTCAACTTTTTTTTCCTGGAAAAGTTCTTCACGCTACAATATTTCCATATATTTGAATTTAGTTTCAGTTCATGTTTATGTGGATTTGGACGTTTTAGGTGCGCCCTAGTTTTTTTAATACTGATTTTGTGTGTGTGACTGGGAGAGAATGTGTGTATGTGTCCATACGTGTGTTGTGACGGAAGGGCAATGTGGAGACGGTGTGCGTGTGCTAGAGACACAAAGAGGTGTGAATGTGCAAATGATCTTGCATGAGTGAGACATAGAGAGCCGCCGATACGTTGTGTATACATAAGAGAATGGTCTTCTATTTGTACTTGTGTGTGTGCAAGAGAGAGAGAGAGAGGAGCATCCGTAACACAACAACCATCTCTCTCGATTCGTCCATCCCTCGCACGATCGCATGTAACACATGCATAAACGCACACATTTTAACACCCTCACCTTGCCCTGCCCACCACAAGGCCCGCACATCGCTCTCTATCTCGCACACACAATCTCTTCATGAAAACCCAATTTAACATGTAGCTTCCGTCACATACACACACATTTCTCTCCATAGGTTTGATTTCTCTCAATATCTGACATACACACACACACTCCCCCTCCCCCGAGCACACAATTCATCCCCATCCAAGGTTATATGGCAACCACTCTCGCTTGTGCTTCTCTGCACCCCTGCATGCACACCACCTCAATCTTCAAAGAGGGCATCGAGGAGATCGAAGACGACGACCACACTGCACTAGAGAATGCGGTGCCATTTGGATGTAGGATGATGTGATGACAGCTGACTGACTTCACCCCCCCCTCTCTCTCGCACAAAATTACCAATCCCTCTCTCTCGCACAAAATTATCAATCCCTCAACCCACGAGATCCTTCCCTCTCGTCCGTGTTTTTCCAGCTCTCTCATCAAACCTGTTGTCTCTTCTCCTTCCATGTGTACAAAATCCGGATGCACACACATCTCATGTATATTATGTGTCTGCATATTTCTCACAGACCTAACTTCTTCCTCTCTCTCTCTTTCTCTTTCTCTTTCTTTCTCTATCTCTCTCTCATTAGGTTTGTCTCCTACTCTCTCGCCCACATACATACAATCTTTCCCTCCCTATCTGCTCCGTCTTGGCAAGATCTCTCTACACGTTTCATTCACACGTTGGGATGTGTTCAAAATGTTTCTTTTATAATGGACGATGTAGAGTTATGGTTGGTTTTGTTGCATCCTACAAAGTAATAACTATGACAAGCATTTAGATTCTCATTTGACTAGGATTATGCGAGTTTGAGCATATAGTGAAGTACTATAGACCTCTTATACCTCTTGGAATTCAACCATGATTGTAAGTATTGAATTGTATACACCATTACATTCGAAGTCGGTAGCCTAATATATTTATTTCACAATTACGACAAATGATTAATTCGCTACAAACTAAGAAAAAAATTGTGTAATCCCTCCTATTTTATTTAAGTCCGCATATTAGCATTGGTCAAAGTCAAGTTTTGTGAACTCTCAGAAAGTTTATAACAAAAAATATTAACATATACAATAACAAGTAAATACCATTAGATTCATTATTGAATGTACTTTCACATCATACATATTTGTTATGTAAATGTTTATATTTTTCTACAAACTTGGTCAAACTTTAGGAAGTTTGCCTTCGGTCAAACCTAATATGCAGAGTTAATAAAAATGGAGGGAGTACTAGTAGTTACTGGTACTACTATCTACTAGTACTACTCACTAGTTGCTGAGCCCAATCACCCAACACGCCACACGGGGAGTTCAGTGTCACAAAATTTTGAGGTCGGCGGGAAAATCTCTCGCGACCCTGACTTGAGCAGTGCGAAGTTACCATCATACCCTTCGGAACAGGCCTCCGGATGACGCTTGGTAGGCAGCTGTTTTGGTAACTTCAGGTTCACCCTACCTAGCTAACCCCACGTCGGCACCAAGTAGTACACCTCAATACTCCTCGTTTTCTATCCCCACCGCAAAATAGACTTCTCCACGGCACCGCAACCTTCGTGCTCCTCCCCTTCTACATTGGTGCACTCGTCCACCACAGCGCATTTGCCTCATCGATGACATCGTATGCCGCACTGGAGCCGGTCCACCATCGTCGTCGTACGCGGAGCCTCTTCCCCGGCACCATCTTCCATGGTCTTAGATCAGCTTCCCAGAAGCCGACGCCAAGCGCAGAAGCACCAACGTCGTGGACAATGAGCTGACTCCTGTTGCCGACCATGATGCACAGAGGCCGCTGATGACCCACAAGTGTAGGGGATCTATCGTAGTACTTTCGATAAGTAAGAGTGTTGAACCCAACGAGGAGCAGAAGGAAATGATAAGCAGTTTTCGTTTAGGTATTCTCTGCAAGCACTGAAATTATCGGTAACAAATAGTTTTGTGATAAGGTAATTTGTAACGGATAACAACTAATAAAAGTAAATAAGGTGCAGCAAGATGGCCCAATCCTTTTGGTAGCAAAGGACAAGCCTGGATAAACGCTTATATAAAGGAAAGTTCTCCCGAGGACACATGGGAATTATCGTCAAGCTAGTTTTCATCACGTTCATATGATTCATGTTCGGTACTTTGATAATTTGATATGTGGGTGGACCGGTGCTTGGGTACTGTCCTTCCTTGGACAAGCATCCCACTTATGATTAACACCTATTGCAAGAATCCGCAACTACAATAGAAGTATTAAGGTAAACCTAACCATAGCATGAGACATATGGATCCAAATCAGCCCCTCACGAAGCAATGCATAAACTAGGGTTTAAGCTTCTGTCACTCTAGCAACCCATCATCTACTTATTACATCCCAATGCCTTCCTCTAGGCCCAAACAATGGTGAAGTGTCATGTAGTCGACGTTCACAAGACACCACTAGAGGAAAGACAACATACATCTCAACAAAATATCGAACGAATACCAAATTCACATCACTACTTATAGCAAGACTTCTCCCATTTCCTCAGGAACAAACGTAACTACACACAAAACATATTCATGTTCATAATCAGAGAGGTATTAATATGCATAATGGATCTGAACATATGATCTTCCACCGAATAAACCAACTAGCATCAACTACAAAGAGTAATCAACACTACTAGCAACCCACAGGTACCAATCTGTTGAACAAAGATTGGATACAAGAGATGAACTAGGGTTTGAGATGAGATGGTGCTGGTGAAGATGTTGATGGAGATTGACCCCCTCTCAATGAGAGGATCATTGGTGATGACGATGGTGATGATTTCCCCCTCCCGGAGGGAAGTTTCCCCGGCGGAATAGATCCGCCGGAGCCCTAGATTGGTTCCGTCAAGGTTCCGCCTCGTGGGGGCCGAGTTTCGTCCCGTGAGCTAGCTTATGATTTTTTTCTCGACAAAAGACTCCATATAGCCAAAGATGGGCATCAGAGGGCTGCCAGGGGCCCACGAGGCAGGGGTGTGCCCAGGGGGTAGGGCGCGCCCCCCCACTCTCGTGGACGGTGGGTGGACCCCTCTGGTACTTCTTTCGCCCAATATTTTATATATTCTGAAACTTGCTCCTGTGAAGTTTCAGGACTTTTGGAGTTGTGTAGAATAGGTCTCTAATATTTGCTCCTTTCCCAGCCCAGAATTCCACCTGCTGGCATTCTCCCTCTTTATGTAAACCGTGTAAAATAAGAGGCAATAGGCATAAGTATTGTGACATAATGTGTAATAACTTCCCATAATGCAATAAATATCGATATAAAAGCATGATGCAATATGGGCGTATCAACTCCCCCAAGCTTAGACATCGCTTGTCCTGAAGCGAAAGACGATATCGAAAAATATGTCCACATGTTTAAAGATAGAGGTGTTGATAAAATAAAAGACAGATATGAGAGCATCATGATCATTCTTAGAACAACAACATATATATATATATATATATTGTCATATGATCTCTTATGCTAAAGTAACAATTCATTCACAGTTTCAAGTATGAATCATAAACTTCATTGAAAACTAACAAACTATAATCTCAGTCATTGAAGCAATTGCAACTTATCATAACATCAGAAAGAGTCAATATAAGAGCTTTTCAGCAAGTCCACATACTCAACCATCGTTTAGTCTTTCGCAATTGCTAACAACACTCACTCAATATTTACGGTTATGAAGTTTTAGTCGGACACAGAGAAGGATAGGGGCTTATAGTTTTTGCCTCCCAACCTTTTACCTCAACGTTAATGTCAACAATAATGGTTCATGAAAACTCACATCCAATTAGCTATATATATCAGGATCTTTCCAACATATTGTGCTTGCCAATAGATAAAGTGTAAAAAGTAAAGGTGAAGATCACCATGACTCTTGCATGAAGTATAAGACAAGAATAAAAGATAGGCTCTTCGCTAAGGGAAGTAGAGATTGTCATGTGCTTTTATGTTTGGATGCACAAAATCTTAATGCGAAAGAATGTCACTTTATATTTCCACCTGTGATATGGACCTTTATTATGCAGTCGGTCGCTTTTATTTCTTCCACATCACAAGATCGTATTAAGGTTATTTTCTCCACACTAATAAATCATACATATTTAGAGCAATTTTTATTTCTTGTAACAATGACAACTTACTTGAAGGATCTTACTCAATCCATAGGTAGATATGGTGGACTCTTATGGCAAAACTGGGTTTAAGGATATTTGGAAGCACAAGTAGTATTTCTACTTGGTGCAAAGAATTTGGCTAGCATGAGAGGGAAAGGCAAGCTCAACATGTTCGATGATCCATGACAATATAATTTATTTCAGATGTAAGAAGACATGACCCATTATGTTGTCTTCCTTGTCCAACGTCAACTCTTTAGCAGGTCACATTTTAATGAGTGCTCACAATCATAAAACATGTCCAAGATGGTATATTTATATGTGAAAACCTCTCTTTCTTTATTACTTCCTATTAATTGCAACGATGACCAAAACTATGCTTGTCAACTCCCAACAATTTTTATTCATCATACTCTTTATATGTGAAGTCATTACTCTCCGTAGGATCCATATGATCTCTTTATTTCTTTTTATTCTTTCTCCTTTATTTTATTCCTTCAAGATAATAGTAAGATAATCAAGCCCTTGACTCAACACTAATCTTTATTATATATAGTTCATGGACTCGATTACATAGAAGCATCATAAAGCAAAACTCAAAGCTAGATCATACTAATACTTTATTCTACTAGATCAAGATATTACCAAAAGGATCGAACTAAGAAAAACGGTAAAGATAAAAGTGTGATGGTGATACGATACCGGGGCACTCCCCCAAGCTTGGCAGTTGCCAAGGGGAGTGCCCATACCCGA
The DNA here is from genome assembly GCF_056163025.1 of Triticum urartu. NCBI lineage: Eukaryota > Viridiplantae > Streptophyta > Magnoliopsida > Poales > Poaceae > Triticum > Triticum urartu. Next base: position 167,787,331 of record NC_141873.1, on the reverse strand, counting down.
TACTCAGTTCTTCGTTGTTGGTCAAGAAGGTGTTGATGATGGAGTTGTCGATGGAGTGTGCTTCTTCGATAGTTTGCGCTTGAGGATAGAATTTTTCTCCCTTAGGTCATCGATCTCCTGCTCAAGGCTTAATACCTTTTTGCATAGTTCCTGTTTGTTCTCCTACAAGAGGTGAAAAGGGATAAACTCGATCTTAGGTTTCTTTGCTCTATCGGGGAGGCTTGACTTTTTGAACTCCACATGCATGTCCCCAGGTTGAGGTAATGGGACATATTCTTCTGAGCTCATCTCCTCCTTTCCCCTAGGCTCATAGCCTTCTTCTTCCTCCGTGGTCCAACCACAATGCTCCAAGTCCCCGTAGACCTTATGATCTGGAAGATAAACATCCGCATAGCTTTCTCCCTCCGAATCTTGGGATGACATATTGCACTAATTTGCAGCAGAAATAGCTCGAAACAAAGACAGAGGATATTTGCGTGATACGGTGGTCAAAACTTTCGGGAGATAATATAATGAATTTTTACTGACCAAAAGAAGTATCGTGCAAGAAAACGGAGTACGGACAGCACACGAGGTGCCCATGAGGCAGGGGCCGTGCCCTCCACCCTTTTGGACGCCTCGTGTCCTTCCCGGACTGCTTCTTATTTTCCTATTTTCTCAAAAATTCCAAAACGGAGAAAAATTGCCATTAGAACTGTTTTGGAGTCTCTTTACTTATCGTACCATGTGCATATTCCTTTCCGGAGTCTGGAACGTTCTGGAAAGTGTCCCTTATGTATTCCTCCGAGGTTATGGTTTCAATAACATTAGTTTCAACATTTATGGTATTACCGAGATATAATGTTTGATTCTTTGACCGTTCACCACCCTCGGATTTGTGCCCTTGAAGTTGTTGATTTTTATGGCGCCGGAACGATAGACCTCCTCGATGACGTAAGGACCTTCCCATTTAGAGAGGAGTTTGCCTGCAAAAAAATCTTAAATGAGATTTGTATAATAATACATAATCACCTACATTAAACTCATGTTTTTGTATCCTTGTATCATGCCATCTTTTAACTTTTTCTTTAAACAGTTTGGCATTCTCATAGGCCTGGGTTCTCCATTCATCAAGTGAGCTAATGTCAAAAAGCCTCTTCTCACCAGCAAGTCTGAAATCATGATTGAGCTCTTTAATGGCCCAATATTCCTTATGTTCTTGTTCGAGAGGTATGTGACATGCTTTTCCAATAAACCAACTTATACGGAAATATTCCCATAGGATTTTTATATGCAGTTCTATAGGACCATAATGCATCATCAAGTTTCTTGGAACAATTCTTTCTAGATCTATTTAAAGTCTTCTGCAAAATTAATTTAAGATCTCTATTGCTCAGTTCCACTTGACCACTAGACTGTGGATGATATGGAGATGCAATTCTATGATTAACATCATACTTAGCAAGCATTTTACGGAAAGCACCATGAATAAAATGTGAACCACCATCAGTCATTAAGTATCTAGGGACTCCAAACCTCGGAAAAATAACTTCTTTAAGCATCTTAATAGAGGTGTTATGATGAGCAATACTAGTTGTAATAGCTTCTACCCACTTAGTAACGTAATCAACAACAACTAAGATAGGTGTATAACAATTAGAGGAAGGAAACGGTCCCATATAGTCAAAGCCCCAAACAACAAATGGTTCAATAACAAGGAATAATTCATAGGAATTTCTTGACATCTACTAATATTACCAATTCTTTGACATTCATCACAACATAAGACAAACTTATGGGCACCTTTGAAGAGAGTAGGTCAATAAAAACCGGATTGCAATACCTTATGTGCAGTTCTATCTCCAGCATAGTGTCATCCATAATCCTTAGAGTGGCACTTGCGTAGGATCTGTTCCTGTTCATGCTCAGGTACACAATGTCTAATGACACCATCTACTCCTTCTTTATAAAGGTGTGGGTCATCCCAAAAGTAATGTCTTAAATCATAGAAGAGCTTTTTCTTTCGCTGGTATGTGAAACTAGGTGGTATAAATTTAGCAACAATATAAGTAGCATAGTCAGCATACCATGGAGCAGTGCTAGAAGCATTTATGGTAGCTAATTGTTCATCAGGAAAGTTATCATCAATAGGTAGTGGGTCATCAACAACATTCTCTAACCTAGACAAGTTGTCTGCAATGGGGTTCTCAGCTCCCTTTCTATCAATAATATGCAAATCAAATTCTTGAAGCAAGAGAACCCACCTAATAAGTCTAGGTTTAGCATCTTTCTTTTCCATAAGATATTTAATAGCAGCATGATCAGTGTGAACAGTTACCTTAGAATCAACAATATAAGGTCTTAACTTATCACAAGAAAATACAACTGCTAAAAACTCCTTTTCATTAGTAGCATAATTTCTTTGAGCACTGTCTAGAGTTTTACTAGCATATTAAATAACATTTAATTTCTTATCAACTATTTGTCCTAGAACAACCCCTACAGCATAATCACTAGCATCACACATAATTTCAAATGGTAAATTCCAATCAGGAGGCTGAACAATAGGTGCAGAAATCAAATATTTCTTAAGTATTTCAAATGCTTCTACACAATCATCATCAAAAACAAAAGGAACATCTTTTTGTAAGAGATTAGTGAGAGGCCGAGAAATTTTAGAGAAGTCCTTAATGAACCTCCTATAAAAACTGGCATGACCAAGGAAACTTCTTATACCTTTAATGTCCTTAGGACAGGAAATCTTTTCAATAGCATCAACCTTAGCTTTATCAACTTCACTTCCTCTTTCAAAAATTTTATGCCCCAAGACAATACCTTCATTAACCATAAATTGGCACTTCTCCCAATTCAAGACAAGATTAGTTTCTTCACATCTCTGCAAAACTCGATCAAGGTTGCTTAAGCAATCATCAAACGAAGTTCCATAAACAGAAAAATCATCCATGAATACCTCAACAATCTTTTCACAAAAGTCAGAGAATATAGCAGTCATACATCTTTGAAAAGTAGCAGGTGCATTGCATAAGCCAAAAGGCATACGTCTATAAGCAAAGGCACAGAAAGGGCAAGTAAAAGTTGTCTTTTCTTGATCCTCTTTTGACATGGGTATATGAGAGAAACCAGAGTAACCATCTAGAAAGCAAAAAATGTGTATGTTTGGATAATCTTTCTAGCATTTGATCAATAAACAGTAAAGGGTAATAATCCTTTTTAGTAGCTTTATTTAATTTGCGAAAATCAATTACCATTCTATAACCTGTAACAATTCTTTGTGGGATCAATTCATCTTTATCATTAGGAACAACAGTAATACCTCCGTTCTTAGGGACACAATGGATAGGGCTTACCCACTGACTATCTGCAACGGGATAAATTATACCTACCTCCAGAAGCTTTAGTGTTTCTTTTCTTACCACTTCTTTCATCTTAGGATTTAATCGTCATTGGTGACCAACAACCAGTTTCACGTCTTTCTCCAATTTTATTGTGTGTTGGCATAGATGGGACTAATGCCCCACTACTAGGAAAAGATTTGTTAGTGGCGCACCTGTTTTGGCCATTAATGGCGCACTACAGGTGCGCCACTATCATCACGCCATTAGTAACTAATACTAATGGCGCACCCCTGGTGCACCATTAGTATACCAGACAGTAGTGGCGCACCAGGCAGTGCGCCATTAGTATGTCCCTTGGTGCACCATTAGTATGCCTCCCAGGGGCCATATTTACCTTGTGCTCTGGGTTACTAATGGTGCACTACTAGGAAGTGCGCCACTAGTGTGTTTATTGCAGTGCGCCACTAAAGTGTTGTGTGGTGCGCCACTAGTATGAATATTAGGAATTTTTTTTCTGATGTTTGCATAGGTTACAAAATATATTACTGGACAGATTATAGACAGCATCACACAGCAACAACAGATTTATCAAATACAATAGAAGATTAGTCTCTGAATACAATTCATCATATTAGTCTCTGAATTCAAAAGACCGAACAAAGTTAGAACATTACAAGTCTCGAGACCGCGAGTAGCGAGTTTGTCTTCACATTACAAGTCGATATCGATCATCTAAACTGCCATCACATAGAAGAGAGATGCGGTCATCACGATTAGCATCATCGCGATGAAACTGGTCTTCATCCGGTTCCTCCTCCGCTCCCTCCTCTCTCCCGCTAGATAGCGCGCGTATCTAGCTTCCGCCTCCGCCCTAGTTGTGTACCCTTTGTAATTGTTACCACTGAAACGATGAACCTGTCTCTGACACTCCTCCCAGTCATCGTAGACTCCGGGAACCTTACCCTTGTACACGGCATACGACGGCATCTCTATGCACTAGCGAAACAAAACGTTAGTAGCAATTCAGAGACAATACATAAGCAATATATAAGTATGCAACAAAAGGACCGGAAGAGAAAAGCAAGATATTAATAGCACGATTCATGGTCCTACTAATAAATAGCATCGATTACATATAAGTTGATCGACTGTCCAAACCAAAGAGACATACAAGTTCATTAAAGTTTAATTACAACATGAGCTAATCGATATATCACAACTACACATAGCATCACTACTTTCGACTCGACTCAGGGACCGGAGCATGGATGAAGCCGCCGTCTATCGTGATGGTCATGAAATCGGTGGGCGTTGTCAGCCTGCATTTGTAGCGTTGTTTCTATCTCACTGTTGGACGGTTGATACCTGAGGTAGAACTGCCCCGAGGTATGAAGGACATCTTGATGGATGATTTCCGCAAACTCCGACTGGGTGCGAAAGAATTCTTGTCTGATGTCCGCATCCTGGATTGCCGACAAGCTTGCGGCCCAATATTTGAGATTATTTGGTAGCAGAAGGTGATTATGCTCCCGTACGATCGCCCGCATGTGATGGAGGGCGTAGTAGGCATCCTTCTGACCGCCAAGCGGCTGCTTGATAGAGGGAAACGTCGTTTTGTGGGTGAACACGTGCATGCCGTACCTACGAATTGGCCTGTTGAAGGTGCCTCCAGATCTGGCGTAGCCGGGGAGAACATCATCAAGAACTTTCTTGATATTTTTGTAGTCTTTCTTCGACTGACGGTCCGAGTCGAAATACATGGCCATGGTATATGTTGGGCTTAAGAGGATGAGTGTGTAATGTGTGCCACTGCACAAAACATAGAATGTTAGAAAAAAAGAACTATTGAAATCTAAGAAATCATATGTTACGGGGCGGTGAGGTGATGACTTACTCGGGAAAGTAAGGCACAAGAAAGTTATCCTTATCTGGGTTTGCCAGAATGACGCCTTCGAGGTATAAACTCGCGACTTGCCGGTCCCCAGCGTTGCCCAAGATCTTGGCACACATGTAGAAGGGGTCAACTATCACGATGTCTGGGGTCTTGTCTCTAATGATCCGCATATCCATACTCAGCGAAAATGGCCGAGCGAAGGTGTAGTGCAGCGGATGAAGGTTAAACATAGCAAAGATGTCATCAAACCGCAGGACGAACATACCCCCGATGGCGCTATCCACAAAGCCCTTGCCCTCTGGCATCTTGGCCACGAAAACCGGGTATGCCACATCATTCTATTAGAGACGCCGCTTCTCTAAAGAAAGAACACTCATGCGGACTCCGCATAGCACCGGTTGCAACATTGAGCAGATTAGTCGGTAGCATCGGCCTACCCGCCACATGCACCCTCCTCGAGATATCATTAGGTGTAGGTGGCCCTTCCTGAGTACGGATCGTACTCGGTGCCGGCTGGCTCGCACCCTTGTTACTCTTTCTTTTTCGTCCCTTCTTCTTCTGCTGTAATGGGATGGAGTTCTGCTCACAAACAACCTTCTTGAGTGTGTTGGGGATGATAATATTTCGCACCTCGGCTATCTGAGGCTCGGTGAAGGCAGCAGCTGGAGGCGTATCCAGAGAACTGAACGCCAGAGGATGCCTATTGCAACTGGGTTTCTCCGCGGTACCAGCTAGATCATCTTTTGCAGGGTTGGGTTCTTGAGAAGGAGGCCCCAAGAATTCGTCACCGTACCCATGTTCGTTGAAGTACTTATCGACGTTGGTAAATGTACCGTCGTTGTCGTCGTCGGCGTCGTCCGGATCCTGTGCCATATGCATGTCCGGATCTTGTGCCATATCCATGTCCGGCATGTTCGGTAGCGTTGCGGGGGTCTTGCCATGGCTTGGCGCCGGCACGACTGGCGGTGTTGTCTATGGGGTGGTGTCCCCCGCCCCCAAACAAATCTGGCTCTTTGGCCAAAGTATGGGCCAGCTTATGCAGGTGCTGAGGGTCGTCACATCATCTTCGTCGGCCCCATCGGGTCGATACAGAGGTAACATGTCGTCGAAGCCCGGCAGCACCCGAACTAGTTGAACCCTATAAACGGTGGGTGGCATCTGATTACCGTGGAACATGAGGCTGCCCAGTTGAACGATTCTGCCCTTGGCGACATCGACCAACTCGTCATTCACGAAGTGCAGGAGAGTGCACGGAACATCGGCGGCGCCCTGCGAAAACATGTACGGCGTCAGGGATGCCCAGTCAAAGGCAAGGAGATGAAGTCATCGGCCGAGAGGCTTAATTAGTTACCCTGATGGCGTCGAGCTCGGCTAATGTCGAGGCACCGCCAACGGCGGACATGCAAGTAACGGAGGGGCCGCTTGCTGCTGAGGTGTTGGCCGGCATATTCTTCCCACACCCGGGTGTATTAAGCTGTAATGCCGGTGCCGCCGCGGGAGACACCAATGCCGCCTTCGCCGGAGACACCAATGGCGCCTTCGGCGCGTTGCGCAAGTTGCTGCCCGTGAAGCTGGGAATCGGGGGCGGCCCCTATTGGCCACCTGCAATCCACGCCTGCAGGCCAGAAACCAAGGTAGGCATAATGGCGGTGATAGTCGCTCCCAGTTGGTCTCGCACTTGCTCTTCGACGATCTCCGGAATCCACGCCACTTGTGCCTTGAGTTGTTGAACCTCGAGCTCTTGGCTTTCCGAGCTGGTCTTTCTCTCCTTTCGCCCAATAGTATAGTACTTTGACCATTTCGTGGACAAGCCTTTGCCGGCCACATGACTAGCTGACGTCGGCTTACTGAGCTTATCCTTGTTTTTCATTACGTTCAACGCCCTATTTAAAGGGGTGTCGAAAGGGGAGCTCTGAGACGACCCTATGCTACTGCTTTCAGTGTCCTGCGGAAGGAACGTGAACCATTTAGAAATTTTGCTTCATTAATTAGAATGCAACCATATGGAGCTAATTATGCGGGGGTGTATTCCTTACCAGAACACGCTCAAGTGCCTTGGTCTTCGGATCTGTGGTAAGCTCCTAGGTTATCGGTTCAATCTTGTACCGGGCCCTGATATTGTTCCTGGTCTACTTGTCACGGTATTTCTCGAAGAGGGGCGGTAGGCCTTGCTCGGCACACTCCGCGTCCTCCTTGTCCCATATAGGTTCCGCCACTCTGTAACCATCGGGACCGAGTTTGTGGACTCCTAAGTTCAAGTCCCGCATCTCTTTCCCCCACTGACTTGATTCCGCAGATGCGTTGCTCTCGCACTTGATCTTGAACTCCCGGTAGTCATCTTCGCTGATCGAAGGATTTTTCTCCTTGATATTCTCATAACTATCACCTTTTTCAATCATGCTCTTCACCGAGGCTCTCCAAGTAGCCAGGGCCCTGCTCATCTTCGTGAGGGCGGCACTATTCACTTTATTCCCTAAGAGGCGTGTGTTTGCGAAGTCAACGAGGAAATTGTATCATTTGTACAACTTTGTGAAGAGGAGGTTGCGCAAATTCCCTCGGTCACGATGCCTTAGGTTCTCGGTGTTGACCAAGACGGTGCCCCGGAGAATGCACCCGAGCTGTCCCGCGTACCCCTTGACTATTTCTGGGGGCACCGTTGGATGGCCCTCGGAGGACACTTCAGTAAATTCCTCCTTGACAGTGCCGAGCACGTCCAGGCGCCGGTCCTTCCATTGCCGTTTCGGTTGGCCGCCATCTGTGCGTGCCCTGCCATCATTAGTGGTGGCATCCTCGGCGGCACCATCATTGGTGTCATCCCCGACACCACTAGGGGTTTTGTAGTCAGGATCGGTGTCGGGGGTGGCGTCCTCATAGCGGTGAGGTTCTTCCTCCATCTCCTAGGATAGCTCCCAGAATGCCTTGCCCGAACCACCGGCCTCATCGTTGTTGGCCATGTTTCGCTCTAAATAGGAAAAAAAAGTTTGGTCAAAAAGTTGGTTATTATCAAGGAACAAGATCTCATCATTTAGGGTTTGTGAGGAATTATCATGGTCTCATCATTTAGGGTTTGTCGACACCGAGGCGTCCTAAAAGCTAAGCTTTTATCATTTAGGGTTTGTCGACACCGAGGAACCGTAAAAGCCTAAGCTTTCATCATTTTGGTTTTTATCGGCACCGAGGCACCCTAAAAGCCAAGGTTTTATCATTTAGGGTTTGCCGACGCTGAGGCCCCCTAAATGCTAAGTTAAGTTTTCATCATTTAGGGTTTATTGATGCCGAGGCACCCTAGGTTGACTGATATATATGGGTACTCTAAATGGCAGATCGCATCGGCAGAACCGCCTACTCGAGTGCCTAGGAAAAGAGCATTGGTGCTTCCGATCATGCTACCCCCTCACAGCCAGAGAAACAAAGAAGGCAACTTGCAGGTTAAACTATCCCAAACAGAGTATTATATCACAGGCACACACATATGTATATATGTCACACATACTTGAGTTAACACAGACTACAAAATGAAACAAGCTCAGAAGGTTGGATACACATATATGGTGACAGATAGTGTAATAACTATGACTTGATATCACACTTCTATATGTATAACACAAGAGACAGTTGATCCTACTTAATTAAGTACTAAGATACCCCGACCCATGCATTAGTCGCAAGTAAAATTCATGGAAAATTTCAGCATGACCTAATTAAGTACTAAGATAACCCGGCCCATGCATTAGTCGCAAGTAAAATTCACGGAAAATTTTAGCATGACCTTTGCTGAAAATAGGACATATGGAGTACCCGAATTTGCCAGAACGGAAGTTAATCGACATTCCGGCAAACTCAAGGGCCTCTCGGGGTACCTGCAAAATCATCACGACACGATGGTCGGAGACAAAACCCAGCAAACTCCTTCCCTTCACTCGGGGTACATCAATATATCTTCTAGACATGAAACCCTGCCCTGATTCTCCTTTCTTCCTCTTACCGAAGAGAAGTTGGTTGCAGAGGATGGTCCAACTCAGATCAGCCTGTAGAAGTTCATTGTATAATTCTGTTTAGTTCCAAGCATATACAAATACTCTTTGGAGTGGGCACAAAGATGGAAGCAAACTAATAGCACAAAGTGAATAGCAAATCGGCTACTGAACTATACTGAAACCATGCTGAAACTTTACTGAAACTACTCCTTGCAAGCAAACTGAAACTACTCCTTGGAAGCAAATTGTCTTGGAAGGAGTATTGTGTGCAAAAATCTACTCCAGCTAGTTGCTTTCACTTAGAGATTGTTAGGTAGCCGATAGCACAAACAACATGAGTCATTCTTCAGATCATTACAAATAGAAACAATGGCAACCAAGGTTAAAAACCAACAATCCTATATATTGAAATCTTTCGGTTGTTTAGTGTTCTAGCTTGGAAGTTGTACCTACCACTATTTTCTAGAGATTACATTCTTAATGGATGGCTATGGTTGTGCACTCAAAAGTTGTTCGAAATAAAATACGTTGTATTTTAGTGCATTATAGTACACAAAAGTAGGCAAAGTTCCTGTGAAAATATAGATGCAAGGAAAAATAAGCAGCCAAATAAGAAGTTGTGTACTTCAGAGGATGTAAATGTGTAGTTCCTAGAAAAATATGCAGTCAAACAAACTAGCAATGTTGCTGTAATTACAAAAAAGCTTATGTTACATAAAAGGTTTTCATCTCAAATTCATTCAATACAGTGGTCAAACTTCCTGTTGTTTTCACGTTGAACTTCTGTGACGTATTTTCATTTGTAATTTTCTCATCCATTTCGTCAGTATTACACAAATGATATTCTTTTTGTACAAACCTCTCTCACAATTTCTTTTAAGTTTCTTCGACCGAGGACTTGAACTTACAAAAATGATATTCCTGTCGTTTTGAAGTAAATTAGGGAAATGACGAGATCATGATTTCTGCCTTCATTGCGATTGGAAACGCACTGCATGAAGTAGTTGAACTTCTCGGGCATGTTTGTTTGAACTTCACTCTGTTTTCGACGTGCTGTTTTTGGCACTGCGTGAAGTAGTTGAACTTCTGGGGCATGTCTGTTTGAACTTCACTCGGTTTCACTTTATTATATTTTTCTTATATGAAATACACACCATTTAGTACGTGAACTTCCATGTGTTATTACTTTGAACTTCTCCCTGGTTTGAGAGAATTATTTTAAAACACAAAAAACAACATATTTTTTATGTATTTTTGGACGTCTAAATACACGGTGAACATCTCTCACAAGAAGTTTTTGAACTTTCCCTCGCCGAGCACTTGAACTTCTAGCAACCATTTTTTCGTTTATGAGTTGTTTTGAAAAGTGCAAAAATGGCGTTGTGTTTTTTATTTTTTGAATAGGTAAATCCTAGGTTTCATAACCTACAAACTTCTGTGTTATTTCAATTTGAATTTCACCTTTTTTATATTTTGAGTAAAGAATTGTATTCGATTTTTATACGGAAAAAATTGAACATGGAAATACAAGGTGAACCTCTCTCGCAAGAATTTTTGAACTTCTCTGTACAGAGCACTTGAATTTCTTTGAACAAACCTTTTAAGCTTTTATTTTTCTATACTTTTAATTCTCACATGAAATGCATTCCTTGTAGTACTTGAACTTCTTGTTGTTTTCATTATGAACTTCTGTCACATTTTTGTGTATACGTTGAATTACAGACAATTGAAGATCGAACATCATTTTTTGCCATTTTTAAAACATGTAATTGGAGGTCGAACGTCCCGCAATATAAATTCCGTGCATGGAGGTGCACGTCAACTTCTTGCTACAAATCCATGTTTTTTTATATATTTCGAATGTCTCTCTTAGTGCGGATCCATGTCGGCGGCGCGCGGTTGGTCAGATTCAGGGAGGAGTAGGGGCTTCTTGATATTATTCATTATAAATGGGAAAAGTCCTAGTTATACAAACCATTTAACATAATAGATCATTTGATATCCTGGTGCAGAGATTTTGAATAGGAGAAAATTTGGCATGTGGAGAGTTTTTCCAAAATTCATTAACATTTATGAGTTGTCTTTAAAAAGGTGCAAAATGACGTTGGTTTTTTTATTTCGAACTGGTAAATCCTAGGGCTTAATAACTTTGAATTTCTATGTAATTTTAATGAACTTCTAGTTTTTTTAAAGCAGGGAAAATTCATTTGAACTTTTTTAGGTGTTCCGTTTATTTTAATTTGAACTTCTACATTTTATTATTTAGTAACGAAAAAAACCTGTGTCTTTTCTAAACTTTGAACTTCTCTGTTATTTTAATTTGAACTTCTCAGTTTTATTTTTTAGATGAACATCAATTTTGACTATTTTTCCAATTTAATAACGACACATATTTGTATTTTTTAAAATAGGTAAAATCCTAGATTTTTTAATAAACATCGAACCACTTCGCTACTTCAGTTTGAACTTCTAGGTTTAAAAAAACAGAAAAATATTTTAATTTTTTGTTTATTTTAATTTTAAATTCTTCATTTTATTCTTGAGTAACGAGAAAAAAATTGAGTTTTTTATATACTATGAACTTCTCTATTATTTTAATTTGAACTTCATTAATTTTATTGTTAGAAAAAATATACTTGTAAATAAGCATCAAAGACCCTTTTAAAATCGAACTTAATCCTTTAATTTTTCCTAGAAACAGAAATAATTTGAGTGTTTAGTATACTTCGAACTACTCATTTATTTTAATTTGAACTTCTTCATTTTGTTCTTTAGTAACAAGGAAAAATTGAGTTTTTTATAAATATCGAACTTCTCTATTTTTCTAGTTTGGACTTCTTGGTTTATTTCTTTTTGTAACGGAAAACCCTTATTTTGTAGTAAACATTGAATCGATTCATTACTTAAATTTGAACTTCTAGGTTTTTGTAGAAATGGAGGGAATTTATTTTTATAACTATTTGAATTTTTCTGTCATTTTAATTTGACCTTCTAGGTTTTTGTGATTTTTGAAATTGAACTTCCAAACTTTTAGACTACAAACTTATGAAACATCTTTTTTGGACCAGTAGGTGATCACAAGAAGCTGCATTTCAATATAAAAGAAGAAAAAAAAAATTTGTGCTAGGATATACTAGAGCTTCGACTCAATCTTTTTTTTGCATTTAGGGAGCATTTACATCCAATACAAGCACACACACACACATCCCGTATGCATCACATTTTTTTTTTGCAACAAGGCATAATTTGCTTATAGTATTTTTTTTCAAAATGAATATTTCAGTTTTAGTGAGAGGTTTTTTTATAACCGTGATATCAAGACTGAAGACACACACAGTAACTTCGGAACCATCATTTTTTTCTATTCAGGCATAAATACAAACACATTTTTATGAACAATAGCTTGCCTGCAAGTATCATACTTCTTTTATCGGATTCGAGTTCTCTACAATCTTGAAGCTCCATTGCGAAGCTAGCAAGCAACACTAGTGCTCTCAGATGAAAATCAATCGACCAAAAAACAGCCTCTCCACCTCCACGGGTTCATTCATGATCTACTATTGCTTGTTCGACTCCACCGCTGAGTGGTGCAGCCTGCTGCTGCTAGCATTCAGAGAGACTGCTTTTCCTAGGCAACCATACAAAAGAAGCAACTTCTGCACCAACTTGGAAGAAGCAAGATGTGTGTTTTTGCGGACCGACACAAGGAGCTGAGTAATCCCAGATAACTATGCTAAACACATGTGATAGAAGATTCATGTTCATGAAATTTGACACCCTCCCAAGAAACAAATGCTAAATGTTCAGAAAATTGGAATCTTCTATTGCATGTAGCAAGAAGGAACACTGGGTTGAAGATGTATAGAAAGCTCACACAAATTTCAAACTTCACCACGGTCCTTGAACTTGTATCCTTATTTCTTTTGAACTTCAACATCTTTGTGTAGGGATCCGGCGAGCACGTCATGGCGTCCACCACATGCGGAGGAAGGAGGGCGGCGGAGAAGACACAACGTCCGTGCCGACGGCGATCGCGCCATGCATCCCCGCCACCACCATCATTTGTGCTTTGACGGCGATCACGCCCTACATACAACGGCACAAGTGGCTTAAATTGAAAGAGTTGCCAACTTGTGTTAGTCTATTAATTGAAAGAGTGGCCATGCGGTGAGCTGAGTTGACCGACCGAAGTGCTTACGGTGAGGACCGACCAGATGGCGCCGACGATGTGCGGCACCAGACCCTGCTTTAGACCCACGGTGTCGTTGCCGAAGACGGCGACGAAAGAGTAGTCATTGAATCCGATCTCTCGCACGTACAAGAGGGATCTCGCCATGATCTTGCGCTGCCCTGCAATATATTCAATACCGTTGAAGTTTTTGAGGACTCGCGCGTACAACCGCACGAGCTGAGGTAGTTGGAGATCTCTGGCTCGACCGACAACCCCGAATGAATTCCACAAAACATAATTAAAATGGAATTGTCGGATATCTGTGATGAATCAAGAATCATGATACACATTGGATACCGTTGCCTGTGGAGTCGAGAAGCTGCAGAACACCGTTGAACCAGCTCGTCTGGTTGCTGAGAGAGACCGGCACGAACGATGTTATCCCTCTGCTCTGCAGGAACGCCAGGTGAAGCGCCGTCGCGCCCCTCACCGTGAAGTTCGCGCCATGCAAGAAGTCGACCGTGGTCTTTCCGGCGAGGTACGTCGTTGGTGGTGGCAACCCCAGCGACTCCAATTCATCTTACAACACATAATTGTGAGCTTGTATCATCAGTGGTCTAGGCCAGCACATATCTGAATGGTTGTCAAAGAGATCTTTACCGATGAAGTCGATGACGAGGTAGCGGCGGCGGAGAAGACACATGCATGAAGGTCACATTATAGGAGTCAGGAAGGTCGCCGCCTCGGCCTTGGGCAGGTCGTCGAGGGTGCTGTGGGAGACCCACAACGAAAAGCTGGATGGACTGCTCGTGTGTGAGGCATTGAACTTCTTTTGCTCGAGATGGATGGTTGGGCCGCCGCATAATAGGGAGGAGGCACGGGTGGGGCGGAGCCAGGAGGCCACATCCACGGCGAGTCCAGATGCTCGTTTGGAGAAGCGCCAGACGAGGACTGAGGAAGTCCTAGATTAGGGGGTGTCTGGATAGCCGGACTATACCTTCGGCCGGACTCCTGGACTATGAAGATACAAGATTGAAGACTTCGTCCCGTGTCCGAAAGGGACTTTCCTTGGCATGGAAGGCAATCTTGGCGATACAGATATGTAGATCTCCTACCATTGTAACCGACTCTGTGTAACCCTAGCCCTCTCCGGTGTCTATATAAACCGGAGGGTTTTAGTCCATAGGACGAACAACAATCATACCATCGGCTAGCTTCTAGGGTTTAGCTTCTCTGATCTTGTGGTAGATCTACTCTTGTACTACCCATATCATCAATATTAATCAAGCAGGACTTAGGGTTTTACCTCCATCAAGAGGGCCCGAACCTGGGTAAAACATTGTGTCCCCTGCCTCCTGTTACCATTCGCCTAGACGCACAGTTCGGGACCCCCTACCCGCGATCCGCCGGTTTTGACACCGACATTGGTGCTTTCATTGAGAGTTCCTCTGTGTCGTCACTTTTAGGCCCGATGGCTCCTCCCATCATCAACGATGATGCGATCTAGGGTGAGACTTTTCTCCCCGGACAGATCTTCGTATTTGGCGGATATGCACTGTGGGTCAATTCGCTTGGCCATCTGGAGCAGATCAAAAGCTACGCCCCTGGCCGTCAGGTCAGATTTGGAAGTTTAAACTACACAGTGGACCTCCGCGGAGACTTGATCTTCGATGGATTCGAGCCACAGCCGAGCGCGCCGCACTGTCACGATGGGCATGATCTAGCTCTGCCGCCGAATAGTGCCCTAGAGGCCGCACCCGCATCAGCTCCGACCCTTAATTCAGAGCCAACTGCACCAATCGAGGATGGGTGGTTGGACACCGCCTCGGTGGCTGCAATCTCTACGGCAATCAAGCCGAACACCAGCCCTATTCTCTGCGAAGCCCACGACTCCAAGGAGCCGGACTCCTCTCCAGACTCCGAGGCCTCCGCGCCCCTACCGATCGAACCCGATTGGGCGCCAATCATGGAGTTCACTGCCGCGGACATCTTTCAGCACTCGCCCTTCGGCGATATTCTGAATTCACTAAAGTATCTCTCTTTAACAGGAGAGCCCTGGCCGGACTATGGTCAACAAGGTTGGGATGCGGATGATGAAGAAATTCAAAGCCCACCCACCACCCACTTTGTAGCCACTGTCGATAATTTAAACGACGTGCTCGACTTCGACTCCGAAGACATCGACGGTATGGACGAGATGTGGGAGATGAACATGAACCAACGACTATAAGGCACTGGACAGCCACCTCATCTCATGATGTATACATGGTGGACACACCCAAAAGAAGCAATGACGAGGAACACAGGGATGCAACAAGGGATCGTTCACTCGAAAAACAATCAAAGCGGCGACGTAAGCGCTGCTCCAAGCCCCGCCTCGACAGAGACAGCAGCTATACAGACCTAGCCATAGAGCAGGACGAGCCGGCGGACGACGAACATGCCTTCGAGCAAACGTCTGAACAGGGCAACTTGGATAAACAAACCGAACACCCCGTCCCCGGCGGAAACAACAATCCGGACGACCTTACGCCGGATAGGCTCATGGGGCAGAAGAACCTCCACGAAGGGCTCGTCGCTACTTCGCGTAGCCTGAAAAAGCAGAAGCGGAAGCTCAAAACTGCGGAAGATGCACTCAGAATCAGATGGAGGAAACTACGCAACACCGCAGACAAATATGGTGGCAGTCGCCGCACAAAAAGCTATCCAAAGCGAAAGCTACTGCCTGAATTTGACGAGGAGGCCTTAGAGCCCCCGCTGTCAAAAAATAGGAAAGCCATCCGGTAGGATAGACGACCGCATGGCCAGCATGGAGCGGCAAGCGGCGATGCACACAAGCCGGCAGGCGATCCACCAAAGGATCCGCATCAAAAAGATGGCCCAGCCAGATCTATCTACGGGCCAAGAAAGCAAGCTCTAGTAAGCAATGCAACACAACAAATATCCGAACATCACGACACACCCAAATACAGGGGTGCCGCACACCCCCTATGTTTCACCGATGAGGTGCTGGACCATGAATTTCCATCGGGATTCAAACCCGTAAACATAGAGGCGTACGGTGGAACAACAGACCCTGGGGTCTAGATCAAGGATTATATCCTCCACATACACATAGCCAGAGGAGATGACCTCCACGCCATAGAATACTTACCCCTCAAGCTTAAAGGGCCAGCCCGGCATTGGCTCAAAAGCCTTCCCAAAAACACCATTGGAAGTTGGGAAGAGCTTGAGGATGCTTTCCGGGCAAATTTTCAAGGGACCTATGTCCTCCCTCCGGATGTAGACGATCTCAGTCACATAACTCAACAACCCGGAGAGTCAGCCCGAAAATTCTGGAACAGATTTCTTACTAAAAAGAATCAGATAGTCGACTGTCCGGACGCCGAAGCCCTAGCAGCTTGTAAGCATAACGTTCGAGACGAATGGCTCGCCAGACACCTCGGCCAAGAAAAGCCAAGAACTATGGCCGCATTAACAAGCCTCATGACCCGCTTTTGCGCAAGATGTGTAGCACCAGCGACCCAAGTACATCCGAAGTTAGGGATGGAAACGGAAAACCTCGACGCAACAAGGACCAGCACCGGAATAAGAGAAACAGCCCAAGGAGCACGGCGATCAACGCCGGATTCAATAGCTCGCGGAAGAATCAGAGAAAGCCACCCCTCAAGGATAACAGGGACGAGCTATCCAACTTAAACAAAATCTTGGACAAGATATGTCAAATACACAGTACTCCCGGGAAGCCTGCGAACCATACCCACAGAGATTGTTGGGTTTTCCAGCAATCCGGCAAACTCAAGGCCGAACACATGGGGCTCGACACACCAAGTGAGGACGACGACGAACCCCACAAGCAGAGCACCAGGAAACAAAAGGATTTCCCACAAGAAGTCAAAACAGTAAACTTACTTCACGTGACGAACAGAATGGCGCCAACAGAGATACGCGCCATATGGCCTATCCCAAAGGAGTCTCGCCAATGGTTGTTAAAACCAATCACCTTCGACCATCAGGATTACTCTAGAAGTATCCAGAACGCAGGCTGGACTGCCTTGGTATTAGATCCAATAATCGGCGGACTCCACTTTACAAATGTCCTGATGGACGGCGACAGTGCTCTAAACCTGTTATACCAGGACACAATCCGCAACATGGGGATAGACCCAACAAAAATTCGCCATAGCAAAAACCTCCTTTCAAGGGGTAACGCCAGGCCCGGACGCCCGTTGCATGGGTTCTCTCGGGCTAGAAGTTATGTACGGCTCCCCCGATAACTTCTGTCGCGAACAGCTAACTTTCAACATCGCCCATTCTCAAGTAGCTATCAAGCACTGCTGGGACACGAAGCTTTTGCTCGCTTTAACGCAATACCGCATTATGCATCTCTTACGCTTAAGATGCCCGGTCCACGAGGCATCATCTCATTAAAGGGAAAACATTGAGTGTTCCTCCCGCGTGGAAGACAGTGTGGCTACCTTGACGGCCCCACAATAAAGCGGCTTCACCAGCCAAAGCACCTAAATAGGTCGTCAAGACCACGGACACGGCTAGACGAGTCCGGCATAAACATACAATTGATAAAGGCTTATTAGCCGTATACCCCTGTACTAGGGGCTCCGCGCATATAAAACAAGAGACAATAAAGCTCAATTTTACCCATTTTGATTTATACTTCATTTATTTAGTATAACTCATGTTCGGCACGATCTTTCCTAAACTAAGTTCCTCTCTTTTACAGATGAACACCGTGCTACGCCCGTCCAGGATACGGCACAACGGAGACACAGGCGCAGACGTGCAACAGGGACCCGTTCCAAGGATTCTTTTCAGATTAAGACCCTGCATAAACCTTTTTTACTGTGTCTTGTTGATACATATCCCCTAGTTTCTTGGTATAACCAAGGAGGAGGCTGGCGTTTTGGCATGTGGCCACGTTAGAGTTTTCCGCGTACCTGGACACTAGGGGCTTATTACTAAGGGCGTTATCCCGCCCGCCCTCATAAATACCGAATACCTTAGGGAGTGTTCGGCGTCGCGATTTTGGCCTTATATGCATCAACTCCGAATCATGTCTTTGGTCAAATGTTGGGTTTGCCCGGCTCCTGTGTTTTGCCACCTTACGTTCCGTTCTATCGGCTAAGGCGGCACCAGGAGAACTACTGCGATTGTGCCCCGGTTCGGCCAGGCGAGCACCTCAGCAGACAAAGCCGAAAACTTACTGGAATCTTTAGGATTCCTCCGCATTAACGAAGGGCCGCTTCCCGGCCAGGCAGATACGCGCCCCGAGTTCGGGCGAGCGCATGCGCCACCAGGGGCTATATAAGTAGCCTCACTGTCAAACTTCTATGGCTAAGTGAAAGTGATAAAGCATCATAGTCCGATTGCCTAGTTCGCTGTGCTATCACCTCCTTTGTAGGACCAAGACGTTGGATCAAGTGTGAAAATGTGCCTTCTGCAAACACCCCCGCATTATGTGCGTGGGGGCTAAAGCCGACGACTACCATCTTTCAGATTATATATACATATATGTTAAACGGCCGCACAGGAGGTATTATAATACTTGCAGGCACAAGTATAAAAAGCCTCTACAATTTATCAAAATATTGTTTTACAATAATATATGCTATTCGAATATAGTATCCTTCGAGCACTGTGTCTCTATTAAACGAGCGCCTTGTAGAACTTCCTGAAAATAGTGCTCGGCAGGTACTCGGCTTCCATCCGAGTCTGGGGATGCAACAGTGGTGGCCTCCATTTCTGCCCAGTATGTTTTCACACGGGCAAGAGCCATCCGCGCACCCTCTATGCACGCTGACCTCTTCATCGCATTGATATGCGGCGCCGCACCAAGGAACTGCTGCACCAAGTTGAAATAACTTTTTGGCTCTGGCCTCTCTGGCCACATATGACTCATGACATACTTCACAGCGAGTCTGGGCAACCTATTTAGCTCGGCCCATTCGGCCAAACGATCGGCTAATGACAGTGGACGCTCCGGATTGTGGAACTGCGACCAAAAGAGCTTTTCCACTTCGCGATCTTCTTGATCTCGGAAGTGTTCGGCCGCATCCGTGGCACTCGCTGCCAAATCCAGATAGGTGTCCGCTGTACTCCACATCCGGTCTAACGGAGCATGTTTAGGATCACAGAACTTCCTCTGCAGCATAAAGGGCTTTCCAGCCGCGATCTCTCCGGCCTGACGCAGCTCCTCCTTCATAGCTCTCATTACAAAGCGAGCATCCTTGGCATCGGAAATGGCCTTCTCCAGGTCCATCTGTTCTGCCCAATCTTCTTTTTCTAGAAGCTTGCAACGGTCAGCAGCGTTCTTCAGCTTCACGGCCATCTCGGCCATTTCCTTCTTGCTTCGGCAGTGAGCAGCCTGTTCGGCTTTCAGCTCTTCAATTGCCTTTCCGGCAGCCGCATCACTTTTCCTGGCTGGCTCCTTGGCTCGGGCAAGTTCCACCCAAAGATTCTCCATGGCAGCAGCACCATCTGCATCAAGCAAACACATTGTAAGATACTGGCATAAAGCTCCTCTTACCAGGTGCCGCCGGAGGAATTACATACCTTGGGCCTCGTCAAGCCGCTTGTTGACAAGCGCGATGTCGGCACCTCCCACGTCAAGTTGCCGCTTTAGCTCGGCAAATTCATCAGTCCGGCTTGACACCGGACACTTCGCCACCAACGTATGAAGGCGGCATATTAGACCTAGGATTATGATCCTCTGCGCGCCGTCACTTTTGACAATGCACAGAGTCTCAGGGGCTACTATCTACATAGGGCGCATCTTATTTATGCGCAACTGTCCAAAAAGGGTACATTATTTCGCGTACCTCAAAACCTGTCAGTAAACTCCTGACGGCCTCGTGCAATCCGCTCTCTGCGGATGAAATCCTCTCAATCACTGTACCCATCATTGCATGGTGCTCCTCTGAGATAGATGCTCGCCCTAGCAGATCCTTCAGCTCCTCCGACCGCGCACCAGACGGTGTCGGACTCGTCCGATGGCCCTTTTCGAAGGCCGGACGCGGAGGGCTTTGGGGGGCCATATGACTACCTTCCGGCCCTGCCAGATTCGGAGAAACCCTCCACGACGATACCTCAGGGTCGCCCGCCTCTCAAGGCGGTACGACAGGGGGAGGCGTTCCGCTCTCCATCATCTCTGAAAGAAGATCCCCGAAGACGAGCTCTGCTGAGAAGGGCTAAGGTCCGAGCTACAAGGTAAATTTTCGATTACTTTTCTCAGATATAAAGCAAGGATTTCTCTCGTTTCTTAAAAATAAAACTCCTCTCTACTTACGGCTCGGTGGAGGGCTGATCCCCTTGAGGGCATAATTCGGCCGAAGTATCCCCCAGCACAGGACCCTCTGGAGAAGATTTCTTCCCCCGCTTTGAGGCCATGGTCTCCGGGTCTTCAGAGGCGGTCCTCTTCTTTCCTTGAGGAGAGGAATTTTCGATTCCTCCCTTCCAGACAACCTCCTTCGAGGAGGCTGTAGCTTCCTTGTCCCCTCCCTCGCTTTCCTTTGAAGGCACAACCTCCAACATCCTGACTAGCACGGGACCCGCGTGTGGTCTCGGGGAGGGGGGCCGGACACCTGATTAGCTTTGCTTTCGCTATCCACTCCTGTTTAAAGGACAGCTCTTTTAGGGGCAATTTTATGATAAATATACGGATAGCGAGTCCGGGCACAAGGCTACTTACTTGAGTATCCGGACGATTGCAGCTCAGACCTGCGTCCTCCGTAGAATCCGGACACACTACTTGTGGTTCGAAGAACAATTTGTACATCTCCACGGGCGTCATGCCAAGAAAATGTCGGAGAACTCGTGGTCCCTCCAGGTTGAACTCCCACAGGCGGAGGGGGCGACGTTTGCAGGGCAGAACTCGGCGAATTTACATAACCTGCGTCACCACTACCAGACTGATGTCTCTTTCTAGGAGATCTCGGATGCGGCCCTGCAACAGGGGCACGTCCTTTGCCAACCCCCAATCTAGCCCCTTATTGACCCATGATGCCAGTCGTGGTGGGGGACCCGAGTGGAAAGCAGGCAGCGCCACCCACTTGGTGCTCCTGGGAGCTGTGATATAAAACCACTCTCGTTGCCATAAGCTGGACTCCTCTTGAAAAGAGCCCTCGGGCCATGGAGCAACAGCATTCTTGCTTATAAAAGCACCTTCGCACTCCGTGTGCCGTCCCTCGATCATATTCGGCTCTACTTTGAAGGTCTTGAGCCATAGTCCGAAGTGAGGAGTAATAGGGAGGAAGGCTTCACACATGACGATGAATGAGGAAATATGGAGGATGGACTCCGGAGTTAAGTCGTGAAATTCCAGCCCATAATAAAACATGAGCCCCCTCACGAAGGGATCCGTCAGGAAGCCTAGCCCCCGAAGGAAATGAGACATGAACACCACACTCTCACCAGGCTTGAGAGTGGGAATGACCTGCCCCTGAGCAGGCAACCTATGCGAGATTTCGCCGGTCAAGAACCTGGCCTCTCTCAACTTCAGCACGTCCTCCTCCGTGATGGAGCAGGGCATCCATCAGCCTCGAAGGTCGGAACCGGACATTGTTGAAGGTCCGAAGCGCCTGAAATCTAGAGCCTTGGGTGTTGGAACTCGAGGCAAAGGGCGAACTCGTTTGAGATTGAAAGAAAGGAGTAAGGCCTTGGTCTCTCTATAAGAGGTTGAATACCAAGGGCCCTCCCCGTGACCGTTTGGGACTCGCCTTTGATCGAGAAAACATACCAATGGGTACGGTTGGGTTACCCACGCCCGTATTGATGAGAATCCCGGGATAAGGGGACACGATCTCTACTTTGAAACTGCCTCGCTAAACGCGCTGAGGTGGGACAGTAAAACGGTTCGAATAAAGACTTGGCCATGGTGTGATGTCATGCTAGAGAATACGTCAGCAGATTAGATTTGTGTAAATATTATTCTCTGTATGGCAATATGTGGAAACTTATTTTGCAGAGCTAGACACTACCTTTGTGTTTGAAATCTTCTATGAAGTACTTGGAGGAGGAACCCGCCTTGCAATGCCGAAGACAATCTGTGCGCCGGACTCGTCGTCATTGAAGCATGGTTCAGGGGCTACTGAGGGAGTCCTGGATTAGGGGGTGTCCGGATAGCCGGACTATACCTTCGTCCGGACTCCTGGACTATGAAGATACAAGATTGAAGACTTCATCCCGTGTCCAGAAGGGACTTTCCTTGGCATGGAAGGCAAGATTGGCAATACGGATATGTAGATCTCCTAACATTCTAACCGACTCTGTGTAACCCTAGCCCTCTCCGGTGTCTATATAAACCGGAGGGTTTTAGTCCATAGGACGAACAACAATCATACCATAGGCTAGCTTCTAGGGTTTTCCTCTCTGATCTCGTGGTAGATCTACTCCTGTACTACCCATATCATCAATATTAATCAAGCAGGACGTAGGGTTTTACCTCCATCAAGAGGGCCCGAACCTGAGTAAAACATCGTGTCCCCTGCCTCCTGTTACCATCCGCCTAGACGCACAGTTCGGGACCCCCTACCCGAGATCCGCCGGTTTTGACACCGACAAGGACCACTGAGGAGGAGTGGTTCAGCGTGTGCTGGGGGGTGGGGTGGGGGTTGGTGCAGCGCCGGCCCGCAGTGGGCGGGCTGTGCGGAGGCGCGCTGGGAGAACTGCGAGACATGACGGCGGCGTGCTGTAAGGCGGGGAGGCAGCGCGCTGCGGGGCAGGGAGGTGGCGACGCTGGTGAGCGGGGTGTGTGGGGGTCATGGAGGCATGGACCGGCGGATCTAGGGAGCGGGGACGGTGTTCGTCGTCGCCAGCGCGGGGGCCGCGGGGGGGGGGGGGGGTGATCTAAAGCGGGAGATGGGATCGGGTTGGCTCGTTTTTTTGTTTTTGTTGGCTACCATTTCGCGAGTTCAGGAACATCTGATCGGGCTCTATATATTCTGATCCGCTACTCTCTCTCTCTATATATATAGTGTGGCATAGGATATTCAATGGAAGGGAGTTCAATTGTACGGAATTATTGATGTCCATCACAATCTGAATCCTAAACTCTATATTTTAGAGTAGGGACTTGTTGCTTTTGTATTAACAAGAAAACAACGGGAGCATAATTAAAGTCCACATCTGTTCAAGCAAAAATATACACTTACAGTTCTAAGATGCTGATGATAAAAGTACAATTTTTTAGGTTTGCTATCAGGTACTACATACACACATCTGTAAAACAAGTCCATTCTAGTAAGATACACAGTCACAGCTGAATTTATATCTAACAAGCTACAACTTCCAAATTAAGTCCCAATAGATCAGTATGAAAGCAACATGAAGACGAGTGCATGTTAGAAAAAAATAGCAATATCATATTATGTGGATTAGCACTAGGTTTCCCTTATTAAATATTTGAATTCGTTCTGATGATACATGTAATTCATACTCGAACCAAAATTGATCTATCAAACATGCATACTCATATGAATTCGCGCGTATCTATGTTATTTAATATGTAGATATTACTGATCCATACATTTTAGTAGAACATAATTTGGTTTAAATTTTTTGAATTCAACCTTATGATTTTGAGATCATTGTATTTGTGAATCATATCTTTCCCTAATAATAAAGCGATTATCGCTTTTGCACGCCTGCTCACCGTCGTGATGTTTTTTCAGAAAGGTCCCTGTGGTTTTTGGTAAATGAACCCGCAGTCCCTATTTAAGTGGATCTATGAAGACCTTTCGTTTTTTACATAAAAGTCCCTGTTGTTTGGTATATTCAATCCGCGGCCCTTCGAAAAATGCATCACAGGCGATCCCCTTCGTCCCTCCCCACGCATCAGCGGGCGCACCCCCGCCGCGGCCGGCGGTGCCGCTGCCTTCCTCGCGGAGTCCACGCCCGAATTTCACATTGGGAGTAGTGGTCTCCGTCTCTCCAACTCCTCCCTTGAGCCTACCTCCCGAGCAACCTTCCTCCCGTCCCATGTCCAGGAGACGCATGGTGACGGCATGCGGGCCTCCGCAATATCCCCTCCCTTCTACTCCCCATTCTTCTTCCCTTAAACTGGATCCGTCCTCCATCGCTGGCCGCCGCCACTCCCGTCTCTAGCAGCCCCTACATACCTAACCTTGAGTAGAGTCCCCACAGGCTACATATATTGGTCATGGGAGCAAGTGAGATGGTGGCTGTGGTGGACTAGAAGAACCTTGGAGAGGTGCCAGTGGGCAGCGGCGGCGGCTCAATCATACTCAACATCGTAGCCGAACTGCCTCCCCGTCCCTGTGCCACATCCACATCTCCCGTATTTGCTGTCGTCGCTCCTCCACCTGCATCACTCGCAGAACGGCCTTCTAGATGGTTTTTGGTTTGTGGGTGACAGGCTGTGGAATTGGAGCCGGGTACATGTGCCAGATCGTTTATACACAAATTACAGACAGATGCATGACAAATTTGGGACTACATGCATATATTCCCATCATGGGAAGATTATAGTGAAGACAAACACCATTTTCACATCTTCATGTCCCACTTACGTGTAAGTGATATTATTCATGGTGATTATTTTCCCGTTTTCTGCTAATTGAACACATCAATGATTTACATTACATTGTTGTAAGTAGGCAAGGGTCAATCTGGATAGTCATGACGAGCAAAGCATGCTTGCGCTTTTCAAGGAAGCATTGTAGCAGTATCAGTGTTACCTGAGGAAATCACACTTTGATGGCAAGTCCATAAATGAATTTCCGGTGAAGTCTCATGTGCTAAATTTAGAAGACATTGAATGGAAAAACCTTGTGTTGCACTGGTCTCGTTCCCAGGATGAGGTACTGTCTATGATATCACATGAGAATTTGAACTTCTACTTTTCTGCATGTGCCTTATGGATCTCTTTTGCAGGAAATTTGCTTGAAGAAGAATTCCGGTTTGAAAAGGACGACGGGATATCGGAAATATGTTGGCCGCTGCTTTGCTCTTGTTAGTACCTGTTGTCCTGTATCACTGTACTTGCTTTCATACCTGGTTCATTATGTGACAGAAGTATGCATGATAGCTTGCTTATCAATTGTCCGTTCCAAATTATCTGATCTATATGAATGGTTACATTAGTGTAGAATATATCCAATGCCAATGAAAATTTTAGCTCTGCATTGTTCTTGTAAGTACCTACTGTCCTTTATCAGCGTACTTATATTGACAGTTAGTTGTTCATGTACCATCACTCTACAGCTTATTTTCCTTTGTCCTCCATTTTCTACACATCAGATCTATATTTACTCTGACCATTAGGTTGGATAACACTGATGGTACTGAAGAAGTTTAGCGCTGCATTGCTCTTGGCTGTACCTTTTGCCTGTATTGCTGTACTTACATTTATAGCTACTTGGTTATGTAGCACCACTCTTCATCTTATGTTAAATATTCTCCATTTTTTCTTATATTATCACATCTATATTTACTCATAACAAAATGTAGACTAAAGGCAATGCTTATGAAGAAGATTCTATGGTAAACTTCTTGAATTGCCCCCACCCCATCAGCATGGATAAGGGCTTTATAGAGCCTATCTTCACCAATAATGTAAGTTTGTCCTTCTCAAGCCTTCAGACTTTGGTGTGTATATTTCGTTAGGCATGACATCAATAGGTGTTTATTTTTGGTGTTTGCATCAAATTGCATGTTTAAAGTTTATTATGTAGTTCATAAACAAAAGTTTGTCCTTCTCAATTTTAGTTTTAGTTGTACAACCAAGTTCCTTCTTCATACCATGTAAATTAAACTATACAGAGCAAGCAATCTTCTTTTGCACTTCATGTATGCTTCTATTCTTGATCCGTAATCCAATGGTGTGGTGAACCTACGCACTACAGCACAATGTCTAATTCTGCAATGCCTTAACTATGAACAGTGTCATATCATTCTACTATTATTTAAACCATCTCTTTATTTGCCAATCTGAAATGGGATAAATTGACAGCACCCTAACCATTGATACTTATGAGTTCTTGATCTATAATCCTGTGGTGTCATGAAGCTGCCAACTCCTTCATAATGTCATTTTCTGCCATGTCTTAACCTGAACAATACCATATTGTGTTAACAGTATTTTAAACTGTGTCACTTTATTCATCAGTAAGAAATGTGATGAATTGCCAGCACAGATACTTATATGTGCAAAACCTGTCATGTATCTTCTTGTTTATCTTTCAGAGTGAGGAGGATATAAGTGTCAAACAAGCGCAGTCTCATCAACTTGCTCAGCTGCTTGCGCTGCACCTCCCGAGCAGTGCTAACCTTTCCTGAACTCTATTGAAGTACTGTCGGTTTTGTATATTATTTTTTCGCCGTGTTCATTTTCACTGGTGGCTATCTTTGATGCCTAGTGTATGTAATTTGTTGTCTGCTTTTGCTTTATTATCATAGTGGCGAACTTTGTTGCCCAGTGGATGTGATATGACGTAATTTATTTATTGTATAGTCTAGGTTTTTTCTTATTCACGATGCTGTAGTTATTTTACCGTATATATATATCCTGTCTTCGCAGTGAACTGGCCAAACCGTAAAATTATGGCACATAATCGAGCCGTCATGCAAATCACTATGTATGATCCGCATCATGGGCCCAGTCATCTTGGTCCATTAACATGACTAAATGTAAACTGGCCCACTAATAGATTCGGGACTTTAATAGGCCAAGTAAACCGCCGGCCCTATTTTTGCACGAAAACTCAGTGAGCTTATAGGAGGCTGAAAGTTGGGCCTGAAACGTGTCGAACAGCTCGCGAGCCGATAGCAGGCCGAAATAGACCCTGGCCCATTATTGTGCCAATCACATGACAGGCCGTTAACAGGCCAAAATTGTCTCGGTCCTTGTTTGGCCTAATCAGATTATCGGCTGTGAGCAGGACAGATGCAAACCGGGCCATAGTTAGGCCCAACTATATGACGGGCTTTTAACATGCCGAAATAAATATAGGGCCGAAATGTTAAATGGGCCTTTAACAAGCCGAAACTAATATCAGGCCGAATTACTAAATGGGCCTTTATCAAGTGGGCCCAAAAGCATAGCGTCCAGTTGACGGGTCGAATCTGATATGGGCCATAATTTATTCCAAAGCCTCTTAAAGGGACGGATTAGATCTGGGCTGTAATTTGTCCCAGAACGTGGTAGGCTTTTAACGGGCCGGATCTCATATGGGCATTTATTAGGCCCGGTATGTGGCCGGCTATTAATGGACCGGATCAAATATGGGCCGACATTTGGCCCAAAACATGGCAGCCTGTTAACGGGCTGGCCCACTAATGTCCTCAAAATCTTGTGGGCCATTAGCTGGGCCGGCCCATTATGGTCGGCGAAATCTTGTGGGCCTTTAGCTGGGCCAGCCCATTATGGTCCGCAAAATCTTGTGGGCCTTTATTTGGGCCGACCCATTTAATCTTTATGGGCCACTTTGGGTCGGTCCATGTGTCAATATATCATAGGCACATATCGCCCATTGGATGAGTGACACCTGTGCCAGCGCGGAGCTGACACGTGGTTCCGTTGGCATATGAGAATTTTACACGTGGAAAATCGGCATTGGTCGTGGCTGTTAGCGGGTTATCGGATCCAAAACCAGACCAGATAGCTTAACGGCGATCTGTTACGGTGGATGCCATGTGTCGGTCACCCTTGACGAAAGCACTTCCATGAAGAGGCATTTATCGTCATGGAAGTGATCACTTCTGTGATGATAATTTTGGTAATGTCATGAAACACTTCTATGATAGCACAGGTATGACTATCTTGATTCTGTCATAAAATCATCATGGATGTACACGCATGACAACAAAGGCGACCTACTGTGACAAACACGTATCATCACGGAAGTGTATTTTTTTGTAGTGCAGTTAGACACTGATTGAACTGTTGCACGTCCACCGCGAGGGCCAGGGAGACGGCGTAGTAAGCAAGCTTCTCCTCGTTCGGCGAGTTGACAGGACACATCAAAGAAGTACTAGTCCATAGTGCATCCTTTCTGGTTAATATGGCTTAATTTGAAACGAGAAAATACACTGGCGCTCAATGTATGTAACAAATATGCTGTTTACAGTCACTATATAGTTTTGTGGTGATTATACGATCACTAGCTCATCGTAGAGCACCGTATTGCACCCTACTGACCGGCCACATTGTTGACGTGGCACTTTGTTGACTGGTTAAATTGACACCTGGTTTCTGGGTCACACCTGTCAGTTGGCAGAGCAAAGAAATCAGTTAAACAAAACTTTACGCGGGCGCGACAAGAGTCTAACCCTTGTGCTCGAACCACCCTGGATGTGTATGTGAGTGCATGCACATGTACTCCCTTGGTCTTCCAACAAAGAGTGTACATCTGCACTTCCAATTCATTTAGCCTTTAATCTAATCGATATTGACTGACTAATGCACCAACTTGTGCTCTAGCTATAGACTACAGCTCTATCCTTAATTACAGCATGCAACAACCTTCATTTAATCTTCTTCTCTCAAAGGTGGCATGCACACATATGTTTGCTACTTTTGGGCATTAGTTATGCCATGAAGTTCTGGTTCCTCCTGGTCAATGTGTAAATCTCTATATGTACAGTCTTTCACGGACGTAGGGAGTAGGTTGAGCACTTGAGCGTGAGCGTGTGTGTTGTGTCGTGTGCAATGTACATGTGAGTGTGGCATGTTGCATGCATGCATGCATGAGGCTTTTCCTCCCTCCCATTGACACGTTCATATTTCAAGCTTCATTAAAATGTTGTATGCAAGAATTAAGAGATAACTCACCAATGCGTGTTAAAGTTCTGGTCATTTGTTCCCCACGTATGCATTCCAATTAATACGTTCGTAAACACAATTTTCTTGAGGACAACGAGCCCATTATTGAGTACTTTCGGAAAAAAAATCTTCGGGCACTCATCATTTACTACTACCTTGGTTGATGATTTTTTTTATTGACTTTTATACAAACCTCCGTCCTGGTTTAATGGTCCCCTTCATACTTAGTGTAAAATTTTGACCGTAAATTTTACTAAGAAAGTGTCAGTGCATGTCATAAAAAACTATACCATTAAAAACTATGTTCAAATACGAATCCAGTGATATGATTTTTTTTGAAATGCATTAACATTTTATCAGTTAAATAGATTGTCAAAGTTTGACACAAAATACTACTAGTACTCCTACATTATTGACGCCAGGTGCCTTGGCCAATGTTTCATCTTGTTGGACAGGATGAGCATAGAGGCATAGGGATACTGTAGGTAGGAAGTCTTAGCGATCCATCATTTCCCATCTCGGTCAGAGAGAACTATTCAACTAGTCTTCACAGTGAAGTGAAAATACACGTTGCAACAGATGGGTCACTTAATTAATAAGTTGAACCAACATGTTGGTGTTACTAAATCAGCCTTACCCAGTACTACCATCATGTTTGCCAGTGGAGCACGCTTTCGCAAATATGCCTACGCACCTCTCTCCTCCATTAACTAACATATGGGCCCTCTTTTGGTAGACCCACATGTCATCGGCTTAACTATTTACACTCCAAAGGATGGTATATCCTGGTAGTAGTACTAGTAGAATTGAGATTTAATGCACTTTCTTTGTTGTCTTTCCCTCTTCTTCCTCCTCTCTTCTTCTTCCCCCTCACTTCCCCATCGTCGACCGCACACCTTTTCCCTCCGCTCACTGCTTGGCCACACATGCCATCTTCTTCGCTCGCCCACCCGAATCCACTTCCCCGCTCGCTCACAGGCACCGAAAACCCCAATCACTCAGTGCCCTAAAAACCCTAAGGCAGAACTGACTGACACGTAGAGCCGCGATTGAAATTACCTCCTCGATGTTCTCTTGGAGCAGATCTGTAATCTGATGGACCTGCTCAGCACTGTCCATCTGGCCGCATGCTCGGTGTCTTTGTACCGTCTCACTAGTAGAAAACGGAGCTTTAAAACCGGTTCGTAAGGTCCTTTAGTGCCGGTTTCATAACCGGCACTAAAGGGTGGGCACTAAAGCCCCCCCCCCTTTAGTACCAGTTCGGCACGAACCGGCGCTAAAGTGCCACCACGTGGCGTGAGCTCGCGCCCTGGTATGGGGGACCTTTAGTACCGGTTGGTGTTACCAAGCGGTACTAAAGGTTTTTTTTGAAAAAAAAATTCTGAAAATTTTGGATTTTTTTTTGATTTTTGATTTTTCTAAATTATTTGATGATTTAGTCTCTAATCACCTCTCTTAACTGCTCAAGTGTGGATCACTCATTCCAAATTGCCTAACTTCCCGGCCGGTCACCCAACCTCTCACTCCCCCAGCCTGAGCACGCTTAACTCCGGAGTTCTATTCCCCCTACATTCCAAGTCTGCACTTGTTGTTTTCCTGACAAATGTAAGCTATCAATCCTATTAACCCTGAGCAGTTTAGCTTGAGCATTAGGTCACACGTTTCACCGTTTGAGTTTGAAACTATTATTCTAAAAAACAGTAATTATTTAGTAACACAAATATTTCTTGAATAAGTTTGACCATAGTTTGACCAGATTTGACCAAAATTCAAAAAATTGAAATAATTATTTAGTAACACTAATATTCTTGAATAATTATGTAGTAACATTAATACTTCTTGAATAAGTAGTTTGACCAGATTTAACCAATTTTTTTAAAAAAACTGAAATTTGACCATGTCTTTTTTTCCTTTTGGAATTTGAGGTTTCTAAAAAATTGCAAACAGGCCATAGGCAATCTCCATCGGATGCGGATTTTCGTGCTGAATTTTTTGATATATTATATGTTTTTTTCCGACACCATATGCAAAAGTTATAGCCGTTTTACATTTTCCCTACACTTTTTGCAAAACATGTCCAAATTTAAGTTTTCAAATTTTCCTAACTAGTAGATGTAGTAATATAACTACCTCTCGAAGGGGGGGGGTAGAGATTGAAAATTTCCTTATAGTCCCGGTTTGTGTCTCCAACCGGAACTATAGGTCAGACCCCTTTAGTCCCGGTTCATGCCATGAACCGGTAGTAAAGGTTAGCCCTTTAGTACCGGTTTGTGCCACGAACCAGTACTAAAGGTGATCGTGGGGCCCTGGCATTAATGGTACCATTAGTACCGGATCGAAATCAAACCGGGACTAATGTGTCTCACATTAGGTCCTTTTTCTACTAGTGTCTACTCGTCTGCAACCGGACGGCCCTTTTGAAGACAACCTGACAGATGCCCGATCCTCGTAGGTGGCCCAGACACCAACTTGACAATCCTACAGAGGTTGTCGTGGTGCCCCTCGACATGCTACCACTACCCGTCCACCTATCCTTCATGCGCAGCCACTACTTGGCGGGCATGAAGGCCAACTGGATCATCCTCATCCACCAATCCGGTAGTCTGTAGCGTCTCGTGGATATCTACACCCAACGAGAGATCACCCTTCCATCATTGGATACCGCCACCATCGAGCCTTGTGGCTCTCCAGACACTCCTGCCTACTACGCACAAGATGCGTCGACCTTTTCGCTTAACCTCTGTTTGTTGAAGGTTGTAATTGGTGAAGTGCTCACACCATCTGAAGCATACATGGATAACAAGCTCATTGCCTTGTTCAACATGGGATTAGTCTATCTGGAATCCAGTCACCATACATTTCTGTCTGATGCTGTAGTGCACAATGGCATTGTTTATGCGGTCAACACACAGATTGGCTGCCGTTACTGGTGGAATCTATCATCGTGTAATTGTTCTATCTCATCTCATATTTACCTTATGAATACGACTACGTATTGATTTTTACCAATTTAGAATAGATAGTATGTCTATAACCACATCATTGCTATATGTTCCTCTCATTTCCTAGATTTCTATGACCACACATGTTATTGTTAGAGTTGATATGAGAACAATTGGCATCTAATGAATGTTAGAATAGATATTATGAGTATAACCTCATGATTGCTATATGTTACTCTCATTTCCAAGATTTTTATAAAAACGCATGTTATTGCTTAGAGTTGATATGAGAACACTAGTAAGTGTTGTGGTAGAATATGAGTAGGCCCTGTCATAGATGTTTTCCTCTCATTGTTACATGATGTTTGAACCATGACATATTGCTAGAATATGAAAGCCATATGCTTATTTTTTTAACTTGGGGTATGATTATGACCACGGCATTTGCAATTCACTGTCTATGATATGTGTCACTGTTATAATAATCTTAATTCCACACATAATCTGAACATGATTGTATATTTTTGTCCTTTTGGTCTCCAATTTGATTTGTTGTTGCAGACCCGAAATGCGCTCGCCTTCATGATTCCAGGACTTGGAATCATACCAGTCAATGGGTG
Source organism: Triticum urartu (assembly GCF_056163025.1). Taxonomy (NCBI): domain Eukaryota; kingdom Viridiplantae; phylum Streptophyta; class Magnoliopsida; order Poales; family Poaceae; genus Triticum; species Triticum urartu. The sequence continues at coordinate 167,754,596 of NC_141873.1, read as the reverse complement.
GTGGTTTATTGCTCGTTCAATTGATGGTTGTCATTTGATGCTCATTTGCACGTACCAAATTGACCAAACCATGTCTTCAATCCACATACAGTACAATGCCTGGGGCATTCATGAGTGTGATTGCTATGGCTGCTTCATGTTCGAGAAAGATCCCAGCTCTGTTGGGCCAGGCATATTCAACTAGAGGCGGGTTTACAGCCTCGGCAACCACTCCATGTTCCTCAGCCTAAATTATCTGATCATCCAACCAATCATCGATCATATCGCCGGTGATAATTACCATGCTATGAAACCTCCATTCGGCAGGGGGAACTATGTTTACACATCATACCATGGGTTTCATGAATCGCCATATCCAGAGATTTGTCGACATAGCTTGTTGCTAGATAATCTTAAGTGTGTGAAAGGCATCAAGCTTCCAAGTGATGGATGGCTTTTGAAAACCCAACATGTGGCGATGTGGTTCATGCCAACAGCAAATATGCACAAGTTGATTTGTATTGATATATAGACTGAGCCATGTATCCCGCTGCTGTAGCATGTCCCTCTTTTGTTGGATATTATGTACTGTTGTTAGTTGAAGGATAGATACCTTTCTAGGGTCAAGTGCATCCTAACTCACCTGTGTAGGATGGACTGATAATGATGACAGAGATGCTGTGCAGAAGCCAGATATTTTGGTGAAAGTGTTGTCCAATGGGATTTATATTTTGTATTACTCATGTAGCCTACAAAGTCTGTCACACAACCTTGTAACTTCTTACTCCATTTCTAAGTTTATACTAGTCCTCTATCACTACATGAATCAGGAACTTTTCCATCTGCCATGGCTGATGGCAAAGGCATGGCTGGCGGATGGCAAAGACCTTTGCCATCAGCCAGCAGACGACAAATTGTCCGGCTGAACGAACCACGGCAAAGGGCTCTTTGCCATCTGCTGGCTGACGGCAAAGATCTCGAGGCCTTTGCCGTCCGCTGGCAGATGGCAAAGGGCATGGATGGCGCATGTGGTAGGTTAGTTCAGTTAGGGGGTTAACGGCGTGCTTTGTCGTCTGCCAGCAGACGACAAACTGACCAAATAGGTCAGCCACAGTGCCCCCAGGTTGCACAGTTAGCTGCCACATGGCAGGTTTGCCGTCTGCTGGCAGATGGCAAAGCTCTTTGTCGTCTACCAGCAGAGGGAAAAGAGCCTATACAGCCCCTGTTTTTTCAATGTTTTGTTAAATTCATGGAATTTCACAGAATTTCACACACATATATATAACATGTTTCGAACAGCATATATATAACAAGTTTCCAACAACATATATATAGCAAGTTTCCAACAACAAGTTATCCAACAACATATCCAACACAAAATGGTTTCATCCGTACATACATATCCAACAACAAGTTTGCAAGAAGTTTCCAAAGACATAAAAGAAGAACAATGAGAAGAGTGGACTCCATGAACGCAAGCTCCTCATCTAAAGAAAATCTGCAAATTGGGAAAGAAGAAAGTTAGAAGAAGAAGAAGACGAGCTAGAAGAAGAAGAAGAAGAAAAAGAATAAGAAGAAGAAGAAGAAGAAGAAGAAGAAGAAAAAGAAGAAGAAGAAGAAGAATTTTTCTTCTCTTTCTTTTTCTCCTCTCCTCTTTTTTATCTTCTTCTTCTTCTTCGTCTAACTAAGGTAGGTAAACATGCCATTTTTTAGCTAAGCTAGGTAAAAAAGCTAAGTGTAGGTCATTTTAGGGCTAACCTAATTAAATAGGTCATTTTGGAGGTTAGTAAGGTTATTTTGTAATTTTGGAGGAAAATAAGGTGAGTCTATTTTATTTTGGAGCTAAACCAAGGTTATCATGCCATTTTTTACCTAACTATGTATAGGTCATTTTTAGCTAACCTATGTAGTTACGACATTTTTGAGCTAACTAAGCATATTTTGTCATTTTGGAGGAAAAAATTCTAAGTATAGGTCCTTTAATAGCTATCCCAGTGAAAGTATGTCAGCTTGGAGCTAAGTAAGGTTATTATGTCATTTTTGAGGAAAATAAGCTAAGTCTATGTCATTTTGGAGCTAAACCTAGGTTATTATGCCATTTTTTACCCAAGTGAGCTAATTATATCATAAATGAACTATCTAAGGTAATTAAGTACTGATCATTATTGAGGTATCCTATGTAGTTATGCCTGTTTTTAGCTAACTAAGCATATTAAGTCATTTTGGAGGAAAAATGCAAAGTATAGGTCATGTTATAGCTATCCTAAGTAAAGTATGTTAGTTTGGAGCTAAGTAAGGTTATTATGTCATTTTCGAGGAAAATAAGCTAAGTCTATGTCATTTTGGAGCTAAACCTAGGTTATTATGCCATTTTTCCCCAAGTGAGCTAATTATGTCATAAATGAACTAGCTAAGCTATGTATAGATCATTATTGAGCTATCCTAGGTAGTTATGCCTGTTTTTAGCTAACTAAGCATATTAAGTTAATTAGGAGGAAAAAATGCTAAGTATAGGTCATCTTATAGCTATCCTAGGTAAAGTATGTCAGTTTGGAGCTAAGTAAGGTTATTATGTAACTTGGGAAAACTTACCATCATTACGGAGGTGAAGGACCGGTTGGGTGTGCGCTAGATTCAGACGGAGAAGGACCGGTCGGGGTTGCGAAGTGGCGAGACGGAGAAGGATCGGTCGATGCTTCTCGAGAGGCATGCTGCAGCAAAGATCATTTGCAATGTCTTATTACCATGATGCAACTGAAATGTAGTAACTCATGGAACTCACCATGTCCGCTATACCAATCTGGGGCATCGGCAGAGGGGTCTAGCCGTTTTTCTCGCACACAGACTGTACATTTTGTTTTCATGAATCAGTCATGTTAATTAGTAATGAAATGAACATTACATGCATGATTTGGCTAATATGTAGGAGAAATTTAACACGAGGAGCTCGTATAGGGCCTGGTGAATCAAGTCATTCCGGTTCCTCTCGTCCTCCATCATCCTAGCCATCCTATCCTCCAACTCCTTCCCCCTCTACGCCGCCTGCCTGTTTGCCTCTGCCAGAAGCTCCTGGGCCCTAGCCTCGATGGTGAGGTCCATTGGGCGTGGACGAAGACTCATCTCAGGAAGAGAGCTCGTCTAGCGCTTCTTTATCTCCGAAGAGTTGTAGGACACCGTATCAGTCCATCCCCAATGGCTGCCGAGCCATGTTTCCTCCCTTCACCAGATAGCATCACGAGCTCTCGATCAAAAGCACTCTAGCTCGGGTTGAAGTCATACCCTTTCATCGCCTTCCCCCAGTCTCTACACCTCATGAGCTTGTTGTGGGAGGAGATGTTGGTGAAGCACTCTGGATGATCGAGGTAAGACTCAGAGAATGCATTGGCCTTCTTGCACGGGTAGTATGGGCCATGGCATAGAGGTCGTACAGCGGTGGCACCTCTTTCTTGTTGTGATGCGCCTAAAAGAGAGGAACAACATATTAGTTAAGGGCTCAAGCTAGCATGAAGAATGAAATTGCATTAATCATTAAGAAAACTACATACCCAGTGATCCCCTCAAAAAGGTTGGATCTCCCTTGATGGTGTGGCACACCTCGCATTTGGGCACGCTTATCTCTAGCCTTGTTGTGTTCGGCTAGCCATTGGGGAGAGCACCACTCATCCACCAACGCCTCCCAACAGTCCATCATATCCGCACACCATCTCAGGGGCACCTATGTTTGGCAAAGAGAAATTTCAGCGCTACGCCTACGAATGAAATCAAAGAAACTAAGTATAAGGCCATAAGAATAGGTAATTACCTTCATGTACTTCTCCTTACTCGGATACTTGGCGCGGCAATTCTGCTTGGCCCTCCAAATGTTAGTCGAGGCGTAGTAGTCTCGAATAGCCTGCACCCTAGCCTCGTGCCGTAAGTTCTGAAGTACGGACTTGCACTCGGCTTCGAGAACCCTAGCCACCTCCTCCTCGTGTTCCTCAGTACACCTGTAGAAGGTCTGCAATCGAACAAGACAACACAGATTAGTACAATCACTAGGTGCTGTTGATTTTTAATTCTATAAAGGAGAAATTACCCAAAACCGCCGCCTCACAATGTCGGCCACCGTCTCGCACAAGACACCGTCAACCCTCTCCTCCGGCGGGGCCAGGGCAGCCATGTACAGTTCCCAGCTCAGTGATAGCTGTGGAACCTGACCCTCACCGGGCAACATGACCCACCCCGGGGAGTGGTGCTGGCAAAGCACACCAAGGACCTAGTTGGGCCTGCGTGCACCATAGGCGTATTTCCAACCCCTGAAGTATGACAAGGCCAACACATTAGATATTAATTTGAAGAACATGAAGGACAAAGGTAAAAAAGAGTAAATGCACTTACTTCTCCCCGTTAGGCTCAATCAACCACCTCTGATCGCGGGTCACCGGCACGGCTGGGAGCTTCGTACCACCACACTGGAAGACCTTCTTGCCCTACTCAACCAGCTCGCCCTCACTAAAACTATCGTCAAACCACGTCTCCTCGCCATCAGCATGCCCACTAGTATCCGGAGTCACGTGGGACGAAGACTCCGGGACCCGAGTCTCCTGGGACGAAGACTGTGGGACCTGAGTCTCTTGGGAAGAAGCCTCTGGGACCCGAGTCTACTGGGATGAAGGCTCGTCGACCAGAGGCTCGTCAACCCGAGGCTCGTCAGCCTGAGGCTCATGGACCGGAGTCCGAGATGGGTCCACCTGACACGGAGCACTATGGTGGTCCGGAGAATCAGCTGGGGGTGGAGGCAATGAAGGCGCAGCAGCCTTCCCACCACTCCCGCCGCCACGTCCACCTCTAGCAGCCCTCTTCAGCTTCCCCCGACCTCAATCGGCCGAAGAAGAAGCACCCGTCGGTGTCTGCATACTGTCATCTAGCGCTCTCCGGAGGTGCTGTGGTGGAATAATAATACCCCTGCCAGCACGCGCTGAGGAAGGAGCCTGGGAGTGCTCTCGACCCACGCCCACCATCTATCAACACCTACAATGACAAAGAGTAAACAAAATTAGTACAACATAAACATAAGAAAATGTTTAAGTGTGTATCATCATCATGAACACAATAAAATATTTAAGTGTGTCGGGGTCTGTGTTACCGTGTCGGGGTTGGGGTAAGCTGTGACGGGGTCGCTGTGTCGGGGTGTCGAGGTGGGGTCGCGGTATCGTGCTGGGGTCGGGGTCAGGGGGTAGTTGTGGCGACCCTCGACCCCTCGACCCTCGACTCCTAGACCCCTCGACCCTTGACTCCTTTTCCCGTCGATCCTCTACCCCTCGACCCCTCGACTCCTCGATCCTCAACCCCTAGGCCCTCGACTCCTTTTCCGCTTGTTCCTCGAGCACTCGACCACTCGGCGACCCTTTTTTCCCTCGGCAACCCTCTTTTTCAACTTTTCCTACCTCTTTTCTTCATCTTCTACTTCTACTTTTTTTTCATACTTCTTTTTCTTCTTCTTCCTTATTTTCCTTCTTCCTCTTGTCTTCTTTTTCTTCTTCATTTTCCTTATTTTCCTTCTTCCTCTTGTCTTCTTTTTCTTCTTCAACTAATCAACCTAAATCAACTAATAAACCTAAATAAACTAAAATCCACTAACCTAAAATAAACTAAAATCTACTAACCTAAAATCAAAGAAAGTCTATTAACCTAAAATAAACTAAAATATACTTTTCTTCTTGTTTTCTACTAATACGTCCATTTTGCATCATGCTTTTATATCGATATTTATTGCATTATGGGCTGTTATTACATAGTATGTCACAATACATATGCCTATTCTCTCTTATTTTACAAGGTTTACACAAAGAGGGAGAATGCCGGCAGCTGGGATTCTGGGCTGGAAAAGGAGCAAATATTAGAGACCTATTCTACACGGCTCCAAAAGTCCTGAAACTTCACGGAAGACGTTTTCAAAATATATAAAAAATACTGAGCGCAAGAAGTTCACCAGGGGGGCCACACCCTGCCCACGAGGGGGGCGCCCTACCCCCCTGGGCACCCCCCCTACCTCGTGGCCCCCCTGGTGGCCCTCCGATGGCCATCGTCTGCTATATGGAGTCTTTCAATGAGGAAAAAATGATATGCCATCTCCTCGGACGAAACTCCACTGCCACAAGGCTGAACCTTGGCGGAACCAATCTAGGGCTCCAGCAGAGCTGTTCTACCGGGAAACTTCCCTCCGGGAGATGGAAATCATCGCCATCGTCATCACCAACGCTCCTCTCATCGGGAGATGGCAATCTCCATCAACATCTTCACCAACACCATCTCCTCTCAAAACCCTAGTATATCTTGTATTCAATTCTTGTCTCCATGTCCGGGATTGGTACTAGTAGGTTGTTAGTAGTGTTAATTACTCCTTGTAGTTGATGCTAGTTGGTATATTTGGTGGAAGATCATATGTTCAGATCCTATATGCACATTAATACCCCTCTGATTATGAACATGAATATGCTTTGTGAGTAGTTACATTTGTTCTTGAGGACATGGGAGAAGTCTTGCTATTAGTAGTCATGTGAATTTGGTATTCGTTCAATATTTTGATGAGATATATGTTGTCTGTCGTCTAGTGATGTTATGTGAACATCGACTACATAACACTTCACCATTATATGGGCCAAGAGGAAGGCATTGGGAAGTAATAAGTAGATGATGGGTTGCTAGAGTGACAGAAGCTTAAGCCCTAGTTTATGCGTTGCTCCGTAAGGGGCTGATTTGGATCCATATGTTTCATGCTATGATTAGGTTTACATTAATACTTTTGTTGTAGTTGTGGATGCTTGCAATAGAGGTTAATCATAAGTGGGATGCTTGTCAAAGTAAGGACAGTACCAAAGCACCGGTCCACCCACATACCAAATTATCAAAGTACCGAACGCGAATCATATGAACGTGATGAAAACTAGCTTGACGATATTCCCATGTGTCCTCGGGAGTGCTTTTCTCTATATAAGAGTTTTTCCAATCTTGTCCTTTGCTACAAAAAGGATTGGGCCACCTTGCTGCATTTTATTTACTTTTGTTACTTGTTGCTTGTTACAAATAATCCTATCACAAAACTATCTGTTACCACTTATTTCAATACTTGCAAAGAATACCTTGCTGGAAACCCCTTATCATTTCCTTCTGCTCCTCGTTGGGTTCGACACTCTTACTTATCGAAAGGACTATGATAGATCCCCTATACTTGTGGCGCCGTTGCCGGGGAGTGATGCGCCTTTGGTAGGTGGAATTTGGTAAGGAAAGTTTATATAGTGTGCTGAAATTTACTATCACTTGTTACTATGGAAAGTAATCCTCTAAGGGGCTTGTTCGAGGTATCTTCACCCCGACCAGTAGAGCAAAGAGTTGCTCCTCAACCTACTGAACCTACAGAAAATGAAAATGTCTGCTTTGAAATTCCTTCGGTATGATAGAAAAAATACTAGCTAATCCTTTTGCAGGAGACGGAACAACGCATCCTGATGAGCACCTAATATAGGTGGATGAAGTTTGTGGATTATTTAAGCTTGCAGTTGTACCCAGAGATGTTATTAAGAATAAGGTCTTCCCTTTGTCTTTGAAGGAAGATGCATTGACATGGTATAGGCTATGTGATGATACGGGGTCATGGAACTACAAACGATTGAAATTGGAATTTCATCAGAAGTTTTATCCTATGCATCTTGTTCATCGTGATCGCAATTATATATATAATTTTTGGCCTCTCGAATGAGAAAGCATCGCTCAAGCTTGGGGGAGGTTTAATTCAATGTTATATTCATGCCCCAATCATGAGCTCTCATGAGAGATGATTATTCAAAACGTATATGCTCGACTTTTTGATAACAATCGCACCATGCTCGATACTTCTTGTGCTGGCTCTTTTATGACGAAGACTATTGAATTCAAATGGGATTTATTGGAAAGAATTAAATGCAACTCTGAAGATTGGGACCTCGGCGAAGGTTAGGAGTCAGGTATGACACCTAAGTTTGATTGTGTTAAATGTTTTATGGATACCGATGTTTTCCGTAAATTTAGCACTAACTATGGACTTGACTCTAAGATTGTAGCTTCTTTCTGTGAATCTTTTGCTACTTATGTTGATCTTCCCAATGAGAAGTGGTCTAAATATCGTCCTCCCATAGAAGTAAAAGTAGCTGCACCTATTAAAGTTGAAGAAAAGACTATCACCTATAATGATCCTATTGTTCCTACTTCTTATGTTGAGAAACCACCTTTCCCTGTTAGGATAAAGGATCATGCTAAAGCTTCAAATGTGGTTCGTAAAAGCAATATTATAACATATACACCTCCTGACCAAGTTAAAGTTGAACCTAATATTTCTATTGTTAAAGATCTTTTGGATGATAATATTGATGGCATGTTATTTATTTCTGTGATGAAACTGCTAGAATTGCTAAACCTCGTGCTAAAGATAAACCTAGACTTGTGGTAGGCATGTCTGTTATTTCTGTTAAAATAGGAGATCATTGTTATCATGGCTTATGTGATATGGGTGCCAGTGCTAGTGCAATACCTATTGACCTATATAGAGAAATTTTGCATGATATTGCACCTGTTGAGTTAGAAGATATTGATGTCACAATTAAACTTGCCAATAGAGATACTATTTCACCAATGGGAATTGTTAGAGATGTTGAAGTCTTGTGTGGGAAAACTAAATATCCTGCTGATTTTCTTGTTCTTGGTTCCCCACAAGATAGCTTTTGTCCCATTATATTTGGTAGACCCTTCTTAAACACTGTTAATGCTAAGATAGATTGCAAAAAGGATGTTGTTACTATCGGTTTAGATGATATGTCTCATGAATTTAATTTGTCTAAATTTAGTAGACAACACCATGAAGAAGAATTACCTAGTAAGGATGAAATTATTGGTCTTGCTTCTATTGCCGTACCTCCTAGTGATCCTTTAGAACAATATTTGCCAGGCCATGAAAATGATATGCTTATGAATGAAAGAAGGGAAATAGATAAAGTATTCTTTAAGCAGGAACCTATTCTGAAACACAATTTGCCTGTTGAAATCCTAGGGGATCCTCCTCCACCCAAGGGTGATCCCGTGTTTTAGCTTAAACTTTTGCCTGATACTCTTAAATATGCTTATCTTGATGAGAAAAAGATATATCATGTTGTTATTAGTGCTAACCTTTCAGAGCATGAGGAAGAGAGATTATTGAAAACTCTGAAGAAGCACCGTGCTACTATTGGGTATACTCTTGATGATCTTAAGGGCATTAGTCCGACTCTATGTCAACATAAAATAAATTTGGAAGAAGATGTAAACCAGTTCGTGATCATCAATGACGGCTGAATCCTAAAATGAAAGAAGTGGTAAGAAAGGAAATACTAAAGCTCCTTGAGGCAGGTATAATCTATCCCGTTGCTGATAGTCAATGGGTAAGTCCTGTCCATTGTGTCCCTAAGAAGGGAGGTATTACTATCGTTCCTAATGATAAAGATGAATTGATTCCTCAAAGAATTATTATAGGTTATAGGATGGTAATTGATTTCCGCAAATTAAATAAGGCCACTAAAAAGGATCATTACCCCTTACCTTTTATCGGTCAAATGCTAGAAAGATTATCCAAACATACGCATTTTTGCTTTCTAGATGGTTATTCTGGTTTCTCTCAAATACCCGTGTCAGCCAAGGATCAATCAAAGACTAATTTTACTTGCCCTTTTGGTACTTTTGCTTATAGATGTATGCCTTTTGGTTTACGGAATGCACCTGCTACCTTTCAAAGATGCATGATGGCTATATTCTGTGACTTTTATGAAAAGATTTGTGAGGTTTTCATGGATGATTTCTCCGTCTATGGATCTTCTTTTGATGATTGCTTGAGCAACCTTGATCGAGTTTTGCAGAGATGTGAAGAAACTAATCTTGTCTTGAATTGGGAAAAGTGCCACTTTATGGTTACTGAAGGTATTGTCTTGGGGCATAAAGTTTCTGAAAGAGGTATTGAAGTTGATAAAGGCAAGGTTGATGCTATTGAAAAGATGCCATGCCCAAAGGACATCAAAGGTATAAGAAGTTTCTTTGGTCACGCCGGATTTTATAGGAGGTTCATTAAGGACTTCTCAAAAATTTCTCGGCCTCTGACTAATTTACTACAAAAAGATATAACATTTGTCTTTCATGATGATTGTGTAGAAGCTTTTGAAACACTTAAGAAAGCATTGATCTCTGCACCCATTGTTCAGCCACCTGATCGGAATTTACCCTTTGAAATTATGTGTGATGCCAGTCATTATGTTGTAGGTGCTGTTCTAGGGCAAAGAGTTGATAAGAAATTAAACGTTATTCAATATGCTAGTAAAACCCTAGACAATGCTCAAAGAAATTATGCTACTACTGAAATTGTGATAAGTTCAGACCTTATATTGTTGATCCTAAAGTAACTATTCATACTGATCATGCTGCTATTAAATATCTTATGGTAAAGAAAGATGCTAAACCTAGACTTATTAGATGGGTTCCCTTGCTACAAGAATTTGATTTACATATTGTTGATAGAAAGGGAGCTGAGAACCCCGTTGCAGACAACTTGTCTAGGTTAGAAAATGCGCTTGATGACCCACTACCTATTGATGATAGCTTCCCTGATGAGCAACTAAATGTCATAAATGCTTCTCATACTGCTCCATGGTATGCTGATTATGCTAATTACATTATTCCCAAATTCATACCACCTAGTTTCACATACCAGCAAAAGAAAAAGTTCTTCTATGATTCGAGACATTACTTTTGGGATGACCCACATCTTTATAAAGAAGGAGTAGATGGTGTTATTAGACGTTTTGTACCTGAGCATGAACAGGAACGGATCCTACGCAAGTGTCACTCCGAAGCTTATGGAGGACACCATGCTGGAGATAGAACTGCACATAAGGTATTACAATCTGGTTTTTATTGGCCTACTCTCTTCAAGGATGCCCGTAAGTTTGTCATATGTTGTGATGAATGTCAAAGAATTGGTAATATTAGTAGACGTCAAGAAATGCTTATGAACTATTCACTCGTTATTGAACCATTTGATGTTTGGGGCTTTAACTATATGGGACCTTTTCCTGCCTCTAATGGATATACACATATTTTAGTTGCTGTTGATTATGTTACTAAGTGGGTGGAAGCTATTCCAACTAGTAGTGCTGGACATAACACTTCTATTAAAATGCTTAAAAAGTTATTTTTCCAAGATTTGGAGTCCCTAGATATTTAATGACTGATGGTGGTTCACAATTTATTCATGGTGATTTCCGTAAAATGCTTGCTAAGTATGATGTTAATCATAGAATTGCATCCCCTTATCACCCCCAGCCTAGTGGTCAAGTAGAATTGAGTAATAGAGAGCTCAAATTAATTTTGCAAAAGACTGTCAATAGGTCTAGAAAGAATTGGTCCGAGAAACTTGATGATCCATTATGGGCCTATAGAATTGCATATGAAAATCCTATGGGTATGTCTCCGTATAGAATGGTTTATGGAAAAGCATGTCACTTACCTCTCGAACTAGAACACAAGGCATATTGGGCTATTAAAGAGCTCAATTATGATTTTAAACTTGCCGGTGAGAAGAGCCAAGCCTACGAAAATGCCAAGTTGTTTAAAGTAAAAGTTAAAAGATGGCATGATAAAAGGATACAAAAGCGTGAGTTTAATGTAGGTGATTATGTATTTCTATACAAATCTCGTTTAAGATTTTTTGAAGGAAAACTTCTATCTAAATGGGAAGGTCCTTACGTTATTGAGGAGGTCTATCGTTCTGGTGCCATAAAAATCAACAACTTCGAAGGCACAAATCTGAAGGTGGTGAACGGTCAAAGAATCAAACATTATATCTCAGGTAATCCCATAAATGTTGAAACCAATGTTATTGAAACCGTAACCCCTGAGGAATACATAAGGGACGCTTTCCGGAACATTTCAGACTCCGAAAAGGAATAGGTAATATTTCTCCAAGCATGGCAAAAGTGCAAATGATAAGAGGTTTCAGACTTAGTGAAATTAACACAAGTCTGGAATTTATCATCAGGAAGCACACTTTAGAGCATGAAAACTACAAGCTACAGGAACTTAACATGGCAAAGCAAGGCTTGGCATGAAGCTACTCAAAGCACTTAACAATAGTCCCTTAGTGACCTTGAGCCAAAAGGGATCAGAAAATACATGGCAAGCACCTATGTAAGGATGGCATGGTCTATAACAAAACTCATGTAGAGTTCAAGATCATATCATGCACACATTAATCATGGAAAAAATGACAAATAGCTATTTGCTGAAACAGATCTGACAAATTCATGACATAGCCCTCTTTCAACAACATTTCAGGCATCAAGATGAGCTCAAATGAAAATGATGCAATGAGATGAAATGATGTACTCATCGAGACGAACATTTTGATATGCTACACGCACAAATCGGATCTACAATGATAGAGTTATGGCATGCGCAAGAATGCAAAAAATTAGGGTTCCTGGGGAAAAGTCAACCGAGAGACTTTTGGATCTGGATCTGGCCGATCCACTGTAGCACCGCGGCGCGGTTCCCGAGGTCACCGGATTCGTCGCCGAAAATGACGGGACTTGCCAGAGAAGCTCTTCGCCGGCGATGGAGTTGTGGTGGCCGGAGTTGGTGGGCGGTGAGGAGGTGAGGCGTGGTCGGGCGGCACCGGCGTTGAGGCAGTGGTGAGGAAGAGGTGGCGGTGGCGCGGCAGCCCGCGGCGGCGAGGTGGCGGCTCCCGCTGGCGAGGGAGGCAGGCGGCAGCGCAACGAGCGTAGGCCGGCAGGGCTGGAGCGGTGTTGCGGGCGAGGAGGCGCGCAGGACTCAACCCGGTTGGCGGCAGGGAGGGCCGGCGCTGGGCCTGGTGGGCCCGCGTGGTCGGCGGCGAATTGGGGCGCCCGTGGGGACACGTGGCGCTCCCTGGTTGGCGGCAGCAATCTCGTCCGGCGCAGGCGGACGTGTCCGCACGCGGAGAGGAGCGGGGCTAGGGTTAGGGGGTGATTTGGATCCGGAATTTTCTGGGAAGAGACCATTTTATAGGTAGGAGGAGCTAGGAGGCTCCAAATGGAGTGCAGTTTTCGGCCATGCGATCGTGATCGAACGCTCTAGATGATGGAAAGGTTTTTGGGCCAAATTGGAAGGGTGTTGGGCTGCAACACAAACGAGGCCTTTTCGGTCCCTCAGTTAACCGTTGGAGTATCAAACGAAGTCCAAATGGCACGGAACTTGACAGGCGGTCTACCGGTAGTAAACCAAGGCCGCATGGCAAGTCTCGGTCCAATCTGGAAATGTTTAACCCCCACACACGAAAAGAGGTAGAAAGGACCACCGGGTGACATAGGAGCGCCAGAATGCAAAACGGACAACGGGGAAAAATGCTCGGATGCATGAGACGAACATGTATGCAAATGCAATGCACATGATGATATGATATGAGATGCATGACAAAGACAACAACACACGGAGACAAAAACCCGACACCGAGGAAAATAAAATAACTTAGGACGGAAACGGCAAGAGTTGGGATACAGATAAGGTAAATTACATCCAGGGTGTTACAACTGGGCACGCCCCCCTACCTCGTGGGCACCTCGTGCGTTCTCCGGACTCCATTTTCTTACACGACACGTATTTTGGTCGGTAAAAAGTCATTATATAATCTCCCGAAGGTTTTGACTCCTGTATCGTGCAAATATTCTCTGTTTTTGTTTCGAGCTGTCCTACTGCAGATTAGAGCAACATGTCGTCCCAGGATTCGGAAGGAGAAAGATATGTGGCTGATTACCTTGCAGATCCTAATGTCCATGGGGATGTGCAGCATTGTGGTTGGACTACGGAAGAATAAGAGGACTATGAACCCAAGGGAAGGGAGGAGACGAGCTTAGAAGAAGACGAAGTCCCATTACCTCAACCTGGGGACATGCATGTGGAGTTCAAAAAGTCATGCCTCCCAGATAGAGTAAAGAAACCTAAGATCGAGTTTATCCCTTTTAGCCTCTTGCAGGAAAACAAGCAGGAACTATGCAAAAAGGTACTGAGCCTGGAGCAGGAGATCGATGACCTAAGGGACCAAAATTCTGTCCTCAAGCGTAAATTAAGGAAGAAACCTATGCCAGCAACAAAACCATCACCTTCTCCACCAACAAAGAAGAATTGAGTATCTGGTATGGGCACTCCCCTTGGCAACTGCCAAGCTCGGGGGAGTGCCCCGGTATCGTATCACCATCACTTTTATCTTTACCCTTTTTCTTAGTTCGATCCTTTTGGTAATATCTTGATCTAGTAGAATAAAGTTTATGGCATCATCTAGTTTTGAGTTTTGCTTTATGACCCCTCTATGTAATCGAGTCCGTGAGCTATATATAATAAAGATTAGTGTTGAGTCAAGGGCTTGATTATTTTGCCATGATCCTAAGTGAATAAAAGAAAAGAGAAATAAAAAGGAAACAAAGAGATCATACGGATCTTATGGAGAGTAATGAGCTCACATAGAAAAATTATGATGAATAAAAGTTGTTGATAGTTGATAAACATAGTTTTGGTCATCGTTGCAATTAATAGGAAGTAATAGAGAAAGAGAGGTCTTCACATATAAATATACTATCTTGGACATCTTTTATGATTGTGAGCACTCATTAAAATATAACATGTTAAAGAGTTGACGTTGGACAAGGAAGACAACGTAAAGGGTTATGTTTTCTTACATCTGATATAAATTATATTATCATGGATCATCCAACATGGTTGAGCTTGCCTTCCCCCCTCATTAAGTAGAGATACTACTTGTGCTTCCAAATACCCTTAAACCAGTTTTGCCATGAGAGTCCACCATACCTACCTATGGATTGAGTAAGATCCTCCAAGTAAGTTGTCATCGGTGCAAGAAATAAAAATTGCTCTCTAAATATGTATGACTTATTAGTGTGTGAGAAAATAAGCTTTATACGTTTGTGTGATATGGAAGAAATAAAAGCGACAGACTGCATAATAAAGGTCCATATCACAAGTGGCAATATAAAGTGACGTTCTTTCGCATTAAGATTTCGTGCATCCAACCATAAAAAGCGCATGACTACTTCTGCTTCCCTCTGCGAAGGGCCTATCTTTCACTTTTATCTCCTACCTTGCATAAAAGTCATGGTGATCTTCACCCTTCCTTTTTACATTTTATCCTTTGGCAAGCACAGTATGTTGGAAAGATCCTGGTATATATGGCTAATTGGATGTGAGTTTTCATGAACTATTATTGTTGACATTACCCTTGAGGTAAAACGTCGGGAGGCAAAACTATAAGCCCCTATCTTTCTCTGTGTCCGATTAAAACTCCATACCCATAAGTATTGCGTGAGTGTTAGCAATTGTGAAAGATTAAAACTATTTAAGTGTGGCCGGGTCCATGTTACCGTGTCGGGGTCGGGGTAAGCTGTGACGGGGTCGCTGTGTCGGGGTGTCGAGGTGGGGTCGGGGTATCGTGCTGGGGTCCGGGTCAGGGGGTAGGGGCGGTGACCCTCGGCCCCTCGACCCTCGACTCCTAGACCCCTCGACCCTTGACTCCTTTTCCCGTCGATCCTCTACCCCTCGACCCCACGACACCTCGATCCTCAACCCCTTGGCCCTCGACCCCTTTTCCCTTGATCCTCGAGCACTCGACCACTCGGCGACCCTCTTTTCCCTCGGCAACCCACTTTTTCAACTTTTCCTACTTCTTTTCTTTTCATCTTCTACTTCTACTTTTTTTTTCATACTTCTTTTTCTTCTTCTTCCTTCTTTTCCTTCTTCCTCTTGTCTTCCTTTTCTTCTTCATTTTCCTTATTTTCCTTCTTCCTCTTGTCTTCTTTTTCTTCTTCAACTAGTCAACCTAAATGAACTAATTAACCTAAATAAACTAAAATCTACTAACCTAAAATAAACTAAAATCTACTAACCTAAAATAAACTAAAATCTATTAACCTAAAATAAACAAAAATCTACTTTTTTCTTCTTTTCTACTAATACGTCCATTTTGCATCATGCTTTTATATTGATATTTATTGCATTATGGGTTGTTATTACACATTATGTCACAATACTTATGCCTATTCTCTCTTATTTTACAAGGTTTACACAAAGAGGGAGAATGCCGGCAGCTGGGATTCTGGGCTGGAAAAGGAGCAAATATTAGAGACCTATTCTGCACAGCTCCAAAAGTCATGAAACTTCATGGAAGACGTTTTCAGAATATATAAAAAATATTGAGCGCAAGAAGTTCACCAGGGGGGCCACACCCTGCCCACGAGGGTGGGGGGCGCCCTACCCCCTGGGCGCGCCCCCTACCTCGTGGGCCCCCTGGTGGCCCTCCGATGGCCATCTTCTAGTATATGGAGTCTTCCGATGAGGAAAATATCATAAGCCATCTCCTCGGACGAAACTCCGCCGCCACGAGGCGGAACCTTGGAGGAACCAATCTAGGGCTCTGGCAGAGCTGTTCTGCCAGGGAAACTTCCCTCTGGGAGGGGGAAATCATCGCCATCGTCATCACCAACGCTCCTCTCATCGGGAGAGGGAAATCTCCATCAACATCTTCATCAGCACCATCTCCTCTCAAAACCCTAGTTCATCTCTTGTATCCAATTCTTGTCTCCAAGTCCGGGGTTGGTACTAGTAGGTTGCTAGTAGTGTTAATTACTCCTTGTAGTTGATGCTAGTTGGTTTATTTGGTGGAAGATCATATGTTCAGATCCTATATGCACATTAATACCCCTATGATTATGGACATGAATATGCTTTGTGAGTAGTTACGCTTGTTCCTCAGGACATGGGAGAAGTCTTGCTATGAGTAGTCATGTGAATTTGGTATTCGTTCGGTATTTTGATGAGATGTATGTTGTCTCTCCTCTAGTGGTGTTATGTGAACGTCGACTACATAACACTTCACAATTATTTGGGCCTAGAGGAAGGCATTGGGAAGTAATAAGTAGATGATGGGTTGCTAGAGTGACAGAAGCTCAAACCCTAGTTTATGCGTTGCTTCATAAGGGGCTGATTTGGATCCATATGTTTCATGCTATGGCTAGGTTTACCTTAATAATTTTGTTGTAGTTGCGGATGGTTGCAATAGAGGTTAATAATAAGTGGGATGCTTGTCCAAGTAAGGACAGTACCTAAGCACCGGTCCAACCACATATCAAATTATCAAAGTACCGAACGCAAATCATATGAACATGATGAAAACTAGCTTGACGATATTCCCATGTGTGCTTGGGAGCGCTTTTCTCTATATAAGAGTTTGTCCACGCTTGTCCTTTCCTACAAAAAGGATTGGGACACCTTGTTGCACTTTATTTACTTTTGTTACTTGTTGCTCGTTACAGATTATCCTATCACAAAACTATCTGTTACCACTTATTTTAATACTTGCAGATAAGACCTTGCTGGAAACCGCTTATCATTTCCTTCCGCACCTCGTTGGGTTTGACACTCTTACTTATCGAAAGGACTACGATAGTTCCCCTATACTTGTGGGTCATGATCTACCTTTTCTTTTTTCTTTTTGTTTCTTCTTCTTTTTTCAATGTTTTCTCCTCCTAGTCGTTTTAGGTCTTCTTTCTTTCTTTCTTTCTTTTATTTTCTTGTTCTTGGGCTTATATCTAACTAAGTAATTAACCTAAAGAAACTAACTAAGTAATTGACCTAAAAAATAACTAACTAACTAATTAACCTATGTACAGTAGGGTAAAACAAATAACTAATTTACCTAAAAAAACTAACTAACTAACTGACTAATTAACCTAAAACAAAAAACAGAAAAAAGACAGAGCAGAGCGGCGTCGAGTGGCGGGGGGCGGAGCACCGGGCGGCGGGTGGCCTGAGAGGCGGGGCGCCGAGGCAGCGGGGGGTCGGTGGCGCAGAGATAAGCGCCGGGCGGTGGGGGCGGAGCGGCAACGGGCGGCGGGGCGGTGGGGGGTCGGGGGCGTCGACTATGGTGGTGGTCGGGGGCGGCGGGGTCGGTGGATGTCGGCGGCGGTGGGTTCGGTGGGGGTCAGCGGCGGGGCATGGGGGCGGTGCAGTGAGGGAGAGAGACATGGGTGGGGTGCGGGGCGACCATTTTTAGTTAGGTTTAATTTCTTTGCACTTTGCTAGCAGACATCAAAGAGCGTAGATAGTGGGGTGGGGCCGGGGGGAAATGGCTGTTAGGTTGGCTATTCTCTTTGCCATCTGCTAGCGGACGGCAAAGAACCTTTGCCGTCGGCTAGCGGACGGCAAAGGAAGTGGTCGTTAGGTGGTTCTCGTTAGTGGGCCACCTTCCCACTTTGCCGTCTGCTAGCAGACGGCAAAGCTTCTATGTTGTCTGCTAGCAGGCGGCAAAGGGAAGGCTGACGGCAAACGTCCTCTTTGACATCCGCTCTTTCTTTTCCCTCGGCTTTCTGTAAACTTATGTCAAAGACCTTCTTTGCCATCAGCTAGAGGACGGCAAAGACCTAGCTGATGGCAAAGATCCTGATTCCAGTAGTTTATACCTTATATTGCGCTACTCGTACTACTACCTCCCTCCTGGCTTAGTGGTCCTCTTCATAATTTGTGTCAAATTTTTACCATAAATTTAACTAACTAAATGTTAATGCATGTCAAAGAAAATTGTATCGTTTGATTCGTATTTGAACATAGTTTCCAATGGTATAATTTTCGGTGACATGCATTGACATTTTGTTAGTTAAACCTATGGTTAAAATGTGACACTAAATACGACTAGTAAGTAGTATAATAGTAGTACTAGTATACGTCGGTCCAATTATTCATCATGTCCTCACATTGAATTGATGTGACAACACGCTGCACGTGAGGTGACACAAGAGTCCCGGCGGCGTGTTCGGGTATTGCGGACTTCAGATTTGGAGTACCACTTATCTGTCAAAATCTTTCATCATTCACTTAAAAAAATCGATTGGCCATACATTGAGTATCATATAACTGGAATTAACCGATGCAAGTCCAAGAAGGATTAGCCGGTGCTGCCGGCTGGCGTCAAGTTCGATCCCACAGATCAGGAGCTGATCGAGCACCTTGAGGCCAAAGTGAGTGCTGACAGCGCGAGATCTCACCTCTCATCAATTTGTTCATACCAACCACTGATAGCGGGCACGACATATGCTACACCCATCCTGAGAAATTTCTAGGTGAGACACCGATCGACCGTCTACTTGCACAAACATATTCGTTTCTTTATAGCTCTATTTTTCTTTTTACACGCAGACCTAGTGAAGCAATTACAATTTGATAGTTAATTAAAGGTGAAACAAGTGACTGCAACATGCCAAAGATGTTATGGAAAAACTGCCAAGTATGTAAACTAAAACCTGTATTCGACAATACTGCAGGTATCACATTGAGTGGCCTAAGCAAGCATTTCTTCCAGCGCAACTCTATGGCGTTCAAAAGGGGCACGTGGACGCATTGCAAGATACAGTCGGAGTGCGGCATGCACACGATGTGGAACACGACCAGCAATACCTTGCTGGCGATGCTCAACGGCCGGCAAACGGGCAGCAAAAAGTTTCTGGTGCTGCACACCACAAGAACTTCGACCACCATAGGAACAACTAGGTGATGCACTAGTACCACCTCGGGGACCTGTAGCAAGAGAAGGAGCGGGAGCTGGTCCTCTGCAAGATTTTCTACCAGAAGAACACTAGGGCTAGGACTAAAAAGAGTATAAGTTAGTTTGGTATTGGTACTTGCACTACCTGGTCGTTTGCAAGTTGGTATTGTTGTTAATGATCTTTTGGTATTAAGTTGGCATTTGCTTCCGACAATCAATTTTTCTAAACGAATTTTCAGGCACCTGATTTTTATTTGATGTGTAGCATAAGCACCTGCCATTCGAATTCCCAGTTCTCCAAATTGTTTACATCTTCGAAGTATGCACGGGATCCATCCGGTTTCACAGGCTGATAGTTGGGACGCAGCACGTCGGAACTGGCCTGTGGCATGCCAAGCCCAGCTGAAAATTGTTAAAAGAGAGGAGCGATGGATTTGGGCCTTCTAGAATAGTGAAGTGTCGCGACCTCGATCATGAAGTGCCTCCCATGGACTAAAAAAGGCCTAGTCTGTTATTATTAGTTGAAATATGTAAAATATTCCATAATGAAAATAAATATGTGAAATGCAATGAATTTAGTCCGCTTTCATTGAAAAGCATCTGATTTGCATGAAATTCATCCGTGCAACCATAAGACGACTGTCCATACAGAGCCTAACTATACGGAACCAGCAAGTTCATGGCCGTATGCGAATCAAGTGCATGCACTTATTATCACAATGGAAAAATAATGCTGACATCTGACATGGTGAAACCCGTGAAGTCTTCAACGTACTCAATAAACGAGAGAATTCTGCAAGTACAGACTGATAACTGGGATCCAGCAGGTATATTGTTTGTTCAGGTCGAGCAAGTTTCAATTGGGCTGTAGACTGACCAGGCTTGATTTTGTTTTTAACAAGCCCAGCCCATGACGACAACGGGACACAAAGATCCAGCAGGTATCTTCTGGAATCTGGCTAGCCAGCGTTAGTTATATTTTATCTTAGAACATTCGCAGGCAGTTTTTTACTGAATCAAACAGATAGCTTAGTTCTATTTTCCTCTTAAAACTCCATGTCCTACTTCCATTTTCTAATCTCTACCTATAGTTTTACTAGTTCATATACACGTATTATTATATTGAAAATACATAAAGTTCCCTTTTCATATTTACATCCTTATTTTTTTTTGTTGTTTTCCTTCCCAGCACTAATTTTTTTACCACCGGTTTTCCCTTAAACCAACTCAATTGTCCCATGTCTTATTTGCTTACAAAAACTAAACAATTTTTTGGCAAATCAATAAGTTCTTAAAAGATAAATTTTTATCATGTCTGGATTAAAACAGTACTCCACCGAAATATGCAAAATAAGGTTGAACTTTTTTAACCCTGGTCCTGCGCAAAAATGGGCTATAATAAATTCCTTAAGAATTAGCAAATGGGCTGCAAATTATTAAAAACTAGCAAATGTGCTCTATGTTGTCTGGCATAGATTTGGAGGCTGACTTGTGGGCCTACTAAGTTCATGCATACACAAGGTTTCTCAAAAAAATAAACTTAGTCAACAATCGAATCTACCAGCATCAGACTGTTAGATGTCAATTTAACAACAATCGTGCTTCTTCAGTCTCTGATCTTCCTGCTCCAGTCGCCGGCGGAACCGCCTGCTCCCGCCTCCCATGGCCTGCTGTGCTGCCTGGCAGGTCTCATGGCCCCACCATAATAGCATCCCTAGCCTGGCTATCCCTCTACTCACCCACACCTCCTGTTATTCTCCGGTGACAGCAGCCTCACACTACGGCCGAACAAGTAAACCCTCGTACCCACTCCATGTGGGAAACAACTGCCGAGTCTTCCTTGACTCTGTGTCATTCCCTTACTTGGCCTCGTCGTCATCCACCACCTTGGTGCTCTCGGCATGGCGTGGTCAATGAATGACATCCATCGGAGGAGGACTGTACGTGGAGAGGCTGACAGCTGAGTCCACGGCCGCACGCAAGGAAGTGGTTCCTTTTTTTGCGTGTAGGAAGTTCCTCCTTATTACGTGCAAAATAATAATTACTCCTCCTCATCGTTGGGACCCATAGGAAGAGCCTATGTATTTCACGTAAAAAACATTCCCCTCGCTGATAGCTCGGATCCACCAGCTATTACACACAAAAATAATGAATAGCCCCGTTGCTAGGTCGGTCCCGCCATATTTGGAGGCTGACTTGTGGGCCTACTAAGTTGACGCGGACGCAGGGCTTTGTCAACTGAGTCAATATAAACGATTCTAGGTGCAGTGACCGTACGATTTCCATCCAACGGTCGTCGTGCTTCTTCAACCTCTGGTCTTCTTGCTCCAGCCGCCCAAACTAGCGCCGGCCGTGCCGCCTGGTCCTGCCTCCCGTGGCCGGTTGTGCTGCCGTGGAGATCTGACCGCCCCCTACTACAACCTCTGGTCAGGCCATCCCTCTACTCACCACACCCCCTATTATTTTGTGGCAATGTCAGCCTCACACCGCAGCTAAACTAGTGAACCCTCGTACTCCTCTCCGCATGGGTATCCATTGCCGTCTCTTCCCCGGATCTGTGTTGACCCCTTCCTAGGCCTCACCGTCGTCCATCGACTTGGTGCTCTCGGTGTGGCGTGGTCAATGTGGTCAAGGAGCAACTTCGATCAGAAGAGTACTGTATGTGGAGAGGCTGACAAGTGGGTCCATGGCTGCAACAAGGAAGTGCAAGCTTATTACGCACAAAATAATGATTCCTCCACCTGACAGGAGGGACCCACCGGACGAGCCACCGTATTTAGCAAAAAAATATTTTCCCCCTGACAGCATGGACCCACCATCTACATCTTCGCATGCAAGGAAGTGCCTCCTTATCCTCCCTGACAGTCAGGACCCACCTGGAAGAAGCGTACATAGCGTTGTCATTTTGGTCGGGAACATGTACGTACATACTGGTCGATTGGTCTGTCTATAGGCTACAGCGATGAATCGTGGCCGAGTAAGGAAGGGCACGTGTCAGAGTAGAGGCGTGGACATAACATGTACGCGTACGTACAGCGAGGGTGCAATAAAGTAAATACGGAGACGTACGTACATACGGGCGGGGTCTCGAACGCCTATTCACGCATACGTACGGCCAGGGCTCATGTACATGGCTGGTTCGGAACGGAGAAACAGCATCGTCGTGTTCATCGGGAGGCAACGAAATGCTCGTGTTCATTGGGAGCCAACTGGCTTTGACGGAACAGTGGAAACAAGGCCTGTCGTACCGCAGAACAGACGAAACGGCCTTGTGTTCGACCGCCTACGGTCGAAATGGGATCCTGTTCATCAGGAGGGGTGTGGCGTGCAACAAAATGGAGGAAACAGACTTGTGTTGGAGCGCTACGGTCAAAATGGGAGTCCTATTCATCGGGAGTGGTGTGGCATACCGCAAAACGGAGGAAACAGACTTCTCTTCGACCTCCTACGGTCCAAACCGGGGTCGTGTTCATCGGGAGGGGTGTGGCATACCGAAGAAGGGACTCGACGGGCTACTATTCATCCACCGTCTACTGCCTCCACGTGGTACTGTTGATCCAACGTCGACCTCCTCCAGCCTCCACCTGCGACTGTTCACACGGCGTCTCCCTCCTGGCTCCACCAACTACTGTTCATCCATGGGCTCCTATTCATCCAGCCTCCACTTCTCCTCCACCAGCTGCTGTTCAATCAGCCCTCTCCACGGGGTCCTGTTCAACCACCCCTCCACGGGCTACTGTTCAGCCAACCCTCCACCCGCTACTGTTCAACCAACCCTCTCCACGGGGTCCTGTTCATCCAGCGGCAACGATCTCTACTACCACGGGGTCCTATTCATCCAACCCGAACCAGGGAGTATTCATCCAACACCCCCAACAACGCTCACTATTCATCAAGAGGTATCAGGTTCGATCGGCTTCAGTTAGCAGCAGTAGCAAAGGAATCACTCAATCGGGTTCAGTTAACAGCCATGGATCGATCGATCGCTTGGGTTCAGTAACGCATGGCCTGTAGTGCAATCTCTCGGGTTTAGTATGCGAATGCCTTGCTCGGGTTCAGTTAGAACCCGATGCCTCTCACCCACGCGCGTACGTGTACGAGAGAAACGGGCATCACTCAGCCCCGACCACCAACCCTAACCGGGAACTCCCCGATATATTCCTCTCCCTCGCTTCTACCGCGGTTTTCTCCCATCATGGACGACCCAAAGAATGTCATGTACTGCGTCTCTGCTTCCTGCCTAGGACGAAAAGCCCATTTTCAATCATGATTTTCTGTCATAGAAGTAGGAGCCCACCACATCTATCATGATACCAGGTTTTGTCACAATTATCGTCATAGAAGTGTCATAAGCATGACAGGAAAAAAATTCGTTCAACCCAAAATGTCACGGATGTGCTTTTTTTTAGTGCTAGTTCATCTCTTATGTTCAATCTTTGTAACGGAACCTCAGATTGGTACCTGTGGGTGACTAGTAGTGTTGATTACATCTTGTAGCTGATTACTATATGGTTTATTTGGTGGAAGATTATCTAGTCAGATCCATTATGCTATTTAATACCCTTTTGATCTTGAGCATGATTATCATTTGTGAGTAGTTACTTTTGTTCTTGAGGTCACGGGAGAAGTCATGTTGCAAGTAATCATGTGAACTTGATATGTGTTCGATATTTTGATGATATGTATGTTGTGATTCCGATAGTGGTGTCATGTGAACGTCGACTTCATGGCACTTCACCATACTTGGGCCTAAGGGAATGCATTGTGGAGTAGTTATTACATGATGGGTTGCTAGAGTGACAGATGCTTAAACCCTAGTTTATGCACTACTCCCTCCGTTCCAAATTACTCGTCGTGGTTTTAATTTGAACTAAAACCACGACAAATAATTTGGAACGGAGGGAGTACTTAGTAAGGGACTGATTTGGATCCAAAAGTTTAATGCTACGGTTAGATTTTATCTTAATACTTTTCTCATAGTTGCAGATGCATGTGTGGGGGTTAATCATAAGTAGGAGGTTTGTTCAAGTAAGGACAACACCTAAGCACCGGTCCACCCACATATCAAATTATCAAACTAGCGAAAACAAATCAAACCAACGTAATGAAAGTGCCTAGATGAAATAACCGCGTACCTGAAGAACGCTTTGCTTATTATAAGAGACCGTTTTGGTCTGTCCTTGGGCTACCTTGCTGCAATTTATTTACCGTTACTGTTATTTGCTTGTTACAAATTACCTGCTATCAAACTACTCATTACCAATAATTCCAGTGCTTGAAGAAATTACCTTGCTGAAAACCACTTGTCATTACCTTCTACTCCTCGTTGGGTTTGACACTCTTATATTACTTATCGAAAGGACTACGATTCATCCCCTATACTTGTGGGTCATCAATACACAACCATCAATACAATGAAATAAGGACGTAGGGTATTACCTCTTCGAGAGGGCCCAAACCTAGGTAAATATTGTCTCCTTCGTCCCTTGTTAACCATTGATCCGAGATTCACAACTCCGGACAGCCGACCCTGAGGTCTCCCGGTTTTACCACTTGGTGCTTTCATTGAGAGTTCTGTCGTGTGATCAAAGAAAAGATCAATGGTAATTCCGTGGATGAATTGCAATGCTGGCCAGGATGACATCTTTGTCCCTCGACAACTATTCGTGTATGGCAGCTTGGTTCTTCATGCCGACTGAACGGGCCATCTCGCACCCGTCGAGAACTTCTCCCTATACCAGGTGGTAACTTTGGAAAGTTGGGACTACACTGCGGATTCCCATGGTGAGCTTGTTCTTTCTGGCTGGGCTTTAGGCCTAACCAAAGATCCCTCGGTAGCCGCGGGCTCAATCCCTAGACCGATCTCGAATCTGAACCTCTGATCCGGCCTCCCAATTGGTTTGGTCCCATCCAAGGAATCGGTTGCAGCCACACCAGGTCAGGTACTCAACATCAAGTCAGGCCCCGAACCCAATCTGAGTTCAAACATGGACCCTACATCAAGTATCGATCTGATCTCCCAAAATATTGGCCTACAGTAAAAATGGGCCAGCCAAGACTCCGAGCTCACGTCAATTAGCGCCTGGATCATGGTTCGAGTCTGCCCGGTCTCTGGACATGCCATAAAAACCGAAGATCTGTCCGGCCTTAATGAGATGTTGGATTGCATTCAGATTTTATCAATATTGAACAATCCGACTTTGGTCTATGACAGGATCGAACTTAAAGATGAGGACAGGGAAATTTCCAACCCACCCACCACCCACCTAGTTGCCACGATCAATAACTTAACCGACGAGTTAGACTATGAGGAGGCCACCGACATGGATGAAGATGTTGACGGCACTCCAGAAACCCCTACGCCTTCGGCTAACACTAGAAGATGGACTTATGATGTATATATGGTGGACACACCTAAGAACCCATCAAGGCACCGACGCAGGCACGTCAAAGATACCAATGGGGGACCCAGCAGGCACGACACCGTCACCACTGACAATGGCACAGCAGGCTACAAAGATGATAACCAATGAGAGGACATTCAAGCCTCCCCAGGACAGCAAAACAACCTCGCAGGAGTCCATGAAGATGAGGACCTTGATGATCTCTTCAACGGGGCCGACAAAAATTATTTACTTGAATCTGAGGAGGATGAGAGCCTCGAAACCAAGGACTATGTAGTCCCCGAGGATCCTTTTGAGCAAGAATGGTTCAGATCGTGCCTGGTTGTCACTACCAGGAGTATCAAGAGGAAGCAGCAACAACTGCAATCCGATCAGAACACGCTGAATGACAAGTGGGTAGAAATCCTTTCGGGCGAGCAACATCTTTAGGAACGGAGCCATACCGTGCCTAAATATTATTCCCGCGAGCGTCTACTACCAGAATTCGATGAAAATGTCAGTGATAATGTGCTCTTAACACGTAGTCTGGCGATCAACCTGATCAACTCCCTAGAGGGCGCAACAGGCCAACAAGGGCAAATATACATGGCCGAACAACAAGACCCCTTCATGAAAAAGAGCCTATTGAATACCCCGAGCCCTATGACACACGACGGCAAATAGAAGCAAATCGAGCACCTACTCGGTCCATCTATGAATCAAGGGGGCGTGCACCTTCTTGGCTTGATGGCTATGACACCTGATTGGATAAGCACGGTCGGGCTCAGGACCAATCGCATGCTCGAATGTCTCCCAACATCCGACAAGACACTACTCGGTTTCGAGGACCCACTCACCCTATTTGTTTGACAGACAAGGTCATGGAACATCAGTTCCCGGATGGGTTCAAACCAATTAACATCGAGCATTATGATGGAATGACCGATCCATCCATGTGGATCGAATATTTCCTCCCACACATCCACATGGCCAATGGAGACGATCTCCACGCCATTAAATACTTGTCGCTCAAACTCAAGGGGTCAGTGAGGCATTGGTTGAATAGTTTGCCTCCTCACTCTATCAGGAGCTGGGAAACAATCAAGGATGCCTTTAGAGAAAACTTCCAGGGCACTTAATTCCAACCTCTAGACACTGACGACCTCAGCCACATTATTCAACAACCTGGTGAGTTGGCTAGAAAATTTTGGAATCGGGTTCTAACCAAAAAGAAACATATAGTTGACTGCCCCAACGCTGAGGCGATCACCACCTTCTAGCATAGTAACTGGGATGACTGGCTCGCACGCAGGCTTGGGAACGATAAGTTGAGGACCATGGCAGCCCTTAGCTCACGTATGACCCACTTTTGCACTGGAGAGGATAGTTGGCTGCCCCGCAGTTCTCACAAGGGTCAGGCTGGTGGCACCTCGGAAACCTGCGATGACGATGATAAGCCTAGGCGCAATAAGAATAAGTGCATGCATAAGAATGGTGGGAGCGACACTGAGGATGCCACAGTTAAACGTAGGGTGCAACAACCCTAGAGCTGGGTAGAAAAATAAGCCTTTAAAAGGAACAAGGATGGACCTAGCCAGCTGGACAAGATCCTCGACAGACCATGCCAGACCATGGCACCTCGGATAAACCTGTAAATCATATCAATCAGAACTGCTGGGTCTTCAAGCAGGCCAAAAAAATGGCGACGGAGGGTCCAAATAAAGCCATCCTTGCAGCAAAGATGAGGACGAACCTCGGCGGCCGAACAATGGGGGCCAGAAACAATTCCCTCCCAAGGTGAAGGACATGAACATGATCTATGTCACTCACATCCCCAAACGGGAGAAGAAACGAGCACTTCGGGATGTTTATGCCATAGAGCCCGTCGCACCAAAGTACAATTCATGGTCGGCTTACTAATACGTCTCCAACGTATCTATAATTTTTGATTGTTCCATGCTATTATATTATAATTCTTGGATGTTTTATAATCATTTTATAGTCGTTTTATATCATTTTTTGGTACTAACCTATTGACATATTGCCAAGTGCCAGTTGCTGTTTTTTGCATGTTTTTTACATCGCATGTAATCAATATCAAACGGAGTTCAAACCCAACGAAACTTTTTGTGAATTTTTTTGGGCCAGAAGACATCCAATGGGCCGGAGAAGCACCTTAGGGTGCTCCGAGGGGAGCACAACCCTCTAGGGCGCGCCTGGAGGCCCAGGCGTGCCCTGGTGGGTTGTGCCCACCAAGGGTGCCCCCAGGACCGCCTCTTTGCTCTATAAATACCCCAATATTGGAGAAACCCTAGGGGAGTTGACGAAAATCAATTCTAGCCACTGCAAGTTCTAGAAACATCAGATACAATCTTGACACCATCACGGAGGGGTTCATCATGTCCATTGGTGCCTCTATGACGATGCGTGAGTAGTTCTTTGTAGACCTTCGGGGCCATGTTTAGTATCTAGATGGCTTCCTCTCTCTCGTTTGATTCTCAATACAAATGGTCTCTTTGAGATTCATTTGATGTAATTCTTTTGCGGTGTGTTTGTTGGGACCCGATGAACTTTGAGTTTATGATCTGATCTATCTCTTTTTATCCATGTAAGTTATTTGAGTCTTATTTGATCTATTATATGCATGATTGCTTATAGCCTCATACTGCTTCTCCGATGTCTTGTTTTATTTGGCCAACTTGATCTATTTATCTTGCAATGCGAAGAGGTGCTTTGTGATGGGTCCGATCTTATGGTGATTGATCCCAGTGATAGAATGGGAATCGACATGTATGTATCGTTGCCATTAAGGATAACAAGATGGGGTATATTTCTACATAAATAGATCTTGTCTACATCATGTCATCATTCTTATTGCATTAATCCATTTCTCCATGAACTTAATCCACTAGATGCATGCTGGTTAGCGGTCGATGTGTGGAGTAATAGTAGTAGATGCAGGCAGGAGTCGGTCTACTAATCTTGGATGTGATGCCTATATAATGATCATTGCCTGGATAAAATCATGATTATTTTAAGTTCTATCAATTTCCCAATAGTAATTCGTTTACCCACCGCTTGCTATTTTTCTCCAGAGAAGCCACTAGTGAAACCTACGGCCCCCGGGTCTATTCTTTCATATATTTGCCTTCACGATCTATTATATTTGCCTTTTATTTTCAGATCTATTAAATCAAAATTACAAAAATACTTTTCTGCAATTTGTTTTATCCGAGATCTATTTATCCTAACTATCATATTTTTATCATGTCCGTTTGCCAATTTTTGGGGCCATTACCCGAAAGGGATTGACAACCCCTTTTAACACGTCGGGTGGCAAGTATTTGTTATTTGTGTGCAGGTGCTGTCTACGTAGTGTTTCTTGGTTCTCCTACTGGTTCGATAACCTTGGTCTCATCACCAAGGGAAATACCTACATCGTTGTGCTGCATCATCCCTTCCTGTTTGGGGAAATACTGACATAGTCTAGTAGACATCAAAAGGAATTTCTGCATCGTTGCCGGGGATGATCAAGTCAAGATAGTCTCCCATCCACATGGCAATTTCTGGCACCATTGCCGGGTACCAGGTTCCTAATCACAAATCTCATCTCCTCGCAATTTACATTATTTGCCATTTGCCTCTTCTTTTGCTCTCCTCCACTTCACAAAAATTTGTCGTTTTATTCGCTCTATTTTTCATTCGCCGTTTTCTTGTTGGATATGTTTTTGAGTGCAATCTTGTTGCGTATACATAATGACTCAAGAGAACATCAAGTTGTGTGATTTATCCAATACCAACAACAATGATTTTACTGGCACTCCGATTGCTCCTCCCGCCACTAGTGCGGAGTCTTGTGATATTAATACAGCTTTGCTGAATCTTGTTATGAAAGATCAATTTTCCTGTACTCCTCATGAGGATGTCACGTCCCATCTTGACACATTCATGGAATTATGCGACATGCAAAAGAAAAAGGACGTGGACAATGATGTAGTGAAGTTGAAATTATTTCCGTTTTCTTTAAGAGATCATACTAAAATTTAGTTTTCTTCGTTGCCTCGCCATAGTATCGATTCTTGGAATAAGTGCACAGATGCTTTTATTACTAAATATTTTTCACCCACAAAAATTATATCCCTTAGAACCTAGATTATGAATTTCAAGCAACTTGAACATGATCATGTTGCACAATCTTGGGAAAGGATGAAAATTATGCTAAGGAATTTCCCAACTCATGGGTTAAATCTTTGGATGATCATACAAATTTTTTATGCGGGGTTGACTTTTGCTTCTCGTAATCTTTTATATTCCGCCTTGGGTGGTACTTTTATGGAAATTAGTTTGGGTCAAGCCACCAAATTGCTTGATAACATTATGGCAAATTATTCACAATGGCATACCGAAAGAGCTCCTACTAGTAAAAAAGTTAATTCGGTTGAATAAATTTCTTCTTCGAGTGAAAAAGTTAATGCTCTTATGAAATTGGTTGCAAGTAAAAGTGCTCCTATTGACTTTAATTATGTGCCTTTGTCCACTTTGATTGAGCAAAATAGTGATGTCATAGATGTGAATTTTATCTCGCGAAACAATTTCAATAACAATGATTATAGAGGTAATTTTAATCCTAGGTCTTTTCATTGTAATTCCTCTAATAATTATGGTAATTCCTATGTTAATCCTTCTCATAATAATAATATGAACACCTCTGATCTTCAGAATAATATTAAAGAATTTATCAACACGCAAAAAGTTTTCAATGCTACAATGGAAGAAAAGTTGAATAAGATTGATGATTTGTCTAGAAGTGTTGATAGCATTTCTCATGATGTGGAAAATATCAAGATGAAAATTTTTGTAACTAAAGTAGAATAATCAATCAAAGCTTTATATGTTTCTATGGATGAAAGTACGAAAAGAACTACTATGCTTAGAGCTGGAAGACAATTTCTAGAAAAACATTTTCTAGTGATTGCTTTAATAAAAGTGATGAAGATCTTAAAATGATTGGTGTTTATTCTATTGATTCATTGTAGTAAAATTAAGGTTGATGATAAAGGGATTGGTGAAGAGTCAACTAGCTAGAAGGTGTTCCAATAATTCGGAGGGTGAAAATCTTGTTGAGAAAATTGATAAAAGTGGGTTTGAAGAGGTGAAAACTTTAACTAGTGATGTGCCCACTCTTTTGGATTATGAAGACTTTAAGTATGATAGTTGCTCTTTGATTGATTGTATTTCTTTGTTGCAATCCATGATGAATTCGCCCCATGCTTATGAATAAAATAAAGCTTTTACTAAACATACTATTGATGCGTTGATGAAAGCTTTGGAAGAAAAATTGGAATTAGAAGTTCCAATTCCTGGAAAATTACATGATGAGTGGGAACCTACAATCATAGTCAAGATTAAAAATTATGACTGTTTTTCTTTATGTGACTTGTGTGCTAGTGTTTCTGGAATTCCGAAATATTTATGTGATTTGCTTGGTCTTACTGATATTGAAGAGTGTTCTTTAAATTTGCACTTGGCGGATTCTACTATTAAAAAGCCTATGGGAAGAATTAATGACATTCTTATGCTCGCAAATAGGAACTATATTACCATAGATTTTATTGTTCTTGATATTGATTGCAATCCGTCTTGTCCAATTATTCTTGGTAGATCGTTTTTACACACTATCAGTGTCGTGATTGATATGAAAGAAGGCAATATTAAATTCCAATTTCCACTAAGGAAGGATATGGAACACATACCTAGAACAATAATTAGGCCACAATATGAATCAATCATGAGGGCATCTTATGGATCTAGAACCAAAGATGATAATACTTAGATCCTTACTTTATGCCTAGCTAGGGGCGTGAAACAATAACGCTTATTGGGAGGCAACCCAATGCATAAAAATTATTTTTATCTTTTGCTTCCTATTCTTGAGTGTTAGCACAATTATAGTAGTGTTATGATTTTGTTTTTTGTGTTTTAGTAAGTTTTTGTGCAAAGCAAATCCTTTAGGATCTTCTTGGGTGATAGTTGACTTGATCTTGCTGAAAAATAGAAACTTTTGCGCTCACAAAAATAATTTTCATTTTTAACCAGAGAATGATAAAATACCAATTATTTTTGAAGAAGATTAATATATAAATTTCCCTTGTCGTCCTAATTTTTCAAAAAAATTGGAGTTACAGAAGGATTCGAAACATCCAGATTGCTACAGACTGTTCTGTTTTTGACAGATTTTGTTTTCTTTGCGTTCTTTCCTTGTTTTGATGATTCTACAGTTTTCTTTGAGATATTTTTGCCATAGAAAAGTTGGAATACAGTAGATATAATGCAAGAATAAAATATGAATTGGTTTGCAATAGAACTTATAGTAGTGATTTATTTTCTTCTACTAACGGATCTCACAAAGGTTTTGTTGAGTTTTGTGTGACTGAAGTTTTCAAGTTTTGGGTTATCTTACGATGGATGAAGGAATAAGGAGTAAGAAGAGCCTAATATTGGGGATTCTCATGGAATCCCAAGATATTATCCAAAGAGAAGAAAGCAATTAAGCTTGGGGATGCCCGAAGTGTCATCCCCTCTTTCTTCTAACGACCGTCAGTATTTTACTCGAAGCTATATTTTTATTCGTCACATACTATGAGTTTTGCTTGGAGCATATTGTATGATATGAGTCATTGCTTGTTTTTTTTGTGTTCTTAGTCATGAATCCTTGCTGGACACACTTGTTTGAGAGAGCCAAAGTTATGCCATAACTTGTTAGAATTGCTCTCTATGCTTCACTTAAATTTTTATGAGCTATGGAATTTCTCTAGTGCTTCACTTACATCTTTTTTTGAGCACGGTGTGCTTTAGTATTTTTTAAGAAATGCTCTCTTGCTTCACTTAAATTAATTTTAGAGAAAGAAATATTATGCTCATGATCTTCACTTATATTTTTTTGAGTTTATCAAAAGCAACGCATGAAAATTAGTCCCAAAGTGTTAGATATCCAAGAAGGATATAATAAAAACTTTCATGAAGATCATTGGACAAAATAAATTGTTTCCTTGTAATAGTTTTGAGATATGATGATATGATATGTGAGTCATGTTGATGAGTAATTATGCTTTAGTAAGAATATTGGTGTTAAGGTTTGTGATGCCCTATGCAAGCAGGAAAGTCAATAGTTGTGCAATGAAATTACATACTACTCGTGGTGCATTATTCGGTGTTAATTATGCTTAATTCTCGCTTATGAGATTGTTCGTTTGTTGGTTGGTCACTTCTCAATCTTTTGCTAGCCTTCATTTTGCACTAAGTATGATCACTACTTGTGCATCCAAAATCCTTTAAACCAGTTTTGCCACATGAGTCCACTATACCTACCTATATGTGGTATTATTTTGCCGTTTTAAGAAAATTTGTAGGTGCCATCTCTAATTTTCAAAATAAATTTCTCTTTTGTGTTCTCGTACCGCTCGCGAGGCGGTGAGGGGTGGCCGATATTTTTCATGCTAGATGTGTTATTCTCACGATGAGTGTTTATTCACTTGTGATTGCATGAGAGTAAGGCAAAGGTATTAGGGATGCCTAGTCCAGAAATGAAAAATGGATTTACTTTATGTTGCCAAATAATAAATTCCATGGAAAGTGTTGGTAAGGAAGGCACCCGTGGATACGGTTAGCCATGGAAAGTGAAAGTATGGTGGAAAAAGGAATAAACTTTAATTTATGTTTGGGAACCGACTATGATATATCTAGCTTGGAAAGTGTTGGGAGCTCTAAGTCGTTTTCGTTGGTGGGAAAAGTATGCCTCTTAAAATGTTTTTATCTCTTAATTTTCACTTTGAGATCTGGCACCTCTCCAAATCCCTACTTCCCTCCGCGAAGGGCCTTTCTTCTACTTTATCCAATTTTTATTTTTAATTTGAGTCTCCATCTACTCTTATAAAGCACCAACTAGGGGGCACTATGATCGCACTTGAGCATTGGGTGTAGCTAATATGCGAGTGTGTTTCATGATTGAGCATGATGGGCTAGGGGCAACTTATTTTAGCGTTGATATTTTGAAATACATGGTTGCTTGTTGATATGCTTGAGTATTTAAGTCTCATTTCGAAACTAGACTATTGCTTTGAATCATATTGAAGTCCAAATGTCCATGCTATAAATAAAATGAGATGACACGTTAGGTAGCATTCAACAAAAAAAATTCGGTTTTTATCATTTACCTACTCGAGGATGAGCAGGTATTGAGCTTGGGGATGCTGATACGTCTCCAACGTATCTATAATTTTTTATTGTTCCATGCTGTTATATTATCATTCTTGGATGTTTTATAATCATTTTATAGTCATTTTATATCGTTTTTTGTTACTAACCTATTGACATAGTGCCATGTGCCAGTTGTTTTTTTTTGCATGTTTTTACATTGCACGTAATCATTACCAAAGGGAGTCCAAACGTAGCAAAAAAATTTGTGGATTTTTTTGACCAGAAGACATCCAATGGGCCAGAGAAGCGCCTGGGGGGTTGTGCCCACCTCGGTTGCCCCCGGACCGCCTCTTTACTCTATAAATACCCCAATATTCTTGAAACCCTATGGGAGTCGACGATGATCAATTCCAGCCACCGCAAGTTCCAAAAACACCGGATCCAATCACAGAGGGGTTCATCATGTCCATTGGTGCCTCTCCGATGATGCGTGAGTAGTTCTTTATGGACCTTCGGGTCCGTAGTTAGTAGCTAGATGGCTTCCTCTCTCTTGTTTGATTCTGAATACAATGGTCTCTTGGAGATCCATATGACGTAATTCTTTTGGGGTGTATTTGTTGGGATCCGGTGAACTTTGAGTTAATGATCAGATCTATCTCTTTTTATCCATGAAAGTTACGTGAGTCTTCTTAGATCTTTTATATGCATGATTGCTTATATTTGGTTGTAGCTAGATGCCTTGTATTTCTTCCCTGATATTTGGGTTTTCTTTGGCCAACTTGATCTATTTATCTTGCAATGGTAAGAGGTGCTTTGTGATGGGTTCAATCTTATGGTGCAATGGTAAGAAGGGGAACCGACACGTATGTATCGTTTCCATTAAGGATAACAAGATGGGGTCTATTTCTACATAAACAGATCTTAACTACATCATGTCATCGGTCTTATTGAATTACTCCATTTCTCCATGAACTTAATACACTAGATGCATGCTGGATAGCGGTCGATGTGTGGAGTAATAGTAGTAGATGCAGGCAGGAGTCGGTCTCCTAATCTTGGTCGTGATGCCTATATAATGATCATTGCCTGGATATCGTCATGATTATTTGAAGTTCTATCAATTGATCAACAGTAATTCTTTTACCCACCGTTTTCTATTTTTCTCGAGAGAAGCCACTAGTGAAACCTACGGCCCTTAGGTCTCCTCTGTAATATATTTGCCTTCGTGATCTATTTTATTTGCCTTTTATTTTCATATCTATTAAACCAAAAATACAAAAATACCTTGCTGCAATTTATTTTCATATTTTTATCACGTCTGTTTGCCAATTTTTGGCGCCGTTACCCGAAAGGGATTAGCAACCCCTTTAACATGTCGGGTTGCGCGTATTAGTTATTTGAGTGTAGGTGCTGTTTATGCAGTTTTGCATGGTTCTCCTACCGGTTTGATAACCTTGTCTCATCACTGAGGGAAATAGCTATCGTCGATGTGCTTGATTATCCCTTCCTCTATTGGGAAATACCGACCGAGTCTACCAGACATCACTTACCTAATCACATTAGACAAGCATGACCACCCAACCAGCATCCTGCACGGAGGATCAACATCTTTGGTCTTGGATCCCAGCATCGATGGATCACTTAACACGCGTCCTTGTGGACGAAGGCAGCAACCACTACTAGGGAAAAGCCTAGCAGTAGCACGGGGATTAGTTGTATCAGTAGCACGGGGGCCCGTGCTACTAATACATTACTACAGCTAACTTGTAGTAGTAGCGCATGTTCACCCGCACTACTGCTATACATGGGTACTAGTAGCGAGCTTTACATGAACGCGCTACTGCTAATAGCTACAGCGCTTTAAATAAGTCGCGCTACTAGTAAGCGCACGCTGCTGCTAAGTTTACTCCCCTCGCTACTAGTAGTTTTTTTAGTTTCCAATTTTTTTTTCTGCATATTTGTTTTGTATTTGAACATGCTTTATACAATAATCTCTAGCATATCATACACATACAAATGTAAATCATAGCATACCCATACAAGTAGTCTCATCAAATCATGTCATCATCATAATCATCATCCAACACAAAGTGGTCTCTCATCATCATCTCAAAAATAGTGATACAAGTCTTGAATACTTGCAACTACATCGTCATCCATCTAAACAATGATATACGAGAGAAGAGCTATCACGATGAGTGAGAGCGGAACTATGCAGTACATGAGGCGGTGATTATGAATCCTCTCTCGTGCTAGTGTGAACCTCAAGTAACTAACTTCTGCTTTTTGTCCACTTTTGAAGCCTTTATTGCTGGCACCCAAGACCTGCTGCACTTGCGCCTGTGTCTGTGCAACAAACCCTAGGTCTGTTGCCTAGACTGTGCACAGGCACGAGAATAGGATTGAGGCACCAACCCAAGTTAGAGTACAAGAGACCAAGAGCTTCGAAGGACCAACATGCAGACCACGAGGACCAAAGTCAAGCCAGGGGAGCAAGATACCACCAGGTGAAAAGCCCCCCTTGCCAGGAAGACGAGCTCGACAAGGACGGGGCCACCCCCGGAAGAAGACGTCGAAGACGTCCCGGCATGGCCTGCCGGGACTCGTGAGGGCAAAACCGCATCAGCCAACTACTCCACCACGACCCGCGTCATTAACCAGTGCGGTGTCAAGCCGCAAATTGACTAAGTGGCAGCCATTCACCACAGGGTAGTCTTTCTCTACATAAGATGCCCTGGAACAATAGTCGTACTGCAACGTGTCAAGCGAGCAGGTGTGAAGTTGGTAGAATAGCCCTGCAAGGCTTGCCGGGCAACCAACGA
Source organism: Triticum urartu (assembly GCF_056163025.1). Lineage (NCBI taxonomy): Eukaryota > Viridiplantae > Streptophyta > Magnoliopsida > Poales > Poaceae > Triticum > Triticum urartu. The sequence goes on along the minus strand of NC_141873.1, from coordinate 167,717,604 downwards.
CGTGACGTTAAGTGGTGCATTTAATGCGCCCTGTCAGCCTGCAGAGTTAGGTATGATAGCACTGTTTGCTATCTTATCAGTGCATCATGACTACTTTGCCATTGTGGTGACCCCTTAATCCAAAAAAGGAGGCCCATGGCAACCGTAGAAGGGGTTAGAAGGTAGGGTAACAAACATGCCCATATGTGCGTAGCCACTACCTCCCTTGCTGGGTAAGTGTACTACGCTCCTCCACCACTCTTACACCATCAATCCACCAAACCAGGAGTAGGGTTTTACGCCTCACGGCAGCCTGAACCTAGGTAAAATTGCCTGTGTGATCTCTGTCGTGCTACCCCACACTCGTCTGCTCTTTGTGCAACGCGACATCCCCCTGCCGAACCACCAAAGGGCCCTCTGGTCCCATAGGTGGTTGCGGTTTCCCACCACATCTTTGCCGCGCCAGGTAGGGGGATCGCTTGCGAACCTGAAGGTGTGTGTGATGCGTCATCTTCATCACCGTCTTCACCTTCGACGGCGCCATCAACCATGGCCCCCAAGAAGATCTTCAGTACTTCGGCTCATTCATCTACCTCGAAGGCTCCACCGCTCGCGGCCTCTGATGCTGCGAGGGACGCGGAGGCATGCGAGGACGTGGACGCTGTTGGGGCCGTGGTCGGAGAAGGTGGCACCTTTACCACTTCCCCCGTGGCCGACGCAGGAGTAGGAGGCATCGAAGGAGAACAACACGGGTAGCGACCCGATGGCCACGCTCCACAAGGTAAGAGTGAGGGGGTTACTCCATCCACGCCCTCCTCTCGCCGACGGGCAAAGCCGCAGCAACGGCACTCGTTTTGGGGCGAATCGTTGCCTCCGGCTGCCCCCACCACGGGAGCGACCGTAGCGCGTGCGCCTCCCCCACGACGAGTCGACCTAGTCACCAAGCCGGACGAAGCCGCTGGCCCTCGAGCGCCTTCGCCGCACCACCCTGCCATCCAGATGGCTACTGCGCAACAGCGGGGGTGCGGTGCTGCCGCCGCTGGCAGGGTCAGGAGCCGTGCGATGGTGCGATCTACTTCATCATCACCCATGCCAAGTACAGCCATGGAGGCCATAGCGCAGGCTCAGCTGCTGCTGAGGTATCTGCCAGCGGCAGAGCAGCTGGAGGAATGGCGTGCCACCATCCAAAGTCTGCTCAGTTTCGCTGAGGACGGGCGCTCACAGCGAGCCGGCCACCATGGACTCCCAAGCAACGACAATGGCTCGTGTTGCTGGCCGTACAGAAGGGGCCACCCCCACGATGCAGTCCCCACCACGGCAGCCAGCGCGAGCACAACAAAACCAAGATCCCACTAGTGCGCGTCGGTCCTAAACAAACAGTTTTTATCCCCTTTACATGACGGCATTTGGAACCGTCGCCAAGTGAGTGTGGGCGATAGGGGATCCTTCCCACACGACACAGAAACTGTCGGGGATATGGAGCAGTGATCGAGAGGCCTTCCAAAATGTAATCGTGTGTGATGTAGCACACACTTAATTCTTTCGTAAGTGTGGTATCGGTGATTAAGCGTTTCTAATGACAAAGTGAAAGCATACAGTCTGTCGTAATGAACCATTTGGGAAACATTATGTAAGGCACACAGGCCAATATATGAACTGTGTGCGATTTGAGCCCGATCACACATGAGTTTTCTGCGTAACCCATCTACCATGCTAGACTCCATCGCACACGTTTTCCAATATTTACCGTCTGCGATAATGTTCTATCACAATCGGTTCAGGAGCCCCTTTGCACACATTCAAGTGCTGCAAACCGTTTGTGATTTGTTAGGTATCACCGACGGTTGCCGCAAGAGTGATGTGTGCTTTTCATTTGGGATCCCACACGTTTCCTGAAAAAATTATGACTGGTATTGTATTTTGCATTGGGCATGGTTTACTCCCAGTTCTCATGTGTGATAACGCGATATCGCAAACAGTTTCGGAGAACCTACGCACACGTAGTAACGCTACAAATCATTTGCGATCTGTTGTGTATCACCGACAGTTCCACTATGATTGACGTATGCTTTCCGATGTGGATCGCACACACTCATTTAGTTGAACCATGTGCGGAGCAATTGCCAGGTTAAAACAAAAATATCCCATTTTGAATCGGCATGCAAAAACAAATTCTCCACAATATTCAGTTGACAAATAAACAAAAATATCCCTTTTTGAATCGGACACAAAAAGAAAATTCGCCACAATATTCGATTGAACAAATAGTGTCCACAGGAAGAACATTCATCAGATTTCGTAACAATTGCAATTGAACATATGGTAGCGAATTTCCAATGATTTGTCCACACATATATGCATTACATAATTAATCATAGTGTACGAAATACAAAGACCTCATCAGATGGAAAACAATGGATCCATGTGTTATATGTTTAGCGGCTAACTATTACTCAATGTTTCAGGAGAAGGCATGCTGAAATCTTCATTATCACAAGTGGGATTGATGTAGTGATCCAGGAAGAAGTCGCTGATAAATCTCCGAACCATCAGCAATTCACCAGCTGGGAGCGGTTCAGGGGTCCTCGATTTTAAGATGAGATGCAGTATTTTTAAGATCAGAATGTGCCATATGAGTGGAGTAGAAGATATTAATTAAGATAGACTTACTGGTACTAATTTGCGAGGATCGACACAACTATCAGCAGATTTGCAGATGGAGATCATGTGTATGCAAACATAATATCCACAAAGGTTGGTCCTTGCTTCTTGCTGAGGACACTGAATTTTTTTGTACAACATAAGTCATATATTTGTCCTGTTAGGAACAACCTAACCCGTGTTAGATGTATTATTTTTCTATGGACAAAATAGAAAGAGGTTTATTTAGAAGCTTGAACATTTGACTAGTGTAAGGAAAGGTATTTGCAGACTGTTGGATAAATTTTCCATAAATAACGGATTACGGTGTGTTACCGGAGAAGCGACCTCATGCTGCACGGGTTGTTCCGTCTTGAACAGGTTCCCGGGTTTAGTTTTCCACAATGTGGGCACACTGCAAATGATGATGAATTTTGACAACATCAATTATTTAACCCGATATGAATGCAAATTAATTTCAACATCATAGAATTCAATACCTATCCAACAATTTTTGAACATGCGTCCGATCCTGAGCGTTTGTTGACTCTCTGAGAGAATCGATGTAGTAAATTGTGTTCTTGTTTAGAACAATGAATACCAGTATCCAATGATTGCTACATATTAAGAAAGCCATGAACTTACGAATGATGTGAAAATCTAAAAGACAATCAGTGTATGGGTGGTTGTTTACTTGACTTACCGTTCATGATATGGCCAGAGAAATGATTCTGCATGGGATGTGTTTTCAAAGATACGGAGGACCGTATTAACGGCCCAATCCTTACGATCTAATGTTGTGCCATTTGCTAATGCAGGATCTATGAAATACACACTCTCCCTTATTCTTCTCCGCGCGTTTAATCCCCTGAGAGGAATAAAATGCACTTAGCTGTTTATCATTTACAGCTTTGGTTGTTAAGTGCTTACAAAATCAGGCATCTAACAAGAGTGGCATCGAGCACGTTGAAGTTGAAGAATAGATGTAAGTCCTCGAAACTCACATTGATGGAACTAGCATCGTGTCAAAAATGATCTCTATTGTAGTGGACTAGCAAAGCATGATAACTTGCTGACATTTGATCCATGCAATATTCATGTAACTCGCGGCAACTGGAGCTGCACTCATCAAAGTATTCGCCAACAAGAAATGGCTAGCCATGGATGTAATTGTGTGCTTCAAGTACGTCTGCTTTACTTTTAGCAAGCAACAATTCAACTTCTTCATCATCCATGGCATCAGAAATAATATTACTCCCCGATTCGAACAAGCTGCTATTAATTTGGTTCTGGGCGAAGAGTGCTTTAAGTAAGAGGCAATCGTTCCCTCTCCTCTTCACTCTCCCGCTGCAATTCCTCGTGGTCGTGGATGTAGTCTTTTTGGCCACTTCCTTCTTGGTACTTGAAGCATTTCTGGCAGAACATCTGGTTGCCTGCAAGGTAGACTACCGAGCAGACGGTGAAGCTTGGACGGACTTCTTAGCAGACGGTTTATCTTTGCCACACTGCTGAGCTGGCGGTGCTGCTGTGATGGACTGCTAGACTATAGGAGCAGATGCATCAGACTGCTGGACTGCTGACCATGCGTTGAAGTTATGACGGGTTTCTGCGCAGGTGGTGCCAACTTGTCGGTGTGCTGAGGAGGCCATGCCAACACATTGGTTTGCTGAGCAGGAAGTGCTGATGCATTGGTATGCTGATCACGTGCCTGCGGACGGCCGAACTGATGAGGAGTCGGTTCTGGACCTACAGACTACTTAGCAGGCGGTTCCGATGCATCAGACTTCTTAGCAGTCTGTTCCACTAGGTTGGTCTGTTGAGCATGTGCTGCAGTTGGGTCTCCCTCTGCTGCTTTAGCGGCCGGCATCTGAACTGGTGGTGCATCATCAGCATTTGTAGGCCTTCCCACTGGCTGCTTTGGCGCGGAGGATGATATGGCCTGTTTGCCACAAAGACGGGCTGGCTGATCACAGGTTGATGCATCAGCCCGCGAGAGCTATTGCGCCAAGGAGAGTGTCACCGGTTGAGGGGTAACAGTGGTTCCTCTTGGCGGGGCTTCAAGAATCTCATCGATGAACTCTATTTCCTTTCATGGCCACTGGATGTGATGTAACAGTGTTTCTCCCAAGGTTGTTTGCTCATTGAAGTCTCCTAGGACATTCTTCAGGGCAAATTCATTGAGTCCAGGGTTTACTTCACTCATGTAGCACTTCACACAGCCCCGCTTCAATGGCACATTATCCAAGAAGAGGACGTCTTCCAAGAAGGGTCGGCAAACCCAGGCTGTTGCACATTTTAATGTACCTTCAAAATGTGTAAGCACGTCCTTTAGTCTCTCTTTCATTCCATATAGATCAGATATAGCATCATCACGAGCAGCTGCAGTCTTAGTGTTGCTGGGGTCAGCTGATGCACAGCTACTCTTGTGCAGTGTTGTCGCGCAACAAGCAACATCATCCATGCCCGCCTCCCCTCCCATCTGCTGGCTATCTATTAGTGTTAGAGTCTTCTGCATCATCATTGACTCTTCAACATCCTTTCGAACAGCTGGATAAATCTCCTTCTTCAACTTTTCAAACAATGCATTCTACTTCATTTCACTCCTCGATTTTTTCATGCTGAGCCTCTCTTCTTTGTTGAGTGTGAAAGCCCTCTTGTGCGGGACATTAACACCTATACCCCTTGCACGGCTAGGGGCTCTTTTGTCTCCAAAGCAATGGACAGAATGTCACATGGCCCTGAGTTCCTGTAGAACCTTCCAGGGATCTTGGAAGCCTATACCATCAAGTGCGTTTTCAAAGTAATAAGTTATGTCATCACGCCTCTCTGCACGTTCCCGCAAGTAGTCTCTGGCGCGCTCACCCCTGATTTCCCAAAGGCCGGATTCCACCCGCCACTAATGCTTCTTTGTCCTCTTGTTCCCATATCAGTTTCATGTCGTAGTATCCTACCACACCCATACGGTGGGGGTGTATGTTCTTCTTATGAAGTTCTGATAGCTTGAAACTCTTCTCAACAAACTCTGGAGTTGCCATGACCCTTTTGAATTCTGCCCATTCCACCTTTGTAATTTGGGGGTATGCGGGAATTGGTTCCTTGCCTTCACTCAAGTACTTCTTGTATAGCCCGTGCTTCCAATTTCTCCAAGAATCGCTAGCCTTCTTCAATGCACTTTGTTCCATCTGCATTCTCCACTAATTTTGAACATTGAAGTGATCCATGATCTCCCGGACTATCCTTCGCCGTGTTTCCGTGTCAGCCTTCCGAAACCCTGGAAGATTATTGCTGAGCCTTGTGATGAAGCTATGTACCTAGGGTAGGGTCATGGATCTGTTCAAGATACCCTCCCCAAGGACATCCCTAAAGGTACTAGGAGCATTCGAAGAAAAATCATCATCCACTCGACCATGAAGTTATGTTCCACTCGACAATCCTGAAGACACTCGACTGTATAGATAATCACTCAACTACCAGAAGATCTAGAGCCTCTCCACTCTGTAACGGTCGGGAATTAAGTCATAGCTTTAATGGTCATTATGTATCTTTATTGCAGGCCTTACCAGTAACGTCTCCATCTTTATGTACCTTAAACCCTTTGTAACTGAGGGCAGGAGGGGTCTAGCGAACTCTATATAAGCCACCCCCCTCCTCAGGGACAAGGGTTCACACTTTCTATAACACACACGCATATAATCCAGTTGACCGCCTCCGGGCTCCGAGACGTAGGGCTGTTACTTCCTCCGAGAAGGGCCTGAACTCGTAAAACTCTCGTGTACAACTCCTCCATAGCTAAGATCTCGCCCCTACATTCCTACCCCCATTCTACTGTCAGACTTAGAACCACGACAGTTGGCGCCCACCGTGGGGCAGGTGTCTTAGCGACTTGTTGGAGAAATTGCGATTTTTCCGATCCTCATCGACATGGTTTCAGGCGGAGGTTTGGCCAAGGTCCACGAGATCTGTCTCGGTGCGCTCGTATTCATCGCCGACGACTCCGCTTGGCTCGAGGAAGCGCCAGTCGTCATCGAGGCGCTCCCCGTCCGCAGGGCAACGCACTTTCGCGCGTGCGTCCATGGCATCCTCCTTCGGCAGCCGTCGACTCAGTATCAGTCGGCTCCTGTGCCGACCTCCCTCCCCGCAGCCCGCCAGGGCAAATGTTCCGGGTAGTCGAGGCTTCAGTGGTGGGTGAGGCATGCGGTGGCTCGCCAATTGGCCAACCCCCAGGTCGCGGCAATCGAGCCCGATGAAACTCTCTATGGCATGTTCGACCTGTCGACTGGCTCCGTAGAGACTGCATCCGAGTGCGACAGCAGCGACCCCACGGCGGAAGTTTTGCTGGTCAATGGGCCACGTAGTCCTGCTGGCTTCACCTGTGAGGACGGAGGCGATGGTGGCGTCGATCCGTCGTGTGTCCACGAAGAGTACCGACCCAAACCCCTCACTTCACAGAGGAGGGAGGAACTTCGCCATCGGAACATGGATGCACTTCACACTCCTATCGTTGGAGAAACACCTGAGGCTCAGGCCTTGGAGGAGGCGCGCCTAGCCAACTTGGCTGACCGCACTCGACTGGAGAACCTCCAGCGCGCACTCGACGAGCGTGCTGGGCAGCGTATCCCCGAGTCCAGTCGACGCAAACTTTTTCCGCCTCCGACTTAGGTATACCAAACCCCGATCCAGAATCTCGCAGCTGCGGCCCGAATAGTGGAGTCAATCCAACCTTCCCAGTCAGAAGCTGGTCGAGGTCTGGTGCAGATCCAGGCCTTGCTCCGTGCAGCGGGAGAGCAGAATACAACAGTATCTCAGTCGCGGAATAGGATCCATAGCAAATCCGTGGTGGCAGACACTATCCAGTCGGCTCACAGTCCGAGATCGCCCCCGAGGCGTGAAGGACGTGGAGACCGGCGAGATCAGTACAGAAGCCGCGAGCAGTATGATCACCGACTCGATCACGATGATCATCGTCGAGTGCCCATGCCTTCCCCAAGGAGTGGATCGTACGTGCCTCGGCAACAGGATGACAGACGCCCTCACAGTGGTGGGCGAAGGATTCTAGTCGACCCCAGGGAACCGGGCTTTGACGCGAGAACTATTCTCGTTCAGGGTCTGGTCGACAGAAACAGAGCTCACAGAGAAGGTCCCGACAGAGATTTTCCAACCAGCATCAGAGTGCATGTCTCAGGTCTAGAGTGCTTCAGCAGAGCCATCAGGGCTGCTGTGATTGCTCCCAACTCCAGGTTGGCGACTGGAGTTGGTAAGTTCACTGGAGAGTCCAAGCCTGATACTTGGCTTGAAGATTACCGAGTGGCTGTTCAGATCGGTGGTAGCAATGATGAGGTGGCCATGGAACACCTTCCTTTGATGTTGGAGGGCTCAGCCAGAGCGTGGCTGAATCAGTTAGCACCTGGTAGCATTTATACTTGGGAAGATCTTGCCCGAGTATTTGTCAGAACAATTGAAGGTACTTGCAAACGGCCAGCAGGGCTGACAGAATTACAATGTTGCGTTCAGAAACCGAATGAAACTTCGAGAGATTATATCCAGAGATGGATCACAATGCACCACATGGTGGAGAATGTGTCTGATCATCAGGCAGTTTGTGCCTTTAAAGAAGGCGTCAAATATCGGGAGTTTAATCTGAAATTTGGTCGGACAGGAGATATGACTCTGACTCGGATGATGGAAATTGCCACCAAGTACGCCAACGGTGAAGAAGAAGACCGACTCCGGAGTGGCAAGCACAAAACAGTCGCCCACAAAACCGGAGGAGGAAAGTCCAGTCGGAAGGAGAAGCACAAAGCCGAGCCAGCCGCTCCTGGTGAAGCCTTAGCCGTGACTCAAGGAAAGTTCAAGGGGAAGCCCAAAGGGCCGTGGAACCCCAATAAAGTAAAAGATCAAGATGGAAAGTATGTGCTGGATTTACCATGCCACATTCACACCAAAAAAGATGAAGACGGTAATTTCATTTACCCGAAGCATACCACTCGATAGTGTCGACTCCTAATCCAGCAATTCCGAGAGAAACAACCCAAAGGAAAAGGAGAAAGGAGCAGACAAGGTTGAGGACGAGGAAGAGGATGATGATGGTTATCCCCACGTGAATTCCACTCTGATGATTTTCGCTGATGTTGAGAGTAAGAGTCGATTGAAAGTCATCAACAGAGAAGTGAACAAGGTCGCTCCGGTGACACCCAGTTATTTGAAGTGGTCCCAGACTGCCATTACATTCGACCAGTCCGATCACCCAACGCACATAGCCACCCCTAGGAGACAAGAGTTGGTGGTCGACCCAGTAGTCGAAGGCACCCGACTGACTAAGGTTCTGATGGATGGTGGAAGTGGCCTGAATATACTGTATGCAGAGACATTGAAAGGAATGGGCATCCCAATGTCCAGAATCAGTGAAAGCAATATGAGTTTCCATGGAGTCATTCCCGGTAAGAAAGTTGCATTACTCGGTCAGATCGCTCTCGATGTAGTGTTCGGTGACTCCAAGAATTACCGCAAAGAAAAGTTGACATTTGAAGTTGTGGATTTCCAGAATGCCTATCATGCTATTCTGGGTAGGCCAGCTTATGAACGTTTTATGGCTCGACCATGTTACGTGTACCTCAAATTGAATATGCCTGGTCCCAAAGGGGTGATCACTATCACTGGTAGTTAGAAGAAGGCAAAAGAGTGCTTCCAGAAGGGCTCAAAGATCGCCGATGCACAGATGGCCATAGTGGAATTGCAGGAATATCAAAAAAATGCAGATCCGAGTGATTTGTTGCGAGCCAAGAAGCCTGCCACGGATTCAGCACTCCAGTCGTCTGGCGAAACAAAGTCGATTCACATTCACCCGACAGATCCCAATGCTGCTCCGACTCACATTTCAACAACACTCGACTCCAAATAGGAAGAAGCGCTCATCCAGTTCCTCCGTGAGAACTGGGACATCTTTGCATGGAAACCTTCGGACATGCCAGGTGTTCCCAGGGGACTGGCTCAGCATCATTTGCGAGTCGACCCAAAAGTGAAACCAGTCAAAGAACATCTTCGACGGTCCGCCGTACAGAAGAGGAAGGCAATCGGTGAAGAGGTGGCTTGGCTTCTGGCAGCTGAGTTTATCCGTGAGATTTACCACTCCAAGTGGTTAGCTAATGTTGTCATGGTCCCAAACAAGGACGACTCACTTCGCATGTGCATCGACTTCAAACATATCAATCGGGCCTGCCCGAAAGATCACTTTCCTCTCCCTCGCATCGACCAAATAGTCGACTCGACTGCGGGGTGCGAGCGTTTGTCCTTTTTGGACGCTTATTCCGGGTACCACCAGATCCGTTTGTACGGACCCGACGAGATAAAAACACCTTTCATCACCCCATTTGGGTGCTTTTGTTATGTCACTATGCCATTCGGTTTGAAGAACGCTTGAGCCACATTCATGCTGATGATTCAGAAGTTCTTGCTCACTCCAATCAGTCAGAATGTGGAAGCATACATGGATGACATTGTGGTCAAGTCACGTAAAGGTTCCGACCTACTGGGTGACCTTGCTGAAACCTTTGCCAACCTCAGAAGGTATGATATCAAGCTTAATCCATCAAAGTGCACGTTTGGAGTACCAGGCGGAAAATTACTTGGTTTTCTCATTTCCGAATGAGGGATCGACACTAACCCAGAGAAAGTGGGTGCCATACTCCGGATGAAACGCCCTGTGCGTGTGCACGATGTCCAAAACCTTACTGGTTGTCTGGCCTCCCTAAGTCGATCCATTTCTCGCCTCAGTGGAAAGGCACTGCCTCTTTACCGACTGATGAAGAAGTCAGATAAGTTCGAGTGGACTCCCGAAGCTGATGCAGCATTTGCAGAGCTTAAAGCCCTGCTTTCCACCCAGCCGGTGCTTGCTGCTCCAATCAGCAAAGAGCCTTTACTGCTTTACATTGCAGCCACTGGACAAGTCATCAGTATAGTACTTACAGTCGAGTGGGAAGAAGAAGGAAAAGCCTACAAAGTTCAGCGCCCAATATATAATGTCTCGGAAGTTTTGACGCCATCAAAGCAAAGATATCCACATTATCGGAAGCTTGTTTATGGGATTTATATGACTATGAAGAAGGTTGCACATTACTTCTCTGATCACTCCATTACAGTCGTCAGCGATGCTCCATTATCAGAGATTTTGAACAATAGAGATGCAACTGGTCGAGTGGCAAAGTGGGCAATTGAACTCCTTCCCTTGGATATCAAGTTCGAGGCAAAGAAAGCTATCAAGTCCCAAGCAATAGCAGATTTTCTCGCCAAGTGGATTGAACAACAACTGCCGACTCAAGTTCACTCGGAGCACTGGACCATGTTCTTTGATGGTTCTGAGATGCTGAATGGTTCCGGAGCTGGGGTGGTACTGGTATCCCCCCGAGGAGACAAGCTCAGATATGTCCTCCAGATTCACTTTGATTCCTCCAATAGCGAAGCAGAATATGAAGCACTCTTGTATGGGTTGCGTATGGCCATTTCACTCGGCCTTCGTCGCCTCATGGTTTAGTAGTCAATCAAGTGATGAAGGAGTGGGACGTCAGAAGCCCAGCCATGTTTGGTTACTGCAACGCGGTGAGGAAGTTGGAAAAGAAGTTTGAGGGGTTAGAGCTCCATCATGTACCCCGACTAAAAAATCAAGCATCAGATGATTTAGCAAAGATAGGCTCCAACAGAGAAGCTATTCCCAGCAACGTGTTCCTAGAGCACATTCATGCACCTTCAGTTCAAGAAGATCCCTTCACCGAAGAGCCCCCGCAGCCTAGGAGTGCCACAGATCCGACTGAAGTCGACGTTCCAGCTGTGATCGACTTAATCATGGAGGTGTTGCTCATCACCCCCGACTGGACAGTGCCATACATTGCATATATCCTTAGGAAATAGCTCCTAGAGGATGAAGAAGAGGCTTGGCAGATCGTCCATCGATCCAAGGCCTTTACTGTAATAAGGGGTCAACTGTTCAGAGAAAGTGCAACTGGGGTCAGCCAGAAATGCATAACACTAGAAGAAGGCCGAGTGATCCTCCACGACATCCATTCGGGGACCTGTGGCCACCATGCGTCCTCTCGGACCATTGTGGCTAAAGCATACCGAGCTGGATTTTATTGGCCACGAGCAAATGAAATGGCGAAAGGCATAGTCGATAGATGTGAAGGCTGCAAGTTCTACTCCAATATGTCACACAAACCTGCGTCACCCCTGAAGACCATCCCACTTGTCTGGCCCTTTGCTGTTTGGGGATTGGACATGGTTGGGCCACTAAGGACTGGTAGGAGCGGCTTCACTCATGTGCTCGTAGCAGTCGACAAGTTTAACAAATGGATCGAAGCCAAGCCCATTACGAATCTTGAAGCTAGTACTTCTGTCAGTTTCATCAGAAAGTTGATTTTCAGATATGGGGTTCCGCACAACATCATCACTAACAACGGCTCGAACTTCGATTCCGATGAGTTCAGAACCTTCTGCGCCTCACAAAGCACACGAGTCGACTATGCTTCAGTCGCCCATCTCCAGTCGAATGGACAAGCAGAAAGAGCAAATGGCCTGATTCTCAAAGGACTGAAACCCTGACTGATGCGAGATCTCAAGCACGCAGCTTGCGCCTGGGTTGATGAACTTCCATCAGTTCTCTCGGGATTGAGGACAACTCCTAATAGGTCGACTAGTCGAACTCCATTTTTCTTGGTCTATGGAGCTGAAGTTGTTCTCCTGAGCGACTTGCTTCATAATGCACCACGAGTTGAGCTTTTCTCTAAAGATGAAGCAGAACAAGCTCGGCAAGACATAGTCGACCTCCCAGAGGAGGAAAGAGAGATGTCCTTGATCCGGTCGACCATTTATCAACAAGACTTGCGTTGATTCCATGCTAGACACGTGAAAGGTCAAGCCTTCCAAGAGGGAGACTTGGTTCTTCAAGTGGATCAGCAGAAACCACACAAGCTCGCCCCATCTTGGGAAGGTCCCTTCATTGTCACCAGAGTGCTCCACAATGGAGCATACCACCTTTACAGTGTCGAGCATAAGAAGGACGAGCCACGGGCTTGGAACGTGGAGCTGCTCCGCCCCTTTTATACTTAAGCACTCGTTCGAATAAAGTGTAACAAGAAATACCTTTGTAATTTGTTCATCAAAGACAAGAGCTTTACAGTCTTCTTGTATGATTGTTGTTGCTTTTATTTACCTCTAAATCCCCTAGTGGGTGGGCTTAGCCGCGAATCCGTTTCACCTAAGTTCGAAAGAAAATCCTACCGAGTGATGAGCAAGCCTCTCACTTGGGGGCTTAGCCATGAATCCGTTTCGCCAAAGTTGTAAAGAAAATCCTACCGAGTGATGAGCAAGCCTCTCACTCGAGGTCTTAGCTACAGTCAACTACTCTCCTAAGTTTGTAAAATCCTACCGAGTGGTGAGCAAGCCTCTCACTCGGGGGCTTAGCTGCAGTCCAGTACTCGCCTAAGTTTGTAAAATCCTACCGAGTGGTGAGCAATCCTCCCACTCGGGGCTTACCTGCAGTCCAGTACTCGCCTAAGTTTGTAAAATCCTACCGAGTGGTGAGCAATCCTCCCACTCGGGGGCTTATCTACAGTCCAGTACTCCCCTAAATTTGTAAAATTCTACCGAGTGGTAAGCAATCCTCCCACTCGGGGACTTAGCTGTAGTCCAGTACTCACCTAAGTTTGTAAAATCCTACTGAGTGGTGAGCAATCCTCCCACTCGGGGGCTTAGCTGAAGTCCAGTACTCGCCTAAGTTTGTAAAATCCTACCGAGTGGTGAGCAATCCTCCCACTCGGGTGCTTAGCTACAGTCCAGTACTCGCCTAAGTTTGTAAAATCTTACCGAGTGGTGAGCAATCCTCCCACTCGGGGGCTTAGCTGCAGTCCAGTACTCGCCTAAGTTTGTAAAATCCTATCGAGTGGTGAGAAATCCTCCCACTCGGGGGCTTAGCTGTAGTCCAGTACTCGCCTAAGTTTGTAAAATCCTACCGAGTGATGAGCAATCCTCTAACTCGGGGGCTTAGCTGCAGTCCAGTACTCGCCTAAGTTTGTAAAATCCTTTCCCTAAGAGTTGCACCACAAGTACAATGTATGCTCCATCCCTACCCGCAAGGACGACTAGGTGCAGGTTGACCGCGGCCCTCTTCTCCGAGATACGCCACAAATACAGCGTGCGCTCCACCCTTGTCTGCAAGGATGACGAGGCGCAGGTCGACTACAACCCTCTTCTCCGAGCTATGCCAAAAATAGAACATGCGCTCCACCCTTGTCTGCAAAGACGACGAGGCGCAGGTTGACTGCAACCTTCTTCTTCGAGCTACGCCACAAATACAACATGTGCTCCATCCTTGTCCACAAGGACGACGAGGCGCAGGTCGACTGCAACCTTCTCCTTCGAGCTACGCCACAAATACAACATGCATTTCATCCTTGTCCGCAAAGACAACAAGGCACAGTTCGATTGTAGTCACTCCAAGTAGGGAGCAGATCCCAAAGGCAATCACAAGCATAATCAAAAGCAGTTCGGATAAATCCTAAAGTTCCAAGCAACAAATCAAAAGTATTCGAGCATCAAGCCAGACGGAGTTTAATGGTTACAACAACCACTCGACATTCCGAGGCAAATTTAAGACAGGTTTAAATCTCATAGTTTGTTCACTCGGCAAGAGGAGGGCTGGCAGGTTCGATGAATTCGTCCAAGTCGATTTCATCTATGATCCGAGTGGCAGAAGTGATGAAAGTCTCCATAAAGGACCGGAAGTCGTGCCTTTTGGTGTTGGCGACCTTGATTGCCGCCAGCTTGTCTTCATGAGCTTCCTTGTAGTGGACTCTTACCAAGGACAACGCCACATCATCACCACACCTGGCAGAGGACTTCTTCCATTCTTGCACTCGACCAGGAATCTCGTTGAGCCGAACCATCAGAGATTCCAGGTCATTTTGAAGCCTCGCCCTTGGCCAGAGTGATGAGTCGATCCATGAAACTGCAACCTTCAGACGTGCGAGGCAACTTGTGATGCTGGCGACACGGGATTCCAGTTGAAGCACGTCCATGGCAGTTTCGTCGCAACCCGGAGAAACGATAGGGTCCAGACCCGTCTCAATCCTTCCGGTTTCCTCGTCAAAGTTTTGCCAGAATTCTACGGTCAAAGAGTTAGTGAGTCGACTGGACAGGATTAACTCGCAAGCAGCAAAGCAGTCGGATTAAAAGGAGTACCTTCCAGCATAAGATAGAGCTTCTTAGCAAGAGTTCTCAGATAAGCTTCTGTGTCATTTATCTTACGGACCGTGGACTCCAGCTTCTCATTCAGGGAAATCTTTTCCTTCTTCGGACGACTCACTTCTCGGTGAGACTCATTGAGACAGGACTTCAACTTGTTCACATCCCCTTCCAACGCACCGACCGAAGCCAACTTCTGGTCTGCAAGGGCAGTCTTATCTTGGGCTTCTTTCTCCGCAGCTGCAAGGTCCAAGTCCTTCTTCTCCAGAGCCAACCTCATTTTCTCTGCAAAAGAAGCAATCAGATCAAACAAGAGATCGAAGGAATATCTTAAAAGACCATCGACGTAAACAGTTGACAGGCAGTTACCTTCCATACCAGCAGCTTCATCTTGAGCTTTCTCCAACTTCTGTTGGGCCAGCTCCAAGTCGAGGTTGAGTTGCCTCTGCTTCTCCTCAAATTCAGCAAATTTAGAAATGAGAGTACAAGATTTCTGCAGGAGGTAAGAGATGTGTCAAATGACAAGATCAAAGGTTATTTACTTCCGAGTGAATGAAACTTAACAGTTTACTCAGACCCCAGCCGACTGCCCACAGTCGACTGTGGTCTCGGGGACTACACCCAGCGGGTGCACTTGTCGTGCCCCCACTGATTCAGACCCAACTCGACCGGTCCGCCCGGGTCGAGTAAAAGAAAGAAGAGAAAAGAACTATTCAGACCCCGGCCAACTGCCAGTAGTCGACCGTGGTCTTGGGGACTACACCCAGTGTGTGCACTTGACGTGCCCCCACTGGTTCAGATCTCATTCGACCGGTCCGCCCGGGTCGAGTGGAAGAAAAGAAAGAAAAAATAACTCAGACCCCAGTCGACTGCCCGCAGTAGACTGCGGTCTCGGGGACTACACCAAGTGGGTGCACTTAGCGTGCCCCCACCGGTTCAGATCCCACTCGCCCAGGCCGAGTGGAAGAGCACAAATACCAAAGACAACAAAACACCTAGTGGGTGTACAGATTCGACACAAACAATAAGAGATTGTATGGACGAAAATATTTCAGGTAGCATATCCTAATAGAACAAGGTCAGTCGAAAGTTTACTTACCTGGACATTGGCCCGGAGAGCAGCGCTGGAGTTGTAAGCCGCCTGGCTATTCTCGTGCACCGCCTTCATCTGGTCCATCACGTTAGCCTAATGGATGGCTTCCGCAGCCACGTCCGACTGGTTTTCTAGAACATGTTAGTTGGTGAAGAAGGGGGTAGACGACCCAGGTGCGGCAGCATGGAGATCCGAAGCATGAGGTTGGACTACTGAAGGAAACACCGGTACAATCAACGGTGCAGGGCGCTCACTCGACAATGGTACAGCGAAAGTTATAGAGGCCCCGCCTCCGTCTTCAGACTACCGAACGGTTGGTGTCGTCGTCGGTCCCTGCTGAGACGTCTTGCCAGCTGCTACCTTTTTGTTCTTTCTGGGCCTAGGGCCGCATCTTCATCATCATCTGGAAGATCGATGACGTTGGGTGGACCTACAGAGAAATCAGTCGACCCCAAGTGAATCGCTAGAATTCAATCGACCAAGTAATCAAAGAACAAGATCATAGGAGTTTTTACCTGGGTTGGAGGTAACCGCGTCCTCCATGTCCTCGTCTCGATATTGGTAAGAAGAAGTTCCAGATGTAGCTACACTGCAAATGTCAACATTTAGTCAGTTATGTTCTGTTGCTCGAGTCGACCAAAAGAACAGATCAGATGATTACCCGGAGATGGTGGGGACAGTCACTTTGATTGTGGGCAAAGCCTTCGGTGTTTTAGAGGAGGTGGCTTTCGATGCTTTGGGTGCAGGAGGCGGCATATTCTTGAGCTGTTTAGATACCTTCTCAATCGGCGCTGGGGAAGACGTCCGAGGGCGCTTCGAAGAATGCCCAATCGGTGCGGCCACCAGGACTGGGGTGCTCTCCGGGTCTTGAGCCTGCTTGGACCTCCTCTTTTTGCAAGGAGCCGAGTCGACCTCTTCATCATCACTCGAGTCATCACTATCCTCGTCCTCCTCTACATCTGAGTGCCACTCGCCACTCTCGCCCCCGCTCGCCCCTTCCTCGACGCCTTGCTCCTGCACTCCATTGGGCATCGAGTACATATAAATGAGAGCATGAAAAGACAATGAACGAAAGAAATACAGTCGACCGTCAACAAGGTGTTACACAGTGAATCGAGAAGATACTTGACAATGCAGAATCATACCTGTTCTGGCTGGCGCGAATGGTCGAATGGGATCACTCTCCTAGACCCTCAGGGATTATCTTTTTGCCGGTGATTCCTCTCAGCCATTTCTCCATCGACTCTTCACTAACATCCTCCGGGTGGATCCGAGTGGAGTCCTCGAGTCCCGAGTACATCCACATCGGATGGTCACGGGCTTGGAGTGGTTGGATGCGTCGACTGAGAAAGACCTCCAGCAGGTCCATTCCAGTCACCCCGTCGCGGACAAGTTGGACGACCCGCTCGGACAATGCCTTCACCTGCGCCTTTTCTTATGGGATCACCCTCAAGGAGGAGAGCTTCTCCACTCGAGGCAAGGAAAAGGGGGGAAGTCCAGTCGACTGACCCGGGGTCGGCTGGTCCTTACAGTAAAACCTGGTCGACTGCCAGCCCCGGACCGAGTTAGCTGGGATGGTGCACTTGTTCCTCATTTGGATACCAAGGCCCCCGCACATCTGGATCACGTGCGTCCTCTCGTCACTCGGGGTGGCCTTCTAGACCGACTGGGAGCGGCAGGTGAATATGTGCTTGAAGAGACCCCGGTGCGGACGACAACCCAAGAAATTTTCGCACATTGACACAAAGGAAGCAAGATACACTATGGTGTTTGGAGTGAAGTGGTGGAGTTGAGCCCCGAAGAAGTTCCAAAAACCACGAAAGAAAGGATGGGGAGGCAAAGAGAACCCACGGTCGACATGAGTGGCGAGGAGAACGCACTCACCCTCGAGCGGCGGCGGCTCGGTCTCGTTCCCCAGGAGCCACGCCGATTCGTGGGGGATCAATCCCCCCTCAACCAGGTCGTCGAGGTCGTCTTGGCTGATCGTCGAGCGGATCCAGTCGCCCTGGATCTAGCCCGGCGGCAGGCCGGACCTTGACGAGGATCCACCCCGGCGGGTCCTCTTTCCTTTCGCCTTCGCGGTTGCCTTCTTCGCGCACTCCAACACCACCGCCTTCTCCTTTCCCATGGCGGCGATCGAGTCCGAGCGAGGCTACGACGCCGAGAGTGGAAGCGGGCGCAGCGAAGAAATCTGAGGAAGAAGAAAGAGAATGAGGGTGCACTGTTCAAAAGCTCGGTCCGGTGCCTTTTATAAGGTCACTTCCGAGTGACTGGCTTGTAGGCCCGGACGATCTTATCAAATCCCGCAACAGTCGCGTGCGCGATACGTGGTGAAAAAGGTGGTGCGGGAATCGAGGCGACCTGCCTAATCCATCCTGATTACCATGTCCTCGCCCGTCCGGCGCGCTTCCCAAAATTCGAATCCCGTGAAATCCGTGGACAGCAGAACAACTTGTCAGACAGAAGACATCCTCCGCATCATCATTAGGAACACTTTCGTAAAAGTTCACTCGACAAAAACTAAGAATGGACCAAAAACTAAGAATGGACCAAGTTGGTGTCATCCCCTCAGTTCATTGATCCAGAGCAAGATATACTCATAGCACGAAAAATGAGTCAGAAGTGTTCTCAACTCCTTCCTCACTCAAACCCTGATCCATTCGGGGGCTAATGATGAAGCTATGTACCTAGGGTAGGGTCATGGATATGTTCAAGATACCCTCCCCAAGGACATCCCTAAAGGTACCAGGAGCATTCGGAGAAAAATCATCATCCACTCGACCATGAAGTTATGTTCCACTCGACAATCCTGAAGACACTCGACCATATAGATAATCACTCGACTACCAGAAGATCTAGAGCCTATCCACTCTGCAACGGTCAGGAGTTAAGTCATAGCTTTAATGGTCATGATGTATCTTTATTGCAGGCGTTACCAGTAACGTCTCCATCTTTATGTACCTTAAACCCTTTGTAACTAAGGGCGGGAGGGGTCTGGCAAACTCTATATAAGCCACCCCCTCCTCAGGGACAAGATTTCACACTTTCTGTAACACACACGCATATAATCCAGTCGACCGCCTCCGGGCTCCGAGACGTAGGGTTGTTAGTTCCTCCGAGAAGGGATTGACCTCGTAAAACTCTCGTGTACAACTCCTCCATAGATAAGATCTTGCCTCTACATTCCTACCCCCATTCTACTGTCAGACTTAGAACCACGACACCTTGCCCTGCCAACAAATCCACACACACTCCTAAACCTCATGCGTGCTTTATCTGTTTTAGTTGGAGCCTAGGACTTTAAGTCAATCTCGGTAACTTCATATACAACTTTAGGCTAGTGTGTGGGCTTCCTTGGAGCATTCCTCCGTGTCCTGACCGGAAGGGTAATAGCTGCAGCTCTATCCCGTTCAAGACTACTTGATCCCTCACAATCTGCTGAAGACATGGGGTTGTCCGAATCAGATGAAGATACATGGCCTGAATGAGTGCTGCTGCTGCTACTTGGCATCTACAGAGAACACATGCGAAACTCAGTAAACGGGGATAAGCATAAAACTAACAACTTGGTATCAAGCTTTCTAAACATGACATGCAATAATTTAGAAAATGTACGGCTAATTTGTTATGTTTGTGTGACTCGGGCGCCCGTGATCTGTAAGTAGGTAGTAACTTATTGGAAGAAGTACATCTTATATGTAGTAAGGAAGGTAGATAATGAACATATATTCGCTCTCCGTTATTCTATAGCCAATTTGGGGACATACGGAACAAAATTCAAGAGGGATTGCGAGGAAATATGCCTCACCGCGATGGAGAGTAGTAACTAACAGGCTTCTTAATGCAAACCCGGCCGGACCACAGGAGAGGCGAGGGTTACTGCATCGATATGCTTGAGGGTGGCTGGCAAGCAAACGAAGATGGTGAGGCACAGGCCGCCGCGTGTTGGGAATGGCAGTGAAGGTAGGCTTGACGCCAAAGAGCGGGCACACGGCCAGGGTGAGCACGGCGACAGGAGAGGGTTCTAATGTGGATCTGGTTGGAGGGGGAGCTAGTGAAGGAGATTGGGTGGACTAGTTGAGTGAAACGCGGGCGGACGGTGGGGGGGTGTTGGGGACTCCGGGTGTTGGCGGCCTAGGTGAAAAGGGTGAAAATATCCCCGGTCACCGCACGCACAGAAAGGCTTATGCAAACGGTTACCTCTAAGCGCTCGTGTGCACAAACAGAATAATTTCGTTTGAAATTAAGACGCGAGTTCATCATTTCTCCTCTAAATTTTTCCCACGTAAAACAATCACAATTTTACCACGGGTTTGATTTGTTGGCGCATTTCAGGTCTCGTGTGTTATATGTAAGACATTTTTTGGCATTTACCGTGCATGTTGGCATATAAATCAATTCCTAGCCGAATTGCATTTCCTGTTGAAAGGGATGGGGATTGCCGTTCGATCTGGGAGCATCCTATGGTGAAGACGTATGATACGTGGGGTTTTGGTTCTGGCCAATCAGAACGCACGACTCAGATCACGCCCGCAGCGAGGGCGGGGGGCACCGACCACGGTTTGGTAGGCACACGGCTTTCATGTGTGCACCGTGTGCCATTTGAAAACATTTTTTGGGAGGGGCTATTTGAAAACATGTACATGTGTTGTCGAAAGGGATGAGGATCGTAGTTCAATAAAGGATAATCCAATGGTGCAGACGTACGATCCGTGGGGTTTCGGTTCTGGCCAATCAGAAAGCACGACTCAGATCGCGCGCGTGGCAGAGGGGTGGGGTGCATTGGCCACGGTTTAGTGGACACACGGCTTTCGTGAGTGAACCGTGTGCTCTTTGAAAACATTTACATTACCTAACATCATATTTTTGATCGAATTAAAACACTAGTTCATTGTTTCACCTCCAATTTTTTCCATGGTAAGAAATCACGTGTATGGTGTAGAGTTTCATATATTAGCTCCCTTTGCAAACTAATACTCCCTCCATCCCATAATATAAGACGTTTATACAAGCTAAAATGGCTTGCGAAAACATCTTACATTGTGGGACGGAGGTAGTAGTGTACAATATCATAGAGTACGTACGTACCTTCATAGTGCATATATACTATCATAGAGTAGTACTAGCTCCCTCTATAAACTAATATATATAAGAGCGTTTAGATTACTAAAATAGTGACCTAAACACTCTTATATTAGTTTACGGAGGGGGTATATATCATAGATGACTGTATTTATGGCCATGCATGACACAAAGTAGTATATGTTATGGTATCTACATATGTTACTACTTCTTTGCCACATCATCATATTTTATATTCCCGAGTGCATGATATACCGACTGTGATACCCCCACTATGGCCACCCTAATAAGGCTGGTCGTAATGTGGGAGTATCAAGCGGTACGATGCATGCCAACTAGAATTTTTGGATGATGTGGCACACAGTTAAACCGGAAAGGAGGTAGTATGAGAATAGCCACAATGGAGAGTACAGTAGTAACATACACATATCCCTAGACTATATATGTTACTACCTTCATAGTGGGTAGTAACATAAGTGTAGTGTCATGCAAAGCTTCATTTATTAGGTTATAGACTCATATTGCAGTGGGACATGTGATGTTACAGTAACTAGCTAAGTTATTGAAACTATCTCTATCCTCATTAACTTATTGCCACAGAAGCAAGTTTGCTGAGTTGGAGTTGATGTTAATGCTGAAGTTACTCCCTCTGTGGCTAGTGATATGATGCTAGCAAGCTAGTCGTCTATGATATACTAGCTACCTCACTAAGAGCATGTTTAATAATACAACCAAGGGTCAGCTATAAGAAGTTGCCATGTGATATACAACCAACACCTTAGCAAGCATGTACAATAATAAGTTTTATATACATACTAGTTTATCAATAGTTGGCCCACCTTACATCCTCACAAAGTGTCTTGGGTCTCGTGTTGCAGCTGGCACTACTAACCAAGAGCCCACTTCTCTTCTCTTTCCTCCAACTAATAAGCACATATATATTATTCTATTCCCTATAGCCTGCTTAGACTACCCACAATGGGAGTAACATAGGTAGTAACATCACACATATCTAGATAAAATAGATGATGTGGCAAGCAATAAATGAAGAAAGAGAGGAAAGTGGTAACATAGCTAGTTAGACTGGCCACAATGGCTAGTAACATAGACTAGTAACATGCACATGTTAGTAGGCTATGTTACTACCTCCATAGTGGGGAGTAACATATGTGTGGTAACATGCAACACTTCATTTATTAGGCTATAGACTCATTTTGCCTTGATATGTGTGTGATGCTACTCATACTACTAGTAAGTAGCTATGTTACCACTTTCCTCCATTTCTTTATTTATTGCTTGCCACATCATCTATTTAACCTAGATATGTGTGATGTTACTACCTATATATGTTAGGGCATCTCCAATGGTTGTAAGATAGTTGTTGGTAGACTTTGCCACATAGGGTTTTTGATGATGTGTCATGCAATAAATGTGGGAAGATAGCAAGGTTGTATGTACATGAACCTACACCCCTTGCACAAGCTCCAATGTAGAATGAGACATCACCTTATTTATTATTTCACGTCCTACTGGGCAAACTAGATACTATCCATTGGAGTTGTTGTATCTTAAGGTGTTGGTTGATGACATGTCATATTTTACCAACAAGCTAACATACAAACAATTGGAGATGCCCTTACTCCCACTGTGGGTAGTCTATGACTGCCCATAGTGGGTGTAACATATATAGGTAGTAACATCGCACATATCTAGGTTAAATAGATGATGTGGCATGTAATAAATGAAGAAAGTGATGAAAGTGGTAACATAGCTAGTTACTACTAGTATATATGAGTAACATCACACATATATATCAAGGCAAGATGTGTCTATAGCCTAATAAATGAAGTGTTGCATGTTACCACACACATATGTTACTCCCCACTATAGAGGTAGTAACATAGACTAGTAACATGGGCATGTTAGTAGTCTATGTTATTACCCATTATCGGTAGTCTTACTAGTAGAGTAACATCATGCATCTCAAGGCATGATGAGTCTATAGCCTAATAAATAAAGTGTTGCATGTTACTACACATATGTTACTCCCCACTATAGAGGTAGTAACATAGACTAGTAACATTCTATGTTACTACCCATTGTGGCTCGTCTTAATTATGTCACTCTATTGTGTACTTGCTCTAATGTATAGTATCATAGAGTAGCTAGTATCATATGTAGTACTTTATTTATATTGTCATGCATGACACATAGTAGCATAGCATTTATTATGATACAGTTTCGTGATACATGATACTTAACCCTCTCTTTCTTCATTTAATTAATTCTATGACAGCTCAACAAAATTGCCTAGTTGTCATGTGTCGTGGTTTTGTCACGGCAGATGTCATTGTGAAAGGACATAGTCATGGAGCCATCGCTACGGGTTAGCTTAAAGGGGTTAAAGCGGACATGGGACGCGAGAGTTTTATACTGGTTAGGCCCCTTATGGTGAAGGTAAAAGCCTACTCCAGTTGTGATGGAATTGCTAGGGTTTCAATGACCAGGGAGCGAATCCGCTTTGCCTGGCTCTCGTGTTGTTCTGTTGTCCCTAAACCGCCGCCGGGTCGTCCCTTTATATACATAGGTCGACGCCCGTCGGTTTACTGAGTCCCAAGGCCAGATCATTAACGTGTCCAACTCGGTCTCTATTCCTCCTATCTTACAATACAAGTTTACATGATAATGTCGGTTTGTGTCTACATGCCTTAACCCGCCTTTGGGCCTTGGGTCTTCATAAAGTGCCAACGTCCTTTGTCTTCCTGGGCTTCTAATCTTCATCGAGTTAATCCAGCCACTCCTGGCTGGTTTACGTCTAGTAGTAATGTCCCCAACATTAGGCCCCAGATTGATTTGAACTTGTTCATGTCAATCCTCAATACTTAGAAAAATTCCTGCCCTTGCACCTTCGCATAAATCTTGTAGGCCGCCCTGACATCATCCTCCGGATTTGTAGTAAACCACCGTGACATCACCTGCTTATTTAAAGCTGAAGATATCCCTTCTATTAATAAGCATCCGACAATCGAGGCAACAATCTCTTTATCTATCCATTTTTTGGGCTCCTCGATTCCCGCGCCTGTCACTTATCTCTTTGTCCTTATAAATAGGGCGGAGGACCCCTTCCTTTTCCTTCCATTTCCCTTTCCTCTCTTCTTTGTCCTCGCGATGCCTCTACACCTGAGCGCCGCCGCCGTCGTCAAGCTTTGTCTCTGCCTCATCATTGGCCGAAGCATCAACCTGACTGGACCATAAAAACGTGGCGCACCTCTTCTGCTTCAACAACTTCGGTAAGTCTTCCCCCTTTCCTTTGTAGATCCACTTAGGGTTTCAGTGTTCATCGGAGTTCATCAAAGCTCCGGTGCTATTATTCTGTTTCTTTCCCAGTAGCATCAAAGACTAGTTAGATCTGTTAGCTCTTTGTGCGACCGTAGACGTACTCTCCCGTTTCCTTATCATACCATCCTCTTCATATAAGAAAAACTCATCTGAACCTGAGAAACTGGTATCTGAAATCTAGGTCTGAATATATTATAGTTTTCTGTCATACCACAGATCTGAAATCATCGTATAACTCTTGCGAAATTTGTTTTCCTTCCCTTGCATTTGTAGATCAGTTCTCTTCATACCAATATAGGCGGTTTAACTTTTGGAAGTATGATAATCCGGCATATACCATTAGTCCCCTTGTAAATCGTTCATCGCTTTACCACTTAAAAACACTCGTCATAAGCGTTTTATAACCTCCTCCGGTTTATCAATACTACATGCTTGAATTCCTTTTTCCTCAACCTGTTCTACCGTACATTTGTCATTAATGAATCATAAACCGGCATTATTTTATTTCCAGCTCTTCACTTGCAATGGCCAAACAGTTCTATTCCTTTCACTGGGTCCCGTCTCGGGTTACTGAGGAGAAATCGAACGGAATGGTCAAAATTGGTACCTTATCGAAGAAAAATGAAATCCGGTGGCGAGTTCTTGGGCCGGGAAATCCTTCTACCCCTAGAGAGGGTGAAGTAGTGGTATTTGCTGATCATATAGGTCGTGGTTTTAAACCACTTGGATCCAAGTTTTTCTGTGACGTACTTGCCAGCTTTCAGATCCACCCTCAAGATATTATACCCAACTCTGTATCCAATATCTGCGACTTTCAGGTTTTTTGTGAAGCATATCTACAAGAAGAACCAACTGTCGAGTTATTTCGGGATTTCTTCCACTTAAACCGTCGCACTGAATTCATAGACAGGCCCAATACTGAACTTGGCGGCATCTCCATTCATAAAAGGAAGGATGTTAGTTTTCCTCATACCAAACTTCACAGTCACCCAAAGGAGTGGAATCAAACTTGGTTCTATTGCAAGTACACCTCTCCTGAAGATGAGAACCGTCTGCCGGGTTACCGTGCTCACCGACTCGCCAATACTCACCCGCTTCCACAATGATTAAGTGCCCAAGAACGAGCCTCATACGCACCTCAACTCGCCAAGCTTAGAGCTTTTATGGCCAACAGTTTAACAGGTGTGGACTTCGTTCGTTGCTGGATATCCTGGAGTATCTTGCCGTTAAGCCACCACTCCAGTTTAATGTTCGAGTACACCGGTGACGTAAAAGACTCCCAACGTCATATTGACATTCATCTAACAGATGAGGAAGTTACTGAATGTGTCAAGAAAATGCTGAATGAACCGGAAGCTGTCTGTAGCAAGACCGGGTTAAGCCCCTTTTACACACAGAACAAACTGCCTGCTGTAAGTATTGTTTTTCCTTCCGCTTTACACCTGATATTTTTGAACTATGCAACTTTGAATACCCTCTGCCCATTTTAAAGAAGGTGATGATCCGTTTTGGAAAAAGAAACCTCAGGAGAAAGCAGTGAAGCCTTCTTGACCTAAAACAAAAGTTGTCAAGAAAATCACGAAGAGAAAGGCAGTTGAACCCATCGGTTTAGAGCTTGATGATGACCCTGATGAACCAGATGCAGAGGTAGAACTTGATTCACTTGGTTCACTTTTCATGCACCTCATTGACAATGATATGTATCAGGAGGATGCCGAGCGCAGCCAAGCTGACGATGCAGAGGTAATTATCCTTTCCTCTGGTTCAGACCATCTACCAACATAAAAACATCCGTCAAGCAGTCCTGAATGTAAGATTTTCTCACCCTCTTGCTCCATTGGATCCAAAATTTCTTTTGAAGAAGCAGTAGCATGAGGCTCGCTGCACAACCTGGCACAGTGGCCAAACGGTCACTTCGACCGGTTTACCAAACACTCCAGTTCAAAAACGCTGACTTCAGGTCTCACCCACTTCTGACACTTCTTATCCCAAGGCTGGCTATTTCCGACAACCTTTTAATCCGTCCGATTCGAATTACCAGGTGACACCTTCTTCATCATCCGGTGAATCAATGGCCACACAACTCCCTCCTCTTAACACCTTTGCTGGGTAAGTATTCCAACTCAATATTTTTGATGTTTCACACTTTATATGCTATGCTAACCTTTGCATTTGTTCCTTTTAGAGCCAAAGCCAGACCTAGTAAGAAGACTCGGGTAAATAACCCGTCTGAAGACCATGTGGTGATTGAACCGGAGCTGACTACTGAACCGGAAGGTCCAAATACTGAGGCCTCATTAGATGAACTGCCCCCTCAAGATCATAACATTGATGAACAAGCAGTAGTCGATACCGCTGTGCAAGATGATAAACCGGCAAGTCCAGTCCGGACTTATGACAGACCTTCTATCCAGTAAAGGCTGCTGATATTTCATCAACTCCAGAAAAAGCTGCTGGTGACAAGGAAGATGAGGTTATCATTACTGGTGTTGGCCACACCTCTCCTGGCCATCTTGTTGTTTTGGCAAAACATAGTGCCAAGGAAGAGCGTGCTGCCATGGAAAAAGGCAAATGGAGCACCGATTTATCAAGCTATGCCCACCTTAGTGCTCAAGAACTCCACTCTGGCTTTCTAAATCGCCTGCACTCAAACCGTGACTATGAAGCCGGTTTAGTGAATCTGATGAAACAGCGCTATGAGGTATTTTCATCACTTTTCCTTTCTTAAATCCAATTTGTAAGTACCAACTCTAGTAGCCCACAAGGGCCGGTTTATGATGCCAATCATAAATCAGGACTTTGTAATATCTTAACCCTGGCATGCTTATCTTTCTCATGTCAAGTAGTCTTGAAAATAAACCGGTACTTTATCATTGTGTTCCTGTTCTTTTCGCCTGTGTAGTCCCCAAGGGCCGGTTTATCTTTCCAAGGTAAACCTAGTCTTTAACCAATGCTTCAATTTGAATAGACGTACATTAGCCCCCAAGTGTCAAGGATAATGCTTGCATTGCACTTGGGACTTGCAAAAATCTCTGATAACAGAGCAAATAGGCATTAGCCCCCAAGTACAAAGTGCATAACTTGTTATGTGCCTGGTACTTCAAATATCACATAATCCATTGATGATATATCTTATCTTTGTAGGCCGAGCTGAGTAAGAAGGATGCTCAAACCGCCGACCTTCAGGAGAACATTAAATCTCGGCAAGCAAAGGCATCCAAAGCCAAGGAAGAACTGACTAATGCTTTAGCAGCCATGGAGAAGCTGAAAGAAAGCTTTAAGAAGGAGCGTGCAGATTGGGACACAGAGAAGGCCGCTTTAGCAAAGAAGGCCGAAGACGCAGAAGCAGCCCTGAAACCGATGGTTGAGGAACTCACCAGTTTAAAGCAGCAAAAAACGCTATGACTTCTGCTGTGTTTGGTAAGCGCCCTCGTCTGACGTTTTTCCAAGTCACCTTTTCCTTATCAACTGGCGGTTTACCGATGCTTGCTATGTCACAGGGACCTGCATTACCCATCTAGGCTCTAATATGCAGATGAAGCTGAAGGCTGCCTATACGTTGATAGAGCAGCTATATTCCGGATCCCAACGAGCCATCTGTGCTGCTGCTTACAACAGGCCTCCTCCAACTTTGATAAAAGAAACCACCGAGAAGCTTTCAATGCTGCCTACCCGGTTCGATGAACTGAAGAAATCAGCTGCAAGGTCAGGCGCTGTTACTGCGCTAATCCGGGCCAAGGCCTGGATTCCAGATCTTGAACCTGCAGAAATTGGCCAAGGGTATCCCAACGTAAAGGAAGACGGTTCATAATTCACCAATGATGATCTCCGAAGACTCACAAGGGAAATGCAATCCATATTGAGCAAATTGGCGGATGAAACGGATCTGTCTCATTATCAGCCGGTTTATGATGTTGATCAGAAAAAATATCCCGCGCCGATACATGATGTAGAGGATCTTGTTCCACCAATTCATAAGCACACTTATGCCCCCGACATTGATCCTTCCACTCTTATAAGTGAAGAAGCCGTGTTCCAAGCTTTAACCAGAATCAATTCGACAACAATTGATTTCCGGCCACTGGGTAGAGAGGAGGAGGATGCACCTACTCAAGATGATCCACAATCGTCAAGTCGTCCTGATGATGAATCATGAACTGGAGAGCCGCTTTAGCCCGTCATAACCTACCCTTTCTTGCTGAAACATTTATCCTGTGTGGGCTGAAAAAACGCCTTGTAACAGGCTAGTTCAAAACACTTTGTCTGTTATGCCATCGAGCATACTTATGTTGCTGGATACTGATAACTCGCCATGCTTCTGGGATTGCTATTTATATTCATAATCCGCAGTGGTTGTATATTAACTTGATCCTTGTTCTTTTCGCCCATGGCTGTGTAAAAGAGGTGAGAACACCAAGCTGGAGTGTGGATGACTCCTTGCAGGTTTGCCGGTTTATGGTAAAACCATACCGAGTTATAATAAACACCGGTTTTACCATATAACACCGGTGACTAGTAGTCAAAACCAGACTGGAACAGAAAAAACCGGATTATAGCTGATCATGTACTAACAATTTAGCATTGTAAGTCAGGCTGGGTTTTAATAAACGCCGGTTTATCAGAAAATACTTATGAATATAAAAAAGAACAACTTTGCAAAAAACAAAAGAAGAATATGCAAGGCTTTTCATGGGCTGCCAGGCCACTGAGTTAAACCATTTTCCAAAGCCTTTTAAGATTGACCTCAATCTTTAACCAATCACCGTTTTAACTTTGACAAGTTCAGGGTCTATGAGATTGACTTGTCAAATGTTCGATGGGTCATACCAGGTTTACCTGGACGGAGTGGCTTACTTAAAGAGGCAGGATAACCCGGGGTTTTAGGTGAATACACCTGGCTTCCAAGCCTGGCTTGATAGCCTATTGCAAAG
The DNA here is from genome assembly GCF_056163025.1 of Triticum urartu. Classification (NCBI taxonomy): domain Eukaryota; kingdom Viridiplantae; phylum Streptophyta; class Magnoliopsida; order Poales; family Poaceae; genus Triticum; species Triticum urartu. The sequence goes on along the minus strand of NC_141873.1, from coordinate 167,688,312 downwards.
GTGCAGACTCTTTGTTCTTTGAGACGCAAAGAGCCCCTAAGCAACATTTGAGCTGTGCTTGGTGGGTGCCTATGTTTGAGTTGTGCTGGTGCAACACTCTCTTTGGCCCCACATAATTTCCTTTTTGGCTTTAAGCCTATCAAGAGGTGTAGCTATGGTGTAAATACAACCAAGCCCCCTAGCGATGTCCCTTTGGCTATAAGCCGATCAAGAGGTGTAGCTAAGGTTCAGATATGACCTAGCCCCTTAGTGATTTCATTTTATATATGTGGCTTGACAAGCCGGATTAATAGAACTCCGCTTTGTAAACAGAAGCCCCCATGAAGACACATGATGTAAAACAAACAGAGACCCCGCTTTAGCTGAGGCTCCGGTTTATTATATTGAGTATAATACATACATTGTCATAAGTATGTACATAGAAAGAGCCTATGGCTCAAGTATAGTAAGGCCGAAGATGAGCTATATTCCACAGCAGCTGGGTCTCCTCCTCCGGTTTACGTGAGTCTTTGTGCTCTCGAACATCAATGACGTAGTATGATCCATTGTGCACTTTTTTGCTAACCGCAAAAGGCGCTTCCCAAGGTGGGGATAACTAGTGCATATCAGTATGATCCTAGATGAGCTGGAGCACCAGATCGCCTTCTTGAAAAGTCCTGGTTTTAACCTGGTGGCTATGATAACGTCGAAGGTCTTGTTGGTAAATCGCCGAACGTGCTGCCGCAAGATCACGCTCCTCATCTAACAGGTCCAGTGAATCCCGACGTGCTTTCTCGTTATCAGCTTCAACATAAGCCGCCACGCAGGGCAAGTCATGACGTATGTCACTAGCAAGAACTGCCTCTGCTCCGTAAACCATCAAGAAAGTGTGTAAACGGTAGATCTGTTTGGTGTGGTGTTGACGCTCCATAACACGGAAGGTAATTCCTCCACCCAACGACCTGGCGCCCGCTTTAAAGGAACCATAAGCCAGGGTTTAATACCTCTCAAAATTTCTTGATTGGCCCTTTCTGCCTGGCCGTTAGATTGGGGGTGAGCCACTGATGACACGTCAAGCCGGATGTGCTCTCATTGACAGAATTCCTCCATAGCACCTTTGGACAGATTAGTACCGTTATCAGTGATAATGTTGTGTGGAAATCCAAACCAGAATATCACCTTTTTGATGAATTGAACCGCCATGGCTGCATCACACTTACTTACTGGCTCTGCCTCTACCCACTTGCTAAACTTATCAACTGCTACCAATAGGTGCGTCTTCTTATCCTTGGACCTCTTAAAAGGTCCAACCATATCAAGCCCCCAAGTTGCAAATGGCCAAGTTATTGGGATCATTCTAAACTCTTGGGCCAGAACATGAGCATGGCGTGCAAACTTTTGACAACCATCACACCTCTTTACTAGATCCTCAGCATCAGCATGGGCCGTCAACCAATAGAAGCCGTGACAAAAAGCCTTAGCCACCAAGGATTTTGAACCGGCGTGGTGACCAAAATTTCCCTCGTGAATCTCACGCAATATCTCACAACCTTCTTGAGGAGAGACGCAATGCTGAAACGCTCCTGTGACACTACAATGATGTAGCTCTCCATTGACAATGGTCATTGATTTAGATCGCTGGATTATCTGCCCGGCCAGAGCTTCGTCGTCTGGTAACTCGCCCCGGTTCATGTACGCCAGGTAAGGGTTCATCCAATCCGGAATAATATGAAGAGCCGCCACCAATTGAGCCTCCGGGTCGGGCATAGCCAAATCCTCTTCCGTAGGTATCTTCACTGACGGATTATGCAATACATCGAGTAAGGTATTGAGTGGCACCGGTTTATGTTGAGAGCTTAAGTGACTTAAAGTGTCTGCTGCTTCATTCTTCCGCCAATCTATGTGGTCCACTTGATAACCCTCGAAGTGACCAGCCACTACATCCACCTCTCGTCTATATGCTGCCATAAGTGGATCCTTGGAATCCCAAGTGCCAGATACCTGCTGAGCCACCATGTCTGAGTCACCGAAAGACTTAACCCGGCTTAAGTTCATTTCCTTAGCCATCCAAAGACCATGGAGCAAAGCCTCATACTAAGTTGCATTGTTAGTACAAGGGAACATTAAACGGAGAACATAACAAAACTTATCACCTCGTGGGGAAGTTAATATGACTCCATCCCCCGAGCCCTCCAGTTGCCTGGACCCATCAAAGTGAATAGTCCAATAAGTGTTGTTTGGCTTTTCCTCCAGTGCCTGCGACTCTGTCCAATCATTGATGAAGTGCACAAGTGCTTGGGATTTGATTGCTGTGCGAGCTGTATATTTGAGCCCTTGAGGTCAAAGCTCAATAATCCACTTAGCAATCCGGCCAGTTGCTTCTCTATTTTGGATGATATCTCCAAGTGGAGCGGAACTAACCACTGTGATAGGATGACGTTGAAAATAATGCTTGAGCTTCTGGCTTGCCATAAAAACCACATACACCAGTTTCTACCAATGTGGGTATCTCTATTTGGACTCTATAAGCACCTCGCTGATATAATAAACCGTCCGTTGAACCGGATACTCTTTACCAGCCTCCTTGCGCTCCACAACAATAGCCACACTAACAGCTCGGGCATTAGCAGCCACATATAGCAATAAAGGCTCCTTATCAACCGTAGCTGCAAGGCCAGGTGGCTCGGCTAACTGTCTTTTCAGATCTGCAAGTGCTTCATCAGCAGCATCACTCCAGGCGAAGTGATCCATTTTCTTTAACATCTGATACAAAGGGATAGCCTTCTCTCTAAGGCGATTGATAAACCGGCTTAAGGCTGCAATCTGGCCCGCCAGTCATTGAACATCGTTAAGGCATGCCGGTTTAGCCAAAGATGTGATAGCTGTGATTTTCTCCGGATTAGCTTCAATCCCCCTGTTAGACACCAGAAAGCCCAAAAGCTTGCCTACCGGTACACCAAAGACACATTTGGCCGGATTAAGCATCATCTTATAGACCTAGAGGTTATCAAAAGTTTCCCTCAAGTCACCTATCCATGTCTCCTACTTTCTGGATTTCACCACAATATCATCCACATTTTCATGTATGTTGCGTCCAATCTGTTTATGTAGACAATACTAAACACAATGCTGATAAGTTGCCTGGGCACTCTTGAGCCCGAAAGGCATAGATACATAGCAGAAGGCTCCAAAGGGAGTTATGAAGGCTGTCTTCTCTTGGTCCTTGTAAGTGCATCTAGTGCCACCCCTAGTTGGTTTTGGAGTATTGACGACAAACCTAGTTGAGGGACTAATGTGTTTGTGAGAATTGCAGGAAAACACAGGTAGAAGTCCCTCATTGATTCGGTTTTACTACCAGAGATGACCCCTAAAAATGTACGAAGACATTGAAGACAATGGTGGTTTATGAAGATATTCATATTGAAGACAATGACATGAGAAGACTCCCTATGAAGCTTTTGAAACTCGAAGACCTAGATCCTTCGTAGTTTTATTTCATTCATGTTGCGTCATAGGAACAACCGTACTGTTAAGAGGGGTCGAAGAGAACCAGTCAGAATGACTGAAGTGATGCCTAATTCAAATCCTATGTCTTCGAGCGAAGCCTATGAGAGAAAATCTTGTCCAGAGTCAGACAAGTCAGCTTTACTTGTAGCCCAAGTAAAGTTGCCGTGTGAGTTCGAAATCCGACCGTTGGTACACGTGTCAATTCCTTAGTGACCCAGGGTCATTTCGGACAGATCAGGTCGGGTTTCCAAGTGGCTATAAATAGTCCACCCCCCACAACCTTAAATGGTTGGCTGCTCAAATTTCAGTGCACGGCTTTTGTCGTTTGAGAGCAACCCACCTCGAAGCCTTTGAAAGAAAAATTCCCAGTGAGGAGAAAAGCCCTAACCACCCAGAGCCAGAGTAAATTGGGCATCACTTAAGTCTTCGTGTCTGTGTGATTTGAAGACTTATTACACTTGAGGACTGTGCATCCTCCAGACGGTTAGGCGTCGCGTTCTGAGCATCCAAGAGAAATTGTGGATTGCCAGTGAACGAAGTCTGTGAAGGTTTGGGAGTCTACCTTGAAGACTTACCAGAGTGATTGGGCGAGGTCTGTGTGACCTTAGCTCAAGGAGAAAACGGTGAGGACTGGGTGTCTTGGACTAAGTGTCCTTGACTGGGTGTCCGGGACTGTGTGTCCTTCGGTTTAAATACCTAGCCGCTCCAACCAGACGTACAGTTGTCACAGCAAGTGGAACTGGTCCAACAAATCATTGTATTCAACGTGTCACTGGTTTCATCTTCACTTCCCTTCATTTACAGTTAATCATTGTGAAGCCATTGCATGCTTGCTTTATCTTTTGTCTTCACAACATGAAGGTATGATCTGTTCGGCTTCATAACTTCTTCCTACCTGATCCTTATTACACTGAAGCTGTTTGTCATTGCGCTTTCACTCTATTGAATACATGACCATGGCTGCCCTAGTGTAATCTAACTTCCGCTGCATAGTAATAGGCATAATCTTCACTGTTTGTCTTCATAACTCTCACGTTTTGAAGACTTTCATAAAAATCGCCTATTCACCCCCCCCTCTAGTCGATATAACGCACTTTCAATTGGTATCAGAGCATGGTGCTCCCTTGTTCTGTGTGATTCGGTTTAACCACCTGGAGTTTTAGCTATGTAGACTGCAGGGATAATCAAAGTCTCCGCTGCTTGTCCCGTCTTCGATGGAACTGAATATCCCTACCGGAAGAATAAGATGCGCATGCATCTTGAAGCCATTGACGTCGACCTATGGTATGTCGTTGAAAACGACGTTCCCAAGGCTGGAGAAGGTGTCACTACTGCTGATGTCAAGAAGTTCGTTCAACTGGACTCTACTGCCAAGAATATCATCTGTGGTCATCTGACCAAAGGACAGTATGGCCGTGTGAGTGCCTTGAAGACATCCAAACTGGTCTGAGATTGGCTCTCCAAAGTTAATGAAGGCATATCAACCCAGAGAGATCAAAGAATCAGTGTCCTTCGCAATCTCTTCAACCGCTTCAAACGAAATGACAATGAGAATGTCCAGCACACCTTTGATCGGCTCACTGACATCACAAATGAGCTTCAAGCCCTCGGCGCTACTGAGATCACCAAACATGAAATCGTCAAGACGCTGCTGAGATCACTTGATAGTTCGTTTGACATTCTGGCCCTGATGATTCAAGAACGTCCTGATTTCAAGACACTCGATCCGTCTGACATACTTGAGAGGCTCAACACACATGAGTTTCAGCTTTCTGAGAAAAGAGATATCTACGGCCCAAACTATGGGCGAACTCGTGCCTTGAAGGCAAAAGCTGTCTCCTCATCTGAAGAAGAATCTGACTGCAGTTCTGATGATCCTGAAGACATTGGAAGAGAACTTGCAATGCTAGTAAAGAAGTTTCAAAAATTCACCAAGAAGAAAGGCTTCAGAAAATCTTCACGATCAAGCTCAAGGAATGATGAAGCTTCTGCTCATGACTACAAGAAGAAAACATGTCACAAGTGCAAGAAAACTGGGCACTTCATCTCTGAGTGTCCACAGTTGGACAATGAGAACAGAAGGAAGAAGAAGAGCAAGGAATATGACTCTGACGACAAGAAGAAGAAGAAATACTCAAAGTCTTCTTCCAAAACTTCATCAAGGTCTTCATCACACAAGAAGAGCTCATCTGGCAAGGCACGTGCGTTTGTTGGAAAGGAGATGGATTCAGAGGAGGAGTCCGCATCTGAGGAGGAAGAGGTGGAGTCTGAGGAGGAGTCTGATTCTGGCATTGCGAGTCTGGCTACAGCATACGTCGCCAAGTCCATCTTCAATACTGAAGACAATGACTGCATCACCGACACCGACGCAAATGACAAGAATGACTCCACTCCTACCTACTGCTTCATGGCACGCGGTGCCAAGGTAAACACACGCACAACTCGCTATGAGACATCCAGTGACGATGACTCTGAATGTGATTCAAAACCTAGCTACAAAACACTTGCTAAAATTGCAACTGAACAACAGAAAGCAATGGAACATATTCAAAAATTGTTAGACAGAAGCGATGATCTGTTGGGTGCTGAAATGACTCGATCTGAATCCTTAATTGAAGACATAAAAAAACTTCACGTTAAGTATCAGGAACTTGAAGATCGTCATGATACTCTCTCAACAACTCATGAAAAGCTTTCCTATGATTATCTTCAAAGGAAGCAAGAACTTGAGAAATTGAGGGTGGCTCATGAAGATCTTCAAAAGGAAAACGAGTCACTTCGCGCTGAACAGATCAGTCCCGCTCAGGAAGGATTTGAACCACCATGTCTTAAATGCATTGAGCGTGATAATGCTGCTTCTATTGCTGAATGTTCCACTGCTACTGCTGTTTCAATATCTTCAACTATTGATGTGGTAACTAACCCCTCTGCTGAGGATACAACTGCTATTGCTGATGAGAATGCTAGGTTGAAGACATTGCTTGAAACAGGGATGTACAAAAGTCTGAAAGGGCATCAGACATTATGTGATGTCCTTAAGAAGCAGATTCTGAACCGAAACCCTAGGAAAGAGGGTGTTGGGTTCGTGAGGAAAATTAATGCAGATGGGTCTTACTGGAAACCTGAGCAGTACCCCAAAACCACATGGGTTGCTGCAAAGGAATTCTCAGCAGATCCATCCAATCTGTCTGGCTTCACTTGTGCTAACCCAATTATCATTGATGAATCCTTTGATGCAAACTATAAACTGTTTAAGAATCAGAATGATGAAGTGTTTGCCAGGTACATTGGTACTAACTGCAGGAATGGACCGCCTATGAAGAAGATCTGGGTTCCGAAAACATGTCTGGAAAATCTTCCTGTGAATGTCTTCGTGACACCTCACTTGAAGAAGACAAACCTCAGACCAAAGGCTTCATATGGCTCAAATGCTTCATACAAAGAGAGGACTCACCTGAGTCGCACTAACGCAAATGTTTTGCAGGGGAACCATACTCAGGCATATGAATATGAGAGTGGTTCATCGAACCGTCATGTTCATATGACCAAAAATTATTCTGCTTATTCCTATGAGTATTATTGTCCACCTGCTAGACTGTTTTGCTAAGGTTTCAAAGCCAAAATTCTCAGATGCTGCACTTAGACTTATAGCTTCTAAGCCACCCTTGAAGATGTGGGTGGTTAAGAAAGCTTAACTCTCCTTTGCAGGGAAAGGTCTCCAGCACAAAAACAAAATCTTCTGATGCTATTGCTGGGGACCATAAAAATCTTGTGGGGCACAAGATAAAATGCCCAAATGGCATCATTATGTACTTCGTTCCTGAATCGCATGCTACTCTCCCCATTAGTCCTAATCTGGATCTAAGTTTTCATAACCCACTGGTTCATCAAATGTTTATGCTTCACAACACTCTTCGTGAAGCCTATCCCCCTAACTGCATTGTAGGGTACGATACCAGCGACTTCAAAGTCTTCAGAATGGATTATTGACAGTGGGTGTACAAATCACATGACTGGCAGAAGAAGCCTTCTTATGGACTCAACATTACGTCCATCCGACAAGAGCCACATTACATTCGCTGACACTGGTAAAAGTAAGGTATTGGGTCTAGGTAGAGTTGCAATCTCAAAGGATCAACACATGGATAAAGTCATGCTTGTTGAATCCCTTGGCTTCAACTTAATGTCTGTCTCAATGCTTTGCGATTTGAATATGATTGTAATGTTTGGCAAATATCGCTGCCTGGTGCTAATGGAATCTGACAAATCTCTAGTGTTTGAAGGGTATAGGAAAGGTGATTTGTATGTGGTAGATTTCTCAGCAGGACCACAAATTGCAGTATGTCTTCTTGCAAAAGCTTCAGAATGCTGGCTTTGGCATCGAAGGTTTGGGCATGCTGGCATGAGGAACCTTCACACCCTTGCGAAGAAAAAGCACGTCATAGGCATCGAAGGCGTCAAGTTCAAGAAAGATCACTTATGCGGTGCCTGTGAAGCAGGGAAGATGACAAGGGCAAAACATCCTTCGAAGACAATCATGACCACTACTCAACCCTTCGAATTGCTACACATGGATCTTTTCGGTCCCACTCACTACTCAACTTTTACTACTTCTGCATGCCTCTATGGCTTCGTAATTGTTGATGATTATTCTAGATATACTTGGGTGCACATAATCCTTTACAAGACTGAAGTGCAGGATGTCTTTAGACGCTTCGCAAATCGAGCTATGAACAATTTTGGCGCCAAGATAAATCACATCAGAAGTGACAATGGCACTGAATTCAAGAACACTGGCCTTGATACATATCTGGATACCTTGGGCATCACACATGAATTCTCAGCTCCATACACGCCACAGCAGAATGGCGTCGTCGAACGCAAGAACAGAACATTCGTTGAGATGGCCAGAACAATGCTAGATGAATACAAGACTCCAAGAAAATTCTGGACTGAAGCCATTGATACTGCATGCCATACAATCAATCGTGTTTATCTTCACAAGCTCCTGAACAAGACATCCTATGAACTCCTAACTGGCAAGAAGCCAAATGTCAGTTATTTCAGAGTATTTGGCGCAAAATGCTGGATCAAGGACCCACACCACACCTCAAAGTTTGCTCCAAAGGCACATGAAGGCTTCATGCTTGGATATGGAAAGGATTCGCACTCCTATAGAGTCTTCAATCTCTTCCACTACAAAGTGGTTGAAACAGTGGATGTGCGATTTGATGAAACCAATAGATCACAAAGAGAGCAATTGCCAAATGTGCTAGATGAAGTTCCAGCAAATGAATCAATCAAGCTTATGGGAACTGGAGAAATTGTACCCTCTGAAGCTCAACCTGAAGAAGAACTTATCATCTCAGCCCCTGATCCACATGAAGACAATGCTCAGACTGAAGATATACCTTCAAATGACCACATAGATCAGCAAGAGCAAAGTCTTCGCACCACACACCCTCGTGTTGCAAATGAAGTACAAATTGACAAAATACTGGACAGCATCAATGCACCTGGTCCACTCACTCGTTCAAGGGCAACTCAGCTAACAAACTTCTGTGGGCATTTCGCATTCGTCTCAATATCAGAACCCAAGAAAGTTGAAGAAGCCTTCATGGAACCTGAATGGATTCAAGCTATGCAAGAAGAGCTTCAACAGTTTGAGCTGAATAATGTATGGGAACTGGTTAAGCGCCCTGATCCACGGAAGCACAACATAATAGGCACCAAATGGATATACCGCAACAAGCAAGATGAGCATGGTCAAGTTGTCAGAAACAAAGCTCATCTAGTTGCTCAAGGATATACTCAAGTGGAGGGCATTGACTTCGATGAAACATTTGCTCCTGTGGCTAGGCTTGAAGCCATACGCATACTACCGGCCTATGCAAATCATCATAACATACTTCTCTATCAGATGGATGTGAAAAGTGCCTTTCTCAATGGCAAGATTGAAGAAGAAGTGTATGTTGCACAACCACCTGGCTTTGAAAATCCAAAACATCCTGATATGCTATACAAGCTCAACAAGGCACTGTATGGCCTCAAACAAGCCCCTAGGGCCTGGTATGATACACTCAAGTACTTTCTGAAAAGCAAAGGCTTCATACCTGGTTCCCTGGATCCCACTCTTTTCACGAAGACATATGATGGTGAACTGTTTGTGTGCCAAATATATGTGGATGACATTATCTTCGGCTGCACCAATCAGAAGTATAGTGAAGAGTTTGGATACATGATGCAAGAGCAATATCAGATGTCCATGATGGGGGAGCTGAAGTTCTTTCTCGGTCTTCAAATACGGCAACAACGCAACGGCATCTTCATATCTCAAGAGAAATATCTTAAAGGGTGCCTGAAGAAGTTCGGTATGCAAGACTGCAAAGGCTTCACAACGCCAATGCCAGCCAAGCATAATCTGGGTCCCGACGACAATGGTAAAGAGTTCGATCAAAAGGTATACCGCTCCATGATTGGGTCTTTGCTTTATTTATGTGCATCTAGGCCAGATGTCATGCTTAGTGTTTGCATGTGTGCTCGATTTCAAGCGACACCAAAGGAGTCGCATCACTTAGCTGTGAAGCGAATTCTTCGATATTTGGCTCACACCCCAACTCTAGGATTATGGTATCCAAAGGGCTCAGAGTTTGATCTGGTTGGATTTTCAGATGCTGATTATGCTGGTGACAAAGTTGATCACAAATCTACATCAGGCACATGTCATTTTCTGGGACGATCACTTGTATGTTGGTCTTCAAAGAAGCAGAACTGTGTATCTCTCTCCACTGCTGAATCTGAATACATTGTTGCTGGATCTTGCTGCGCTCAGCTTCTGTGGATGAAGCAAACACTCAAGGATTATGGCATTCATCTGAAGCAAGTGCCACTTTACTGCGACAACGAAAGCGCCATCAAGATTGCCAACAACCCAGTTCAGCACTCGAAGACAAAGCACATTGAAATTCGTCATCACTTTCTCAGAGATCATGTTGTGAAGGAAGACATTGATATCATACACGTCAACACTGAAGAGCAATTGGCAGATATCTTCACAAAGCCCTTGGATGAGAAGAGATTTTGCAAGTTACGGTGTGAGCTAAATATCTTGGAATCCTCAAATGTCTTGTGATCAGGCACACATCCTAACACTTATGCATATTGATGACTTAGATGTGCAACACACGAAGTAGCGTATATCTTCAATCAATGAAGACATACATTCTAAGTGTGAATACATTAATGTGGAATTTGACTTCGGAGCGCCACGATAATTGTGCGCCGTGTCTGGGTCTAATACTTCCTATACGGTGGGTAACGCCACCACCAAACGTTCCATTTTGAAGTGTTTCTCTCATGGCGTCACCTCTCAATGTCTTCACAATTGGTTTGGCTTCATTCTCTGTATGTCTTCATGATTATCTTCACTGCGTTGATTATATGGATATATATGTACTGATGTTCTGTCCTCTACAGCATTCACTTATAGCTATGTCTTCTTGGTTGAATCTTTTGAACTAAGTGAATGTGATCGGACCCTAACCTCTCTATGCTTTCTATCTCAAACTCTATCTCTCCAAGTCATATACATTCTGTTGAAACTTTCGAATGTCTTCACTGTGTCCTTGTCAGCCGAAGACATTGAGACAACCATAAAAGTCAGTTTTAATGCTCATTCCTCCACATAAGATCCGGAGAAGCAGAAACGACCGCCCGATAATTTAGGCGTGCGTGGGACGTGGAACAAATCCCGATAATCTAACTGGCCACGCGTGCCTCAAATGCAAACCGCCAGGGGTACCTGCGTAATAGCGCAGTGCCGCCTCCATCCCTATAAATATACGATTCACTGCGGTCATTATCTCCTTCTTCCACCCTCGCACGAACCCTAGCGCCACCGCTAGCACTCGACGACGCCGGCGACGAAGCGCTTCACTGCCGCAACCTCTCCGACGCCGTTTTCACGCCGACAGCGGACATCACTTTCTCCGCCGTCACCGTAGGTGTCTTCCATCGCCAAGTTAGGGCACGGAGGATCGAACAGCTCGGCCTCAAATCTCACTTCGTCTAGCAGTTCCAAGTGTGGTAAATAAAACCTCTTTTTACAGCTTCTTTTGATCCTACAGTTCAATCACTTTCTGCCATAAGAAGTTTCTCTTCACACACCAGTTAAATCTCTCGCTGCATCTCATAACATGCCTAGTATATTCACTTGTACTTCATAAAGTAGTTAGATTCCTCACTTGTACTGATCTATGGGTTCGTACAATCTGGAACCAACTTCTTATCTATAAGTGAATGTCTTCGCATAATGAGGTCAATGTCTTCTAAACCGATTTATCTTCAAAATCTTCTGAGAATGCATATGACCTCTTCCCCTTCCCTCGCACCTTAATGCTGTCACAGGTACATGTCCGTGGGAGAATCCTTCGGTTCTCATAGTCTGCATTCATTTGCAGAGTACTTGCAGCATCACATCAACTCGCCTGAAGCCAGTTCTTGCAGAAGGAAGCCCTTGAAGCCTTTGCACATCTTGAAGCCTTCCAAGTTATCCATGGCTTCAGAAACAGCAGCAAGGAAGGGAGGCAGACAGCGACGTGGTGAAACGTCCAAAGATTTGCCTGATGAATTGGCAGAGATGTACAAAACTGATCCTGAAGAAAGCTATGGTCAGCGCAAGACACGAATCCAATGGATTCGAAGATATTGGGCAGAGCAATGGTTCCACTACCGCTTCGTCACTCAGGAATATGCGGAGAAGTGCGCCATCAAGAGACCGCGGGGAGATGTATTATACAAAAATCTCGTACCCAAGTCCAAAGACGAAGCCATTGCTCAAGGATTCTATCCATGCATGGTGAGAGGACCACAGCCAGCTGAGGCACATCCGTCATCACTTCTCTGGTGCCGCGATGATAATCTCTTCAAGAGCAACTTTCAGTTTGCACAACAGTCAGTGAAGATAAACAAGAAGAAATTTGGGCTTGACTTCAACCCTGGTCCCTCCTCACCAAGAGCAGATGGCACACGCAACGCCAATCCCAATATCATCGGGCCGTATGCCAATCTTGCAGGCCTCATCACTCGCATCCTAGTCCAAGGGACTGCTGTGAATGACCCTCCAGCAGATACTGAGTCAGATGACGCCCCTGCTGCTCTGAAGCCAAAGCAGAAGAAGCCAAAAGCTCCAAAAGCTTCAAAGCCAGCCGCTTCTCCCAAGATCGCAAGAGTGAAGCCTTTAGCAACTGCACCTCCTGAAGCCAGTGTGCAGTCAGAAGGCTTATCACGAGTGTCCAAGCCCCAAAAAGCCAAGAAGCCTCAGCCACACACAGGCAAAGAGCTCACAGCTGTTGACATTCTGCGCTGCGAAGCCATTGATCTCTCAAGTGATGAAGATCTTGGAGATGATGCTCTTGAGCAGCTCATCAAGAGCAAGGAGGAGGCTGAAATCTTCAACAATCTGCCTTTGTTTGATGTCGCCATCATCCACAACTTCATCGATGAATGGTTTGACACACTAGACATAAGCTTCAATGATCTGCAGCTACCCATAGGCCTCAGCGTTGCCTTTCAAGGTGCAATCGCTTCAGAACTTGCAATAGCCCAGCGAATTGTAGAACTGAAGCAGAAGATTGATCATGAAAAGGCTCAGTTCAAGAAGCACGTGGCCAAGCTCAGTGTGCAAGAAGTAAAAAACTTCAAGATCATGTTGCACGAGCTGAAAGAAACTTCCTGAAGATGCGTGCCGAAGCTCAAGGCTCACGAGAACGCATGAAGACTCTGGCTGAACGTTGCGTGCAAGGCTACAATGAGGCAGAAAAGCGCAAGGCACTTGGGCGTCCCGGCATTGACCCCAGGATGGCCGCGAAGAAGAAAAAGAAGGCGGCTGTGCCCGAACCTGAAGCGCCAAGGTCAGAACCTGATGCTCCGATTATCTTCCCCGCTGCAACGACTGGCTCGAAGCCAAAGAGTCAATCAACCGCCTCACAGAACAAGAAGACACGGACTGCAGAGGCTAAGGCTAAGAAGAGAAAACATTCTGAAGCCTCTCCTTCTGAACCCATTATCAAGAAGCGCAAGACCAAGAAATCTCGGGCTGCTCCCACAGAGCCCCTGATAGTTGAACCACTCGGCGTCCGCTATCCTGACGCAGATCGTCAGATGACAGTGCATGAGCCTGGTTACATAGAGGCTCCGCACGCTAAAGACATTCCAGCAGCCAACCCTAATGCTGCTGAAGACATTGGTCCCCAAGACAATGTGCAAGGTGATGCAGCCCTTCCTCAGCTTGAGACAAGCGAACAGATCAGTATTGGTCGTCCATTGACGCCAATCACACAAGATGCGTCGTGGGCAGATCGCCCACAGGAGGAAGATGAGCCCCAACCCACTGCAACTCCACCGGCGCCTACCCTCCATAGGCTTCGCAGAGGGCCAAGGGCTCAGGCTGTTGAAGACATTCCGGCTGCATCAGCCGAAGAGCAAGCAGAAATACCACAAGCTCCAACTTCCCCGCACCAACAAGAAGCAATTCTCAAGGAGAACGTGCCTGAAGATGAAAATGTTGAGGCTGCCACAAACAACGCCGAAGCAAATGTGGAGCCCTCCCCAACAACAGCTTCAGAAGACACCGAAGCTACTGCTCCTGAACATTCTGTGCCTGAGTCTGCTGCCGGACCACAATTCCACTATCACATTGCGCACAGGCCCCAGGTCCAGAAGCCGATCCCACGACTACCAAGGTTCCCAGGTCCTGCATCAGCTCCTGGTTCCTTCAATATCAACGGCTTCAGGGCATATAACACGTTTTTCGACCGCTCCAAGAACCCTTATTCAAGGGAACGGATTGTATCAGATAGGTTCTGGAGCCATCAACAGCGCAGCTATTATTCATGCATCCTCTACAACCAAGGCCGCATCTTTCCTCACAAGCGCCTTGAGGTTGAAGCTGTTGAAGATCTGCCTGGTCTAGAAGAAGCATTGGATTGCTTCAAGCAAGTGGGTTTGCTGCCATTTATCACTGACGAAGAGCACTGGAACGAAGAGCTTCTGCTCCAGTTCTATGCCACTTTGCATATCAAAGGCTATAACAGAGATCCGAAGACATGGATCCTGGAGTGGATGACAGGCAATATCCATCATGAAGCCAATGCTTTCGACCTAATTGAGCTTACCGGCCTTCCCACTCCTGGCGAATTCTTTGAAGAAGGGTGCCAACTCCATGCTGAAGCCATTGAGAGCATATTTCAGCGTCCTGAGCCAGATATGAGTCAAATGCTCTCAATGATGAAGCCATTTCCTCCAAATGCACCCCATCCAACTAGGTTCTTCGTTGAAGACTTAGAGTACCTGCCCAGAACAATATATCACATCATAAGGCGGACTCTCTGGCCAGTCAAGGGACACTCTCGATATGCAACGATTGATGGTGCAATGAAGACTCTCATCTTCTTCATTCTTCATGGCAAATGCTTCAATGCACAGGATCTCTTCATCCGTCAATTTGCTGCGTCTGCTTCAGAACTGTTTGGCTTAAAGTTTTATGCTCCTTGGGTTATGAGGCTAATCAAGCTTCACTCTGCAATCTCCTATCAACCCTCAGCTCGCAATCATAGGATATTTTTGCCCGATATGGACACATCTGCTGAAGCAATATATCCAGAGCCGGCCAAGCAACCACTAAGTCTTCAGAATGCAGAACACCAGAGCTTCACTCAAAATATTGAAGGTGTTGTAGCTCTCTCTCGCGTGTATCCAATGGCTGGCACCACACGTGCCCCTGCCTCAACTGAAGCCACCAACAGCACAGCTGCAAAGAGACCCAAGAAGCGCACTCGTGCACTCAATGACAGAGAGCTTCTTGTGGCTCTTCACCAAAAGCAAGATAGGCATCACGACTGGCTCAAGAGGCAGATGAGAAGCATCATGCAAGACGTCAATCGCCTCAGAAATATGGCAACCAAGAATGCATTTGTCACACACGAGACCTGTCGCCGCACTTGGAAGGGCCTCACCATGATGTGCCCTGAAGCTGAACTGCATGAGGATGGCTTCACAGAGCACTTCAAATTTGACTCCACGCCTCCAAGAAGAGCGGTGATGCGCAGCACACCATCACTTGAAGAGTCAGAGTTCTCTTCTTCTGCTGCCACCGTGTCTGCCCGTATTATTGAAGAAGAAGACGACGCGACATCATCTCCACCTGCTTCAACGCGCGTCGAATCTGCACCAAGCTCGTCTGCTCCACCGCCAAACAACTCCACCGACCCTGCTGCGCCTGGGAACGCGTAAAAACCTCTATGTCTTCAAACCTTTTTGGTCATCACTGACAAAAGGGGGAGAAGCATATGATGGTTATAGTCTTCAAGCGGGTCACTTTGGGCGGGTGCCACTATATTTTGCTACAATTTTGCTTCATGCTTACAACTCCCGTTCTTGCTACATTTGCTTCTTGAGTTGTAACACTTGGCCTTGATGGCCGTCTGCTACCTGCTTGTCACTCCGTTATGCGAAGATAAATTCCGCATGTGCGATGATAAATTCCGCACTTATCTCTTACTGCAGACGTCCATTTTCCATTATGCATGACATTATCTTCATATAGTTTCACATGCATAGTGGATTGTCATCATAAGTTGAAGTGGATCTCCACAAGTACAACCTGCCATGTGCATTTGCATTCAAAAGGCAAATTACTTATATGCACATCTTCAGGGGGAGCCCTTGCAGCTTATGAAGACAAATTCCTTTACTATTTCACAAATTACGTCCCCCTTTGAAAACTTCAACTAGTTTTTCATCAATCACCAAAAAGGGGGAGATTGTAAGTGCATCTAGTGCCACCCCTAGTTGGTTTTGGAGTATTGACGACAAACCTAGTTGAGGGACTAATGTGTTTGTGAGAATTGCAGGAAAACACAGGTAGAAGTCCCTCATTGATTCGGTTTTACTACCAGAGATGACCCCTAAAAATGTACGAAGACATTGAAGACAATGGTGGTTTATGAAGATATTCATATTGAAGACAATGACATGAGAAGACTCCCTATGAAGCTTTTGAAACTCGAAGACCTAGATCCTTCGTAGTTTTATTTCATTCATGTTGCGTCATAGGAACCACCGTACTGTTAAGAGGGGTCGAAGATAACCAGTCAGAATGACTGAAGTGATGCCTAATTCAAATCCTATGTCTTCGAGCGAAGCCTATGAGAGAAAATCTTGTCCAGAGTCAGACAAGTCAGCTTTACTTGTAGCCCAAGTAAAGTTGCCGTGTGAGTTCGAAATCCGACCGTTGGTACACGTGTCAATTCCTTAGTGACCCAGGGTCATTTCGGACAGATCAGGTCGGGTTGCCAAGTGGCTATAAATAGTCCACCCCCCCACAACCTTAAATGGTTGGCTGCTCAAATTTCAGTGCACGGCTTTTGTCGTTTGAGAGCAACCCACCTCGAAGCCTTTGAAAGAAAAATTCCCAGTGAGGAGAAAAGCCCTAACCACCCAGAGCCAGAGTAAATTGGGCATCGCTTAAGTCTTCGTGTCTATGTGATTTGAAGACTTATTACACTTGAGGACTGTGCATCCTCCAGACGGTTAGGCGTCGCGTTCTGAGCATCCAAGAGAAATTGTGGATTGCCAGTGAACGAAGTCTGTGAAGGTTTGGGAGTCTACCTTGAAGACTTACCAGAGTGATTGGGCGAGGTCTGTGTGACCTTAGCTCAAGGAGAAAACGGTGAGGACTGGGTGTCTTGGACTAAGTGTCCTTGACTGGGTGTCGGGGACTGTGTGTCCTTCGGTTTAAATACCTAGCCGCTCCAACCAGACGTACAGTTGTCACATCAAGTGGAACTGCTCCAACAAATCATTGTATTCAACGTGTCACTGGTTTCATCTTCACTTCCCTTCATTTACAGTTAATCATTGTGAAGCCATTGCATGCTTGCTTTATCTTTTGTCTTCACAACATGAAGGTATGATCTGTTCGGCTTCATAACTTCTTCCTACCTGATCCTTATTACACTGAAGCTGTTTGTCATTGCGCTTTCACTCTATTGAATACATGACCATGGCTGCCCTAGTGTAATCTAACTTCCGCTGCATAGTAATAGGCATAATCTTCACTGTTTGTCTTCATAACTCTCACGTTTTGAAGACTTTCATAAAAATCGCCTATTCACCCCCCCCTCTAGTCGATATAACGCACTTTCAGTCCTTAACTGCCATTTTGATCTGATGATAACCAGAATAAGCATCCAAAAAACATAAACGGTCACAACCTACCGTAGCATCAATAATCTGATCAATATGAGGGAGGGCAAAGGGATCAGCTGGATAGGCTTTGTTTAAGTTTGTGTAATCCACACACATACGCCAAGTGCCATTTTTCTTAAGTACCAGCACCAGATTAGCTAGCCACTCAAGGTGAAAGACTTCCACGATAAACCCTGCTTCCAAAAGCCCGGCTACCTCCTCACCAATAGCCTTATGCCTTTCTTCGTTGAAGCGGCGAAGAAACTGCTTGACTGGTTTAAACTTTGGATCTATATTAAGGGTGTGCTCAACGAGTTCCCTCGGTACACCTGGCATGTTAGAAGGCTTCCATGCAAAGATGTCCCGGTTCTCACGGATGAACTCGATGAGTGCACCTTCCTATTTTGGATCCAAGTTAGTGCTAATACTGAACTGCTTGGATGAATCGCCAGGAACAAAGTCAACTGGTTTAGTCTCCTCAACTGATTTAAACTTCAGTTCCGGATCATGCTCAGTAGTTGGCTTTTCAAAGAAGTCATATATGCCGGATCAACATTGTCTTGTAAAATTTCAGGTCCTCCGTGGCACAAACCAACTTAGCATAAGCTGCATCCCCTTCTTCACATTCCAAAGCGATCTTCCGGCTTCCTTGCACCGTGATGGTCCCCTTATGACCCGGCATCTTAAGCCGCATATAAACATAACAAGGCCTGGCCATGAACTTAGCATAAGCCGGCCGTCCGAACAGGACATGATATGGACTCTTGATTTTCACCACTTCAAAAGTCAACACCTCTGATCCTGAATCATGATCGTCTCCGAAAGCAACTTCCAGAGCTATCTTACCAACTGGGTATGCGGATTTACCAGGCACTACCCCATGAAACACAATGTTCGACGGTTTAAGATTCTTATCTGTTAACCCCATGCGACGAAAGGTTTCTTAGTAAAGGATATTGATACTGCTTCCTCCATCCATAAGCACCTTGGTAAATTTGTACCCCCAACATGGAGTGCCATCACTAAAGCCAAATGACCCGGATTGTCAACCCGGGGTGGATGATCCTCTTGGCTCCACAGGATGGGTTGTTCAGACTAGCGCAAATAACGAGGTACCGCCGGTTCAACAGAGTTAACAACCCTTTTGTGAAGCTTCTGATCGCGCTTACATAGGCTAGTGATGAAGACATGATACTGCCCACTATTCAACTGTCTTGCATTGCTCTGATAACCGGATTGCTACTGCTATTGATTCCCCTGATGTTTGTAACCTCCCTGGTTGCCCTGGCTGTTTTGACAGCCATGTCCGGTTTGGTTGCTCTGAAACCCTGAACCGGAACTGCCACCACCATAACCCGGCCAATGGAAACCGCCTCCTGAACCGCCGGGCGGTCCATTGTCATATTGAAAAAGATTTTAATTTTTGAACTACCGCATAATGAAACAATCTTTCAAAATATGCGTAGCGGGTCTCTCCTTTGATTCCTGCTTTGGGCAAGGCTGATTTAATAGGCGCTCTAGGTTGGGGCCTAACCCTCCATCCCACTGGGGCAGTTTACCCTTACGCCGCTGACTGTTATCCTGGGCGTTGGTGTTAGCCACAAAGTCCAAGATATTGTCTGCCTTACGTTTACCATTGTTCCCATGACCTGCCGGATTATGTTACTGTCCCTTGGAGTTGTCGCTCTTCTTTCCCTTCCCTGTCTTGTCATCCTCAGACTCGGGGTCCTTGGTACTATCAGAGTCGGCATACTTCACCAGAGCCGCCTTGAGTGTTCCCATGTCATTGCAATGCGTTTAAGCCGTCCCAATTTCAGCTTCAAAGGTGCAAACCGACAATTGCCCTCCAATGTTAAAATGGCTGTGTCAGCGTTGATGCGGTCCGACGAATGCAAAATCTCCAAAACCCGGTGTACCCAGTGGGTCATTGATTCTCCTTCCTTCTGGACACAGGCAGCTAAATCCATGATGGACATGGGCTGTTTGCACGTATCTTTGAAATTCTGAATAAATCGGGCCCTTAACTCGGCCCATGATCCAATAGAGTTGGCTCGCAGATTTTTTAGCCATGTGCGAGCTGTTCCCTCCAACATCATGGTAAAGTACTTGGCACACGCCGCTTCATCCACATCCAGCACCTCCATTGCCATCTCATAACTCTCCACCCATGACTCAGGGGATAAATCGGCGGTATAATTTGGCACCTTATGCGGGCCCTTGAAGTCCTTGGGTAACCGTACGTTGCGCAGCGCTGGAACAAGACATGGAACTCCCAAAGAACTGGAGGTAACCCCTGGTTCCACCGATGTTGTTGGACGAACCGGAGTGAACTGGCGAACTGGTGTGAGCTGACAAACCGGCGCCTCGTGCTGTGCCGCTAACTCGGCTTCCTGACGTGCCCTAGCACGATCCACTACATCCTGGGCATTGCCACCGCCACCCGTCGGGTTATTGCCATGGGGCGGATTACGATTCCTCGCACTACTTGATACGGCCGGCTCATCGATGTGCCTGCTGTAGCTCCGGCTTGGGCGGGGAGGGGACTGAATTCTTTCGCGGCTATATGAATAGGCCTGCTACTGAGTCAAAGCCGTCTGTAGGAGCTCCCTAGCCCGTCATGTCTCAACTGCTACGGGGGACTGGCCATCAATCAGGAGAGTTGCCAATCATGAAGCGTCCGCAACGATGTTGTCCAATGGGTTAGAGTAATGACCCGGAGGTGTTGAAACACGATGTAGTGGAAGGTCGTTTTGACGAGGCGGAGGAGGCGGATCCGTCGCACGAGGCTAAACCGGTGCCCCGGTCTCAGGTGCCTCCACTCGGTTTACCACAGGTTGGTTGCTGGTGCCTGCTTCTAGTGTGTTAAAGATATTCCTCGCCTCCAAGACCGACGGAAGGCACGATCGGTATCTTCTCCTCATGACGTCCTCCGATGCACTCTGATCCAGCGTAAGCCGGTATGCCTGAGCCTCCAATCCGGCCCGCTTTGCAGCCATCCCGGTATTTTCTGCTGCCAGGTCCGCTTTAGCTTGAGTGATCTGATCCTTCACCTGTGCAATCTCTGCGTTGTGCCGATCCCGGTTTTCCGCATCCACCTCCGCCGCCAGCAACGTTGCTAAAGCGTCGAATAGATCAGACAAAACCTGAGCTGGAGGCGGCGTAGAGCTCCCTACTCCCGCTGGTGTTGTTGTTGCTGAACCAGAGATCATCGCCGCAGCGGTAGAAGAGTACTGCACTGGTTGTGTACCGGCCATGAAGACCGTGACCCGGCTTGGCAGATCAAGGGGGTCTGGAATACTGTTGCCCTCGGAACCTCCACTAATCCGGCCATCCTACAGCTGGTATAGCGAGTCGGTCTCTCCGGTTGAAGACCCGTGATCGGAGCAGAAAATTGTTTCGCCACCAGACGCCGATCAATCCTCATATTCCGCTCCCTGGATGACACCTACGAAGGCATGCTTTACGGAGGGCTGAACTGGGGCAGAGCTTGCACGCTGAGCCGTCTCGATGATGTCGGTGCAGATGTCCGGCTCAGGGCCCGGTTCGCCGATCTTGCCGATGAAGACGTGAATTCCAGCAAAGGGAACCCGATACCCGTATTCGATCGAACCAGCCTCGGGACCCCATCCTGCGTCGTCGATGTAGAGCTTGCCGCGATGACTTTTAGTCATCCGGCCCACCGCATATCCCTTGAGTCCTTTGAAGCTGCCCTTGAAGAACTCGAAACCATCGTGCGATCGCCCCACGATGGGCGCCAAAGGTCATGGTTTTGTCATGGCAGATGTCCTTGTTAAAGTACTTAGTCATGGAGCCATCGCTACGAGTTAGCTTAAAGGGGTTCAAGCGGACAAGGGACGCGAGAGTTTTATACTGGTTCGACCCCTTACGGTGAAGGTGAAAGCCTACTCTAGTTGTGATGCAATTGCTAGGGTTTCGATGACCAGGGAGCGAATCCGCTTTGCCTGGCTCTCGAGTTGTTCTGTTATCCCTAAACTGCCGCCGGGTCGTCCCTTTATATACATAGGTCGACGCCCGTCGGATTACTGAGTCCCGAGGCCGGATCATCAATGTGTCCAACTCGGTCTCTATTCCTCCTATCTTACAATACAAGTTTACATGATAATGTCGGTTTATGTCTATAGGCCTTAACCCAACTTTGGGCCTTGGGTATTCATAAAGCACCAACGTCCTTTGTCTGCCTGGGCTTCTAATCTTCATCGAGTTAATCCGGCGACTCCTGGCCGGTTTACGTCCAGTAGTAATATCCCCAACAACATGCATGATATTAGCAATGATACCCCCTTAATATCAGCCTAGCAAACCTGGACAGATCATTTGTGCGTCGCTTTGTGAGTTTTCATCCGTTTGTTCGAGAAGCGGGGAGAAGTTTCAAACATTTCGGTCGTGAGGTGCGGCCACTGGCGTATGCCTAGATGGTATTTTAATTATTTTAATTACAGGAAATTCAGATGGAGTTTGGACATCATCAAAATCGATGTGTTCCTGTGGCGTGCTCTCACGACCCCGTGGAAAAAAATGGTAAAGTTTGGCAGAAGTTTTGATGACCGCTCCTTCCAAACCGGAACATCTCTCATGACAATTCAAATTCCTGTGGCCGGTGATTTCATCGTTTGGCCTCATAAAAATTTCCCCATGGTACGCAATCACCAATATACCACGTGTTTCATTTTCTGGCGCATTTGAGGTATCGTTAGCTATATTTAAGACATTTTTTGAGATTAACGTGCATTTTGTGCATAAAAATAAAATTACAACCGGAACTGCATGTCCTCTCGAAAGGGATGAGGATCGCTTTTGGATCTGCGAGCATTCAATGGTGCAGACGTACGATCCGTGGGGTTTGGGTTCTAGCCAATCAGAAAGCACGACTCAGATCATGGGCGGGGTGGCGGAGTTTGGTCGGCACATGGCTTTCATCAACGAACCGTGTGCTATTCGCAAACCAGATTGCATATATTTGTTCACAAATACTGTAGTGAGATTAATTGAGTGTGCTACCTCTATGATATAATAATAATAATAACAAAAAACAGTTCATATTCATTGCCTGAGCTGGCAGCATATCAAGGTCAAGATATTAACGGTTCTTACATCAACAGAAAACCGGGCATAACTCACAAATTCAGTACACGCGACACTTCTAAATTGAACGAATTAAGTTGGAGGGTAGGCATAAAGACTAGTCTCATGGCTTCATTCCCATGTACATCGAGGAACTGGGATCATTAAGTTGACCCCGAATGAACTTGGGGTTTTTGATGATTTTACGCTCCTCTGCTGCACGAGTGCGTGATTCCTTGGTTGGCAACTCATCAAATCCATCGTACTCATACTCATTGGCAACACCGTCAACACCCAGTACCCTTCTCTTTCCATGCATCGCTAAATTTCCGTTCTTATGCAAGGGGTCTTCCACAAAGAAAATCTAGGTAGCATCGCTGGCAAGAATGAATGGGTCCGCGTGATATGCCATCGTTGTCATGTTAACACAGGTCTTCCTGTACTCATCAATCCTTACCTGACCAAGAGGGATCCATGCGCACCTGAATAATGCCACGTTAACTTTCACATAGTCAAGGTCCCAAATCTCTTTGATGGTTCCATAGTATACCCTTTTATCAGCTTCATTTACAGTCATGTGTTCTATTCGAACAGAGCTGTTCTGATATGAGGTCTTCTTATCATGTTCCTCAGTGTAGAACGTGTATCCATTTATGTCATATGCTTGGTACGTCAACACCGTAGGTGATGGCTTTTGTGCCAACCACATAGCAGTACCGTCAAATGGGCTTTCTCTGCCAATTCTCCGGGTGCAGCCATTTGCGTGCCAGCAAGGACCGGCTTACCTTTCAGCCTTCCCTCATGGCGAGTGAGGGAGTCCTGGATTAGGGGGTCTCCGGACAGCCGGACTGTTGGACTATGAAGATACAAGATTGAAGACTTCGTCCCGTGTCCGGATGGGATTTTCCTTGGCGTGGAAGGCAAGCTTGGCAATAGAGATATGTAGATCTCCTTCCTTGTAACCGACTCTGTGTAACCCTATCCCCCTCCGGTATCTATATAAACCGGAGGGTTTAATCCATAGGACAACAAACAATTATACCATAGGCTAGCTTCTAGGGTTTAGCCTCTACGATCTCGTGGTAGATCAAATCTTATAATACTCATATCATCAAGATCAATCAAGCAGGACGTAGGGTATTACCTCCATCGAGAGGGCCCGAACCTGGGTAAACATCGTGTCCCCTGCTTCCTATTACCATCCACCTTAGAAGCACAGTTCGGGACCCCCTACCCGAGATCTGCCGGTTTTGACACCGACATTGGTGCTTTCATTGAGAGTTCCAGTGTGTCGTCATCATAAGGAGGGATGGCTCGTCTCGTTGTCAAGGACAACATCACCTCTGTGGGAGCCCTAGCTGTAGGCCAAACTCTCTGACTGGGCGGCTTCGCCATGACCGCCCGCTCGGCCACTGCGCCGACGATGACTTCTTGTGTCATCGAAAATAGCCTCCACATCGGCTCGAAATTCACCAAGCAGATGGATCCAATGGATCTCTCTTCTTTGAACGAGCTCATGGATCACATCGCTGCTCTAGGAGTCGCTACGGACTACGATCGGATTGGGCTTAAACCCGACCAAAGGGAGATTAACTCTCCGTCGGTCACCCATCAGATAGCGGTGGTGGAGGAGCAATGCGGCGATTCTCCCTCTATCCTAAGGACGAACTATGTCCGGAGTCCCGAGCTCTCCGAGACGGATACCCGCCCATGGGAGGACATCGCCCTAACTGTGAACCTAGAATCAGGGTGCATGCCTAACCTGCGGGGCAACATCCTGGAGCCCGAACATCCAAGATCGGAAACTCCCCCGACCCGGGATCTCAGATTGGGTCAAGGTCTGGACTTAAATCCACCCACCCACCCAGATACAAACGATCTTTCCCACATTAGGCAAGAGCCTGAAGAGACAGTACATCACTATTGAGCCAGATTCCTCCTTGTAATGAGCAAGGTCAAGGACTGTCGCGAGGAAGACACAATTTCGTTCTTTTGCAACAATTGCACGGACAAGGGAATCCTCAATGCCATAAGTCACCGTGACATCGCACACTTTGCTGACTTGGCGGCCATAGTACGGAAGTACTGTGTGATGGAAAGCGCCTGGAAAACCCAAACAAAATTTTGGGATAATCTGGCTCTGACAAAACCCCCAGTGCGAACTAAAAGGGTGCACTCTCATAAGTCGCCCGACTCAATTACAAAGAAGCAAAAGCCCACTACAGGGCGTGGAACCGTATTGGAGGGATGGCTTAACGGGCCCTGCAATATTCATAGTACAACGGATACCATACCAACACACAGCCTTAGAGCATATTAGGTACTTCGGCAGGTGGCCAAGAGCGGTGAGGATCTCCTCATCCAAAAAACCTCAGAGCACCATCCGTGGATAACAATACAGTATTGACAGTCTTCGAGACCTTGGCCTCAAATAATAGGCGCAAGCGAGCACTCCGCAGCCTTGCCGAAGTCTGCCACATGGCAGTAATAAATCCATGGAGCGACAGGCTATGACCTTCAATGCCAGTGACGAACCTAAATTCCGAACAGCCCGAGCACCAGCCGCCTTGGTCCTCAGTCCAATTGTGGACGGCTTTCAGCTCACTAAAGTGCTCATGGATGGCGGCAGCGGATTAAACCTCATTTATGAGGAGACTTTTCAGGACCCCGATTCTAAGTCACACCGATCTAGCATGTAACACATCATATCACTTTGCGGCCTCATGCACGGTATTCCCACAGGTGCCACCTTACCAGGCCCGGGACCGTTTGCGCCTTTTGGCTCACGTTTATGATAGTGTCACTAGAATCCATATGACAGAGAACCCGGGCCGACATGACTAGTCGTGAACCCAAAGTGGCACTAACTTATGGGGACAGGCATACATGAATCAACATCGAGCATGTCGGTCAGCAGCGCCCGAATCCGGGCTGTAGCACTGGGCTAACAGGACTCCGGTGAATCGGGCTGTAGCAGGCTAGGCACGACTCCGGATGTCACCGCGTGACATTTCCCCGAAGGGACAGACAAAGGAACAAAATGAATCACATGCCAGCCAGTCATGTGTTCCGGAGCAGTAGTGCTGGGCTAGCAGGACTACAGTGAACCGGGCTGTAGCAGACTACTATGGCTCATGGAAGCACAAGACTACATTTCCCCATAAGAGAGGCTACCCAGGATAAACAACTAGGTTGTTGGATCCCACACATACCAAGCATTTCAATCATACACACAATATGCTTGATATGTGTAAATACAACATGGCATCACAACATAACTCTACGACTCAAGTATTATTCATTAGGCTCCGAAGAGCGAGATATTACAAACATGGGTCTGATGACCCAACATACAGAGCATACAAGCAACAAGCGGAAGCATAAACATGTCTGAGTATAGACAACTACAAATGAAAAAAGGCTGAGAAGCCTGACTATCTACAAGACCCTCCCAAGGTACAATATCGTAGCTGAGGTAACAAGCTAAACGTTGAAGTCCACGCAGAACTACTAGCGAGACTGAAGTCTCTCTGTAAAAAACATAAATTAAGCAAACATGAGTACAAATGTACCCAGCAAGACTTACATCAGAACTAAGTACATATGCATCGGTATCAACAAAGGGGTGGTGGAGTTTAACTGCAGCAAGCCAGCTTTGACTCAGTGGCTAACCTGAACCACGACTGCAAGTAACTCTTTTGAGGTGGCGCACACGAGTCCACAAATTCACCATACCAAAACACCACTATGGATCCGCTCCCGTCTACCTGCGAAACGCCATCCATAGCACTCACACTTATCTTGCGCATTTTAGATTATCCACTTTCACTTGTCTATGAACTATGCAAGGGGTCCAAGTTTCCATATCCGAGGAATCCGGCTATTCGAATAGATAATGATAACCCTGCAGGGGTGTACTTCTTCACACACGCTCTCACCACTTATCACCATGTACACGTCATGTATCTCGGCAACCTTCAAGCGGAAGCCTGGCGAGGGTGTCGGCCACGACCCGACTAACCACACAAGTCTCTCGTCTGGGTTTATCGCCTATTCGGGTTCCATTCGCAAGGAGATCCAGCCGGGGTGTCGCTCACGGCCCCAAACGATGTGTACAGGGTTCCCAAGCCCACCATCTGGGTGCCACTTGGTACACCGGGCCACTGTGCGTAGTCTGTCCCAAGCCCACCTATACCGGGTGCCACTTGGTAGACTACTAACACTACCTACAAGCACCAGAAACTAGTTGAGACTCCTGGACAGAGATCAAGTGGATTAATAAGTCTAGAGGGGTCGAGTTACCGGAACCCAATGTGTGGTAGTAACTGTTCATGGATGACAAACACAGAACTCAGTTCCTAAGAACGGCTGCAATGAGACAACCCACCATGTACTCCTACATGGCCTCTCACCGCTACTTTTACCAAATCGTGTTCACACACTTAGCTCTCAACGGTAGGACATGTTCCCCACATTCTAATTCATCCCCGATGAATCATACCTGACTCAACTCTAAGCAGTAGCAGGCATGACAAACAAGCATGAATGAGTAGGCACATCAGGGCTCAAACAATTCCTACTCATGCTAGTGGGTTTCATCTACTTACTGTGGCAATGATAGGTCATGTAGAGGAAAAGGGTTCAACTCCCGCAGCATGTAACAGTTGAATCGCTGTTGTCCTAATGCAGTAAAAGAGAGCAAGAGCGAGAGAGTGGGATTGTATCGGAATGAACAAGGGGGTTTTGCTTGCCTGGCACTTCTGAAGATAGTATAGTTCTTCATCGGCAATATGCTGTTATTGGGGCTAATGCAAAACAGAGATTGGGCGAAACGTACGTCTACCGAGGGGGAACAAATACCGGCAACAGAGAGGAAACACAATCAATGCAATGCACAATATGATGCATGATCATGACATTGCAATATGCTGTTATTTGGGCTAATGCAACAGGAAGTCATTTTGGTTGAAGTGGAATTCAAAACTAGATCAAATTCCAACTCCAAATCTATTATCAAATTTGTCCTAATCATATTTCATCCTAAACAGTGAGGTTAACTTGCTCAAACATGCATGAAAACAATACATATGGATAGATTGGATTTTTCTGATCATTTTTCATATATAATTTATTTCATTTGGAGCTATAGATTAATTTCTATGATTTTTAGAAGTTTTGGATATTTTCTGAAATAAATAAATCATTTAATATTTATTTAAATTCCAGAAAAGGATTACTGCATCAGCCTGACATCATCATGACATCAGCAGGTCAACGGGGCACGGTCCAGGTCAAACCTGACCAGTGGGACCCACTCGTCAGTGACCCTAACACACTTATTGTCACAGACAGGTGGGTCCGGTCAACGGCCACGTCAGCGTGGTCAACGCCGACGTGTGGGGCCACTGTGTTTAGATTAAACTTAAACTATTTTTGGTAGCTGGTTAGTTAGGCAGTGGGGCTCGCATGTCAGCGAGCCAGTGGGTTAGTTAGTGGGTCATTAGCCACTAATGACGTTGCCACGTCAGCACGCCGGAGTTGAACGCCGGCGAGCACGCGAACGCGGCAGCGACGCTCGGGAACGCGCTACGGATGGCGGCTGGACACGCGAAAACCACCAGAGGGTAGCCCGCGCTCTCCCGCATCCAGAGGAGCCGGTGGGTGGCTGCGGGGGCACTGGAGCTCGCCGGAACGGAGCTCGCGGCGGTGGCCGGAGTTCGGTGAAGATGGACAGAGCGCTACAGTGCACAGTGTTGGGGAACGTAGTAATTTCAAAAATTTCCTATGCACACGCAAGATCATGGTGATGCATAGCAACGAGAGGGGAGAGTGTTGTCTACGTACCCATGCAGACCGACTGCGGAAGCGATCACACAACATAGAGGAAGTAGTCGTACGTCTTCCCGATCCGACTGATCCAAGCACCGTTACTCCGGCACCTCCGAGTTCTTAGCACACGTACAGCTCGATGACAATCCTCGGGCTCCGATCCAGCAAAGCGTCGAGGAAGAGTTCCGTCAGCACAACGGCGTGGTGACGATCTTGATGTTCCACTGTCGCAGGGCTTCGCCTATGCACCGCTACAATATGATCGAGGTGAAATATGGTGGCAGGGGGCACCGCACACGGCTAAGGAACGATCTCAAGGATCTACTTGTGTGTCTATGGGGTGCCCCCTGCCCCTGTATATAAAGGATGGAGGAGGAGGAGGCCGGCCAAGGCTAGGCGCGGCCAGTATGTGGAGTCCTACTAGGACTCCAAGTCCTAGTAGGAGTCCACCAAGAGGGGAGGAAGGGAGAAGGAAGTGGAGGAGTAGGAAAGGTGGCCAGCCCCCTTTTCCCTAGTCCAATTCGGACTAGAGGGGAGGGGGGGCGCAGCAGGCCTTTTCTCCTCTTCCCATTAAAGCCCATCAAGGCCCAATACTTCTCCCAGCGAATTCCCGTAACTCTCCGGTACTCCGAAAAATACCCGAATCACTCGGAACCTTTCCGAAGTCCGAATATAGTCGTCCAATATATCGATCTTTACATCTCGACCATTTCGAGACTCCTCGTCATGTCCCCGATCTCATCCGGGACTCCGAACTCCTTCGGTACATCAAAACTCATAAACTCATAATATAACTGTCATCGAAACCTTAAGCGTGCGGACCCTACGGTTCGACAACAATGTAGACATGACCGAGACACGTCTCCGGTCAATAACCAATAGCGGGACCTGGATGCCCATATTGGTTCCTACATATTCTACGAAGATCTTTATCGGTCAGACCGCATAACAACATACGTTGTTCCCTTTGTCATCGGTATGTTACTTGCCCGAGATTCGATCGTCGGTATCCAATACCTAGTTCAATCTCGTTACCGGCAAGTCTCTTTACTCGTTCCGTAATACATCATCCCGCAACTAACTCATTAGTTGCAATGCTTGCAAGGCTTAAGTGATGTGCATTACCGAGAGGGCCCAGAGATACCTCTCCGACATTCGGAGTGACAAATCCTAATCTCGAAATACGCCAACCCAACATCTACCATTGGAATCACCTGTAGAGCTCCTTTATAATCACCCATTTATGTTGTGACGTTTGGTAGCACACAAAGTGTTCCTCCGGCAAACGGGCGTTGCATAATCTCATAGTCATAGGAACATGTATAAGTCATGAAGAAAGCAATAGCAACATACTAAACGATCGGGTGCTAAGCTAATGGAATGGGTCATGTCAATCAGATCATTCAACTAATGATGTGATCCCATTAATCAAATAACAACTCTTTGTCCATGCTTAGGAAACATAACCATCTTTGATTAACGAGCTAGTCAAGTAGAGGCATACTAGTGACACTCTGTTTGTCTATGTATTCACACATGTATTATGTTTCCGGTTAATACAATTCTAGCATGAATAATAAACATTTATCATGATATAAGGAAATAAATAATAACTTTATTATTGCCTCTAGGGCATATTTCCTTCAGTCTCCCACTTGCACTAGAGTCAATAACCTAGTCCACATCGCCATGTGATTTAACAACAATAGTTCACATCACCATGTGATTAACACCCATAGTTCACATCGTCATGTGACCAACACTCAAAGGGTTTACTAGAGTCAGTAATCTAGTTCACATCGCTATGTGATTAACACCCAAAAAGTGATCATGTTTTTCTTGTGAGAGAATTTTAGTCAACGGGTCTGCCACATTCAGATCCACATGTATTTTGCAAATTTCTATGTCAACAATGCTCTGCATGGAGCTACTCTAGCTAATTGCTCCCACTTTCAATATGTATCTAGATCGAGACTTAGAGTCATCCAGATCAGTGTCAAAACTTGCATCGACGTAACCCTTTACAGCGAACCTTTTTGTCACCTCCATAATCGAGAAACATATCCTTATTCCACTAAGGATAATTTTGACCGTTGTCCAGTGATCTACTCCTAGATCACTATTGTACTCCCATGCCAATTAGTGTAGGGTATACAATAGATCTGGTACACAGCATGGCATACTTTATAGAACCTATGACTGAGGCATAGGGAATGACTTTCATTCTCTTTCTATCTTCTGCCATGGTCGGGCTTTGAGTCTTACTCAACTTCACACCTTGTAACACAGGCAAGAAACTTTTTCTTTGACTGTCCCATTTTGAACTACTTCAAAATCTTGTCAAGGTATGTACTCATTGAAAAACTTATCAAGCGTCTTGATCTATCTCTATAGATCTTGAAGCTCAATATGTAAGCAGCTTCACCGAAGTCTTTCTTTGAAAAACTCCTTTCAAACACTCCTTTATGCTTTATAGAATAATTCTACATTATTTCCGATCAACAATATGTCATTCACATATACTTATCAGAAATACTGTAGGGCTCCCACTCACTTTCTTGTAAATATAGGCTTCACCGCAAGTCTGTATAAAACTACATGCTTTGATCATACTATCAAAGCGTTTATTCCAACTCCGAGAGGTTTGCACCATTCCATAAATGGATCACTGGAGCTTGCATATTTAGTTAACACCTTTAGGATCGACAAAAACCTTCTAGTTGCATCATATACAACTCTTCTTTAGTAAATCCATTAAGGAATGCAGTTTTGTTTATCCATTTGCCAGATTTCATAAAATGCGGCAATTGCTAACATGATTCGGACAGACTTAAGCATAGATACGAGTGAGAAAATCTCATCGTAGTCAACACCTTGAAGTTGTCGAAAACCTTTTGCGACAATTCTAGCTTTGTAGATAGTAACACTACTATCAGCGTCCGCCTTCCTCTTGAAGATCCATTTATTTTCTATGGCTTGCCGATCATCGGGCAAGTCAACCAAAGTCCATACTTTGTTCTCATACATGGATCATATCTCAGATTTCATGGCTTCAAGCCACTTTGCGGAATCTGGGCTCACCATCGCTTCTTCATAGTTTGTAGGTTCATCATGATCTAGTAGCATGACTTCCAGAACAGGATTACCGTACCACTCTGGCGCGGATCTTACTCTGGTTGATCTACGAGGTTCAGTAGTATCTTGTTCTGAAGTTTCATGATCATCATCATTAGCTTCCTCACTAACTGGTGTAGGTGTCACAGAAACAGTTTTCTGTGATGTACTACTTTCCAATAAGGGAGCAGGTACAGTTACCTCGTCAAGTTCAACTTTCCTCCCACTCACTTCTTTCGAGAGAAACTTCTTCTCTAGAAAGTTTCCGAATTTAGCAAAAAAAGTCTTGCCTTCGGATCTGTGATAGAAGGTGTATCCAATAGTTTCCTTTGGATATCCTATGAAGACGCACTTCTCCGATTTGAGTTTGAGCTTATCAAGATGAAACTTTTTCATATAAGCATCGCAACCCCAAACTTTAAGAAACCACAGCTTAGGGTTCTTGCCAAACCATAGTTCACATGGTGTCGTCTCAACGGATTTAGATGGTGCCCTATTTAACGTGAATGCAGCTGTCTCTAATGCATAACCCCAAAACGATAGTGGTAGATCGGTAAGAGACATCATAGATTGCACTATATCCAATAAAGTACGGTTATGACGTTCGGACACACCATTATGCTATGGTGTTCCATGTGGCATGAGTTTGTGAAACTATTCCACATTGTTTTAATTGAAGACCAAACTCGTAACTCAAATATTTGTCTCCGCGATCAGATCGTAGAAACTTTATTTTCTTGTCACGATGATTTTCCACTTCACTCTGAAATTCTTTGAACTTTTCAAATGTTTCAGACTTATGTTTCATCAAGTAGATATACCCATATCTGCTCAAATCATCTGTGAAGTTCAGAAAATAACGATACTTGCCATGAGCCTTAACACTCATCGGACCGCATACATCAGTATGTATTATTTCCAATAAGTCAGTTGCTTGCTCCGGAGAACGGAGTCTTAGTCATCTTGCCCATGAGGCATGGTTCGCAAGCATCAAGTGATTCATAATCAAGTGATTCCAAAATCCCATCAGCATGGAGTTTCTTCATGCGCTTTACACCAATATGACCTAAATGGCAGTGTTACAAATAAGTTGCACTATCATTATTAACTTCGCATCTTTTGGTTTCAATATTATGAATATGTGTATAACTACGATCGAGATCCAATGAACTTGTTTCATTGGGTGGATGACCATCGAAGGTTTTATTCATGTAAACAGAATAACAATTATTCTCTGACTTTAATGAATAACCGTATTGCAATAAACATGATCAAATCATATCCATGCTCAACGCAAAAACCAAATAACACTTATTTAGGTTCAACACTAATCCCAAAAGTATAGGGGAGTGTGCGATGATGATCATATCAATCTTGGAACCACTTCCAACACACATCGTCACTTCACCCTTAACTAGTCTCTGTTTATTTTGCAACTCCCGTTTCGAGTTACTAATCTTAGCAACTGAACTAGTATCAAATACTGAGGGTTTGCTATAAACACTAGTAAAGTACACATCAATAACATGTATATCAAATATACTTATGTTCACTTTGCCATCCTTCTTATCCGCCAATCACTTGGGGTAGATCCGCTTCCAGTGACCAGTCCCTTTGCATTAGAAGCACTTAGTCTCAGGCTTAGGACCGGACTTGGGCTTCTTCACTTGAGCAGCAACTTTCTTGCTGTTCTTCTTGAAGTTCCCCTTCTTCCCTCTGCCCTTTTCTTGAAACTAGTGATCTTGTCAACCATCAACACTTGATGTTTTTCTTGATTTCTACCTTCGTTGATTTCAGCATCACGAAGAGCTTGGGAGTTGTTTCCGTTATCCCTTGCATATTATAGTTCATCACGAAGTTCTACTAACTTGGTGATGGTGACTAGAGAATTCTGTCAATCACTATCTTATCTGGAAGATTAACTCCCACTTGATTCAAGAGATTGTAGTACCCAGACAATCTGAGCACATGCTCACTAGTTGAGCGATTCTCCTCCATCTTTTAGCTATAGAACTTGTTGGAGATTTCATATCTCTCAACTCGGGTATTTGCTTGAAATATTAACTTCAACTCCTTGAACATCTCATATGGTCCATGACGTTCAAAACGTCTTTGAAGGCCCGATTCTAAGCCGTTAAGCGTGGTGCACTAAACTATCAAGTAGTCATCATATTGAGCTAGCCAAACGTTCATAACGTCTGCATCTGCTCCTGCAATAGGTCCGTCACCTACCGGTGCATCAAGGACATAATTCTTCTATGCAGCAATGAGGATAAACCGTAGATCACGGATCCAATCCGCATCATTGCTACTATCATCTTTCAACACAATTTTCTCTAGGAACATATCAAAATAAACACAGGGAAGCAACAACGCGAGCTATTGATCTACAACATAATTTGCAAAATACTACCAGGACTAAGTTCATGATAAATTTAAGTTCAATTAATCATATTACTTAAGAACTCCCACTTAGATAGACATCCCTCTAATCCTCTAAGTGATTACGTGATCCAAATCAACTAAACCATGTCCGATCATCACATGAGATGGAGTAGTTTCATTGGTGAACATCACTATGTTGATCATATCTACTATATGATTCATGCTCGACCTTTTCGGTCTCCGTGTTCCGAGGCCATATCTGTATATGCTTGGCTCGTCAAGTATAACCTGAGTATTCCGCGTGTGCAACTGTTTTGCACCCGTTGTATTTGAACGTAGAACCTATCACACCCGATCATCACATGGTGTCTCAGCACGAAGAACTTTCGCAACGGTGCATACTCAGGGAGAACACTTCTTGATAATTTAGTGAGAGATCATCTTATAATGCTACCGTCAAACAAAGCAAGATAAGATGCATAAAAGATAAACATCACATGCAATCAATATAAGTGATATGATATGGCCATCATCATCTTGTGCTTGTGATCTCCATCTCCGAAGTACTGTCATGATCTCTATCGTCACCGGCATGACACCATGATCTCCATCATCTTGATCTATATCAATGTGTCGTCACGTGGTCGTCTCGCCAACTATTGCTCTTGCAACTATTGCTATCGCATAGCGATAAAGTAAAGCAATTATTTGGCGCTTGCATCTTATGCAATAAAGAGACAACCATAAGGCTTTTGCCAGTTGCCGATAACTTCAAAAAAACATGATCATCTCATACAACAACTTATATCTCATCACGTTTTGACCATATCACATCACAACATGCCCTGCAAAAACAAGTTAGACATCCTCTACTTTGTTGTTGCAAGTTTTACGTGGCTGCTACGGGCTTAAGCAAGAACCAATCTTACCTACGCATCAAAACCACAACGATAGTTTGTCAAATAGACTCCGTTTTAACCTTCGCAAGGACCGGGTGTAGCCACACTCGGTTCAACTAAAGTTGGAGAAACTGTCACCCGCTAGCCACCTTTGTGCAAAGCACGTCGTGAGAACCGGTCTCGCGTAAGCGTACGCGTAATGTCGGTCCGGGCCGCTTCATCCAACAATACCGCCGAACCAAAGAATGACATGGTGGTAGGCAGTTTGACTTATATCGCCCACAACTCACTTGTGTTCTACTCGTGCAAATAACATCAAATCATAAAAACCTAGGCTCTGATACCACTGTTGGGGAACGTAGTAATTTCAAAAATTTCCTACGCACACGAAAGATCATGGTGATGCATAGCAACGAGAGGGGAGAGTGTTGTCTACGTACCCATGCAGACCGACTGCGGAAGCGATCACACAACGTAGAGGAAGTAGTCGTACGTCTTCCCGATCCGACTGATCCAAGCACCGTTACTCCGGCACCTCCGAGTTCTTAGCACACGTACAGCTCGATGACAATCCTCGGGCTCCGATCCAGCAAAGCGTCGAGGAAGAGTTCCGTCAGCACAACGGCGTGGTGACGATCTTGATGTTCCACTGTCGCAGGGCTTCGCCTATGCACCGCTACAATATGATCGAGGTGAAATATGGTGGCAGGGGGCACCGCACACGGCTAAGGAACGATCTCAAGGATCTACTTGTGTGTCTATGGGGTGCCCCCTGCCCCTGTATATAAAGGATGGAGGAGGAGGAGGCCGGCCAAGGCTAGGCGCGGCCAGTATGTGGAGTCCTACTAGGACTCCAAGTCCTAGTAGGAGTCCACCAAGAGGGGAGGAAGGGAGAAGGAAGTGGAGGAGTAGGAAAGGTGGCCAGCCCCCTTTTCCCTAGTCCAATTCGGACTAGAGGGGAGGGGGGGCGCAGCAGGCCTTTTCTCCTCTTCCCATTAAAGCCCATCAAGGCCCAATACTTCTCCCAGCGAATTCCCGTAACTCTCCGGTACTCCGAAAAATACCCGAATCACTCGGAACCTTTCCGAAGTCCGAATATAGTCGTCCAATATATCGATCTTTACATCTCGACCATTTCGAGACTCCTCGTCATGTCCCCGATCTCATCCGGGACTCCGAACTCCTTCGGTACATCAAAACTCATAAACTCATAATATAACTGTCATCGAAACCTTAAGCGTGCGGACCCTACGGTTCGACAACAATGTAGACATGACCGAGACACGTCTCCGGTCAATAACCAATAGCGGGACCTGGATGCCCATATTGGTTCCTACATATTCTACGAAGATCTTTATCGGTCAGACCGCATAACAACATACGTTGTTCCCTTTGTCATCGGTATGTTACTTGCCCGAGATTCGATCGTCGGTATCCAATACCTAGTTCAATCTCGTTACCGGCAAGTCTCTTTACTCGTTCCGTAATACATCATCCCGCAGCTAACTCATTAGTTGCAATGCTTGCAAGGCTTAAGTGATGTGCATTACCGAGAGGGCCCAGAGATACCTCTCCGACATTCGAAGTGACAAATCCTAATCTCGAAATACGCCAACCCAACATCTACCATTGGAGACACCTGTAGAGCTCCTTTACAATCACCCAATTATGTTGTGACGTTTGGTAGCACACAAAGTGTTCCTCCGGCAAACGGGAGTTGCATAATCTCATAGTCATAGGAACATGTATAAGTCATGAAGAAAGCAATAGCAACATACTAAACGATCGGGTGCTAAGCTAATGGAATGGGTCATGTCAATCAGATCATTCAACTAATGATGTGATCCCCTTAATCAAATAACAACTCTTTGTCCATGGTTAGGAAACATAACCATCTTTGATTAACGAGCTAGTCAAGTAGAGGCATACTAGTGACACTCTGTTTGTCTATGTATTCACACATGTATTATGTTTCCGGTTAATATAATTCTAGCATGAATAATAAAAATTTATCATGATATAAGGAAATAAATAATAACTTTATTATTGCCTCTAGGGCATATTTCCTTCACACAGTAGGAAGAGTGGGTAGGTGCTCTGGGTTCCTGGGAACGCGCTTAGGACGATAGCCTTCTCGGACGCGACGTGTGTGGATCTAGCCATGGCGACCTCGTGGCCAGCGGCGATGAGCTCTCGGGCTCAACGGAGCCCGCGGTTAGAGGAAGAAATCGGCATCAGGGAGAGGGAGGTTCGGTGCGGAGGCTCCAAGCGAGTCCAACGAGTGCGAGCGTGAGGTCGGGGACGCCCGGTAGCTCCCCAATCGATGGCGAGGATCCACAGTGGCCGGTGATGGAAACTGCGATGCTGGCGACGTTGTGGTGCGTCCTTCGTTCCAAGGCTGGGTGGAGAGGATGAGGAAGACGACCCGGAGCTCTTGGACACACTGGATGGGCGAGGGAGGGTCGGTGGCCGCGGCGAACGGTGTCGGTGGCGACGAGCTCCGCTCGGTGGTGCTCGGGAGAGAGGGGCAGACGAGGGAGTGACACGGGAGGGAGTAAGAGGGTGCCAAGGGGTCACGTGGCATCCTCAGGGCGATGTGGATACAGGCAGGGAGGCAGGAGGTGGCCGGCGCGTGCCGGCGCATGGTGAGCACACGCCCCTGTCCTACTGTCTCGAGGAGGTATATGACGGGGAGGGCGCTGGTGGGCTGGGCCGACTGCTACAGCGGATGGCTGAGCTCTCTGGTGGGCTGCACAGGTGAGACCAGGTAAGTTTCTCCCTTTTCCTATTTTTTCTGTTTTCTATTTTCTGTAACTTCAGGGCTTTATTAAAAATGCTAGGGCATTTCCAAAAATCATGAAACTAATCATGGCTACTGTTTATAATGTATCCAACAGTAAACATTTTAGTTTATGATTATTTGAGCATTTAAAACATTTTATAGCATTTAAATGCCCAAATGCAAATACTATATGATTTAATTCAGTGACCCTCTGTTGTCCTAGAAAAGTGTGCACCATTTTTGTCATAGGTTCTAGACCAAGACAAAGATGATGAACATTTTAGAAGGGCATTTCAGGTTCATTGAAAAAGTATTTTAGTAAACCTAGTTGGTTTGAGTGGTGTTGGGGGTTTCTGTCATCCCCATTTCATGTTTTTGAGAAAATTAAACATGATGATATGATGATCATGCAAGGACAAGCAAAGGCTAAGCTAGGGCTATGACAAGACTCTTCAAAAAATGGAAATAGAGAGAAACCGTATTGAACAAAGCAGCATGACCTTCCGAGGAATCATCCCTAGTCGGGAGGCACGTTGCGCTGGGAAAATCACAGTAGATGTGGTATTCGGCACTCCGGAGAATTACAGGTCCGAAGAAATTACATTCCAAGTGGCCCCGTTCAGTAGCGGATACAACTCCCTTCTAGGGTGGGAGGCATTCACGATCTTCCAAGCCATACCTCATTACGGGTACATGAAGCCCAAAATGCCCGGGCCCAATGGAATCATCACTCTAGCTAGTGATCCGGAGATAGCACTCCGCGCCGAGAACAAAACAGCCGCACTGGCCCTCGAGGCATTATCCGATGCCCTCGTGGCGGAGCAGTTAACCGCGTTGCGCTCCATTGTGGACAGGGACGACGTGATACTAGACAAAAGATCCAAGTCCACCTCTTTTAAACCAGCGGATGAAATAGTCAAATTCCAAGTCCATCCAACGGACCCAACAAAAACAGCATCCATCGGGTCATAGTTAGACCCTGCTGTGGACGCCACACTACAGGAGTTCCTGTGCGAGAATTGGGACATATTTGCCTGGCTCCCTTCAGACATGCCAGGAATCCCACGAAGGCTGGCCAAGCATAGCCTTAACATTCTAAAGGGATTCAAGCCGGTCATGCAGACTCTCCGGCGTTTCTCCGAACCTAAGCGACAAGCCACGGGAGAGGAGCTAGCCAAGTTACTAGAGGCCGGATTCATTAGAGATATAAAGCATCTGGACTAGCTACCAAACCTGGTGATGGAACCAAAGAGGGACATATCCTGGCACCTATGCGTCGACTTCAAGGACCTTAATAAGGCTTGCCTAAAGGATCCCTTCCCCCTCCCTCGCATCGATCAAATTATCGACGCCATCGCAGGACACGACTCATTGTGCTTCCTCGACGCATACTCCGGTTACCACCAAATTAAGATGGCGGAGTCCGATCAAGCCGCAACGGAATTTATCACTCCATACGGCCCCTTTTGTTTTAACACAGTGCCCTTCGGGCTCAAAAATGCCAGCGCAATGTATCAACGCATGATTCAGACAAGTCTAGAAAAGCAGATCGGCAAAACAGTGGAGGCATACATAGATGACGTGGTCGTTAAAATCAGACACTTCGACTCCTTGATAGACGACTTGAGGCCCACGTTCGACAATCTCCGAACATACGACATTAAGCTCAATTCGGAAAAATGCGTTTTCGGCGTACCCGCCGGAAAGCTCCTGGGCTTCATAGTCTCCAGTAGAGGAATTGAAGCAAATCCGGCTAAAATCTGAGCTCTGTCGCAGTTGGCTATCCCAACTGACCTCAAGCAAATCCAGAAGTTAACTGGATGCGTGGCGGCCTTAAGACACTTTATCTCCTGATTAGGAGAAAAGGCACTCCCCCTTTATCGCCTTCTTTAGCGCACCGAACACTTCGAGTGGACGGACGCAGCCACAGCCGGATTGGAAGAAATAGAAACCATCCTGGCCACCAACCCAATCTTGGCCACGCCAAATGTCAGCGAACCAATGCTGTAATATATAGCGGCAACACACCAAGTTGTAAGCGCAGTGCTCGTCGTCAAACGAGAGACGGACAGACATAAATTCCCACTTCAAAAGCCGGTATATTATCTATCCAGTATCCTCACTCCATGCAAATCAAGGTACCCACATTATCAAAAGATAGCATACGCGGTATTTATGGCATCCCGGAAATTGCGGCACTATGTTCAAGAGTGTTCAATTACGGTTGCCTCAGAAGTACCACTCAATGACATAATAAACAACCGCGATGCCACGGGCTGGATTGCCAAATGGGCTATCGAGCTCCTCTCGTTCGACATAACATATAGACCACGGCGAGCCATTAAGTCGCAAGTACTGGCCGATTTTGTCGCCGAATGGACAGAAGCCGAACTCCCTAAAGAGTACGACGCGTACTCCAATTGGATCATGCACTTTGACAGCTCTAAAATGCTGGCTGGTCTGGGAGCTGGCGTCGTCCCGAGTCCCCCACCGGAGATACAGTCCAATACGTACTCCAAATACTATACACAGACTCCAACAACGCAGCCGAATACAAGGCCCTATTACATGGTCTCCGGATGGCAGTTTCCATGGGCATTCAATGCCTGGAGGTGTGTGGGGACTCGAACCTCGCAATATCTCAAATAAATGGAGACTTCAATGCTAAGGATCCGAAAATGGCGGCATATCCCAACGCTGTCCTCAAAATGTCAACTCGGTTCGAGGGGCTTGAATTGCACCATGTGGCTCGGGAAAACAAGCAGGAGGCGGATATCCTCGCCCGTATCGGCGCTAAACGCGACCCTGTCCCACCTAACATCTTCCTGGAAAAGCTGTTTAAGCCATCCGTGGTATGGGAAGGGGACACCGGTAACAATAGTCCAGACCGAGCCACAACACCAGATACCGAACACTCTGACACAATCGGAGGCACTGCCATCGAAATAACACCTTCAGCCCATGTGATAATGGCCGTCATCACCCCGTGGACAGAACCATTCCTGGCCTACCTAACCAGGCAGGAACTACCTGAGGACCAAAATGAGGCACGCTGCATAGTGCGGCGATCTAAAGCCTACAAGGTCCACGAGGGAGAGCTTTCTAAGAAAGGCACTACCGGAGTCCTTCAAAGGTGCATCTCCGAAGAGGAAGGGTGGAAGCTTTTGGCAGAAATCCATGTTGGACTCGGCGGCCATCACGTCGCAGCCTGGGCCCTTGTAAGCAAGGCCTTCCGTACAGGTTTCTATTGGCCGACGGCCCGAGCAGATGCACATCATCTGGTCCAACATTGCGTCGGTTGCCAGCTTTTTGGAAACCAAAGCCATATGCCGCCTACCGCTCTCCAAACAATCCCCATTACTTGGCCCTTTGCGGCCTGGGGGCTAGATATGGTTGGACCCCTTAAAGGGGGAACCCATAAGAAAAAATACTTACTGGTCATGGTGGATAAATTCACCAAATGGATAGAAGCCAAACCCGTTAAAACGGCTGAATCCGGACCGGTGATAGACTTCATATCTGGGGTTGTACACCGTTATGGCATCCCCCACAGCATCATCACCGACAACGGCATGAACTTTACAGCTGACGAGGTAAAACTTTGGTGCAGCAACATGGGCATCAAGATCGATTATGCTTCTATCTATCACCCGCAAACTAACGGTCAAGTCGAGCGAGAAAATGGTCTTATCATGAGCGGCATCAAACCCAGATTAGTGCGCTCCTTAAAGGAATCAAACACGCACTGGGTAGAGGAGCTCGACTCTGTAGTATGGGGGCTGCGGACCACGCCGAATCGCACTACCGGATACACACCGTTTTTCATGGTGTACGGCGCAGTGGCGGTTCTGCCTTGTGACAGAATTCATCACTCACCTCGAGTGCGCATGTATGAAGAAAAACAGGCCGAGATCGATCGGCAGGACAGTTTGGACGCCCTGGAGGAGGAGCGCGACGTGGCAAAAGCCCGTTCCGCATTCTATCAGCAACAGGCTCGAAGGTATCAAAACAGAGAAGTACGGACCAAAACCTATAACGTTGGCGAACTAGTTCTAAGCCTGCCGGAGAAGAAAAAGAACAAGCTCAAGCCCAAATGGGAAGGTCCCTTCATTATTGACCAGGTTATGACCGGTGGAGCGTACCGTCTATGGGATGCATCAGACAATCGACTCGAGCCAAACCCATGGAACGCAGCCAGACTCCAAAGATTCTACGCCTAGTGGCGGACTCTATGTTTGTCTCCTTACCTCTGTCAATTTTTTGCATATCAATTATCTGTCTTTTCCCTCTTTCTCTCTTTTTATTCTCCTCAAGGCCTGAAAAGGCTAAACTTGTGTCTTGGTTACACAATCTTGACGCGCTAACCGCGCTCATTATACCTGGGGGCTTCTTATACAGAAGCTTAATATAACTATTTTTCTAGGCTTTATGCCCCGCACATGTGTTATTATTCCACATGTACCTTTTTCGCCATTATATGCATCGATATGACTTATGTTTTGGCCAAGCTGGGTTTCCTGGCTCTTGTATTTATGCCCTATGTTTTCGTTAATTCGGCTAGGGCATAAGGGGAGCACCTCTGCGATTGATACTGTCGGGTCAGCCGGATGTGTACCTCAGACTGGGTGAAGCCGAAAGCTAGCATTCTTAAGGGAATATTCGGTCGGTGAACAAAAGATAACTTTTATTTAATTTGACACAAGCCCCCAGATGTTTATAGCCTATGTCTCTTTTCGTAGATCGGACATGCACATTAACGGAACCCAGGGAAAGGAACCCTTAACGGAACTATTCTCCCTAGAAGATGTTTCTTACTATCCATGTAATATAACATAGCTAGTTGGGTACTTGTTTGTTCAAGCACTTATGACCCCTACGCCTGGTTTCCATGCATACCCCGGTTTTTACATAACTGAGCAGGTTTCGGATACACTCCGGACTATCGGGTCCAGAGGTCGAAGCGAAAAGGTCCGCCATGACAAATGATTTACAATCCGGCTAGGGACATTATATATGTCACTTGAAGTACACAGTCACTAAGACTGATTAAATTCTTCTTCTATACCATCCAATAGGCTGTCTAGCCTACAATCCCATTGTGAATACTTTGCAGCTAATTCTACTTGGTCATACACCAAATTGCCGGGGATCTCTTTCCCATCGGGCCCCACAGGTCTGACCTCGGCCATGTTGTTTGAGTCAGCTTTGGTATATCATGTCTTCACCATAGCCCAGGCTTCCCTTGCACCTTGTCTGCAGGCCGATATCTTCCATAATTGGAAGCGCCGTCGCGCTCCCTTGAGCTTCTCTATAAGCTCCCCCATGCCTCCTAGCGGGGACGCTGATGGCCACAAGGCTTGGGCAATACCTTGCATCACCTGCCGAACTTGTTCGTGCAGTTCTGAGAGCTCTGGTAGAAGATCACCTGCAGACCCGAGCATCGCCTCCGCATGACGACCCGTTAGCATACCTGCAGACATAACTCTGTTAGCCGGCTTCTTCACTGAAGTCCTTACAAAGTTTGTTCAAGCACTTACTGAAAATGCCGCGTCAAAGCCGCTTATTCTCCTTCACGGAGTCCGCAAGCTGGGCTCGGACATCTTTCAGTTCCACGCCTAAGGATATTGGCATCCTGGAGATTATTTTTCTCCTGCCTGACTCGCGTAAGCACGCGCTCGCCAGCATTTAGCTGTCGATCAGCACGTTCCACATTCATCGGCACGGCCTCCGAATTCACTCCGGGGTCATCTGCAACTTCTATTGTTAGATTTACATGCATGCCGCATACTATCTGGTACCTATCATTCTTTGCAATGGAAACAAGTGTTACCAGAGGGGCCCTTCTCGGACTCCTTCAATGCAGCAACAGCGGCCCGTAGCTGGGCTTTGCACTCTTCCAGCTCTTGAGACAAGTGGGAATTCTTCTCTGTAAGAACCTGCAGAAATAATGATCCTTAAATCAGTTGTGTCAACAGTTTCAAGTCTCAGGGGCTACTGATATATATATAATCATCAAATTTTCTTACCCGTATATCCTTTACATACTACTCTGTGGCT
This sequence comes from Triticum urartu, assembly GCF_056163025.1. NCBI lineage: Eukaryota > Viridiplantae > Streptophyta > Magnoliopsida > Poales > Poaceae > Triticum > Triticum urartu. The sequence continues at coordinate 167,644,431 of NC_141873.1, read as the reverse complement.
CCGGCTAGACCATTCTGAGCAGCACAGACGTACGCGTCTCCTGAGTTGAAGGCATCAAACGCCTCTTGGGAGAAACAAGCATCATGGAGTACGGCCCGACGATGGCTATGATTCATGGTGCTCTCCACTTCGAAATTTGTAGCGGATAGTCTGTCCGCATCCTTTGTAGGAGGTTCATCCGGCATTCGCCCTGTGTTAGCTTCCACCTCTACGTCCGGACCTGGACCCCGACTAGTGGAGGCGTGATCGACAACCTCTCCGGATATAGTCCGACGAGTGTTTTTTCCACTAGGAAACATGGACGTCATTATATTTTAAGAAAGAAGACAACCACGGAGCGAGGTTTTGTGTCATACCTCTGCGCCGGCGTCTCAGTCCTGACCGCCTTCCTTTTTGGCCTACCTGGCTTCGGTGCCCCTTATTGGTGAGTCACTGTGAGTTCGGCATGGTGTCCCGAAGGGCTTCCCTGTAAAACACCATGTGTGTACGGTAGGTGAAGTTCATAAAAGGGGATCCTTCTCGGAAGTTGGGACTCTGGTTTTTTCTTACATGCGATGCAGGGAGTAGCCCAGGATAGTCGGCCATGATGGCCACCATGGCGTCATCGCAGCTCAATTGATAGAATGTCCTGTCTATCAGCTCCACAAGTATGTCCGGATCCTCTTTGAGTCCGGGATCGAGGGCCTGGTCAGGGTCCTCCAGTTGTGGAGGTGGTCTGTTGACTTCCCTTACAGCTTTTTGCAGTTCGTGCCATGAAACAACAAGGTGAGTATTTACGACGAAGAATGCGGGAAGGTTGGGAGTAAAGAGTGACAGATCACCCAGCTTGGAGGGTTGTACATGGAGAATCCATCCTGTGGCTTAATACAGATGAACTCCTATTCCTCTCCCTTGAACAACTCGGATAGATATTTTGCTAGAGCAGCAACGGAGTCCGATCCCTTAATCCCGCAGCGGGTGGCATCATCTTCCTCGTTAAAGCACCACAGGTGGTGTCCTCGATATTGAAGTGGCTGCACCCCTCGCATTATGCATATTGACATAACCTCGATTATTGTCAATCCTAATTGAGCCAACACTTTAATCCGGTCCATCAGGTAAAGGACTTCTCCGTTGTCTTCCTCCTGGGGGCTCCGTGGGCGCCAGCTTCGGCGTTTCTTTAGAGGAGCATTGTTGAACTCAGGAAGACCCCTCTGAATAGGATCTGGAAGGGCACGTCCTCCATGTAAAACCACTCCGAAGGCCAGTCGTCGGACGTCTTCTTCGAGGTACCAGACAGGTATCCGGTCCCGGCGATGCGCCATATTTTGGCTCCGCCCACTTGATATAGTGACCCCTCCTGTGTACGTGGCACAAGGCAGAATAGCCTCTTCCACAGCTTGAAATGAGCCTCGCAGCCCAGAAACAGCTCACAAAGGGCAACATAACCAGCGGTGTGTAATACGGAAGCGGGGGTGAAATTATGCAACTGGAGGCCGTAAAACTCCAGGAGCCCGTGGAGGAACAGATGGATTGGAAATCCAAGTCCCCTTAGTAAATAGGGGACAAGGCATACCCGCTACCCCTTGGAGGGATTGGCAAAGCTCTCCGCTTGCTCGCCGCCATTATAGGTGGCGAGCCCATCTCGAACGGGGACCATATATGCTGGAGGGAGGAATCCCTGGGTATGCAACTCTACTAATTGGCTGTGCGAGATGGAACACTTCTCCCAATCACTAGGCTTAGGGCTATGGGAGCGGGAGGAGGAGCTGAGATGGCCGGCCATGTTTGAACGGATTTTTCCGAGCGCGTTCCGATGGATACTCACCGTGGGAGGATGGTGTGGTTTGGACCTGAGGATCCCCGTCCCTTTAATAGACAATTTATTTACATGGCTAGGATGGCGAATGTATAAATGCCCTGGCTCCTCGCATTAGCTCGACACGAGGAAGATAGCCCTTATTGGGCACAGAAGCCAAGAAGTGCAACATTTATGGTGAGCCGAACACTACTCAGCAGATATTCAGCATTTGGAGAAGAACCCGCCTTGCAATGCCGAAGACAATCTGCACGCCGGACTCATCGTCATTGAAGCCTGGCTCGGGGGCTACTGAGGGAGTCCTGGATTAGGGGATCTCCGGATAGACGGACTATATCCTTTGGCCAGACTATTGGACTATGCAGATACAAGATTGAAGACTTCGTCCCGTGTCCGGATGGGACTTTCCTTGACGTGGAAGGCAAGCTTGGCAATACGGATATGTAGATTTCCTTCCTTGTAGCCGACTCTGTGTAACCCTAGCCCCCTTCGTTGTCCATATAAACCGGAGGGTTTAGTCCATAGGACAACATACAATCATACCATAGGCTAGCTTCTAGGGTTTATCCTCTACGATCTCGTGGCAGATTAACTCTTGTAATACTCATATCATCAAGATCAATCAAGCAGGATGTAGGGTATTACCTCCATCGAAACGGCCCGAACCTGGGAAAACATCGTGTCCCCAGCTTCCTGTTACCATCCCCTTAGACGCACAGTTCGGGACCCCCTACCGAGATCCACTGGTTCCGACATCGAAAGGGCAAACCTATAGGGCTTTGTTTCATGTATTCGATGCAAAACTGAACCACCTCCTCCGCGGTATATCCTTGTAGGACGCTTGCCTCTGGATGGTTTCGGTTACGACAAAAGCGCTTCAGTATTCCCATGAACCGCTCGAAGGGATACATGTTGCAAAGAAACACAGGATGACAATACTTTATCTCGTCGACAAGGTGCACAATGAGATGGACCATGACATCAAAGAATGACGGTGGGAAAAACATCTCTAGGTTGGACAATATTCTTGCAATATCATCTTGCATATGATCCAACTCTTCAGGGTTTACAACTTTCTGCCATAGTTGGTTGAAGAAATTGCATAGGTCAATGACTGTGTTTCTTATATCTTTGTCCATCAGATTCCTGATGGCCATCGGGAGGATTTGTGTCAACATTACATGGCAATCGTGTGACTTCATGTGTCCCAACTTCATTTTACCTGAGCTCACTTCCACGAGACTTCTAATGTTTGTGCAGTAGGAAGAGGGTGCCTTAACTGACAACAAGTAGGTGAAGAACTGTGTTGCTTCTTTTGTACTGAAATTGTAACTCTAGCGAGCTTTGATGAATTTGTCATCGTCTTCTGCTTCACTCTTGCGTTGTGATTGATCAGCAAGCATATCGAGCCGTGAACCGTCACCATCCTTTATTTTACCTTTAATCTTGAGTAGAGTACCAAGGATGCTTTCACATATGTTCTTCTCTACATGCATGACATCGATGCAGTGACGTACACGTAGAATCTCCCAGTAAGGTAATTTCCAAAACAATGATTTCTTCTTAAACAATTGATCCTTGGGTGTTAGTTTCACCGTCAAAGGGTGGTTCTTGCCAAGCACAACATTAATTTTTTTAGCCATGTTGTGGACCACCTCCCATTCATAGGGTCTTGGACCCTCAGCTGCCTCTGCCGTACCATCAAATTCAGCTTTCATCTTTCGGTATGGGTGATTTTTCCGTAACAACCTACGATGAAGCAAATACACTGTTTTGCACGAGTTGGGAAGTCTTATGCTAGCTGTCCTATCCATGCATGTGACACACCCTACATCTCCCCTTGTTCTCTGCCCTGATGTGTTGCCTAATGCCGGCATATCTTGAATGGTGTGCACCAGCATCGCATGTAGATCGAAAATCTCCTTTCTGTAAGCATCATAACATTTTACAAAAGGCACATCTATCCACAATGTCAGCAGTTCTTCTACCAGTAGCTGAAAGTAAATGTCGATGTCATTTCCAGGTTGCTTCGGGCCTTGGATAATCATTGACATCATAATGTATTTTTTCTTCCTACACAACAAAGGAGCTAGGTTATATATGCACAGAAGCACCGACCATGTGCTGTGATTGGTGCTCACATCGCCAAAAGGATTCATGTCGTTAGTACACTCCCCGAGCCTTATACTTCTAGGATCCTTGGCAAATTTTTCAGACTTGTTGTCGATTAATTCCCACTAAGCCCCATCTTTCGAGTGCCTCATAAACCTATCCGCAATTCACTCATCATTATGCCACCACAACCTCTTTGCCTCTCTAGGGTTTACAAACAAACGCCTCAACCTTGGAATTAAAGGCAAGTACCGAACAACCTTGAACGGGATTCCTGTCTTGATCTCGTCGTCTAATTTGTACTTGTCCTTTTCTCTCATGCGCTTGTATCGTGCATGCTTGCATGTGGGACATGCATGAAAATCTATGTACTCACCACAGTACAATATACAATCATTCACACAAGCGTGTATCTTCTGTACTTCAAGTTCTAATTGGAAAAAAAATCTTCACATCATTCGTGCTTCTGGGGAGCACATTATCGTTTGGAAGAATTTCTTTCAAAAGATCTAACATCTATGTGAATCCCTTGTTTGATAGACCGTTTGTTGCTTTAAATCTGAGAAGCGCTAGGGTGGCACTCAACCTGGAATATTTATTTTTGCAACCTAGATACAATTCTTTCTTGGAGTCCGCATCAATGGTTGGTAGATCCTTGTACCCAATCATATCCTTTTGTGAGCCCTCAAAATCTGCAATCATAGGAGAAAATTCTGGCATATCAAGATCGTCGTCATCTATGTGGACGTCATGGTTTTCGAGTGGGGGTTTCGGCTTTCCGGTGTTCCATTGGTAGCTTGACGCCTCTGCCCCGATGTCAGATTCAACAACCATGTGACACTGATCGGGGTTTGGCATCTTGCTGCCCTGGGTATCTTCATCCATGGCCTCCTCTTCACCGTGTCTGGTCCAACGTATATATCCATCCATGAATCCCCTAGATACTAAGTGCATCTGGACATCTGCAACTTCATGTGACTCTGTATTGGCACAATCAGTACATGGACACAGGATGTAATCTGCATCACCAATTCTCCTCTTTGTACTTTCAGCCAAATTAATGAAATCTATCACGCCTCTTATAAAATCTGCGGTTTTCTGATTCTTCATCCATCGAGATTGTTCCATCTGCAGCTGACGAATGGTAATTAAAAACAAAACAACAACATTAATACACTGATTAACTTCTGCCCAGAGATGCGCGCATAAATCACAAGGTTTTGTTTCAATAATTACTGAGGGTGCTCCATGTTGTTATCCAGACGTGCAATGACAAAAATTAATGGCCAGTCAATTTACACGCAGAGTACTAGTACAACAATACACATAGGAATTGAATACCTTAATTAAGCCACTTATGAAAATAATGCCTTAATTAATTAGCCGTGGGGCGACCTCCACCCAGCAGACAGACAAGCATGATGCGGCGGCACGCCGAGACAGCAGGGTCGAGGAGCAAAGCTTAGTGCGGCTATCGCTTGAAGTTCGACCTCCACTATCCCGCCATCGACCGTGATGAATGTGCTCGAATCACGCCGCCACTGACCTTGATGGTTGAGCTCCTCCTATCTCCCGCCGTAGACCAATGATTGACCTCCTATGATGCCGCCACCGCCCACCTGCTGTCGGAGTAATGGGCCACGGGTAGGCTAACCCGAGTCCCAGAACCTTTCAAGACATCGGGACAAGCTGCGCCCCTCAAGACCCCAGGACGAAGAGCCGCCTTCTGAGTAGTCGGCAGCAAGGCAACCAACTAGCCACTCACGGACGAGCCCCAGGAACGACTTCAGGATAAGCCGGCTCTTGACTGACGGTTTCCCGAGAAGCCGGCCTTGGGGAGTCGGCCCGCGACTCCAACAAACCCCCTGTCCTCATCAAGAGGGATAGGGCAGGGGAGTGGCTACAGTGAAGCCTGCTTCCGCCCCTTTCCAAAGGCAGGCATGGCTACAATACGCCGTACTCACGGAGATCTCCGTGCGGCGTGGCACTGTTGCCATGCCAGCCCTGCCATCAGCACCGGTGGACCGAATCCTGCGCCCACGACGGCTTGTCCGTACGACCTTGGGGCAGCGTGTCCCACCAGCCAGCGGGACCCCAGAAGACGGCAAGTGCGCCACCAGTCGGACTTGTTGGGAGTCGGCCCCCGGGAGTCGGCCAGCTCCTCCCCCGGGTCCCACGCGCCATCAACCAGATGTGACAGGGAATGGCAACAGTGATCGCCCGCCAGACGACGGAGCTGTTGCCACGACCCATGACCGAGCCCGCGTCATTAGAAGCACGGCTACAGTAATCTGTAGCCAGCAAGACCCGCCCGCGGCGGACGCGGCCTGTTGGCTCCGTACCGAGCCAGTTGGCGGGCCCCAGGAGTCGGCGGATAAGACAGCGACCAGAGAGACTGACGGCTGGGCCCGCGCCCAGCTGGATTACCATTGTACCCCTGGGTTAGGCCTATATACACCCCCAGGGCACCCATGCAAAGGGTTGGAATCCATTAGCACCAGACCAGACCATATAGGAAGGAGAGAGCTAGCCTTGCCATCTCCCACCTTCAGGAAACAGCTCAAGGAGCAATCGTGTAAACACTTAGCTGTAGTGATCATGCGGAGACCCCGCAGAGCAGCAATAGGGGTATTATCTCCCCGGAGAGACCTGAAGCTGGGTAGGATTCGCCAGCGTGCATGTCTTCGCCTCATCCCATTTCCAGGCACCGGCGACGTTCTAGTCGCCCCCACCATGATAAGCCATCCTTTGGCATATGTCACACCCAACCCCCGACATTTGGCGCCCACCATGGGGCCTGGTGCACCATCGTCTGGAGGCTTGTTCTGGACGGGAACCCTTTTCCTCCCTGGCGAGCGCAGCCAGCCAGGCACGCCAGACGGAGTTTGCGCCGACGCGTTGCACGGCATTGAGACCGCCTACGCAGCTAGCCGCCTCGCCGAACTTGTCGGCGAGGTTCGCATCTCCGATGAACCTGCATCCGACGTAGGCACAGGCGGCTCCGAGAGCCTCCTCGCGGGCCTCCTCGATCAACTCCACGTCTCCGGCGAGCCTGCTGTGGACTTGGAGTCTGTAGGCTCCACCGACCCGATGCTGGTCGACTCCGACACCGCGTCGCTCGACGCATTCCCCACTAATGTGGTGGTCTACGACGAACCTCTCCCTCGCGCGGAGAGCGACGGAAGCACCGTCGCCAAGGTGCTCGTCATTAGTCATGACGAGCCTCCCGGCGGAGGAGCGCATGACCCACTTGGCGCGGTGCTACAAGACCTGACTGCGCCCATTTCGGAAGACGCTGGCGCGGAGACGCTGGAGGCCCTCCGCCTTCAGCTCATCGAAGGCGTGAAGAAGCTGGCTAGCATGAGATGCTTGTCAGAAGCCTACCAGCGGGAGATGGATCGCGCTGTTGGCGGCTCGCTAGCCCCAGCTAGGCCCAGCCGCCTCGGCGCGGTCCAGCAGCGCGCCGTAGCCCTCTGTATGCCACGCCTGCGGAGAATATTCGAGCAGCCCAGGCGGCGGCGGACGAACTGGACAATTTTGAGGGCGAAGAGCGCCGCCTGATGATGGAGCGAGTCCAGCGGCTCCTCGACGCAACTGCCGCGCAGAACGAGGCCGGCTGCCACAGAGAGCCGCCGCAGCGGCAAAACGACTATCTTCGCCGAGACCAGGGCGCGACGTCTCGAACGCCGACTGGCGGTGCCCGAGGAAGAAAGGACAAGTATCCGACTATCAGCCACAGTCGGACTCGCATTACCATAGAGCACGACCGAGAAGGCCGCCCGAGAGCAGTAGAACGACGGGACGACTGTCCGCCTCCTCCTCCTCGCAGGGAAAGGCGGGTCTCCCCGCCGCCTGTTGATCATCCGACTCTTGGCGACCGCCTTGGCCGCTGAGAGGGAGTCGGGGAAAACGACTCCCGCCACCGGATCGACCGACTTCACAGATCCCTGGCGCTGGAAGAAGAAGACGAGTTGGGTCCGCCTTGTTTCGGGCCCCGCATTCGAGACGAGCCCTTTCCCAAAGGGTTCACGCTCCCAAGAGACACGCCCAAGTACACCGGCTCTGTGAAGCCGGAAGACTGGCTAGTCGACTACTCCACGGCTGTCAGCATAGCGAACGGCAACAATCGTGTCGTCGTAAAATACGTTCCGCTCATGCTCCAGGGCACGGCCCGGACATGGCTGAACAGCCTGAAGCCCCGCAGCATCAACAGCTGGGTTGACTTCACCGAAGCATTCGTCCGCAACTTCACCAGCACGTACAAGCGTCCTCCCAAGCCTCGTCAGCTCTCCTTGTGCGTGCAAGGTCCCGACGAGTCGACTCACGACTACCTCACGCGTTGGGCCGAGCTTCGGAACTCCTGCGAGGGTGTGCAGGAGGTGCAGGCTATCGAGTACTTCACCACCGGTTGCAGAGAAGGCACCCTCCTCAAGCACAAGCTCCTCCGCGACGAGCCAGAAACCCTCGACGAGCTGCTGATCATAGCAGACAAGTACGCCACAGCCGACTCCTCCATGAAGGAGGAGATTCAAGTTAGCGCAACTAGCAAAGTGGCCCCTCAAGCTCCAAGAACTCCGGCGGGAGATGCCAGTCGGCGGCAACAGCAGAGCGACCACAAGCGCAAGGCCCCGCAGCCAGCTTCCAGCAGCCGGCAGATTGCGACAGTCGAGGCCCAGCTGCCAGATGGGCAGCCTCCGCCCAAGTGATAGAAAGGTGGCAAGCTTAACTGGTTGCCGGCCTTATCATACGAGCAAACCCTGGATGGTCCTTGCAAGTTCCATAGCAGCGTGAAGCCGTCGAATCACACCACCCGGAAGTGCCACTGGCACACCAGGATCGCCAAAGGAGACAACCTCCTACCTCCCCCGCCTGGTGGGCAGCCGCCGCCGCCTCTGCCCCAGTAGGCGACTGTCAGGCCAGTCGGCACAGTACAAGATGAATACCCCAAAGAACACGGAGCCTACGTGGTATTTACCAGTATGGCTGATGATCGACGCAGCAGGCGGCTGCAGCGAAAAGAGGTGAATGCAGTAGCGCCAGAGACGCCAGAGTTCATGCACTAGTCCGAAAAGCCTATCAGCTGGAGCAGGGCTAATCACCCAGAGGTGATGCCGAGTCCGGGCTCTTATGCCTTGGTCCTGGATGCCACCTTTGCCACAGATAGACGAGCTGCTCGTTTCTCGCGAGTTCTGATAGACGGAGGCAACAACATTAACATCCTATACAAGGACACCATGGAGAAATTAGGAATCAAGCAAAGATAGCTTCAGAACAGCCGAACTGTGTTCCACGGCATTGTTCCTAGGCTTTCTCGCTCACCAATCGGCAAGATCCTGATGGACGTCCTCTTTGGAGACAAAGATCACTTCCGCCGAGAGTCAGTTTGGTTTGAGGTGGTGGACCTTGAGAGCCCATACCATGCACTACTCGGCCGACCCGCCTTGGCCAAGTTCATGGCGGTCCCCCACTACGCCTACCTCAAAATGAAGATGCCCAGTTCCAGGGGGATTCTGACCATAGCCGGCGACTACCGGAAGTCGTCTGCCTGTGTGGCTGAGAGCAGTCGGCTAGCCGAGTCCCTGGTAATCGCGGCCGAGAAGCGGCTCCTTGAACGGGTTGTGGCGATGGCCGGCAAGCAGCCAGAGGTATCGCCCAACCCAAAGGAGTCGGAGGCTGAGGGTTCGTTCAAGCCGGCCAAGGAGACAAAGAAGATACCCTTGGATCCGGAGCGCCCAGAGAGGTACGCTATCGTAGGCGCAAACCTCGACAGCAAATAGGAAGGCGAGCTCGTCGATTTCCTCTGTGAGAATCGGGACATCTTCGCATGGTCCCCCAAAGACATGCCAGGTGTACCGACAGAATTCGCCAAGCACAAGCTACATGTCCGATCTGATGCAAAGCCGGTCAGGCAGCCCCTGAGCCGCCTATCAGAAGAGAAGAGAAGAGTTGTCGGAGAAGAAATAGCCCGGCTCCTAGCGGCCGGCTTCATTATGGAAGTATTCTTTCTAGAGTGGCTATCCTATCCGGTCCTAGTACTGAAGAAGAACAAGTAGTGGCGAATGTGTATTGACTACATGAGCCTCAACAAGGCCTGCCCCAAGGACCCGTTTGCTCTACCAAGAATTGATCAGGTGATAGACTCCACAGCCGGATGCGAGCTATTGAGCTTTTTGGATGCATACTCAGGATATCACCAGATCAAGCTGAACCCGGCTGACAGACTGAAGACCGCCTTCATCACGCCGTTTGGAGCCTTCTGCTACCTCACCATGACGTTCGGCTTGAGGAATGCCGGCGCCACCTTTCAGCGTTGCATGCAGAAGTGCCTCCTCAAGCAACTCGGGAGAAATGCCCACGTCTGCGTGGACGATTTGGTGGTCAAGATGGAAAAGCATGGAACACTGCTGGAAGACCTCAAGGAGACTTTTGAGAATCTGTGCCGATTCCAGATCAAGTTCAACCCCGAGAAGTGTGTCTTCGGAGTACCAGCCGACCAACTCTTTGGCTTCTTGGTCCCCGAACGCGGCATAGAATGCAACCCTGTAAAGATCAAGGCCATTGAGAGATGGAGGTACCCAGCCGACTGCTAGACGTACAAAACTTCATCGGCTGCTTGGCGTCCATCAGCCGGTTCATCAGTCGGCTGGGCGAGAAAGCTCTCCCCTTATACTAACTCATGAAGAAGACCACTTTCTTCGAATGGAACCACAAGGCGGACGAAGCTTTTCTCCAGTTGAAGAAGATGCTGACTACTCCACCTGTTCTGGCGGCTCCGACTCCTAAGGAACCTATGCTCCTGTACATCGCCGCCACCAGCCGGGTAGTCAGCATGGTCATTATAGTGGAACGCAAGGAGGAAGGCAAGGCACTACCTGTCCATAGACCGGTATATTACCTGAGCGAAGTACTGTCGGCCTCCAAGCAGAACTACCCCCACTACCAGAAGATGTGCTATGGCGTACACTTTACCGCCAAGAAATTGAAGCCTTACTTTCAAGAGCATCCAATCACTATGGTCTGCACGGCCCCACTTGCTGAGATCATCGGAAGCCGAGATGCTTCTGGCCGAGTGGCCAAGTGGGCCATAGAGCTGGCTCCCTACACCATCCACTACCACCCCTGCACCGCCATTAAGTCACAAGCACTGGCCGACTTTCTCGTCGACTGGGCCGAGACCCAGTACCTACCTCCAGCGCCCTACTCCACCCATTGGCGGATGCATTTCGACGGCTCCAAGATGCGCACCAGCTTGGGAGCCGGCGTCATCCTCACTTCCCCTAAAGGCGACAAGCTCAAATACGCACTGCAAATCCATTTTGCCGCCTCCAACAACGTCGCCGAGTACGAGGCGCTCATTCACGGGCTCCGGCTTGCCAAAGAACTTGGAATTCGCCGGATCCTGTGTTATGGCGACTCGGACTTAGTGGTCCAACAGTCATCTGGGGACTGGGACGCCAAAGAAGCAAACATGGCGAGTTACCGTTTCCTCGTGCAACTATTTGCAACTCCTGGACAAGATCAAGGCGGTTAATAAGTCGAGAGAGCTTGGAGCGCCCGGAGCCCAATGTGTGGTAGTAGCTGTTCATTGGACAACTTACACAAAACTCAGTTCTTAAGGACGGTCTCAATGAGACAACCCACCATGTACTCCTACATGGCCTCTCACCGCTACCTTTACCAAATCGTGTTCAGACGCTTAACTCTCAGCACCAGAACATATCATAACACTCCAATTCATTCCTGATGAATCAGACCTGACACAACTCTAAGCAATAGCAGGCATGGCATGGTAGGAACACAACATGGCTCAAACAACTCCTACACATGCTAGTGGGTTTTAACTATTTACTGTGGCAATGACAGGTCATGCAGAGGAATGGGTTCAACTACCGCAGCATAAAGTAGCGGTTGAATCGTTGTTGTCCTAATGCAATAAAGGAGAGAAGGAGCGAGAGAGTAGGATTGTATCGGAATGAACAAGGGGGGTTGCTTGCCTAGTAGATCAATAGGGGGGCACTGCTCCACTGATAGGTGCTCCCGAACAATTTCCCGAGCAGGACCTATCGAGAAGGAACGGTGTCGAAAATCAAACACAAGCATATGCAACATTATGATGCATGAACATGGCATGAGTATGTGATGTTGTTTGAGTTAATGCATCTAGCATTTATTTAGTTGAGGTCCATTTGAACCAAGGGTTCAAATACAACTCCAAATTAAGTTCTTAAATATGCCATAAGTGTGTTTTCAAATATACAGCATGTATAGATGGTTTGTCATGCATGAAAATGGTACAGATGGATAGATTGAATTTTTTTGATAATTTTTCATACATAAATTATTTCAATCTGGGCTATGGTTGAATTTCTATGAATTTTTAAACTTTATATCATTTTCTGGAATTTCCTGATTTATTGTAATACCAGAAAATGATATATTGCGTCAGCATGACAGCAGCATTGCGTCAGCAGGTCAAAGGAGCTGACCGAGTCAAACCTGACGTGTGGAATCCACACGTCAGTGACTCAGTTAGTTAACAGGGGGTTTGTTTAGCCTAATTAGGATTAGTGGGCGCGGGCCCACTGGTCAGTGACTAACTAGGTAACTAGCCTAGGTTAATTAGTGTTAATCTAATACTAACTAAATGTCGGGGGGGTGGCCCATGCGTCAGTGACACAAGGGGGAGGTCAAACTGGGCCCACCCAGTCAACGTCAGCGGGGTCAAAGCCACCGGCGGCTTGACGCCGGCGAGCCCTGAGACGGCGGCGCGGCTCGGAAAACGCCCACAGGGCACGATTTTACTCGTGGTTTGCTGCTACGGCTAGCTAGCGATGCGGCGCATCTAATGAAGCGAACGGGAGGAGCTGGGTTGGCCTGAGCAGACGGCGGTGAGCTCTTTTGCGGCCGCCGGAGTTCGGCCATCGGTGGTCTTGCTGCTGCGGCGTGCTAGCGGGCGAGCGGATGCACTAGCGAGGCTCTACGGGGTGCGGGGAGAGGTTTGGACTCGCCGGGGCGACCATTTGGTCACCGGAGCTGCGTTGGCGATGAGCTCAGGCGGCGACGGTCACGGTCATCGGCGAGGCAGCGGCTACTGCATGCCAGCGAGCAAATGGAGAGGGGAGGAGAAGCAGCCGCTCACAGCGGTCTCGGTGGCCTTGACGGCGAGCTCGGGGATGCACTGAAGACGGCGGGGCGGCGATGGGGATCCACGGCGGCCGGAGATGAAGACGGCGGCGATGGAGGCGCTCCAGGGCCTCCCGAGGCGCGTGGCTCGATTGAGAGCTTCAGGGCGAGGTGGCGGAGCTCGCGGACACGGAGAGAGGCGAGGGGGAAGGCGATGGCTGCGGCAACGGTGACCGGTGGCGACGGCAGCGCTCGGCCTTGAGCGAGAAAGCGAGAGAGAGGAGAGGAGAGAGCTGGGGAAGTGAGAGAGGGCCGAGGGGGAGTGCATGGCGTCGTCGGGGGCTTCCAGCAGCGAGCGGAGAAGCAGGAGGTGGCCGGCGTGTGCTCGCGTGCGTCGGGCACACGCGCGCCGTCCTCCTGGCAGGAGGTAGGCGACGACTGGCGTCGGCCAGCTGGCTGGGCTGGCCTGCTGGGCCGCTGGGCTGCCAGGTAGGAGGCCCAGGTAAGGATTTTTCCTTTATTTGATTTCTTTTCTATTTTTCTAACATTTGCTTTGATTTAATAAAAATACTAAATCATTTTATTTTATTCTGTAAATTTTAGTAGGGACTAGTTGGACCACTCCAAAGCCCCTCACCAAAATTCAGAATTATTGGACAATATTTTATATATAATAAAATATTTATCCAACGCAAATAATTACTGGATTAATTCCAAATGCCCAAAATAAATACTTATGAGATCCTAAAGATATTGGTTTGATTTTTATCTCTATCCAATATTTTCAGAGAGCAACATGAACATTTTCTTGGACCTTTTTGGAGAAATTTTTATCTGGGTCATTTCCAGAAATGATTTCTGAGGGTTTCACAAATCCCCTTTTCAAATTTAAAGGGAATTTAGACATGATGCAAACATGAAGGCTAGCCTAGGTCATACCAGAACTAGGGATGTGACAACTCGCCCCCACTCGAAGAAATCTCGTCCTGAGATTCAGGGGTCGATGGAAAGAAGGTGGGGTACTCTAGTCGAAGGCGATCTTCTCGCTCCCAGGTAGCTTCTCTCTCAGAGTGATGAGACCACTGAACCTTGAGAAACTTGATGTTATGACGTCGGGTGACACGCTCTGCTTGATCAAGGATCCAGACAGGGTACTCTCGATATGTGAGGTTATCTTGGAGATCAAGCGTTTCGTGGTCCACTCCGCAGATGGGATCCGAGAAGCAATGCCTGAGTTGAGAGACGTGGAAGACATCATGAACTCGAGAAAGATGTGGTGGTAGTTCCAACTGGTAGGCAACCTCTCCTCGTTTAGCGAGAATGAGAAAGGGACCAATGTAACGAGGAGCCAACTTGCCCTTGATACCGAATCGATGGGTACCCTTCAAAGGGGTAACCCGAAGGTAAGCTTTGTCGCCAATTTCATAAGCCACTTCCTTATGACTACGGTCATACTGGCTCTTTTGACGAGATTGGGCTGTTTTCAAATTCTCACGAATGATGCGAACTTGCTCTTCTGCCTCCTGGATCATATCCGGTCCAAAGAATTGTCTTTCACCGGTTTCCGACCAGTTCAAAGGTGTTCGACATCTTCGTCCATACAGAACCTCAAAAGGAGCTTTCTTGAGGCTGTATTGGTAGCTATTGTTATAAGCAAACTCGGCGAAAGGAAGACACTTCTCCCAATCCATACCGAATGAGATAACACAAGCTCTAAGCATGTCTTTGAGAATCTGGTTGACCCTTTCCACCTGACCACTTGATTGAGGGTGGAAAGCGGTACTGAAGGAAAGATGGGTGCCCCTGGCAGTTTGGAAACTCTCCCAGAAATGAGAAGTGAAAAGACTACAACGGTCTGAATTGATCTCTAGTGGAACACCATGAAGTGACACTATTCGAGAAATATATAAGTCGGCGAGCTGACTAGAAGTGATACTCTCTCGAACAGGTAGGAAGTGAGCCACTTTGGAAAGACGATCAATGACTACAAAGATATCATTATTCCCTCTCTTGGTCCTGGGAAAGCCGGTGATGAAGTCCATACCAACTTTATCCCATTTCCACTCAGGAATAGCTAAAGGTTGAAGGGTGCCAGCAGGTCTCTGATGCTCTGCCTTAACGCGACGACAGGCGTCACAGTTAGCAATGAACTCAGCGATTTCTCTCTTCATCCTAGTCCACCGGAACCTCTGGTGTAGGTCCTGATACATCTTAGTACTACCAGGATGAATCGTGAGAGGAGATTCATGCGCCTCCTTAAGGATTAATTGTCGAAGATGTTGATTCTTTGGAACCACCAAGCGACTCTCAAAGAAAACAACACCACGATCATCTATAGAGAAACTACCACCAACTCCCTTGTTAACATTTCTCTTGATCCGGGAAATTCCCGTATCCTGCTTCTGAGCAGAGATGATCTGATCCACAAGAGTAGGTTTCACCATCAAGGTAGAAAGGAATCCATGAGGAGCAATGTGAAGGTTAATTTTACATAATTCCTCATGGAGAACTGGTTGGCCCTGCTGCAACATGAGATTGTTGCAATAGGACTTACGACTTAGCGCATCAGCCGTGACATTTCCCTTTCCTGGGGTGTAGGTAATCCCTAAGTCGTAATCTGAGATCAACTCCAACCAACGTCTTTTCCTAAGATTCAAATCTGGTTGGGTGAAGATATATTTGAGACTCTGGTGATCGGTGTAAACCTCGCAATGTTTACCAGGAAGGTAATGTTGCCAGGTCTTAAGTGCATAGACTACGGCTGCAAGCTCTAGATCATGTGTAGGATAATTCTCCTCATGTGGATGCAACTGTCGAGATGCATAGGCAATCACATGGCGATCTTGCATAAGAATGCAACCTAGTCCCTGTCGTGAGGCGTCGCAGTAGATAACAAAGTCCTTAGTGAAATCCGGTGGCACAAGTATGGGAGCAGAAGTCAAGTGTCTTTTCAGTTCCTGAAAACTGTGCTCACACTGTGGGGACCACTCAAAGTTTCTATCTTTCTTGAGAAGTTCCCTGAGAGGTTTGGCCACTTTGGAGAAGTTCTCGACGAATCGGCAAAAATAATAGGCTAGACCAAGGAAACTCCTAACTTGCTTAACTGTTTCAGGTGGAGTGCAATCAAGAACGGCCTGAACTCTTTCGGGATTGACAGTAATGCCCTTACCAGAGATTACATGGCCGAGATAGGTCACTTCTGGCAACGATAATTCGCACTTGGAGAACTTGGCATAAAGGCGGTGCTCTCTGAGTTTTCCTAGCACAAGTCTAAGATGTTCGGCATGCTCTTCCTCATTCCTCGAGTAAATAAGGATATCATCGAGGTAAACCACGATGAACTTATCTAAGTACTCCATGAAGATCGAGTTCATCAAGCGGGAGAATGTAGCTGGAGCATTAGTTAGACCAAAGGACATGACGGTGTACTCGTACTGACCATAACGAGTGACAAAAGCCATCTTAGGAATGTCCCCATTTCTGATCTTGATTTGATGGTAGCCTAACCTCAAATCCATCTTGGAAAAGACTGAGGTCCAGCGAGCTGATCATACAGGTCGTTGATCCTGGGGAGCGGATACTTGTTCTTTATGGTGACCAAATTAACGGGACGATAATCTACGACCATACGGTCCGTACCATCCTTCTTCTTGACGAAGAGGACGGGGCAAGCCCAGGGAGAAGAACTAGGACGGATGAAACCCTTTTGCAAGGATTCATCGAGTTGTTTCTTAAGCTCGGCTAGCTCTAAGGGTGCCATCTTGTAAGGTCTCCTAGAGATTGGAGCGGTTCCTGGGATAAGATCTATGACAAATTCTACATCTCTGTCAGGTGGAATGCCTTGCAGTTCCTCTGGAAAGACATCCGGAAAGTCACGGACTACCGGGATATCTTCAAGGTCTGGAAGAGGGCTGGCATTAAGAGAATAGAGTTGACGCTTTGCAACTCTAGTGGAGACGGTGACTATCTTGCCAGATGGGTGTGTAAGCTAAACAGACCTTTTATAACAATCAATCTAGGCATAATGAACTTTCATCCAGTCCATACCCAAGATGATGTTAATATCTGTAGACTTGAGGGTTATAAGTGATGCAAGGAATACAAGTCTGTCGACAAGGATTTCATTACCATGGCTTACACTAGAAGTTTGCCATTTCGATCCAGGGGTTTGAATTACTAGTGGAGAGGGCATATCACAAAAGGATATGTTGTGCAAGCTAGCATAACTTTCGGAAATGAAGGAATGAGATGCTCCGGTATCAAACAGAACCGAAGCTGGATGATAGTTGACAAGGAGTGTACCAAGAACGACATCCGGATCATCAATAGTGTCTTTAGCTGAGACATGATGCACACATCCACGTTCAGTGGGAGCTGACTTGACACTAATCATCTCGCGTGATGGCTTACCACGGCCAACAGACTTCTCAGGCTGGGGTGGAGCATATTTGGTTTGAGAGCAGTCACGTGCATAGTGTCCTGGCTCTCTGCATGTGAAACAAGTCCCTGAAGTAGGACGTGGACCCGCATTGACAAGCGGTCTACCAATAGGCCTGGGTGGAGCATGTAACTGAACTGGGTGATGCTCCACATAAGATGGCCTCGGTGAATATCTGGGTGGAAGAGCGGAGTTCGGAACCCAAATCTGGCGCTTCTGCGAACTAGAACCGGAGGAGGAAACCAAATCACGGTTGTGCTTATGAGACTCCTCGTAAGTGAGCAGAGATGTCTCTGCGTTAATGGCCTTGTTCACAAGAGCCTGGAATGTATTGCGATGGTGCAAGTGGAGATCACGACGCAACTTGGGGTTGAGACCAATCCGGAACGTAGCCTACTTCTTAGCATCCGTGGACACTTCTTCTGTAGCATAGCGGGCGAGGTTCCCAAACTCTCTACTATAAGCATCAACAGCCATCTTACCCTGGGTGAAACTATAGAACTCTTCTCTCTTGCGATCGATGAGGGCTTCGGGAATGTGATGCTCGTGAAAAGCCTCAGCGAAATCTCTCCAGGTAGGAATCTGACCAGCTGGAAGCATAGCCTCATAGTTCTGCCACCAAAAACTAGCAGGACCTTCTAGGTGATATGCAGCATAAGTGACCTTGTCACCTTCAGCTACGTTCGCGGAACGCAGCTTGTGAGAAATACTATGGAGCCAGTCATCTGCATCGAGTGGCTCAATGGAATGATGGAAGGTGGGTGGTTTCAGACCGACGAAGTCATGGATGGACACAAACTCTTTGTGCTGATGGGAGGTTTTCTCCTCAATACATGATAATAAGCGGTTAGACTCTCGCTTGTTCTTCTCCATCTCTAACATGAACTCTGCCAATGAATACTGGTCGGGAGGATCCTCATCCCTACCATCTCCGTGGTTCCGGATACGAGCAACAGAACTTCGGTTAACCGGCAACATCCTAAAGAACCAACCAAGGAAACAAGGATGGATTCAGCATCATCATAAGGATGTAGAATATAGTACGAGGAAAAATACTACCTCTTGAACTCCTAGGACAATTCCGGCAGCACAACGGCAGTAAAATGCTCGAAATGAGACATTCTGCAAATGATGAGGTAGCATTAAACTCAACATCATCACCCAAGGTTCTGAGATATTACTAAACAGACTACACCGGAGGTACTCGAACTGGGATATGACTCTGATTAACCAATCCTAAGAGACTGCGGAGTAGTAACACGTGATCCAGATAGACAGAAGAGGAAGCCTAGTTCCTTAACCCCGTAGGAAAGATAGGATGACTCAGATCAGAAGGCATGAGGTATAAGGAGTAAAAAGAGCCTTACGTTCCCTTCCACAATCAATTCCCCTATATAGCTAAAGAATTTCTAGACTCAACTTCGACCAGGTTGGCTTGGAAATCCTATAGGCAGTCAGGCTCTGATACCAAAGTTGTCAGGACCCCGATTCTAAGTCACACCGATCTAGCATGTAACACCTCATATCACTTTGCGGCCTCACGCACTGTATCCCCACGGGTGTCGCCTTACCATGGCCCGGGACCGTTTGCGCCTTTTGGCTCAGGTATATGATAGTGTCGCTAGCATCCATATGACAGAGAACCCGGGCCGACATGGCTAGTCGTGAACCCAAAGCGGCACAGACCTATGGAGACAGGCATACATGAATCACATCGAGCATGTCGGTCAACAGCGTATGAATCCGGGCTGTAGCACTAGGCTAACAGGACTCCAGAAGTCACCGCGTGACATTTCCCCGAAGGAACAGACATAGGAACGAAGTGGAACACGTGCCGACCAGTCAAGTGTTCTGAGCAGTAGTGCTGGGCTAGCAGGACTCCGGTGAACCGGGCTGTAGCGGACTACTATGGCTCAAGGAAGCACCAGACTAAATTTCCCCATAAGAGAGGCTGCCAAGGATAAACAACTAGATTGTCGGATCCCACACATAGCAATACACGTCACACGTACGCATAACATGCAAGTATGTGCTGTACAACATGGCATCACAACATAACGCAACTCATATAGATAAAGGCTCAGAAGAGCCACATAGCATCAACACAAACAGGGGTCACATGACCCATCATTCAGAGCATACAAACAACGGAAGCATTACATGTCTGAGTACAGACAACTACAAAAGAAAAAGGCCGAGAAGCCTGACTATCTACAAGTCCCTCCAAGGTACAAGATCGTAGCTGAGGTAACAAGCTACTCGTCGAAGTCCAAGCGGTACTACTAGTGAGACAGATGTCTCATCTGCAAAACATACATAAAGCAAACGTGAGTACAAAGGTACTCGGCAAGACTTACGTCAGATCCTATCATACATGCATTTGTATCAAGAAGGTAATGTGGGGTTTAGTTGCAGCAAGACAGCTTTGACTCAGTGGCTATCCTGTTCTATGACAATGAGAAACTTCTTTGAGGTGAGGCAGCGCACACGAGTCCACTAATCACCACATCAATACACTACTATGGATTCATCCCCGTCTCTCCTACGAGAAGGCCATCCATAGCACTCACACAATGAGAAGGCCATCCATCACCACATCAAGAAGAAGCCTGGCGAGGGTGTCGGCCACGACCTGACTAACCACGCAAGACTCTAGTCCAGGTTTATCACCTATTTGGGTTCCATCCGCAAGGAGATCCGGCTGGGGTGTCGCTCACGGCCCCAACCGATGTGAGCAGGGTTCCCAAGCCCACCATCCGGGTGCCACTTGGTACACCGTGCCACTTGTGCCTAGTATGTCCCGAGCCCACCCTGCCGGGTGCCACTCGGTAGAAAAATAGCACTACCTACAAACACCAGAAACTATTTGCAACTCCTGGACAAGATCAAGGCGGTTAATAAGTCGAGAGAGCTTGGAGCACCCGGAGCCCAATGTGTGGTAGTAGCTGTTCATTGGACAACTTACACAAAACTCAGTTCTTAAGGACGGTCTCAATGAGACAACCCACCATGTACTCCTACATGGCCTCTCACCGCTACCTTTACCAAATCGTGTTCAGACACTTAACTCTCAGCACCAGAACATATCATAACACTCCAATTCATTCCCGATGAATTAGACCTGACACAACTCTAAGCAATAGCAGGCATGGCATGGTAGGAACACAACATGGCTCAAACAACTCCTACACATGCTAGTGGGTTTTAACTATTTACTGTGGCAATGACAGGTCATGCAGAGGAATGGGTTCAACTACCGTAGCATAAAGTAGCGGTTGAATCGTTGTTGTCCTAATGCAATAAAGGAGAGCAGGAGCGGGAGAGTAGGATTGTATCGGAATGAACAAGGGGACTTGCTTGCCTGGTAGATCAATAGGGGGGCACTGCTCCACTGATAGGTGCTGCCGAACACTTTCCGGAGCAGGACCTATCGAGAAGGAACAGTGTCGAAAATCAAACACAAGCATATGCAACATTATGATGCATGAACATGGCATGAGTATGTGATGTTGTTTGAGTTAATGCATCTAGCATTTATTTAGTTGAGGTCCATTTGAACCAAGGGTTCAAATACAACTCCAAATTAAGTTCTTAAATATGCCATAAGTGTGTTTTCAAATATACATCATGTATAGATGGTTTGTCATGCATGAAAATGGTACAGATGGATTGATTGAATTTTTCTGATAATTTTTCATATATAAATTATTTCAATCTGAGCTACGGTTGAATTTCTATGGATTTTTGAAGTTTATATCATTTTCTGGAATTTCCTGATTTATTGTAATACCAGAAAATGATATATTGCGTCAGCATGACAATAGCATTGCGTCAGCAGGTCAAAGGAGCTGACCGAGTCAAACCTGACGTGTGGGATCCACACGTTAGTGACTCAGTTAGTTAACAGGGGGTTTATTTAGCCTAATTAGGATTAGTGGGCGCGGGCCCACTGGTCAGTGACTAACTAGGTAACTAACCTAGGTTAATTAGTGTTAATCTAATACTAACTAAATGTCGGGGGGTGGCCCACGCGTCAGTGACACAAGGGGGAGGTCAAACTGGGCCCACCAAGTCAACGTCAGCGGGGTCAAAGCCACCGGCGGCTTGACGCCGACGAGCCCTGAGACGGCGGCGCGGCTCGGAAAACGCCCACAGGGCACGGTTTTACTTGTGGTTTGCTGCTACGGCTAGCTAGCGATGCGGCGCATCTAATGAAGAAAACGGGAGGAGCTAGGGTGGCCTGAGCCGACGGCAGTGAGCTCTTTTGTGGCCGGCGGAGTTTGGCCATTGGTGGTCTTGCTGCTGCGGCGTGCTAGCGGGCGAGCGGATGCACTAGCGAGGCTCTACGGGGTGCGGGGAGAGGTTTGGACTCGCCGGGGCGACCATTTGGTCACCGGAGCTGCGTCGGGGATGAGCTCAGGCGGCGATGGTCACGGTCATCGGCGAGGCAGCGGCTACTGCATGCCAGCGAGCAAATGGAGAGGGGGAGGAGAAGCAGCCGCTCACAGCGGTCTCGGTGGCCTTGACGGCGAGCTCAGGGATGCACTGAAGACGGCGGGGCAGCGATAGGGATCCACGGCGGCCGGAGATGAAGACGGCGGCGATGGAGGCGCTCCAGGGCCTCCCGAGGCGTGTGGCTCGACGGAGAGCTTCAGGGCAAGGTGGCGGAGCTCGCGGACACGGAGAGAGGCGAGGGGGAAGGCGATGGCTGCGGCAACGGTGACCGGTGGCGACGGCAGCGCTCCGCCGTGAGCGAGAAAGCGAGGGAGAGGAGAGGAGAGAGCTGGGGAAGTGAGAGAGGGCCGAGGGGGAGTGCATGGCGTCGTCGGGGGCTTCCAGCAGCGAGCGGAGAAGCAGGAGGTGGCCGGCGTGTGCTCGCGCGCGTCGGGCACACGCGCGCCGTCCTCCTGGCAGGAGGTAGGCGACGACTGGCGTCGGCCAGCTGGCTGGGCTGGCCTGCGGGGCCGCTGGGCTGCCAGGTAGGAGGCCCAGGTAAGGGTTTTTCCTTTATTTGATTTCTTTTCTATTTTTCTAACATTTGTTTTGATTTAATAAAAATACTAAATCATTTTATTTTATTCTGTAAATTTTAGTAGGGACTAGTTGGACCACTCCAAAGCCCATCACCAAAATTCAGAATTATTGGACAATATGTTATATATAATAAAATATTTATCCAACGCAAATAATTACTGGATTAATTCCAAATTCCCAAAATAAATACTTATGATCTCCTAAAGATATTGGTTTGATTTTTATTTCTGTCCAATATTTTCAGAGAGCAACATGAACATTTTCTTGGACCTTTTTGGAGAAATTTTTATCTAGGTCATTTCCAGAAATGATTTCTGAGGGTTTCACAAATCCCCATTTCAAATTTAAAGGGAATTTAGACATGATGCAAACATGAAGGCTAGCCTAGGTCATACCAGAACTAGGGATGTGACACGCCGACACGTTGAAGCCGGCGCAGCGTCCGGTGAGTCGGCCGAAGGCGAGCCTCGATGCTCAGGATATGCTCATCAACGGTTCGGGGGGCGTCGGCGGCCTTCTCTGCACCTTCCGCCCTCCGACATTCACGGTCAGCCTCGATGGCTTGGATGGCGGCCTGCGAGTGCCCAGGGAAGAAGTCTGCCAAGACGGAAGAAATGAAGAAACAAGTAAAAAACCGGGAGTCGGCACGATTTATAATCGGCAGCTCGAAGAAAGAAAGTAAAGAAACTGACCATCAACAATGTCTTCAATCTCATGGAAGCCGGAGGCCAGCATTGCCTCTCTGTCAGTCCAGGAGGAGCGCTCGCTCGCGAACTCGACCAGGAGGGCGGTTTCCGCCTCTTCCGCCTCCTTCTGTGTCTTCGCAAGCAGCTCCCTCTGCTCTGCCAATTGAGTGGCTAGCAGATCGTGCTCCTTGGCGAGCTTGCTGCACTCCTCCCCCTTGGCGTGCAATGCGGAGTTGGTTCGCTCAGCTGCTGTTGAAGAACAGTGTTGGCTTCTGAAGAGAAGGAAGAAAGAAGGCGTTAAGTCATCAGTAAAGAAGATTGTCGGGGAGATCCGTCCTGACTGCTCAGCAGTCGGCCCGAATCTCGGGGACTACAGCCCGCGGGTGCGCTAGCGCGCCCCCGCAAAGAAGAAAAAGGACTTACTCCGGCTCTCTGACAAGTCGACGGTCCGCTTGCCCAGCTCTTCAACGTTACGATTGAAGGCAGTAACGCGGAGGTTGTGGTAGTCATGCGACAAATATTTCAGACCAAAGTTAGAACCCAGAGCTCACCAATTGGAGTTCCGGGCCGCCTGCTCAGCAGCCGGCCCGAAACTCGGGGACTACACCCAGTGGGTGCGCTGGCGCGCCCCCACAGAGAGGAACAAGAAAACAAGGACCAAAGATAAAACATACCCGGATGGCTACCCGCGATGCCAGGTATGCCTTGGTGTAGTTCTGGATGGCGTCGCCCTCAGCTCGAAGCTTCGTTTGGACGTCTAGAAGTGCCTGGTTCAGCGGCGCTGTGCCGCCTCCCCGCACCTACCCAATGGGCGCGGCGGTTGTCGCTTCGGTATCCGGGATCGCCGAGCTGGCGGTGCCGGTCTCCAGTGGGCGTGGCGCCGAGGTCGCTTTCTCAAGACGGCGGCGCGTTGGCGAGCCGACTTGAAGGAGTAGCCTCGCCACGGCCTCGTCTTCAGTCGGCGGCACCGGAGGGTCCGCTTGCTGTTTGCCTTGCGCGCTCCCAGACGGCGGCGGAGGCGGCGGCGGAACGATCACGTCCGGTGTGGAGGAGTCGCCGCCTTCCTTCTCCATGACGGGGTTCTCGCGGCCGGCTTCCCCAGTCTGCCCCGTGAATTCCGGAGGCGGCGGCGCAGAGTTCAGCGGGGTGACGAACACTGCCGATTGGCGGTGCACGGCCTCCTCAGCCTGTCGCTTCGTCACGGCGATGGCTTCGGCCTCCGCCAGTTTCTTCTTGGCAGACGCCTCCGCCTTATCGGCCTCCACCTTCTCCAGGCGGGCAGCCTCTTCCTCGTTGCGTTTCTCCTGCGTGTTCCGCTCCGTCGCCTCCCGGAGGTTAGCAGCGGGGTCAATCCGACGAGTTGTGGCGGACGTCTCCGCTGACCCCATGACGGAAGCGGCGACAACCCTCTCAAGAGTGAGGGGAGCCCTGAAGCGAGGGAAACCAGTAAAAGACTCAGACAAAGCTACAGAGAAAGAATAAAGTGTTAAGACAGAATACTCACGCGGAGACCAGTGGCGGCTTCTTTACTTCCTTGCGGAAGCGGACGGCCTTCGCGGCCGCCTCGTCCCGCTTGGTCGCCGCAGCCGAACTCTTGGGCTTCTTCGGCCCACTGCCGAACAAAGTTGGCACGGCCCTGCGCTTCTTCCCGCCACCCGGAGCACCCGGCGCGGCAGAAGAGCCTGCGCCGGGATGGCTGGCTCCTGGCCGGGGGCGGGGGGCGACCTCCTCATCATCGTCAGGCCAGTCCTCTAGACTGGCCCCGAGCCGTAGGCCGCCTCCTCCTTCGGCGTCGTCTTCCAAAGCCGCCACCCCCAGATCGGGGTCGTCGACGTCGCTCTCCGCCCGGTCGGCAAGGAACTTGCGGGCGGCCCCAAGGTGCCGGCTGGTGGATGGAGGAGGGGATTCTGACCAAAGCCGACTGGTCAGGTCGCACAAATCAAACTCGGCAAGAAAGAAGACAACTCGAAGAAAGAAAGAAAGGGCAACTCACTGTAGGTGGGGGGTTGGCGCGGGAGTACGGCTTCTTGCCGAACCGCCAGTCCTCCAGCAGCTTGCTATCCGAGAGGTAGTTCACCATATAGGCCACCTCCTCGTGAGGCATGTCCTTGGTGCACATCCGAGTCGGGTCATGGCGCCCGCTCATTTGGCATATCATGTGGGGGCGGCCTTGGAGCGGGAGAACTCGGCGCGCCATGAAGGCGGCCAGCAGGTCCGGACCGGTCAGGCCCTCCAACTGCGTCAGCACTCGGAGTCGTGCGACGGCGCCGGTTCCCGCAGGCGTCAGCGACTTGGCCCGGAACGACCAGTTGGGCAGTCTCCCAGCCGGCGGGCCGGCTTCGAAGGCCGGCAGGTTGACCCAATCGCCCCCCACGAGGACGCTCTTCACGTAGAAGTATGATCGCTGCCACATCTTCACCGACTTTATCAGCTTGATGGTGGGGAAGGGGTTGTCGGCTCCCGTTCTCCGCCCGGCTATGAACGCGCTGCATTGAGCCGGCACGCCTGCAGCTTGGGTGCCAAGCTTGGAGTAGAAGAACTCCCCTGAGAGCTCGAGGGTTGGGAGGACTCCGAGGAAGCCTTCGCACAAGGCCACGAAGGCGGACAGCAGCACCACCGTGTTGGGCGTGAGGTGGTGCGGCTGGAGGCCGTAGAACTCCAGAAAAGAGCGGAAGAAGCTGCTCGCCGGCAGCCCCAATCCGCGCAGGCAGTGCGAGCGGAAGATGACCCGCTCGCCCTCCTCCGGCGCTGGGGAAATCTCCTCCCTCGGTGAAAGACGCACCCGCACGTAATCTTCACTGGGGAGCCGACGAGTCTTGCGGATGTACTCGATGTGGTCATCGTGAACTTCTGAGCCGTCCCAGGTGCCGGAATGCACCGAGGGAGGCACGGCGGCAGAAGAAGAACTCATGGTGAGCTGATCGCCGCGGCATTCATCAAAGCTTGGGCGCACGGCGGGGTGAGGAAGAAGAAGTTATTGCGCCCACGACCCCATGACCCCCACGTTTCCGCGACAAAGTTACTGCGTGCAGTAACTTCACGGGAATCCCAACCGTCCGGTCGGACCACAGCGGATCCGATCGAGCGCCGAGTTGTGGTAGTGGCGGGCCCCGCCTACAGGCCTGTCCCGTCACGCACGTAGGCTGGCAGACTGGCCCGGCCGCGTATTGCCACGTGACAGGCCCAAAACGGGCAGTGGCCAGGAAGCTTAGCCTGCACGCTACTTGGATCCCGCCGCGACGTTCGAAATATTGCGCAAGTCAAAATTGGGCAAGTCCGACTCCTTCTAGTCGGCCCGGCAGAAGTCAAGCAAAATCCATGTCTCGGGCACCAGGAAAGAGAAACTGCTGAGTCTCCTCGGCCGATCGTCCGCGGAGCCTCATCAGCTTCGGGGACTACTATCAAAGTAATGGGCCACGGGTAGGCTAACCCGAGTCCCAGAACCTTTCAAGACATCGGGGCAGGCTGCGCCCCTCAAGACCCCAGGACAAAGAGCCGCCTTCTGTGAAGTCGGCAGCAAGGCAACCAACTAGCCACTCGCGGACGAGCCCCAGGAACAACTTCAGGATAAGCCGACTCTTGACTGACGGTTTCCCGAGAAGCCGGCCTTGGGGAGTCGGCCCGTGACTCCAACAAACCCCCTGTCCTCATCAAGAGGGATAGGGTAGGGGAGTGGCTAAAGTGAAGCCTGCCCCCGCCCCTTTCCAGAGGTAGGCATGGCTACAGTACGCCGTACTCGCGGAGATCTCCGTGCGGCATGGCACTGTTGCCATGCCAGCCCTGCCATCAGCACCGGTGGACCGAATCCTGCGCCCATGATGGCTTGTCCGTACGATCTTGGGGTAGCGGGTCCCACCAGCCAGTGGGACCCCAGAAGACGGCAAGTGCGCCACCAGTCGGACTCGTTGGGAGTCGGCCCCCGGGAGTCGGCCAGCTCCTCCCCCGGGTCCCACGCGCCATCAACCAGATGTGACAGGGAATGGCAACAGTGATCGCCCGCCAGACGGCGGAGCTGTTGCCACGACCCCATGACCGAGCCCGCGTCATTAGAAGCACGGCTACAGTAATCTGCAGCTGGCAAGACCCGCCCGCGGCGGACACGGCCTGTCGGCTCCGTACCAAGCCAGTCGGCGGGCCCCAGGAGTCGGCAGATAAGACGGCGGCCAGAGAGACTGACGGCTGGGCCTGCACCCAGCCGGATTACCATTGTACCCCTAGGGGTAGGCCTATATAAACCCCCAGGGCACCCATGCAAAGGGTTGGAATCCATTAGCACTAGACCAGACCATATAGGAAGGAGAGAGCTAGCCTTGCCATCTCCCACATTCAGGAAACAGCTCAAGGAGCAATCATGTAAACACTTTGCCGTAGTGATCATGCGGAGACCCCGCAGAGCAGCAGTAGGGGTATTATATCCCCGGAGAGCCCTGAAGCTGGGTAAGATTCGCCAGCGTGCATGTCTTCGCCTCATCCCGTTTCCAGGCACCGGCGACGTTCTACTCGCCCCCACCATGATAAGCCATCCTTTGGCATATGTCGCACCCAACCCCCGACACCTACCGAGATTGACCTCTTCTCCGGTAGCCGCTGCCTAGGCTGCCTCCGCCATCTCTATATGCAAAGCGGCTGTTTTTGTTGACGGATATCCATGGAGCGCCTGTTTACACGGTATCTCATCGTAACTCAATTATATGGACAGTGTAGTACATCACATAGGGTTATGTAACGGCAACCGTGTCTAACCTGTGTTGTCTTCTCACACGGTTTGGTGCGGAAATCGTGTGTGACATTGTAATACCTAAAACAAACGACATGTACAAATAGTGCGTCGTATACAACATATATATAGTGCCATTAGTTGTTCCCGACCGTTATTATCTCCACATTTTCCGCATTTCCCCCAAATCCCTACATAGCCTCCAAATTCCCTCGCATGGCGCTGACATTGGGGGAATGTGGACGAGTTGTGCTGATGGTTTCGGTGTGGCTGCTCCTGCTCGTATCACTGCCACGATGGCAGTCGCCACTGAGCACTTGCCTAAGGTCATCAGAAGGCAGGTGTACTACGGATCTGAATTGTCCTATCAGGTTCCAATCTATCCTGATGTTTTTTAGCATGTCCAAAGTATAGATCCTTGCTGAATCCCTCCTGAATGACCCCCCACCCCCAAGGAAAGCGATTTGCCGCCGGATCTGGAGCCTGACTCCAGACTCCCGCAACACGAGTTCGATTCCGAGTTTTGCGCCACCGAGAAGTACGAAAAGCTGAGTTGTGTGCACGGGCACACTCCCGCTCGACGTGTATGCACGGAGGGATTCGACAATGGCAGGCGGTTTCTCAATTGCCCCTCAGAGGTTAGTGCTAATTAAGTTCATCATTTTACTTTTGTTAATGCCACCGCTCATCCAGAATACTATTTAACATTGGGAGGGATATGAGGCTTGTGCCTTTGTTAACTGGCTGGATGAAGAATGGCATGGGAGGGCTCGGAGTGTTATCACCAAGCTCGCAGAAGATAACGTAAAGCTGAAGAAGAAACTGGCTGATCTGGAATGTACAATCAGTACGATGAAGCAATAAAGAAGCAATCACATGCAACAGATGAAAGGAAGAGACCAGAAGGAACTAGCATGTGTAGTTGTGGTTGTCGCATTAGCCATGTTCTATGCGCTGCTTGCAATAATGATTAGGGGTTTTATTTGACAGTATTGCTAAAGCACATATAGATGTTCTCTAAGTAATGCACATCTAGGTCCTATGCCATTGATGTTACGTGAAGATTCGTGCAGATATTTTTCTTTGTATTTTTTATTTTCCTTTCTAGTTTGATTATTACTGGCTTTATCAATAAGAAGAGCTCAGTGTATTGCTTGCCAACTGCCCTACTCCGTTCATACCGGTACCGGTGCATATTCCCAAAACTCGTTCCTTATTTTTGTCCTGAAAAAGGAAACCAGCCAAATAGCCAATAGGAGTCCTGCGCAACCCCAGGAATTTGGAGCGACTAGGTACAAATAATTGCAGTTGATTATATCAGCGGTTAGATAATACATCAACCCCCGCTTCAATCTCCGCTTCAATTGGCAGTTTGTCTTCTCTGCATACCCCGCTTAAGTGTCCATCATCTTCATCGTCCCCAGCAGGCTCCGCAACATATCGGCACACACTCTGCAGCCATGTCGAGCGACAGCGAGGATGATAGTTCAGCCAGCACTCTGGCGCCTGATGATAGGTCAACAGCGGAATCATCCCGCTCGTCTTCCATGACTCTGGCGTCGAGCCCAGACCTCTATTATATCCGGTTCATGGAAGGGACACCGCCTCGGGAGTCATCAGACGACAACCAGACAGACAAGGAGCCATCGGAGGACGAAGAAGAGGACGATGATGATAAGGAGGAGGAACGGTCGAACAAGGAGGAGGAGGACGACGACAGCAACGACGATTACGATGGCGTCGGCGATGAAAATCCAACGGTCAGTGGAAAGAAGTGTCCTCGCCAAGACGATGTCGCGCAGCCATCCAACAAGAACAACAAGAAGAAGAAGTACTAAATTAAGCAGACTGTATATCTCTGTTTATCCTATCAATCACATCACATATGGTTAGTAATATGTATTCGACAGAGATCTTCTACATTATCGCCAACAGGTTGCTTTGTTGAACTGTGTGCCTTGACGAGCACACAATTCAAAAAAAGGACTGTATGGGCTGTCTATAATGATCGCACACAATTATGATTACCAACCTGTTTGCCTGGTATCACACACATCTTGTTACGCCGAATCATTTGTGTTCACCTCACTCATCGCAAATGGTTCATCGGAGTGAACTATATGGCATATATCGTGCACACCTTGATCTGGCTGCCCGTTTTTGTTGTTCTGTCTCATCACAAACAGTTCGTACAGATCAACCGTATGCCCCTCATCGCACACGCAACTATAATCTGTACTGTGTTTGATGTATCATTCATCGCAAATGTTTTGCATCATTTCTGACGGTTTTCACACAACACCGTTTGCGATTATTGCATCGCACACAGTTTCTTGAAGGGTTTCTGATCGTAGTGTCGCGTTAGCAGCATCCTGCAGCAGTGACCTGACGAAGTCTCAATGGCCTCTTCTGACCCTGGAGCACGTCCAGGCTGACAACAAACCCAGAGGACAGGCGAAGGGGAGACACGCGCGTCGCCTTCGAGCCATGCCGCAACGACCACTGTCAGACCGATGGGCACGACGGCCCCAACGTCGACGAGCATGAGCTCAATATTCACGGTGGCCTACCTTTCGAGGTTGGGTGCCCTGCCTTTACTCACGAGCTGCGGCAAGTCCAATGGCTGTCCGTTCGTGCGTTCAAGCCAGAGATACATGAGAAGTACGATGGGAGGCTGAACCCGGCAAAGTTTTTGAGCATCTACACCATCGTTGTCCAGGCTGCCGGGGGAAGAGATGAGAATGTGTTTTCCAACTACTTCACTTTGGCTCTCAAGTTCCACTGTGAGGTCTTTCCTGATGCACCTGCCAGAGAACTCCATCTCGTCGTGGGCTGGCCTGTGCCATTAATTCATTGGCACGTTCACCGACGGCCATCAAGAGCCAGGACGACCCAGTGACTTGCAGCTTCTCCATTAGAAGGAAGGAGAAACCCTCCGTCAGTATTTACGGAGATTTAGCAAGGCCCATAGGAACATCCCCAATATCCATCCGGTAGCTGTGATAGCTGCCATTCAGTTCAATGGGCACAACCGCCGGATCCGTTCCAAGATGAACTTGAGGTTGCCCAAGACTGTGAAGGATCTCTACACCTTGGTGGATAAGTGTGTTCAAATGGAAGAGGGAAGTAAGTTGCCCGGAGAGGAAGATTGCACCAATGTCGATTCAGAGGATGATGATGAATCAACCAGTCAGAAAAGAGTAAGAAGCATGTAAGAGATGGAAGGATAAGGTTGTGATGACTATTGAAGGATCGGGTACGCCTAGTGTCGGCAAGAAGGCCAAAGCTGAGGTCCCCGGCAAGGAAGCTGTCATGTGCACTGACTGCCAGGAAGCCGCGGCTGCTGAGAAGGCCAGGAAAGGTGATGGACCGTATTGCAAAATTCATCGAACCAAAGGACACGACCTTCAAGAGTGCTATCGGGTCGAGCAGCTTGTCAAGAGAAAGAGAGCAGAGTATGAGAAGCGTGACAGAATGTCGCTGGCGGTAAGGGTCAGGTGGTGAAGTAAATCGCCCCAGCAAACCCTTCCGGAACAAAGGAAAACCCGCTAGAGGTCGAGAGAAGGAAGCCTGTGATGATGAGAGCGATGGAGGGGATGAAGAGGAAACCAGTGAGCAAGAGTTTCAGAAGGCCACTAATGCGCTGTGCATTGACGGGGGTGCATCTCTGCACACCTCTCACCGCTAGCTCAAACGGTGGGTGATACATCTCCATTGTGTCTACTTTTCCAAACACTTTTTCCCTTGTTTTGGACTCTAACTTGCATGATTTGAATGGAACTAACCCGGACTGATGCTGTGTTCAGCTGAATTGCCATGGTGTTATTTTTGTGTAGAAATAGAAGTTCTTGGAATGACCTGAAAATACACAGAGATTATTTTTGGAATATATAAAAAATACTGGAAGAAGAATCCACGTCAGGGGGCCCGCACCCTGTCCACAAGGGTGGGGGGCGCGCCTACCCCCCTGGACGCGCCCCCCTGCCTCGTGGGCCCAATGACGCTCCACCGACGTCCACCTTGACTCCATATACTCAATTTTGGGGAGAAAAAAAAATCAGGGAGAAGTATTCATCATGTTTTACGATACGGAGCCGCCGCCAAGCCCTAAACTCTCTCGGGAGGGCTGATCTGGATTCTGTTCGGGGCTCCGAAGAGGGGAATCCATGGCCATCGTCATCATCAACCTTCCTCCATCACCAATTTCATGATGCTCACCGCCGTGCGTGAGTAATTCCATCATAGGCATGTTGGACGGTGATGGCTTGGATGAGATTTATCATGTAATCGAGTTAGTTTTGTTAGGGTTTGATCCCTAGTATCCACTATGTTCTGAGAATGATGTTGCTATGACTTTTCTATGCCTAATGCTTGTCACTAGGGCCCGAGTGCCATGATTTCAGATCTGAACCTATTTTGTTTTCATGTATATATGAGATTTCTTGATCTTATCTTGCAAGTCTATAGTCACGTATTATGTGTTATGATCCGTTAACCCCGAAGTGACAATAATCGGGACTATTACCGGTGATGACCGTAGTTTGAGGAGTTCATGTATTCACTATGTGTTAATGCTTTGGTCCGGTACTCTATTAAAAGGAGACCTTAATATCCCTTAGTTTCCAATAGGACCCCGCTGCCACGGGAGGGTAGGACAAAAGATGTCATGCAAGTTCTTTCCCATAAGCACATATGACTATATTCGGAATACATGCCTACATTACATTGATGAACTGGAGCTAGTTCTGTGTCACCCTATGTTATAACTGTTGCATGATCGATCACATCCGACATAATTATCCATCACCGATCCATTGCCTACGAACTTTTCATATATTGTTCTTTGCTTATTTACTTTTCCGTTGCTACTGTTACAATCACTATAAAAACCCAAAAACATTAGTTTTGCTACCGTTACCATTATTATCATATTACTTTGCTGCTTAATACCTTGCTGCAAATATTAAGTTTCTAGTTGTGGTTGAATTGACAACTCAGCTACTAATACTTGAGAATATTCTTTGGCTCCCCTTGTGTCGAATCAATAAATTTCGGTTGAATACTCTACCCTCGAAAACTGTTGTGATCCCCTATACTTGTGGGATATCAAGGCTATTTTCTGGCGTCGTTGCCGGGGAGCATAGCTCTATTTTTTGAGTCACTTGGGATTTATATCTGCTGGTCACTATGAAGAACTTGAAAGATCAAAGAACCAAGATTTTTCCCTCAACTACGAGGGGAGGTAAGGAACTGCCATCTAGCTTTGCACTTGATTCACCTTCTGTTTTGAGTAAACTTGTGACACCTACACCTTCTATTCATTCTGATATGTCGCATGTTATTGATGATGCCACTTCTGCTTTGCATGATACTTATGATGAAACTACTTATATGCTTGATACTACTGTGCCACTAGGTGAATTTCTTGATGAACAACTTGCTATGGCTAGAGAGAATGAAATTATTGAAACTGATAATATTGATAGAAGTGATGATGAAGATTCTCCCCCTAGATATGAACTGCCTGTTGTGCCTAAGGGTTATGTTATGGATGAAGAAACTTCTAGAGAATTCTTAGCTTGCATTGATAGATATGATCTTAAGAAATTATTAGCTAAGCTTAAAGAAAAGTCTTTGAATGCTAGAATGAAATATGACCCTGCTTTGCTACTTCACCTATCTTTATTACTGATAAGGATTAAGATTTCTCTGTCAATCCTGAGATAATTACTTTGGTTGAATCTGATCCTTTTTATGGCTATGAATCTGAAACTGTTGTGGCACATCTTACTAAATTAAATGATATAGCCACCCTATTCACTAATGATTAGAAAACTCGCTATTATTATATCCTTAAGTTGTTTCCCTTCTCATTAAAGGGTGATGCTAAAACATGGTTTAATTGTCTTGATCCTGGTTGTGTGCGTAGTGCCCAGGATATGATTTATTACTTCTCTGCTAAATATTTCCTGCTCATAATAAACATGCTACTTTAAGGGAAATATATAATTTTGTGCAAATCAAAGAAGAGAGTCTCCCACAAGCTTGGGGGAGGCTTCTCCGATTACTTAATGCTTTGCCTGATCATCCTCTCAAGAAAAATGAAATACTTGATATCTTTTATAATGGGCTAACCGATGCTTCCAGAGATTACCTGGATAGTTGTGGTGGTTGTGTTTTCAGGGAAAGAACTGTTGATCAAGCCGAATTGCTATTGAAGAATATGTTGATTAATGAAAATAATTGGACACTTCCTAAACCAACTCCTAACCCAACTCTAAAGAAAAGGGGTATTCTATTTCTTAGTCCTGAAGATATGCAAGAGGCAAAGAAAATCTATGAAAGAAAAAGGTATTAAAGCTGAAGATGTTAAGAATTTACCACCTATTGAAGAATTACATGGTCTTGATAACCTGACACAGGTAGTAAAGGTAAGTTCTCTCTATAGATTTGATAAGTGTGAAATCCCGTTTACTAAGTTTGCTAGCCCGTGCTTGGATAGTTTGATGACTTTATGGTTAAGCAAGAAAACTTCAATGTTGGTAGACAATTGAAACACAATGCCGATATGCTTGAACACTTGAGTTATTATATGGCTAATGTTAAAGGTGAACTTAAACTTATTGGTAAACATGCTTCTATGGTTACCACTCAAGTAGAACACGTACTTAAAGCTCATAATGATTTGCTCAATGAATTAAATAATAAGAATAATTATAATGCTGATAGAGTTATGACTAGAGATGGTAAAATGACTCAGGAACCTTTGTATCCCGAGGCCCATCCTAGAGAATTGAGCAAGATTCTCAGAGAACTAATGTAGATGCACCTAGTCCTTCTAAGAGAAAGAAAAAGAAAAATGATAGGACTTTGCATGCTTCTAGTGAACCTGTTGTTGACACACCTGAGAATCCCAATGGTATTTCTATTTTGATGCTGAAACACAATTTGGTAAAGAACATGAACCTAGTGATAATGCTAATGATGATGTTCATGTTGATGCTCAACCTAGCAACGATAATGATGTGGAAATTGAACCTGTTGTTGATCTTGATAACCCACAATCAAAGAATCAACGTTATGATAAGAGAGACTTTGTTGCTAGGAAGCACAGTAAACAAAGAGAACCATGGGTTCAGAAACCCATGACCTTTCCTCCTAAACCATCCAAGAAAAAGAATGATGAGGATTTTGAGCGCTTTGTTGAAATGATTAGACCTATCTTTTTGCGTATGCGTTTGATTGATATGCTTAAAATGAATCCTTATGCTAAGTCCATGACATATATTTTTACTAGTAAAAGAAAGATACCGGAGGCTGAAATTTCCACCATGCTTGCTAATTATACTTTCAAAGGTGGAATACCAAAGAAACATGGAGATCGGGGAGTACCAACTATACCATGCTCCATTAAAAGAAACTATGTTAAAACTGCTTTATGTGATCTTGGAGCCGGTGTTAGTGTTATGCCTCTCTCTTTATATAGTAGACTTGATTTGAATAAGTTGACACCTACCGAAATATCTTTGCAAATGGCTGATGAATCAACTGCTATACTTGTCTGTATTTGTGAGGATGTGCCTATTGTGGTTGCAAACATTGCTATTGTAACGGCCTTTGTTATTCTTGATATTCCCGAGGACGATAGTATGTCTATTATTCTTGGAAGACCCTTTTTGAATACTGTAGGGGCTGTTATTGATTGCACCAAAGGCAATGTCACTTTTCATGTTAATGGTAATGAGCATGCGGTACACTTTCCGAGGAAACAACCTCAAGTCCACAGTATCAATTCTATTGGAAAATTTTCAAAAATCACTATTGGAGGTTTTCAATTTCCTCTTCCTACCGTCAAGAAGAAATATGATATTCTTATTGTTGGGGATGTGCATATCCCCGTTGAGGTAACCTAGTGTTATTCGAAATTTCTCCAGTTTCATGCGATTCGGATGAGTTTGTTAACAAGACCTGATCAACCTTGTTAGTGGATTCCTTTTGATGAGCATGAGATGGATGAAGTTTGAAAGCACAACTCTTTGTACCCTCTTTTTACTTTCTATTATTTATATTAAATAAAGCAAAATTAGTATTTTCTGTCTGTTTTCTGAATTATCCATTCAATAAAAAATACCCCGAAAATAAAAGTTCTCCAATTGCCCGGAAATTTAAATATGATTTTTTAGAATATTTGAGAATTTCTAGCACTGAAAACACAGCAGGGGGATCAGCCACGTGCCCATGAGAGTGGAGGTCGCGCCCACCCCCTGGGCGTGCCCCTGCCTCGTGGACCCCACATGGGTCCCCTCCACTTATTCAGGCTACCACACACTCCTTCTTCCTCCCAAAAAAATCACTAGCCAACTCAAACCCGAGTTCTTGCTCATCTTGCTGCCATTTTCGATCTCCTTGCTCAAAGCTCCTCTCACAAAACTGCTTTGGGGGATTGTTCTTCGGTATGTGACTCCTCCAATGGTCCAATTAGTTTTTGTTCTAGTGCTTTATTTATTGGAAAATTTTGCTGCTTAGGTGACCCTGTTCTTGAGCTTGCATCTCAATTTTATGTGGTCAAAAGTAGTTTTAATACATGATATAGCCTCTAGGCACTTGTAGGAGTAGTTCCTATCAGTTTTGTTGAGTTTGGTTCACTTTTATTTTAAGTTACTACAAATTTCAGAAAAAGATGAAGAGATTTTTAAGGGGCTCATCGAGCCGAAGCTCGAAGGATAAGCAAAGTGAAGAGAACAAAAAGCCCAAGTATAATCTCCCTCGTACTGCAGAGGTTCGGCCATGTGAATGACCTTGTGATGAGTTCTTGAAAGAGCCGGGATTCATGAAGATTTTTATCATGTGGCTGAGAATGCAGGCCTCACCGCCTTCCTCCACGACCAGTGTGAACAGTAACTCTTACTCACCAATATCTTTGTGCAAAATTTTCATTTCCATGCTAGGAGATCAACACCTTCGGTGGAATTTTATTTATATGATGAGCATAAGAAGATTTCACTTTATGATTTTTGCTGGGTCTGTTTGATACCCTTTGAGGGCAGCATAGAGGAGCCACATCGTAATAATGTGGAGGGATTTATTGATATGATTGCTATAGGGGAAACGAGGAAAGTTTCCGATGCGATAATCACTAGCATACATTTTCCTGTTTTACATTACTTCACAATATTTGCTAGTAGATGCTTAGTTGGACGCAGGAACTGTGCCATAGTGCTCCTGATATTGCTATTTTACGCCATGCCTTGTTTTACTACTTTCATCTTAGGCAATATTGTTGCTAGACGGTTAAATCTGAACCGTACTAACGGCCCCGTCCTCGCAGGCATCTTTGCCTCGCGCCTTGCTGCACACTTTAACATACCGATCACGCATTATGAGAAAGAGGAAAAGTTGCTACCTCCTATTGCTCTAGGTTATAAGAGTATGGTAGCACATGAGTTTATTGTTAAGGATAAGAATAAGACACTTAAATATAAATTGATATTTAACAAAAATTATTGTGAGTTTATTACCTTGCCTACGCCCTCTTTGTTTGACATATTTTTAGGCAAGTACCTTGTTCCGCCGGAGGACATTCATGCTTACCGGAGCCAGATGTCAGCAGCAGAATCGGAGCCACCATCTGGCCCTCACCGGCAGTCTGTTCATTAATGGAATCCGGAGGAGATCACCTGCCAGTGGCAATCCGAGGACCCTTCTCAGTATGACCCCAACTACAGTTTTGATCCATGGGCATAGACCAACTTAGGCCAAAAGCCTAAGCTTGGGGGAGTACGTATCTCTCACCGACATTATATTCATGTTCACACACTCATGTTAGTTGTCGGTGCTCATACTTTTTCATTGTATCATCCATGCTAGTTTATTTTATTTTTAAGCTTTCTTCTTGTGTGTTTGAAAAACTTTAAGAAAAACAAAAATATAGTTGTAGCTTTTAGTTAGTTTACTTTCCATGCCTGTAGTAGTAGTAATAAAAAAGAAAACCCAAAAAGATTTCTCGTTCTTCTTTTGCTTGTTGGGAGCATTCCCGTGCAAATAGTTTTATTTCTTTCTTTGGGTGTTAAAAGGAGAAGACCATGATTAAAATGTCTCTCATATGCATTATTGTTGATCTCACAAAGAGCCCATATTACCTTGTCTTCTCCCATGAATTGAATGCTTGAGAATTCCATCTTAGTCCAATGCACGTGCACTATTATTATTTTCCACACTATTTGGTCGTGCAAGTGAAAGGCAATAATGATGACATAAGATGAATTGATTGAGATGAGAAAAGCTGGTATGAACTCGACCTCTCTTGTTTTTATAAATATGATTAGTTCGTCGTTCCTCATTCAGCCTATTATGAAAGAAACATATTTGCAATGACAATTAGATATTGTAGTTGCTTATGCCATGCTTAATTAGGTAGGTGTTTATAATGGTTTACCTTGCGTGCCAACATGCTATTAAAATGGTTGCAATGTTGTCAGGACCTCGATCCTAAGTCACACCGATCTAGCCTATAACACCTCATATCACTTTGCGGCCTCATGCACGGTATTCCCACGGGTGTCGCCTTACCATGGCCCAGAACTGTTTACGCCTTTTGGCTCACGTATATGATAGTGTCGCTAGCATCCATATGATAGAGAACCCGGGCTAACATGACTAGTCGTGAACCCAAAGTGGCACTAACTTACAGGGACAGGCATACATTAATCAACATCGAGCATGTCGGTCAACAATGTATGAATCTGGGTTGTAGCAACCGGGCTAACAGGACTCCGGTAAACCGGGCTGTAGCAGGCTAGCAGGACTCTGGGTGTCTCCGCGTGACATTTCCCCAAAGGGACAGACACAGGAACGAAGTAAATAACATGCCGGCCAGTCTAAGTGTTCTAGAGCAGTAGTGCTGGGCTAGCAGGACTCCGGTAAACCGGGCTGTAGCGTACTACCAAGGCTCAGTGGAAGCACCAAACTACATTTCCCGATAAGAGAGGCTACCAAGGATAGACAACTAGGTTGTCAGATCCCACACATACCAAGCATTTCAATAACATACACACAATATGCCCGATATGTGCAAATACAACATGACATCACAAGAAAACTCTACAACTCAAAGTATTTATTCATTAGACTCTGAAGAGCCAGATATTACAAACATGGGTCTCATGACCCAACATACAGAGCATACAAGCAACAAGCACATGAGGAAGCTTAACATGTCTGAGTACAGACAACTACAAATGAAAAAGGCTGAGAAGCCTGACTATCTACCATATCCTGCCAAGGGCACAAGATCGTAGCTGAGGTATCAAGCTAAACGTCGAAGTCCACGCGGAACTACTAGCTAGACTGAAGTCTCTCTGCAAAACATACATTAAGCAAACGTGAGTACAAATATACACAGCAAGACCTACATCAGAACTATCTACATATGCCTCATTATCAACAAAGGGATGGCGGGGTTTGACTGCATCAAGCTAGCTTTGACTCAGTGGCTAACCTGAACTACTACTGCAAGTAACTCTTTTGAGGTCGCGCACATGAGTCCACATATTCACCAATCAATACACCACTATGGATCCACTCCCGTCTCCCAACGAGAACACCATCCATAGCACTCACGCTTATCATGCGCATTTTAGATTATCCACTTTCACTTGTCTATGAACTATACAGGCAACCAAGTAGTCCTTTACCACGGAGATGGCTATTAGAATAGATGATGTTGACCCTGCAGGGGTGTACTCCTTCATACACGCTCTCACCACTTACCATCGTTTACACGACATATACTTCGCAACCTTCAAGCGGAAGCCCAACAAGGGTGTCGGCCACGGCCTACCTAAACACTCAAGTCTCTAGTCCAGGTTTATCGCCTATCCAGGTTCCATCCGCAGGGAGTCCGGCCGAGGTTTCCACATACAGCCCCGAACGATGTATACAGGGTTCCCGAGACACCAAACAGGCGACTCAGTACACTGTGCCATGGTGTATCTACCACATCATAACCCACCCCTAGGGTCAGCGCTATGCACGACCTCCAACCCATATCCTATAAACACCAGAAACTAGTTGCAACTCCTGAACAGAGGACTAGGGTGGTTAAGAAGCCGAGAGGGTCCATTGGTTTCGGGCCCAATAAATGGTAGTAGTTGGTTCATAAATCACACACACAGATCTCTGTGCTCAAGGACGGTTCCAACCAGAAAACGCACCATGTACTCCTACATGGTCTCTCATCGATACCTTTACCAAATCGAGTTGAACACACTTAGCTCACGCACAATAGGACATGTTTACAACTTTCCAATTCATCCCCGATGAATCAGACCCGACTCAACTCTGAGCAGTAGCAGGCATGACAAACAAACATGGATGAGTAGGCACATCAGGGCTCAAACAACTCATACTCATGCTAGTGGGTTTCATCTATTTACTGTGGCAATGACAGGTCATGCAGAGGAAAGGGGTTCAACTACCGCAGCAAGTAACGGATGAATCGTTGTTGTCCTAATGCAGTAAAACAGAGCAAGTGCAAGGGAGTAGGATTGTATCAGAATGAACAAGGGGGTTTTGCTTGCCTGGCAATTCTGAAGATAATACAAGTCTTCATCGGTGACATCGATCACGTCGTCGAAAACATCGTCGACTTAGAGGGGACAGTTACCGGCAAACAGAGAAGGAGACAATCAATGCAATGCAACAATATGAATGTGACATGGCAATATGAGGGTGTTGGCCTAATGCAACTACAACCAAATGCGTTTGGGTCATTTTGAACCAAAGTTTCAATCCCAAACTCAATATATGAATTTAAATAGTGCCTTATCATCTTTTGCACTAAACAGCAAGTTTAAGTTACTTTATCATGGGTGAAACCAGTACATATGGATAGATTGGATTTTTCTGATCATTTTTCATATATAACTTATTTCATTCTGAGCTACGGTTGAATTTCTATGATTTTTAGAAGTTTTAACTATTTTCTAGAATTTTCTGAGTTATTTAAACATCCAGAAAATCACTTACTGCATCAGCATGACATAGGTGTGGCGTCATCAGGTCAACTGGGTTGGCCAGGTCAAACCTGACCCGTGGGACCCATATGTCAGTGTCTCGGGCTGGTTTGGGTTGATGACATGTGGGACCGTCAACGTTGACTTGACCAAAGTCAAAGCTGACATGTGGGGTCCATGCAGATTAGCACTAATCTAAACAGGAAGTTAGACTAAACTAATTGGGCTCGAGACCCCACATGTCATCGACACAGGAACTAACTGAACGAGTTTAGCGCCTAAGCTAATGGCGCCACGTCAGCTGTCGTCTTTTAACCGCCGGCAACCTTAGATCACGGCGGCGTCCGCGTCGGGATTGCGCTACAGGCCACGGTTTGGGGCGTGGTTGGGTTCTATGGAGAGCCGAGGCTGAGCCGCGTCTGTGGGTGGTGGAGCTAGATCAGATGATTGCCAGAATCAATGCCGCCGACGAGGTTTGCGGCGGCCGTGGTTCCACCGTGCTCGAGTTCCTCGCTGGGGTGTTCGGGAGGAGGAGCTGGTGGTGGCTATGGGTGCGTGAAAACACGTTGAGCACGGTGGTGCGCTCGGTTGCGGCTCTAGGTGATGGTGGCCACGGCGGCGACATGGCTGGACGGCGGTGAGCTTCGGGCACGGCGGCGGTAGCGCTAGGGGACGTGCGAGGAGACGGGGAAAAGGGCGAACGGAAGAGGAGCTCATAGAGTGCTCGCAGAGAAGCACAGCAGGTTCGGGGAAGTGCCGGAGGCGGCGAATAGAAGGGTGGAGACCGTCGGGGCAGAGTACGACGATGAGCTTGATGGCAACGTTTCAGGCATCCCAGGAGCGCGTGCTTCGTATTGGTGATCCACGATGTCGAGGCGAGCCCGTTGGACAAAGTAGAGGGCGAGGGGACCTCAGTGGACACGGTGGCAGTGAACGGCGGCGACGGGCTACGCTCGATGCGTGAGGGATAGAGATCCAAGGGAGGGAATGAGCGCGGGGAGAGAGCGAGAGGAGCCAGGGGGCACGTGGCGACGTCCTGGGCGTCGAGGCAGCGGCGGGAAGCTGGAGGTGGCCAGGCGCGTGGGCGCGCGCAGCGGGCACACGCCCCTCGTCCTTCTGGCAAGAGGAGGGAGAAGACCGGGGATCCCCTGGTGGGCTGGGCCAGAACAGGAGTTGGGCCGGCTCTGCTGCGGGTAAGAGGCCCAGGTAAACTCTTTCTCTCTCTCTTTCCTTCATTCTAGTTTCTGTTTTCTATTTCTGACATTTGTTTTTAATTCAGATTTTGAACCAAACAAATTTTTCTGCTTCTAACAACTTTTACAGGGACTAAATGGATAATTCCAAAGCCCCTTAACAATTATCAGAATTATTGGACATATAGTTAATATATCACATATATAATCCAATGCAAATAATTATTGGATTAACTCAAATGCCCAAAATAAATATTTCTGTGACTCCAAAAATATTGGTTTGAATTTTACCTCTTGCCAATATTTTTATAGGATAACAGGAACATTTCCTTGGACTCATTTGGGAAGATTTTAATGTTGATTAATTCTGAAGTTATTTGTGATGGTTTCAACTAACCTCAGTTCAACTTTCAGAATTTAGACATGATGCATGATGCTCTCAAATGCAACTAATATAATTATTTACACACAAGTACTTTGGGTTGTGACAGATGTGGTATGATAGGTTGGTATCCTCTTTTGAATGATTTGAGTAGCTTGACTTCGCACATGTTCACGCATGTAGTTGAAACAAAATCAACATAGCCTCTACGGTATTTTTGTTCATGGTGCATTATATCCTACTCATGCTTGCATTTTGTGTTGATTAATTTTAATGCATGTTCATGACAATTGTCGCTCTCTAGCTGGTCTCTTCACAATCTTTTTCTAGCCTTCACTTGTACTAAGCGGGAATACTGCTTGTGCATCCAATTCCATAAACCCGAAAGTTATTCCATATGAGTCCAGAATACCTACCTACATACGGTATCTACATGCTGTTCCAAGTAAATTTGTGTGTACCAAACTCTAAACCTTCAAATAAACATTATGTTTTGTATACTCGAATAGCTCATGTATCAACTAGGGCTGTCTGTATCTGCCATGCTAGGCGGGTTATTCTCAATAGGAGTGGACTCCGCTCCTCATTCACGAGAAAATGGCTGGTTACCCAGATGCCCAATCCGATGCTCAAATAAAATCAAAATAATTGCAAACAAAACTCCCCCTGGTTTTTTGTTAGTTGGAGGCACCCGTTGTTTCAGGCGAGCCATGGATTGATCCTTGTTGGTGGTGGGGGAGTATAAACTTTACCATTCTGCTTGGGAACGTCCATTAATGTGTGTAGCATGGACGATATCGAGATATCTCGGTTGTTATGTTGACAATGAAAGTATACCGCTCAAAATATTATTCATCTCTATTTCAAAACCGAGCTCTAGAACCTCTACAAATCCCTGCTTCCCTCTATGAAGGTCTTACCCATTTACTTTTATGATGAGTCATCATCCTCTTATTAAAAATCACCAGTTGGAGAGCATGCTATCATTTGCATCCATTACTGTTAGTTTACATTGAGTATGACTATGACTGGATCTCTTTTACCATGAATTACAATGTCTAGTCAGTCCTTGATCTTTAAAGGTGCTCTCCATTTATGTTTTGTGGTCTCAGAAAGGGCTAGCGAGATACCATCTTGTTATATCATATCATGATTGTTTTGAGAAAGTCTTGCCATCCAAGATTTGTTATTATTGCTCGCTAGCTGATTATGCCATTGATATGAGTAACCATGAGACCTAAATGTTATTGTGAATATGGTTAGTTCATAATCTTTGCTGAAAACTTGAATGCTGGCATTACATATTTTCAACAACAAGAGCAAACAGAGTTTGCAAAAGTTTTTCTTTATCACTTTCAGTTTATCAACTGAATTGCTTGAGGACAAGCAAAGGTTTAAGCTTGGGGGAGTTGATACGTCTCCGTCGTATCTAATTTTCCAAACACTTTTGCCCCTGTTTTGGACTCTAACTTGTATAATTTGAATGGAACTAACCCGGACTGACGATGTTCTTAGCAGAATTGCCATGGTGTTATTTTTGTGCAGAAATAAAAGTTCTCGGAATGACCTGAAAATCAAAGGAGATTATTTTTGGAATATATAAAAAATACTGGAAGAAAAATCCATGTTAGGGGGCCCACACCCTGTCCATGAGGGTGGGGGCGCGCCTACCCCCTGGGCACGCACCCCTGCCTCGTGGGCCCCCTAACGCTCCACCGACGACCACCTTGACTCCATATATTCACTTTCGGGGAGAAAATAATTAGGGAGAAGGATTCATCGCGTTTTATGATACGGAGCCGCCGCCAAGCCCTAAACTCTCTCGGGAGGGCTGATTTGGAGTCCGTTCGAGGCTCCGAAGAGGGGAATCCGCCGCCATCATCATCATTAACCTTCCTCTATCACCAATTTCATGATGCCCACTGCCGTGCGTGAAAAATTCCATCGTAGGATTGCTGGACGGTGATGGGTTGGATGAGATTTATCATGTAATTGAGTTAGTTTTGTTAGGGTTTCATCCCTAGTATCCACTATGTTCTGAGATTGATGTTGCTATGACTTTGCTATGCATAATGCTTGTTACTAGGGCCCGAGTGCCATGATTTCAAATCTGAACCTATTATGTTTTCATGAATATATGAGAGTTCTTGATGCTATATTTTAAGTCTATAGTCACCTATTATGTGTTATGATCCGTTAACACCGAAGTGACAATAATCGGGACCATTACCGGTGATGACCGTAGTCTGAGGAGATCATGTATTCACTATGTGTTAATGCTTTGGTCCGGTACTCTGTTAAAAGGAGGCTTTAATATCCTTTAGTTTCCAATTGGACCCCGCTGCCACGGGAGG
The DNA here is from genome assembly GCF_056163025.1 of Triticum urartu. Lineage (NCBI taxonomy): Eukaryota > Viridiplantae > Streptophyta > Magnoliopsida > Poales > Poaceae > Triticum > Triticum urartu. Next base: position 167,599,581 of record NC_141873.1, on the reverse strand, counting down.
GTAGGACAAAAGATGTCATGCAAGTTCTTTCCATAAGCACGTATGACTATATTCGGAATACATGCCTACAATACATTGATGGACTGGAGGAGGATCAACGACAGACATAGCTAGAGGAGGATCAAGGTAGTAGTGAGCATGGCAGCGAGAGCAACCCCAAGGACACGGTAAGGAAGAGAGTGGTACAGCGCCCAGTGTACTTCTTCAACTCCTTGCTACAGGGGGCTAGATCGAGGTACTCTGGCATGCAAAAGTTGATCTTTGGTCCCATCGTGGCCTCAAGGAAATTGTACCACTACTTCCAATCCCATGAGGTCACAGTTGTCACTCGTTTTCCGTTGCAAATGATATTCCAAAGCCCTGAGGCTAAAGGCAAAATAGTGGAGTGGGCTTTGGAGCTATCTAGTTTTGGTTTGAAGTTTGAGAGCACAGCAACAATCCAGAGCAGGGCATTGGCAGAGTTTATTGCAGAATGGACGCCAACCCCTGATGAGGAAGTAATGGAGACAATTATCCCCAGCATGGAATCTCCCCAAGAATGGATTATGTATTTTGATGGCGCGTTTCCCTGCAAGGTGCAGGAGCTAGCATGCTTCTTGTCGCCCCCTCCAAGGAGCACCTGAAGTACATCATCTAGATGTACTTTTCCTGGGAAGAGGCAACCAACAATACATCAGAGTATGAAGGGATCCTTGTGGAGCTCATGATTGCCTAGAAAATGGAATTAAGAAGCAGATCATTCGAGGAGATTCACGGCTTGTGAGCAGATTCACGTCGAGGAAGTGAGAAGAATGGAGGAACGGTTTGACAGAATGCAAACAGAGCATGCACCCCGTGCGGAAAATGGCATAGTTGATCATCTATCGAAGTGTGTTGTGCAGAAGCTTCTTGTGGAACCAGGGACTTTTGTTCTCCGTCTTACTCAGCCCTCTGTATCCCCAGCAACAATGGCCCGGAAAAGGAGAAAGTCGGGCTCCGGTAAGCCTCATCCGGTAGAGTCGTCCGCTCCTGGCAGAGACCCTGTCGGAAGCAACTCCTCGCCACCTGCCAGACCGCATTCTCCAGCCGGGCCCATGGTCCCCGTGAACGAGGAATGTTCCCCATAGTAGAGGAGGTGCTGCTAGTCCTCATAACCAAGCCTCAGGATCCAACTTGGGCAAGGCACATAGTTCACTTCCTCCAAACCGGAGAGCTTCCTGGCGACCAAGATGAAGATGAAAGAGTAGCCCGGAGGGCCAGTATGTATCAGTTTTTCAATGACACTCTATACAGAAGGATGCCCAATGGTGTGAAATTGAAGTGCATCTGCTGGGAAGAAGGAAAGGAACTGCTGGCTGAGTTACACAAAGGCATGTGCGGCTCCCACATTGGATCAAGGGCATTAGTTGGGAAAGCATTCCGGAAAGGATTCTATTAGCCCACAGCCCCCCAAGATGCGGTTGAGCTAGTCACCAAATGTGGAGCCTGCCAGTTCCATTCGAAGAACATACATCTGCCCGCCCAAGCTCTTTAGACAATCCCTTTATCATGGGCATTTTCGGTCTGGGGGCTCGATATCCTCGACCCTTTCGCCCGAGCAATCGGGGGCTTTGAATTCGTATTCGTTGCTATCGGCAAGTTTACGAAATGGCCGGAAGTGACTATGGGAGAACGGTGATTGCTCAGTCAGCTATCAAGTTCTTGAAAGAATTGGTGTGCCGTTTTGGAGTCCCGGGAAGGATCATTACCAACAGTGGCACCCAGTTCACGAGCCGCGCCTTCACGCAATATGTTCGTACCCTCGGATGCGAGATCACATTCTCCTATGTGGCACATCCCAGGAGCAATGGACAAGCTGAGATGGCGAATGTTGAAGGGCTGCGAGGCCTCAAGATAAGAACCTTTGATACGCTGCAGAAGCATGACATGCGGTGGATCGATGAGCTGCTGGTAGTTCTCTAGTCCCTCAGAACGACACCAAATCGATCTACTGAGCAGACTCACTTCTCCCTAGTCTATGCGGCAGAAGCAGTTAACCCCACAGAACTCATTTATGGGTCGCCTCGAGTGCTTGCCTAGGATGAAGTAGCGCAAGAACAACACCGGCGTGATGATGCTGTGCTACTCGAGGAGAACCGTCTCCAGCACTACAAAAAAAGACACTTCCATGATGATACGTTTTTGTCACAGTAGGTCACGTTTTCTGTCATGCATGTACATCCATGACGATTTTATGACAGAATCAAGATAGTCATACCTGTGCTGTCGTAGAAGTGTTCCATGACATTACAAAAATTATCATCATGGAAGTGTCCACTTCCATGATGATAAATGGCAAGTCATGAAAGTGCTTACGTCAAGGGTGACCGACACGTGGCATCCATCGTAACGGGTCACCGTTAAGCTGTCGGGTCAGTTTTCGGATCCGCTAACCCGTTAACAGCTCGTACCAATGGGTATTTTCCACGTGTAAAATTCTCATTGGCCCGAGGAAACACGTGTTGGCTCACCGTTTGGACAGCTGTCATCCACTCATTGGACAGGAGGCGCCTTTGATTGGTCAACATGTGGCACGGCCCAATAGTGGCCCATTCCAGTGAAAAAGGCCGCCCCAGTAAGAATTAGCAGGCCGGCCCATATAAGGCCTATGTCGGTGTCAAAACCGGTGGATCTCGGGTAGGGGGACCCGAACTGTGCATCTAAGGCGGATGGTAACAGGAGGCAGGGGACACGATGTTTACCCAGGTTCGGGCCCCCTTGTTGGAGGTAATACCCTATGTCATGCTGATTGTTCTTGATGATATGATTATTATAAGAGTTGATCTACCATGAGATCGTAGAGGCTAAACCCTAGAAGCTAGCCTATGGTATGATTGTCTGTTGTCCTATGGACTAAACCCTCTGGTTTGTATAGACACCGAAGGGGGCTAGGGTTACATAGAGTCGGTTACAAGGGAGGAGATCTTCATATCCATATTGCCTAGCTTGCCTTCCATGCCAAGGAGAGTCCCATCCAGACACGGGACGAAGTCTTCAATCTTGTATCTTCATACTCCAATAGTCCGGTTGTCCAGAGACCCCCTAATCCAGGACTCCCTCAGTAGCCCCCGAACCAGGCTTCAATGACGATTCGTCTGGCGCGCAGTATTATCTTCGGAATTGCAAGGTGGGTTCCTCCTCCGAATACTCCATGAAAGATTTTGAACACAAGGATAGTGTCCGGCTCTGTAAAACAAGTTCCACATACCACCGTAGAGAGAATAATATTTCCACAAATCTAATCTGCTAACGTGTTTTGACAGCACGGCGTTATGTCATGGCCCGGTCATTATTTGAACCGATTTTCTCAACCAGCACCGCACATAACGCGAGGCGGTTTTCTTGACACGTCATGTCGAAGAAGAGATCATGTCCCCCTTATTACGAGATTCTCATCAATACGGACATGGGCAACCCACTCGTGCCCGTTGGTACGACTCCTCGATTTCAGGCGAGTCCAAAACGGCCGCGAGGAGGACGCTTGATATTCACACTTTTTATAAAGAGGCCAAGACATGTCCCTTTTTCCTCCCGCGCTCAATCGTATCCTTCCCCCGCCTCGAGTTCCAACACCCCAGGCTCAGGTCGGGCACTTCGGACCTTCAGCCATGTCCGGATCCAACCTGTAAGGTCAGTGGATGCCTTCCTCTGTCACAGAGGAGGACATCAAGAAGATGAGAGAGGCCAGATATCTGACCGCCGAATTTTCACACAGGCTGCCCGCCCGGGGGCAGGTCATCCCCACTCCCAAACCCAACGAGAGTGTTGTGTTTGTCTCTCACTTCCTCCGAGGACTAGGCCTCGCTCTGGATCCCTTTGTTAGGGGACTCATGTTCTATTATGGGCTGGTATCCACGATCTGTCCCCAGATTCCCTCCTTCACATCTCGTCGTTCATCGTCGTATGTGAGGCCTTCCTCCGCACTACCCCTCACTTCGGCCTGTGGCTCAAGACCTTCAATGTGAAGACGAAGATGATCAAGCGGCGGCACATAGAGTGCAGAGGTGTCGTAATAAGCAAAAGCGCTAATGCTCTATGGCTAGAGGGTTCCTTCCCACATGTATCCGGTTTGTGGCAGCGGGAGTGGTTTTATATCACAGCTCCCCGAAGCACCAAGTGGGCAGCCATCCCTACCTTTCGCTTGGGCCCCCACCACAACTGACATCATGGATCAGCGAGGGGCTAAACTGGGGTCCGGTAAAGGATGTGCCGACATTGCAGAGTCGCATTCGAGATCTCATTGAGAGAGACGTCAACCTGGTCATGGTGATGTAGGTCATGCTAGTTCGCCAGGTCCCGCCTTGCAAACGTAGACCTCTCCGTTTGTGGGAGTTCAACTCGGAGGGACCGCGAATCATTCAGCACTTGCTCGGCATGACACTCGAGGAGATGTACAAGTTGTTCTTCAGATCACAAATAAAGTTTCCGGACACCACCGAGGATGCGGGTTTGAGATGTAATCGCCCGGATACCCAAGTAAGTAATCGCATGGCCGAACACACTGTTTCTCTTATTTATCATAGCATCATGCTGAAAAGTCTCTCTTTGACCAGGACTGGATAACAAAGGCGAAGATGATCAGGTGTCCGGCACCCCTTCCCAAGGGCTTGGCCAATCCAGTACTAGACAGAATGCTGGAGCCGGCGCTTTATCAGGTGCCCTCGAAGGAAGATGAAGGGGGGAATAAAGAGGCCGGAAGCGAGCCTCACTCACTACTCATCCCAACCAGGGGAACGAGCGCCTCCGAGAAGGAGGACAACCAGGGAGAAGAATCTGACATCCCCTCTCCCCAAGGAATGAAGACGACCACCTCTGAAGATCCGGAAACAGAGGTTTCCAAATGAGGGAAGAAATCTTCGCCAGAGGGTCCTGCCCCAGGGGGTACCCTTGCCGCACAGTGTCCGCAAGGTAATCAGCCCTCTACGAGCTGTAAGTAATCAAAAAGTACTTAGTAGTGAGAATATCCTACCTTACTTCTGAAGAAAATAACCGAAGCTTATATCTTGTAGTTCGGATCATAGCCCTTCTCGACAGAGTTCGTCTTCGGGGGATCTTCTTCCGGAGATGATGGAGAGCGAAACACCTCCCCCTGCCACCCCGCCTTATGAGGCGGGCGACCCAGAAGTGTCGTCGTGGAGGGTTTCTCCTGATCCGCCAAGGCCAGGGGGTAATCCCTTGGCCACCCGGAGTCCTCAGTATTCAGCTCCTAAAGAGAGCAACAGAAAGAGTCCGGAACCGTATAGTGTGCGGTCGGACGCACTGAAGGATCTTATGGAGCAAGCGGCCATCTCAGAAGCGCATCATATGCTAATGAGTATGGTAGTTGAAAGGATTTCATCCTCTATAAGCGGATTGCATGAAGCTTTTATGAGCCTGTTGAAAGGCTTTGAGGTACGTGGCATAGTGTATGTTTTGGACAGTACCACACACGTTAGGTGTGCCCTATGGAGATAATAGCCCCTGAGACTCTAGTTGTCGTCGAAAACGGCGGCAAACAGAGGATCATAGTCCCAGGTAATAACCAGACCGCCTTTATGTGCAAGTCGTTAAAGCACAGGTGGCTAGCCGGACTGTTGGGTTTGCTGAGCTAAAGCGGCAACTTGATGCGGCAGATGCCGACATCGTGCTTGTCAACAAGCGGCTTGACGAGGCACAGGGTAAGTGATTTCTCCAGTGATCAGCGCAAAGTAAGAGGAGCATGATGCTAGTATCTTTTATATGTTGTGATTGCAGATGGAGCTGCCACCGTGGAGACCCTTCGGGCAGAGCTTTCCCGAGCCAAGGAACAAGCAAGGAATAGCGATGCGGCCGCTCTAAAGGCAGTCGAAGAGCTGAGGGCCGAATAGTCCGTGCATCGCCAGAGCAAGGAGAGGATACCTAAGATGGCCATTGAGTTCAAAGACGCCGTTGACCGTTACCAGCTTCTTGATAAAGAAAGTCGGGCGAGGGCGACGGACCTGGAAAAGGCCATGGTAGCAACCAAGGAAGCTCGCTCTAAAATCAGAGCGACGAAGGAGGAGTTGCATCAAGCTGCGGATATCGTGGCTGGGAAGCCCTTCTTGTTGCAGACTAAGTTTGGAGATCCGAATTATGCTCCTCTTGACCAGCTATGGAGTTCAGCGGACGCCTACGTTGATTTGGCGGCAAGTGCTGCTGATGCGGCTGAGTACTTCAAGGATCAAAAAGTTCGCGAAGTGGAAAAGCTGTTCTGGTCACATTTCCATGCTCTAGTGCGTCTGCTGCTATTGAATGAGCAAATGGTCGCGTGGGCCGAGCTCCATAGGTTGTCCGAACTCGCCATGAGGTCTGTTGTGGATCATCTGTGGCTGAGAGGGCCAAGGACGAATATTTACTTTAGTTTAGTGCAACAATTCCTCGGTGATGTGCCGCATATCGACGCTATGAAGAGGTCGGCTTGCATAGAGGGCACGCGGATGGCCTTTGCCCGTGTCAAGACATACTGGGCAGAGATGGAGGCCACCACTGTTGCAACACATGGATCGGCCGTGGGCCGAGTGGCTGCTGAGCACTACTTTGAAGAATTTCTTGAAGGCGCTCGTTCGATAGAGGCTCATTGCTCGAAGAATATTATGTTCCAGTGACATGTACTCCCATTGTAAGAACAATGTTTTATTGAGTTGTCAAGGCTGTATTTATACTTTTGCCTGAAAGTATTATGATGCCTCCTGTGTGGTCGTTTATGTATATATGTATATAACCTGAAAGTTTGCAGTCGTCTTCCGCCCCCATGCATATAATGCGGGGGTGTTCGCAAAAAACGTGTATTCACACTTGATCCAATGTCTTGGTCCATTAAGGAGGTGGTAGCGCAGTGAACGAGGCAATCGGACTATATTGCTTTAACACTTTCACTTAGCCATAGGAGTTTGACGGTGGGGCTACTATATAGCCCCTGGTACTTCTGCGCTCGTCCAAATATAGGGCGCATACGTACATGACTAGGAAACAGCCCTTCGTTAATGCAGTGGAATCCCGAAGATTCCGCTTGGTCATTGAGTGGTTGACCAGTCTCGCGCTATATCATGACAGTTAGTTTTCGGCTTTCTCTACCGAGGCGCTCATCTGGATGAACCAGGGCACAATCGCAGTAGTTCTCCCAATGCTACCTTAGCCGATATAGCGGAATGTAAGGTACCAAAACATGGGAGTCGGGCAAACCCAACATTTGACTAAAGACATGATTCAGAGCTGATGCATATAAGGCCAAACTCGCGACGCCGAACACTCCCTAAGGTATTCGGTCTTTATAACATATGCCAGGCTAAACCATGCCCTTAATATTAAACCTGGGTGTCCAGGTACGTGCAATATCCTGACGTGGCCACATGCCAATACGTCGGCATCCTTCTTGGTTGTATTGAGTGTCCGGAGGATGTGGGCAACAAGAGACGGTAAAAAAGGTTGACGCAAGGTCTTAATCTAAAAAGAAACCTTTGAGCGGGTCCCTGTTGCACGTCTGCGCCTGTGTCTCTGTTGTGCCGTGTCCTGGACGGGTGTAGCACGATTGTCATCTATAAAAGAGAAGAACTTAGGTGAAAAGTTGTCGTGCCAGAAAATTGGTTATTGTCAATAAACCATTAAAATTTAAGATAAGTAACGTTGAGCTAGACTAGCCCTGATTACACGCGGGAAGCCCCTGGTACTGTCTAGGAGGGCTTGATTATCAAACCAATCTCATGTATATGTAGTGGTGCACCGGACTCGTCTAACCGTGTCCGTGGTCTTGACGACCTGTCATTTTTTCTGGTTGGTGAGGCCGTCTAGTGCTCGGCGGCAAAAGCCGCCGCACATTCTTCCGCGTGTAGAGCACGCTCAGTATTTCCGCTAACTGTGATGGTGCCACGTGGACCGGGCATCTTAAGCTTAAGAGAAGCATAATGCAGGATTGCATTAAAACGAGCGAAAGCCGCTCTTCCGAGTAGTGCCTGATAGCCACTTCGGAATGGAGCGATGTAGAAATTTAAACTTTCGCTTCGGAAGTTTTCGGAAGAACCGAATACAACCTCTAGTAATAGAGAGCTCGTGTAGTGGGCCTCTAGGCCTAGTATTACTCCCTTGAAGGTAGTAGTACGGTGGCCTATTTTTGATGGGTCTATCCCCATTTTGCGGACTGGGTCCTGATAGATCAGGTTTAGACCACTTCCGCCGTCCATGAGGACTCGTGTGAGATGGTATCCGTTTATTATTGGGTCTAACACTAAGGCAGCCAATCCTTCGTGCCGGATGCTTGTCGTGTGATCCCCGCGATCAAAGGTGATCGGGCAGGCCCGCCAGGGGTTGACCTTAGGGGTGACGGGCTCTATGGAGCGTGTGTCTCGGAGTGCATATTTCATTTTCCTCTTCGTCACTGTTTTAACCTCTGGAGGGAATTTTTTCTGTCCTCCATTGCTTTGCTGGCGAGGTTCATCCTCGTCTTCGCTTGGTGTCTCCCCCCCTTATGTTCGGTGTTTAGCTTACCGGCCTGCTTGAAGACCCAGCATTCTCTCAGGGTGTGATTTGCAGGTTTATCGGGGGGCCATGAATCTGACATAGTTTGTCAAGAATCTTGTTTAGGCCAGATGGACCGTCTCTTCTACCTTTGAAAGGCTTTTTTTGCTGACCTGGTCGAGAGCCCCTGAATCCGGCGTTTACCACCGTATTATCTGGTATATCCTCTTTATTTCGAAGCTTGCTTTTATTGCGTCGCCATTGTTCTCGATTTTTCTTGGCCGAGGTGTCTGGCAAGCCATTCGTCTCGGACGCTGTGTTTGAAAGCTGCTAAGGCTTCAGCGTCCGGACAGTTGAGGATTTGGTTCTTCTTGGTGAGAAACCTGTTCCAAAGCTTTCGGGCAGACTCTTCGGACTGTTGAATTATATGACTTAAATCATCTGCATCCGGAGGTCGGACGTAGGTCCCTTGAAAATTAGCCCGAAAAGCATCCTCGAGCTCCTCCCAACTCCCAATTGAGTTTTCGGGGAGGCTTTCCAGCCAGTGCCGAGCTGGTCCTTTAATCTTGAGGGGCAAGTATTTAATGGCATGGAGATCGTCTCCGCGAGGCATATGGATATGGAGGATAAAGTCCTCAATCCAGACCCCAGGGTCTGTGGTCCCGTCGTATGCTTCTGTGTTCACTGGTTTGGATCCTTCTGGGAATTTGTGGTCCAGCACCTCATCGATGAAACATAGGGGGTGTGCGGCACCCCTGTACTTGGATGTACCATGTCGTTTAGACGGTTGTAGTATTTGGTTTTGATTTTGTGCTAGAGCATGCTTCCTAGATCCATAGATGGATCTGGTCGCACTGGATTTTTGGCGCAAGTCCTCACGTACATCTTGTGTTGACTTATGTGCGTATTTGTTATCCACTCTATCGCGGTCATGAGGTGGTGGATCCGGTTGGTTGGCCATTTCATTATTTGGCTGTGCGGTCTCTAAGGCCTGGTCATCGAATTTGGGTAATAGCTTGCGCTTTGGATAGCTGTTTGTGTGGTAACTTCCACCATACTTTACTTCGCTATCGAGCACTTTGTTCCACCTACTGTTGAGTGTGTTTTGTGCGGCCTTAAGCCTTTGCTTCTGCTTCTTCAGACTCCTCGCTATGGCAATAAGCCTTCTGTGGAGGTTCTCTTGCTCCAAGTGCGTTTCCGGGATGATGTGTGCATCTTCGTCCGGACTGTTTTCCTCCCCCGATGGGGTTTGATGAGGGTTATCCTCGGCGTCGCCGTGTTCGGATGTCAGATCCGTACTATGTTCGTCACTTGCAGCTTCATCGTGCTCTGCCGCCGGGGCAATGTGGTCGCCGTTTCCTCTGGAGTCGACTGGAGTGTTGTTTTGTCTTGCGCTTTTATCGCTGTTTTTGCTATGGTGGGACATAGAGCGGTGCCGCTGACGTTGGCGCTTGGGTTGCTTCTTGGAGGGGCCATCCTCCGCTGTCTCTTCGCCATTACCTTCTTTGGGTGTATCCACCATGTATATGTCATGTGATGAAGTGGTTGTCTGGCGCCCTGTGGGCGCTGGATCCTGTTCATCTCCTGCATCTTCGTCCATGCCGTCGATGTCTTTGGAGCCGAAGTTGAGCATGCCGGTTAAGTCGTCGACAGTGGCTACTAAGTGGGTGGTGGGCGAGCAGCGAATTTCTTCGTCGTCCGTATCCCATTCTAGCCGGAGATAGTTCGGCCAAGGTTCTCCTGACAAGGAGAGAGACTTTAATGAATTTAGCACTTCGCCGAAAGGCGAGTGCTGAAAGATATCCGCGGAGGTGAACTCCATGATCAGCGCCCAGTTGGATTCGATGGGCACGGATGCAGGCGACTCGGAGACCGTGGCCGGAGATGAATCCAGTGGTTCGGCGACACGGCTCTTGTAAGGGGTGCAGTCAGTATCTGGCTCCATCGCCGCTGAGAGTGCGGCCTCCATGGCGGGGTCTATCTCTCCGTCCTTGGATGGTGCAATTCGCTATGGATTGAAGGCCGGAGTAGTTGCAGATGCGATCTCCCGAACACTGTCCGCCGGCAGAGTTACGTCGTCCTCGTCATGACTGTGCGGCGCACCTGACACGGGCTCGAATCCGTCGAAGATCAAGTCTCCGCGGATGTCAGCAATGTAGTTTAAGTTTCCGAATCTGACCTGATGGCCAGGGGCGTAGCTCTCGACCTGCTCCAGGTGTCCAAGTGAATTGGCCCGCTGTGCGAAGCCGTCGAATACAAAGATCTGTCCGGGGAGGAAAACCTCACCCTGGACCGCATCGCTATCGATGATCGAAGGAGCCATCAAGCCGTATGGTGATGACATAGTGGAACTCTCAATGAAAGCACCAATGTCGGTGTCAAAACCGGCGGATCTCGGGTAGAGGGTCCTGAACTGTGCGTCTAAGGTGGATGGTAACACGAGGCAGGGGACACGATGTTTACCCAGGTTCGGTCCCTCTTGATGGAGGTAATACCCTACGTCCTGCTTGATTGTTCTTGATGATATGAGTATTACAAGAGTTGATCTACCACGAGATCGTAGAGGTTAAACCCTAGAAGCTAGCCTATGGTATGATTGTCTGTTGTCCTACGGACTAAACCCTCCAGTTTATATAGACACCGAAGGGGGTTAGGGTTACATAGAGTCGGTTACAAGGGAGGAGATCTTCATATCCGTATAGCCTAGCTTGCCTTCCATGCCAAGGAGAGTCCCATCCGGACACGGGACAAAGTCTTCAATCTTGTATCTTCATAGTCCAATAGTCCGGCCAAAGGATACAGTCCGGCTGTCCGGAGACCCCCTAATCCAGGACTCCCTCAGCCTACTTTTGTCAGGTCCATTTCATCCCATAGCCCATACGAGATGTGCCAGTTCGGCCCGTCGACGGCCCCTTAAAGATTTGACACCATTGCAGCCCATCGCCAGTTCGAGCCCGTTAACAACCCGCTATATATTTGGGCTCAATTGATGTGATTTCGTCCTATTAATGGCCCATTCAAGGGATGGGCCAATTTTCAGGATGTACATCTTTCAGCCTTTTAGCGACCCATTTAAGTGTTGGGCCAATTTTCGGCCCGGTGTGTCTTTCAGCCTGTTGATGACCCATAAATGAGTTTGCCCATTTGTAGTCGGACCTTAGTTTTGGCCTTTTAGCGACCCATTTAAGTGTTGGGCCAATTCCTGGCCTGGTGTGTCTTTCAGCCTGTTGACAACCCGTAAATCAGTTGGGCCATTTGTAGTCAGACCTAAGTTTTGGCCTTTTAAAGGCCATGCTCTTCATGGTCCAATACCAGCCTGGTTTCTCTTTCGGCCTGCTAAAGGCCCACAACACAGTTGGGCCATTTACTGTATGACCTGACTTTCGTCCTCTTAGCGGCCCATGCTCTTCATGGTCTAGTACCAGCCCGCTGTCCCTTTCAGCCTGCTAAAGCCACAGAGTATAGTTGGGCCATATGTAGCCCGGCCTTAGTAACGGCCTGTTAACCACCCGTGAAATCAAATGGCCCCACTTGTCACCTGCTTCGATGTCGGCATTTTAGCGACCCGGGAGGTAAGAGGGCCGACCATTAACTTTCGGCCTGGTAACGGCCCACTAACATAATGGGCCCACTACAGTTCGTGCATGTCTTTAGGCCCAATTAGATAGTTTGAGCCCATTACGACAAGCAATTATGCACAGGACCAAAATTGATCAAGAAAGGTACGGCATATAGGGAAAAACGTTGCACATCCAACATATATTATAGGAAATTACGTCCACTAGGCAATCAAAGATTGATGCCAGCGCAAATAAATGAACAGAACCTAACGATCTACAATGTCACAATCTGCAACTCAGCGTAGATGACGCCCATAAGCATGTGAGCAAGTTCTTGCTGCTTTGCTACACTGTCTCTGAAAACATTGATCAGTTGTTCTTGCGCACGAATGTGCACCTCTGATTCCTCCACCATTTCCACATTTGCTTTAGCCATTAATTGGTTCACAAAAATACATGTTTTCCATTGCATTCGAGGCAGAGGAAACTGAACAGATTCAGATGGCGATTTTGGCAGACTTGTATTATTGATAGTGGAGAGTGTCTCGACCACTTCATCAGAACATAAATTATAAGGGGAACCGAACAGATTAATGATGAGTTATTGCCATATTACCTGGCCTAGATTTATTGGAAAAAACAATGGGGTTGCCTTGATGTTTTCAGAGTTTGCCTTCTTATCTTCAGCAGCGGCACCAAATTAACACACTAGCATTGCTATCATTGGCCAGGTCAGATAATAGAAAGCAACATTGACACAACGAATGTTTGGGCAACTAGCCTACACCAAATTAACACAATATGGCACAACTATCATCAGCCAGGTAAGGTAATAGAAAAGCAACATTGAAAAAATGAATTAATGGGCAACTAGAGCAGCACTAAAATTTAGTAATGTGCATGATATGAGATAGTACACTCATGCAGCTTAGTATGCAAAACTACCAGGCAGTTTTCCTCACAAAAATCAATATTATAGCCTTTAACATTTTGCTACAACTGAATTTAGATCAGATAAAGGTTGGATTCACACTGATTAACAAAATACATGCTGATGTAAAAATATAGTGATATACAACAGGTACTTACATCAGCATTGGAGCACAAAGAATTCCCGCAAGGTACTTTCACAGAAAGTCTTCTATACTTTAAGCTTATTTTCTGAAAGAGAGATGGGTAAGTAACATGTAGAAAATATGATCAGAATGCTATAAAATTTCATGATGCAAGGATACGCACACGCTTCTTAGAATGGAGTTGACATATTTTTGCTGGACTAGAGCGGACTAGTTCTTTGGCCACTGGAATCTACTTATTATTAGTGGGAGTTGGGTTTCTCTATGCTGGAGCAGTATCTATGAAAACTGGAGTTGGTTTTTTATCTCCTGGCATTTGGATCTTTTGCAAAGACCTGGTTTGTAACCCTTCAGATTCTAACATAGACGTCTTCCCCTTGCCTGCATTATATAGAAGAATGGTGCTTCAATTATAAAACATGCTACAACAGAAATGGAATAGGTACTGAGGAATAGAAAGGCATGACATATTGACATGTATTCCCTCCATCCGGAAATAAATGGATGGGTCGAGGCATATTTCAGTTCTAGATTCATCTAGTTTTATCCATTTCTGCGACATGTAGTCCGGACGGAGGGACTATGATGTAAGAGCTAGGGATACGACAGGAAAATAGTGTAAAAAATAATACTTGAATGTGAAACTAAATGCTAGCGGAATACATATAGAAAAACACTAAGGCAACATATGCGTGTATGATTGGGAAGCTAAGATGGCATTGCAAGAGACCACTAGAACACCACTTCAATGTAAAAAAACATGGTATGGTAGTCAGATGAAGTACATACTGATGAATAACAATGCATAAGATATTGAGAAGCATGATGTCCAAACTAAGCAGATGGCATTGCGATAGAGTAGAATGACAGTACTTGAATTTGAAAACATGTTATCATGAATGGAATAGGTACTGAAAAACAGGAAGGCATGCCATATTTACATGCATGATCAACAGGCTAAGCAGAAGGCATTGCAACAGAGTAGATGCACTCCAGGACATTATATGCATGTTGTACCCATATCAAGTGGCATGTTAGAGCAAGGGCCTTATGGGGTGAATAGGATTCGTCATCTTTCTTCAAGTCTTGTGAAGAACTACCTTTACATGTTCCATCATATTGGGTATCATTGGTGTCAAGTTTGTTGACCGTTACATTGCTCCGTGAGGTTCTTGTGGATAAATCAGTGTGCGCAATTATATCTAACATGCATGGAATACAACTAGAGGTTAGATTTATGTAAGGAGTGCCTATAGGAGACGACATAAATAGTAGGACTGGGGTTAACTAGCAGCAAGAGGTCTCAAAAACTAAAGGGAGAACATAGATGAAAGATACAAAATATGTCTTGTTTGTACTCGAGATTAACTAGATGGCACACAAAAGTATTAAGGAACAACATAGGTTATACTAGAAGTGGTATAATACTATAATCACCGGCCTTTGGGATAGCATTGGCTTATAGATAATAACTATGGAACAGCGTTACCTAAAGAACAAGTCTCTTAGCTGAACTATGGAACAACGTTAACTCCTGAACCAGACCCATAAGATATCAGCATGAACATAAAGTGAAATGTGATGATCTATTTTCCATGCTTAGATGAATAACAAAGCCATAAATGTTGCACACAAGTAAGATGACGGTACAACCTATTTGGCCACCATCCATAGGAGTGAGTATCATGTGCTGACTTGTTGATGGCCCTGCAGTTGTTGTGGCTGTCAATGTCGGGCACGCGCATTCGATGCAGGAAACTATTGAGTGGGGACTATAGCTCCCTTTTGGTGTATGCTTCCCATGTTGGAGCAACTGCGGTGAGTCGAAAGATGGTGTGGCTGAAGATGCAGAAAATGCATAATGTTAAGAACGACACATCTCTCTGATCTAAAGAAATACCCTAAGAGATCAATAGCAAGGTACGAGAGTGGTCACATGTCTGTCGAGTGAAGACTAAATTGGGGTCACACGATTTTTTTTATTTTGGTACTGTCCGATCTATGCTAGATGGCTTGATGGCCGTCTTGTGCCTCCCGGCTGACACTGTTCGGAATCTTCCCCGAAGAGCCAGTGACCACCGGCAGAACAGCATGCCTCCGCCGTCCGTGGCCCCGACCAAAACCCCGCTCCCCGCCCACCGCACTGTCGTGGTTGCGCCGCCCCCGGGCCAATCCACAAAGACTCGCTGTCATCCAGATCCGGTGGCGGTAGTACCTTCAACCCACGCAAGTCTAAGATAGCCATCTAAGCGCTGCTTCCGCGGCGAACTTGCGCCCCCGCACCCGTACGTTAGACACCAGCCAACCGGCAGCCTAGGAGCTCCGCCAGCTCGAGGGGTGTTGCTTCCCATTGGGAATCGATTGGCCCAGAATAAAAATTCAGACAACTGACGCCTAAATAAAGTGATTTGAGATGAGGGTTTGACCAATCTGGCGGCTCGGTGAAGTACGCAGCTCCAGCTATCTACTCGGTGAGGCCCGCGCGGCTGCGGTGGCTACCGGTGGCAGGGAAGCGGAGATGTCACGATGGTCGATGGCAATGAGGAAGCAGCACTGATGCTCTGGATGGGTCCAAAGTTCGAGCCGCTCTGGTGCCGTGATAAATGGTGGGGGTGAATCGGCTCCGGTACGGTTCACGCGGCTGTCGTCGAGGCAGCTCCGGCAGCACGGAGTAGGAGGCACATGACCTAGTGCACGACGACAAATGGGCAGCGTCTCCGGGATTAGAGAGGAGCGCGGCTATGAATTTGGTGCGGTGGGGGTGCCATGGAGGAGGGGCTAAGGTTTCGCGGCTCTGGAGAAGGGAGCTTCCGGGGAGAAGGTGATTTGGCGCAGATGAGGTATGAATGGGGAATTGGGAGGGGGAACCATGTCTTACGGACGCATTTGTCTGAAATGTGGGGGGAGTTACAGTTCTACCCCTGCCTTTAGGCTTCTTGGCTTGGGTCTATGTACTAAGGGTCGGGGATAGTAGAGTAACTTTGCTTCTCCCAAATAGTTGGCGTGAGCGATTTCGGGCGAGGAGGGCGTGTTTTGAAATATAGTGGGTGCGAGCGATTTCGGGCGAGGAGGGCGTGTTTTCAAATATAGTGGGCGCGAGCGATTTTGAGCGAGGAGAGCGTGTTTTGAAATAGTGTGCACGAGCTATTTCGGGCGAGGAGAGGGTGTTTTGCCGACCATGGGTTATGAATTACTCGGCACATGTCATTTTGGCCAAGGAGAAGGTGCTTTTGGAAGAAGTTACGAACCTACCCTCGATGTACAACAATTGATGCGTGTCCCACATAGGCTTGTAATTTCGTGTCTCCCATTTTTTGCTAGGGCTAATTCCACCGAGCAGAGGGTGTTTAACGGTTCGTTCAAATTTTGGGACAACGATCATCCACGTCTATCTTACCAAGTCGATTAAAATCAAAATTTGAAATTTTAGCTTGCCACTTCTTTTTTAGATGGAGATATGATGCTCAGGAGTAATGTGTTTTTACATGCTTGTTGCTAGCGATTTACTATATGATAAATAGTTGACCAACTCAAAAAAGGGAACCAAACCCAAAATGAAATATCTCGATTCAATGAAATAGCTCGTTCACCAGGTCAAAATAGTGAACTAAATCCAAAATTGAACACCTCAATCGAGTAGCATGTTGTATAGTATTATAGTACTCCATGAACATGTTGAAAGTCAAATTAATGAACTTGTTTGATACACGCATATCTCCATTCATGTGTGCATTGCAGAGAATATGCTCTCCAGTTTAAATATTTGAATGCAACTATATATCGAAACATGGTTTATATCAGTCTTTGATGCATAAAACGCGACATCCCCCTCTTCTGGACTCGTGCTCTCTCTCTCTCTCTCTCTCCGACAATCTTCAATTCTGTCACACGCATCCAACACACAAACCTTTTTGGTCCCTATCCCTCTCTCTCTCTCTTTGTGTTTGTGTGGGGGGGTCTTTCTAGTTCGCATGCATATATACTCCATCTATAGGTCTCTCTTGCACACTTTGTATGATTCTCTAGTCCAAGCTAAATATCTAAGGTGCACTCATCGTACGTACACAAATTCCTTGGCTCGTTGCTCGTAACTCTCTCACGCACCACTCTGTCGTCTCGGAGCTCTTCCCTCTCTCTCTCTCAACCTCTCCATCTACCTGGGTCAAACATACACATGCATATCTCACTCGCACTCGATAGACCCATCTAAAACTCTATCTCTCTCCCTTGTTCTCTCTCCATCTCACAGGCACACACACAATCTCAGGCCTAGCCAAGTATGATGGTCTCTCACTCAAATGTAGGCACACGCAGTCCCCCCTATATGTGTATGACTAGCTAATCTTAGTCTCCATCACAAACATGTGCATGGTCTATCTCGATATCTCTCGGGGCATCTTCCTATCGCGCACGCACCTCCCTCGATCTCCCACCCATATAGTCCCCTCACGATCTCGAGGGGATCTCTCTATCATAAACACACCCTCTGTCCCTCCCCATGCGTCCATGTTATCCATGTGTCCCTCTCGACCTTTGTTCCTTGTTGGCCAGGCCTCTATTGGACATGTGATATATGGGTGTCTCTCTCCATTGCAAACAATCATGCACTAGCTATCTTCGTGTATCTCCTCACCTCGCTTTTCTATCTCGGAGATGCATGCGTGATATGTTTGCATAAGAAACGAAAAAACACACACACACTCTCTCTCTCTCTCATTTATCGTTTGTTGTCCCTTTCTCTTTCACACACATACTCTTTTTGCACACTCACTCATTCTCCTTCACACGCATTGATCTCTCTCGACTTAGCCACTCTCTTCGGTCCATAGCATAAAGATTTATTGAAAAGTCAAACATCACAAAGTTGGACCATGTACGTGGAGAAAAACATGTACATCTAGAACGGCAAACATATACCATTAGATTCATCATGAGATGTAGTTTCGTATGATGTATCTTTGGTATTTTAGATATAAATAACATTTGCATAAACCTGATCAAAGTTTCCAAAGTTCGACTTCTAAAAAGTTTACATGCACTGAATTATCGAACGGATGGAATATCTCTTTCCCCCTCTCAGCTATCTGAGGCACCACTCAGCCTTATGGGGGCTCCTCTATCTCTCCCAAACTTTATATCTCCCTGGTTCACAGATACACATGTGTCACTCGCGCTACATATAGACCCATCCATCACTCTCCGCCCTTGTTCTCTCTCTATGTGACACGCACCCCCCTAAGTACCATAATCCCTCACTCCATCATAGGCGCAAGCACTCCCCCCTAAGTATGATTATATCTCACTAGCCATCTGGAACACACATATTGTCTCCTTCCATCCATACGTCTATCTCGATATCTCCCAGGGTATCTTCTATCACGCACACACCTCGATCTCCCACCCATGTAGTCCCGTCACGATCTCCAGGGTATCTCTCTATGCCAAACATACACTCTCTCCTCCCCATATCTGTATTTTCTCCATACGTCTCTCTAGACCTCTCTCCCTTGTTTTTCAGACCCCTCTTGGCCACGTGCTAGGGGTCTTTCTCTCTCGGTTGCACACAACCACACACTAGCTTCTCACCTTGCTTCCGTTGTCGAAGATGCATGTATGATATGTTTGCATAAGACACACATGCCTTTTCTCTACTTTTATCATGTGTTGTCCATGTCTCTTTCACACACACACACTTTTTCCACTCACTCTTTCTATTTCACACACTCTCTCTCTAGTTAGGGACTCTCTCACGTCCGTAAGCATATGGATGTTTTGAAATGTAAAACCTCAAAAAAGTTTGACCAGGTATATGTGGAGAAAAACATTTACATTTGGAACGATCATTAGATTCATCACATAATGTACTTACTTCATACTATCATTTATCTTTGGTATTGTAGATATAAGTAATTTCTTTATAAGCTTGGTCAAAGTTTCAAAAGTTTGACTTTAAAAAAATGTTGGCACTACATTATTGAACGGGGGGAGTAGCTCTTTCTCTCTCTCTCTCTCTGCTATCTCTCATGGGCTCATATACGGCCAGAGACTCGAAAATTTATTTGCCCATTAGTGACTTGTCAGGGCGGTGGATTTTAGTTTGCACGATAATGCTGCATCCACCTAAAGTAATGAAAGTTCTTATGTTAACTTCCTAGATTCACTCTTCGTTGGTGCAACATTACTCCTAGCATTTGTAATATCAGTTTGAAACTTGCAATATTGCCATGTCCAATTCCTGCATTTTCAAATTCCTGCGAATCAAAGAGGTCCTGAGTTGGTGATGATGTTGTGCCTGCCATGTTTCACCAATAGCCGTCGGATCTAGATCTGACGCATACAAACCAAATTTCTCCCATTTTGCAAAAAGATGCCCGCACTTGTTCCCTATTTACAAACAACTCCTTGTCTCTCACAATCAACCTTATCTCCTCCCACCACATCTAGAAGGCCATGGAAAAATCTAGTGCGATGGCCGCTGCTGGCGCCGTCCACCCCCAATCTTGGTGTTCAGTGCAATGCACGGGCATCTACGCATGGGAAATTATGTCGAACACGGCTAGTTGTAAGCATGCTAGCTCTATAGCCATGATGATAGTGACTATAGACGGTGAGGCTGACTTATGTGTTATGCTGAACATGGTGCCTATACTCAGGTGTCATCTCCGACGCAGGGTCTTGTCACTTCACTGCGACGAGCAGCACGTACTAATTTGACAAACGGGTAGTACAGTGCTACTACATTGCTAGTACTCCTACTACTACTAGTACTAGCACCACCGTTTGGATTTAGTAGTACTACCACGTCCATCTGGATTTAGTATTTGACTAGCAATATCTAGTAATCCATGTCACAAAAAATGTACTACTCGCTATGTAAATAAATACATGGTGTATTGTTTTATTCCTTCTGGTAGATGGCTCAAATATGAAGTCTCATTAATCAGACTACTATTGTACTCACCGGGCGCTCAACTTTTTAAGCTACCAACAAAAAATTGCATTCAAAGACTACTATTGTACTCCCTCCGTACTAGTGCATTAGTCACGTTACGAAAACCAAATAGTAATCCCAAAACTTTTAGGCGCGGTGCATCAATTTCCCACCTCGTTCCCTGTTTTTTTCCATGAAAAAAGAGATCACCCAATACGATCGTGGGGTGCGTATGAATCCAATGACATGAGACTACGCCCTTCGTCTAAGTGTATAAGTCATGTTACAGCAAGTGAAAAAGAGGGCTGGGCTCTCATGCAAGAGCCTAGCTATATGTGGATTCCTAGGTCGATATACAATAAATATTGAGAAAGAGAGAGAATATGAGAAAAAGTAGTACTCTTATAGCCAGCCTTATAGCTAATCTTATTGTATGAGTGGCTACAAGTGATGGCTCTACTATGACATGGCAACAACATATAGCTGGCAGCTGGCTATACTATTAAGTATTAACCATGCTCTTAGGTTGTGCACCATGACCAAGACGAAGGGTAAAGCTAGAGAACTTAATGCCTTTTTGCTAATTAATAGCATTACATGCAATGAACTAACTACTTCATGTCATGTTTGGTAGTCTCAACTCATTGAAAGCATGCACGGCCCACATCTCTCATTGGTTGATATGTCACGAAATAAGAAACAAGGAGAGAGTTAATGTACCATGCCTAAGTGTTTTGGGATGGAGGGGGACGCAGCTTCATTGACTTACTGCACCTGCGTTTGGGTGAATGACTCGTGGGCCACCAGGTTGCTGGCCCACCTGTCTGTAACACCCCAGATGTAACCTACCTTATTTGTATTCCAACTCTTGCTGTTTCCGGCACTAAGTTATTTTATTTCATCGTTGTCGTGTTTTTGTCTCCCTGTGTTTTGTCTTTGTCTTGCATCTCATATCATGTCATCATGTGCATTGCATTTGCATACGTGTTTGTCTCATGCATCCGAGCATTTTCCCCGTTGTCCGTTTTGCATTTCGGCGCTCCTATGTCCTCCGGTGTCCCTTTCTACCTCTTTTCGTGTGCGTGTGTAAAACGTTTTCGGATTGGACCAAGACTTGTCATGCGGCCTTGGTTTACTACCTGTATACCCCCTTTCATGTTTCGTACCATCTGGACTTCGTTTGATACTCCAACGGTTAACCGAGGGACCAAAAAGGCCTCATGTGTGTTGCAGCCCAACACCCCTCCAAAGTGGCCCAAAACCCACCTAAACCTGTTCCATCACCTAGGCCGTTCTATCATGATCGCGTGGCCGCAAACCGCACCTCATTTGGAGCTCCCTAGCCCTCTCTACCCCTATATAAAGACCCCCCATTTCTAAATCCCGGATCTCCTCTTCCAAACCCTAGAAAATTCCCCTCTCCAGCCGCCGGACAATGTCCATTCCGGCCAGACATTTTTCCGCCGCCGCCCTTGTCCAATAAGGATGCGCCACGTCACCTGGGGGAGAGCCCCACTTCGCCGCCGCCGCGCGGGCCCGCCAGGCCCGCAACAGCCCCCCGCGGCCCACCTGCTCCCCGCCGTCGCGGATCGGCGCCGCCCCGTCTCCTCCTCCCGCGCCGGCGTCGCTCCGCCACTGGAGCCGCCCCGCTCCGGCAGCTCTTCTCCGGCGCCGCCACCCCTGCAACGCCGGCCACCGACCTCGCCCGCGCCGCCCGAGGCCTCCGCCGGCCACCGCCGCCATCAGCGCCGCCACCGCACCCGGCGACCCCGGTGAGCTCCTCTTCCACACCGGCGACGCCCGCACTCTTCGGCGAACAGTGCTCCGGCGAGCTCGGATCTGACCTCGAGACGCGTGCAAACCCTAGATCCGGTTGACTTTTGCCTCCTCCCAGTATTGTTTTTTGCATAACTTCATCATGCCATAACTTCCTCATCGTAGATCTGATTCGTGCGTGTAGCATATCAAAATGTTCGTCTCAACGAGTACATCATTTCATCTCATTGCATCATTTTCTTTTGATCTCGTCTTGATGCCTGAAATTCTGTTGGAAGAGGGCTATGTGATGATAGTTTCAGATCTGTTTCAGCAAATGCACTTTTGTCATTTTTTCCATGATTAATGCGTGCATGATATGATCCTAAGCTCTACATGTGTTTTGAAGAATGTCATGCCATCTTTACAGGGGTGTATGCCATGTATTTTTGTGATCTTTTTGGTGACTAGCACAAGCATGCAAAGTAGCTTACTCAATGATGCTGATTTCAGGGACTTAGAATTTCACTAAGTCCATGCCCTGTCATTATTTTTATGCCATATGTTCATATTGATTCCTAGTGATCCATGCCTCTTTTGAGCATGATCAGTAAGGATATTTTGTAGATATTTTTGTGCTCTATCCATCCATGTCTTTGTTTGCAATTATGGAGCACCCTAGCTTGAGTCAATCGAGCTCTACTTTTGCTATAAAATGTTCCTGGCAGATTGTTAACATGTTTAGCAATTTTGTCGAGCTTGTTGTTGTTGATCCGTGCATGCTATGTTGTTGTTCTTGCCATGTCTAGCTTCTATGCCATGTCTATTTGCTGGGTGTATGCTTAGTTTGTCATGAAATGCCTCGTAGTGAGTGCATCGAGCTCGTAAACATGCCTACTTGTTAACTGTTTTGCATGCTCCAGTTTTTCACAAAGTCTGAATCTGTTTATATTTTTGCTATGTTCACATGCTTGCAATTGTATTATCTGGTCCCTTTTGGCTCGTGGTCACTAAGGTAATTTTGTTATATGCTTTGAGTAGCTTCATGCCATGACTTGTTTTGCCATGATATGTTCCTGTAGCATGTAGTTTTCATGCTCTAAAGATTGCTTCCTGATGATAAATTCCTGACATGCTGTTAATTTCACTAAGTCTGAAACCAGTAATCTTTTGCATTTTTGCCATGCTTGTTTGAACCTGCTATTGAGTGAATTAGCCGTAGCTCAGTGTGAATCTTTTGTCAAGCATCATGAGTGGATCCCTGCCATGTATTTTTTTGTCATGTTGGAGTGCTGTAGCATGTTGTTCTTGATGCATTTAGAAGGCTACTTGTTGTTAATCGTAGACCGGTGCCATATTTGTTTTGCTTGCCATTTCCAAAACGTGCATCCGATTCCGGTGATCTTTACATCGATTTCGACTGAAATCAACTCACCTTTCCAGTGGCACTCTTGGATGTCCAAGTTGAGGCCAGTTTCAATCATTCTTTTCCAAATCATGCATATGCATCACATATCGCATCCCGCATATCATACCATGTTTGCATCATGTTGCTTGAGCATTACACGTGGTTGATTGTGTTCCTTTTTGTTTGTTGTTCTTGCTTGGGTAGAGCCGGGAGATGAGTACATGAACGAGGAGCCCGTTGAGTACGCTTTTGAGGATCAAGGCAACTCTGAGAACTTTGCAGGCAAGATGACCATACCCTCGAAATCACTTCTATCTTTGCTTGCTAGATGCTCGCTCTTTTGCTATGCCTATGCTACGATACCTACCACTTTCTTATCATGCCTCCCATATTACCATGTCAAACCTCTAACCCACCTTGTCCTAGCAAACCGTTGTTTGGCTATGTTACTGCTTTGCTAAGCCCCTCTTATAGCATTGCTAGTTGCGGGTGAAGATTGGAGTTTGTTCCTTGTTGGAACTTGTTTATTGTTGGGATATCACCATATTATCTTGTTTATCTTAATGCACCTATATACTTGGTAAAGGGTGGAAGGCTCGGCCTTATGCCTGGTGTTTTGTTCCACTCTTGACGCCCTAGTTTTCGTCATATCGGTGTTATGTTCCTGGATTTTGCGTTCCTTACATGGTTGGTTTATAATTGGAACCCCTTGACAGTTCGCCTTGAATAAAACTCTTCCAGAAATTCCCAACATTGGTTTTACCATTCGCCACCTAGCCTTTTTCCCTTGGGTTTCGCAGACTCAAGGGTCATCTTTATTTTAACACCACCCCCCTGGGCCAGTGCTTCTCTAAGTGTTGGTCCAACTGAGCGATGTCCGGGGCTACTAGGGGAAACTCTGGCTGGCCTACCCGACGTCTTGCTCATCCGGTGTGCCCTGAGAACGAGATATGTGCAGCTCCTATCGGGATTTGTCGGTACATCTGGGTGGTGTTGCTGGTTTAGTTTTACCATTGTCGAGAGGTCTTGTACCCGGGATGCCGAGCCTGATCGGATTATCTTGGGAGAAGGAATATCCTTCGTTGACCGTGAGAGCTTGTGATGGGCTAAGTTGGGACACCCTGCAGGGATTTGACTTTCGAAAGCCGTGCCCGCTGTTATGGGCAGATGGTAATTTGTTAATGTCCGGTTGTAGAAAACCTGAAACTTAACTTAATTAAAATGCACCAACCGCGTGTGTAACCGTGATGGTCTCTTCTCGGCGGAGTCCGGGAAGTGAACACGGTGTTGGAGTAATGCTTGACGTAGTTTGTTCTAGGATCACTTCTTGATCATAGTTGTTCGACTGTGCTTTTTCCTTCTCTTCTCGCTCTCATTTGCGTTTGTTAGCCACCATATATGCTAGTCGCTTGCTGCAGCTCCACATCATACCTTTACCTTACCTATAAGCTTAAATAGTCTTAATCGCGAGGGTGTGAGATTGCTGAGACCCCGTGACTCACAGATTACTTCCAAACTAGATGCAGGGACCGATGATACCATTCCAGATGATATGACCGAGCTCAAGTGGGAGTTCGATGAAGACTCTCGTCGTTACTATGTGTCTTTCCCAGATGATCAGGAATGGTGCCCAGTTGGGGCGATCAGGGACTTTGTCGCATTTGGGGTTTATCTTCATTTTGGTTCCACAGTCGGACCTTGAGTGTATTTGGATGAGTGTAATGACTTATTTATGTATTTGTGTGATGTGGCCAGTGTAAGCCAACTATGTATATTTTCCCCTTTATTTATTTACATGGGATGTTGTGAAGTTTACCTTACTTGTGACATTGCTTTCAATGCGGTTATGCCTCTAAGTCGTGCTTCGGCACGTGGGAGATATAGCCGCCTCGAGGGCGTTACATGTCGTACAACCAAAGGCAGGTGAAGTAGAGGGCCGAGGAGTAGATGGCCAACACACACATGAATGCTACGTAGTCTGCACTTCTCCCCGCGAGTCCAATCTACGAAATCCTACGCGCCTACGCACCCTAACCACGGGCAAAAGTGATCACTCCAATCACAAGATCAGTTGACTAGAAGCTAGACCCATGGAGGCGATGAGCGCGAGCATCAGCCGGCTGTGCCAGATGGTCCACGCCGCCGGCCTGCGGCCCAACACTGAGGAACGTTTCCAGGTCGTACTTGAGGCCGCCAGGGCGAGAGGCCGATTGGACGACAGCTTCGTCTCCTTGTTCGACAAGGTCCTCTTTGGCTGCCTCGACAAGTTCACCGTCGTCAAGAAGCTCGCGGACGACCTTGACGTACGCCTTCAGCCCTCGTGCCCAGGCTCTGCGATGCCTGCCACTCTCAACGTCCTCTACGGTGACAACCTCTTCGATGCAATGGTGGCCCTGCGACTGCCCGCCGTCACGCAGGAGAATGTCCACCTCGAGGTCGCGCTCGCCGTGCATCGCCTGGCGCAGCAAGACACTGTCGACATAATCACCCACATCTACCCGCAAATCATCCACAAGGACTACTATGTGCCAGAGGAGGACGATAGGTCGCTGGCCTTCTTGACCCATAGGGCAACCTCGGACGGCATTGTTCAGAAGCATGTTGTGCTTGCTGCCAACGCCACTACTCCTCACATGTCGGTTGGTGACCCGGTGCACTAGGGCTTGAGGATGTCGTTGATGGATCCGTATGTATCTTTATATTTCTGTCAAATCCATTTAGTAGTATATGGTACCACTAGTAATTATCTTACCTTTCGCATCAACTTCATAATTTTCGTACGTACTCTATGCATGAACCGCGCCAGAACCAAACTTCTCATTACTCTAGGGAAAATCATTATTTCTACCTATCGGTCACGCCATGGAGCAGCACCAAATTTTAGAAGTTACAAGTTCAAAAGGAAAAGCCTACCATGTTCGCATACGTCGCACCCCACACGGTTGGTCCGGCATGCCGCTCAAGGTGAAATGCGTGTCATGTTGCATTTTCACTTACAAGTGAGACCGCAGTTGAGCAAACCGACTATCGGCAAATCCCCACCCCTACCACCACGCGATGGCTCAGAAAACAGGAGGGAGAAGAGATGGATGTAGCACGGACTCCAAGAAAAATGATGTCGGATGGGAGTCGTGTGGGTGGAGTGTGCGGTACTGCTAGACGTGAATGCTAGTTGCGGCCCATGCCACCCCACTATATCAAGCCTATATCGAGGTGCTGGTTATGTAGAACAAAGTTCCTGGATTCCGTGCTCAGCCCTCCTCTATCTCTCTTCTCGGCCAGCCAACAGATGCGCAGAGCCCATCGTCTGTTTGCTCACATGCGGTCCCACATGTCAGTGAAAATGCAAGAGGACCCACTGAACCTGCACATCTTTCACCTCGACATGCTGGTGATCAAAAACAAATCCAATAAACATCTTCGGTGGCCGCTTTTGGAGTTACTCAACAGTAGTAGGATTCTATTTATAGTTTAACCCAAGATGCACATCACGTGGCTTCAACTACCACTCCATTTTCTTGCATGACACGACCTAGAAGCTGGATGTCCCACGTGTCGGCAAAAGGAGGAAGAACTCAACCAAATCTTCTCCACATTTAGACCGGAGGAGTAGGAAACACGGCAAGCCCTGTGCCTACATCATACTACTACGTACAAGCCCACCTTAGACTACCCACAATGGGAGTAACATTGATGGTAACATCACACTTATCTAGGCAAAATAGATGATGTGGCATGTAATTAATGAAGAAAGAGAGGCATGTGGTAACATAGCTAGTTACTGTAACATCACACATATCAAGAAAAGAAGTGATGCAACGTAATAAATGAAGTGATGCATGAAACATCGCATATGTTACTACCCGTTGTGTAGGTAGTAACATAGACTAGTAACGTATGCATGTTACTACTCTAAGTTACTCGCCACTGTGACTAGTCTCACACAGTCACACTATCACCATATTTCTCGGCCTCCGTGCGACACCTAGCTCTAGTTGATCTAACTAGAACTAACTATTGGTTGGCTCCATGTGATGTGGCAACTTCATACTACTACGGATGCTGGCTATACTACTACGGCATTAACTCTCCAAGAAGTGAGCCGAAAACCATTTATAAATTGAGATTATGACATGCATATTGAAATGTACCATTCATTACATACAACAAGTCATCAACACACAACGACAACGAGGATACATGTTGGATTATAGATTAGTTCCAACAAAACATTCTAGTAAATACAAAAGTTTTCATCACACAACAAATAACAAGAAATGAGATGAACTTCAGCTCAACCACTCCTTGGCATTGGAAACACTTGCTTTGAACCAAAAGAGTTTGTCTCGGAAGGGTCAGCTACTGTCAATCTCGAGACCAACGCAGGACTGATCATCCAGGCTGAAGCAGCCGATTTTCATGAACCATATTGTGATAGCCACGGTAGGGAAGCATAGCAATGTACGAGGTATAGATACAATTGCTTCTCATAAATGGTAGTAATGTTGTGTCAACAGTTGCTGGATCGCCTTTCACCATGATTGGATAGTTTTGTCCAAGGAAGAGAGAGTTTCCTCCAAGAATTTTAATACTGAACCAGGGAGAAGGTGTTGGCGCTAGCATAGTAGTATCCATCCCGAATACCCTGCAACGAATGTTGGAATAGGTCCGGAGAGTGCGGACATGGGAGACAACACCTGCTTCCTTAGTCACATCAGCAGTGCCCTGTATATAGACAAGAAGAGGTGATCCATCGGAATAGGTTGCCAGGCACCACTGAATACTCCTATATCGGTACTCATGGTCGTGATCATCAGCATCGTCATATCCCCCTTGGTTATAAAAATTTTCAAGTATAGGTGGTGGAATGTTCACAGGACCTTGGAAACACAAGAAGCTTAATTAGTAAAGGGAAACTAGCTAACCTGCATGCATGTGGATGAAACAATATAATTACGGTGGAAGAAAAACATACCGAAAGAATCAGGATTCCATGCAAAAACAGTGCCACGAGTGGTGGCAACAAACACAAGACCCTCATTTTGAATTGCATCACAGTACTCATCCTTGTATAGAAACTGATTTTTGAGCAATATCCATCCAGTTGAACTATGAAGGAAGGCAACAAGCTTGTCGAAGATAGCGACAAAAATTCCATTAAATCCCAAGAGCGGTCGGGAACTTGACAAATTGCTATCTTCTGTAGACAACAGTCAGCATGACCGTAGTTGAAAGTACGGTCATAAACGGTGTGCTCAACCTCTGGGCAGTCTGAGATTTGTGGAAGTGGAACCCGGGGACGAGTGTACACATTCACAAGTTTCCACTCGCAGTTGGACCCAATATGAAAAACCCAATCTCCATTTGCACCTTCCCAAGCCTTATCCTCAAGCAATGGCATCTGAACATCACACGTATCATTATCAAGTGGCACCAACTTGCGCAAGGCAAGGCCTCCATCGTCCATGCGCCAGTGAGCAGGGTCACGGTGAAGAAGATAGGGGAGATCAAACCGCTCCTAGACCCTTGGATTCCTTGTAATGATGTTATTAGTTGAGTCGAGAATGGTCTTGAACGAACCTGCCATGATAGTTGAGGTGATGATGTTGCACCAATCAACGAGTTCCTCCACCACGTCATCATTCAGATCGGGGCAAGAATAACGGGGTCGTTTCCGGTTTGTTCCCTCCATGGAGAAAACGATCAAACAATGGCAGAAGGAAGGGTGAAGGCAAATGGAGGAGGGAGGAAGAGCGTGCGACAGCAGTTCCAAATCGAGAGGGAAAGGCAAAGAGTCTGTGGATGGTTGCCACGGTACACGAAGAGGCGCCCCGGCCTACATAGACGTCCATTCAGAAATTGTACAAAAGGACTTTCCGTCGTCGCACTGACGGGACCACATGTCAACGAAGAGTCTAGTGGGGAGCGGATAGTTGCCACAAAGGTCACACACTGACGAAAAGGGCATCCTGTTAGACCTAACGCCCACGCGGGATGGCTTCCATCCCCCACACGAGTGAAGCCACTTGGAACCCCCACACGGTTGGTCCGCCATGCCGCTAGGCCAACTCCAGCGCGTGCAGCTTGGACGCGCTCTCGCTCAGCCCCCTTTCCCTCGATGGCCCGGAGCTACCCACCCACGGCTACATGCCTTGGGTACACGGCGGACGGATTTGGAGCGGATCCGGTTGGGCTTGAGATCGCCCAGTTGTGTGAGGCCGCGCCGCGCCATGGACTGGCCGGGCACCGGGCCGGAAGGCCCCGGCAAGGCCACAAGGCCGCATGCAGGTACTGACTCCTCCTCTAGCCGCTCAGATCTACACTGTTGGCGGACGGCCGACAGATACATGAATGGCGGTCGGCCAGTCTCAGTGGTGGCCCAAAATCTCGTCGGCGCACCGTTGCCACTCATTACGTGCGACGATTGCCAAAAGAAGGTCTTGCGCCACGTGTCTATAATGCCGGAACATCCTGGATGGGTGTTCATCATGTGCTCAAACGATGGGGTATGTGCTACTTTAGCTTCAGTTATGCTCTCGGATTAGACTTGTTGTGCTAACGTAAAATTTTATTGTGTAGAATGGATGCAATTTTTGGTATTGGGAAAAAGAGTACATGGATATATTGATAGAGTGCAATTTAGTAGATGTTGTAGCACTTTTAGCTAGCATAGAGGCTAGAGTTGAGACTAGTGCACTTGTTGACAGAATAGAGGCTCGACATGAGACTAGATGCGAGGAAGCAACGTCTACTTCTTTAAACACGAAGAAGAAAGAAGCACACAAGATCGAGCCTCCGCAGATCAACAAACAATGCATCAAGAAGGCACTAATCCAACTTACAGGAGCAGTTATGGAAGTTGGATATCTTCTAAAATGTATTCTTGTGGTTCTAGTCAAATTTTGGTGATGTATTTCCATGTACCAAAAATAAATGATGAAAAAAAGATATGTGTTTGCAAAGAAAAATGTAAGCGCCCGGGATGCGTCCGCGCGTTGGGCGCACGATCACCCCATCCGAGAAATGGCCCAGAGACGACCCCATTGCCCTAGCCAAACGGACAGAATCCATGCAAAACGAAGGTCCGTCAGGGGTCGTGCGTTGGAGTTGGCCTTACAAGTGGGATCGTAGTTGAGAAAACCGACTAGTATCGGAAAGCCTCCACCTCGCCCGTCGTGCGATGGCTGAGTTAGAGAAATGACGAGGTTGAAGAGATAGTTGTAGCATAGACTCCAAGAAATATGGTGTCAGATGGAACTCATGATGGTGGAGTGTGCCGTACTCGTGGACGTAAATGCTTGTTTTGGCCCATGCCACACTACTGTATATCAAGGATTTGAGGAGCTGCTACGTACAACGAACACATTAACATATGGCCCACCTCGCACTGTGGCGAAATTTCCTGGAGTCTGTGCTAGGTTAAAAAGTGTTCTTTGTGAGGGTGCGTGGCTGGTCTCAAGTTTGAAAACTTGTTGTATTACGTATATGTAGACGTAGGGATAGTGCGGCATTTTTGAAAGTTTGAACCCAAACATCATAATGCAACTTCTACTGGACTCATCCGAGGACCTAGGATGATGGGATTCACTGCTAGAGTAAAAACACCCACCCGACGCGCGAAGCATGTGAAGCTAGTACAAATAGTAGTAGTACTATTGTTGATTGGACTCATTCGATAACCTGTTGCAATGCACGTACAATTATGTATTCGAAATATATATTTTTGCCTCGTCGCAACACCTATGCAGATAAGCGACTCGAAATCCATTCATAAATTTAGTAAGTTTATCACAGGCATATCATTTTATTACATAAAATAGGTCATGAACCCACAACGACAATGACGATACATTCTAGTAAATACTAAAGTTTTCATCACACAACAAATAACAAGCAATGAAATGAACTTTAGCTCAACCACTCCTCGGCATTGGAAACACTTGCTTTGAACCAGAGGAGTTTGCCTTGGAAGGGTCAGCTACTGTCAATCTCGAGACTAACGCAGGACTGATCATCTAGGCTAAAGTGGCCTATGTTAGGACGCATATTGTGATAGCCACGGTAGGGAACCATAGCAATGTCCGAGGTATAGATACCTTTGCTTCCCATAAATTGTAGTAACGTTGTGTCAACAGCATTTGGATCGCCTTTCACGATGATTGGATAGTTTTGTCCAAGGAAGAGCGACTCTCCTCCAAGAGTATCAAAACTAAACCATGGAGAAGGTGTTGGCGCTAGCAGAGTAGTATCCATCCTGAATACCCTACAACGGATGTTGGAATAGGTACGGAGAGTGCGACCATCGGAGACAACACCTGCTTCCTTAGTAACATCAGCAGTGCCCTGTATACATACAAGAAGAGGTGAACCATCGGAATAAGTTGCCACGCCCCACTGAGTATATGGGTCCCCATGCTCGTTATCATCATCATTGTCATCTCCCCCTTGGTTCTAATTTTTTTCAAATATAGGTGGTGGAATTTTCACAGGCTTTGGAAAGACAAGAAGGTTAATTAGTAAAGGGAAACTAGCTAACCCGCATGCATGTGGCTGAAACAATTATTTCTATGGTGGAAAACAAATGTACCGAAAGCATCAGGATTCCATGCAAAAATAGTGCCACGAGTGGTGGCAGCAAACACAAGACCCTCGTATTGAATTGCATCACAGTACTCATCCGTGTATAGAAACTAATTTTTGAGCAATATCATCGAGTCGAACCTTGAAGGACGACAAAAAGCTTGTCGAAGATAGCGACAACACAAGCATTCGGTAACCCCAAGAGCGGTTGGGAACTCGACAAATTGCTATCTTCTTTAGACGACAGTCACCATGATCGAAGTTGAACATACGTAGAATACTGGTGTGCTCAACCTCTGGGCAGTCTATAATTTTTGGAAGTGGAGCCCGGTGACGAGTGTACACATTCACAAGTTCGCACTCGCAGTTGTACCCAATATAAACAACCCAATCTCCATTCACGCCTGCCCAAGCCTTACCCTCAAGCGATGGCATCTTAACATCACACGTATCATTATCAAGCGGCACTTGCACAAGGCGAGGCCTGTATCATCCGCGCGCCAGTGACCAGGTTCACGGTGAAGAAGATAGGGGAGATCAAACCGCTTCTAGACCCTTGGGTTCCTTGTAATGATGTTATTAGTTGAGTCGGGAATGGTATTGAACGAACCTGCCATGCTAGTCCAGGTGATGATGTTGCACCGATCAATGAGTTCCTCCACCACGTCATCATTCAGATCGGGGCAAGAATAACGGGGTCGTTTCCGGCCTGTTCCCTCCATGGAGAAGACGATCGATCAATGTCAGAAGGAAAGGTGAAGAAAAATGGAGGACTGAGGAAGAGCGTGCGACCGCAGTTCCAAATAGAGAGGGGAAGGTGAAGAGTGTGTGGACGGTTGCCACGGTACACGAAGAGGCGCCCCGATCTACACAGACGTCCGTTCGGAAATTGTACAAAAGGACTCACCGTCGTCTCACTGACAGGTGGGAACGGGACCACATGTCAATGAAACATGGTGTGTATTTTCTTGTGCAAAATGCGATCTGGCCGCGTTGGCCTGAGGTGCCGCATTAGTTATCGACCTTTTAGTTTTTTAATGGCGTGCCGTTCATTTTTTAAGCACGACTAACTGGTACTGTATGCAGAGAAAATATAAACTAGTCTACCACTACTCCACCTCTAGTATTAGTAGTATAAAAAAGATATATAGGCTGGAGCTTCAGCGCTTTCTTGGTAAGGGCTACCCACTTGCTTCTCACACTATCACCCTCTCTTCGGATCTAAAAAGTACGACCTCTCTCTCCCTCCTCACCAGTGGTCACAGATCCATCGGGGAAGAAAAGGACGTGCAATGTTGACGCACTCGTTGTCGGTGAGCGAGGTCACGCACTGACGACAAGGTCGTCCTCTCAGACCTAGCGCACATGCAGGATGGCCTCCTTCCCCAAGCTCGCTGTCGTCGTGTGTCCGGAGGACGACGACCACGAGCGAAGCCACTTCCCCCTGACCCTCAGGTATGCTACCTCTTTTCGAACCATACCCTTGTTCTATTGCCCCATCTTCCATGTCGCTGCATGTGGATCTTTTTCCACTCCACCATCTTCCCAGTTTGCTATCCTCTGCTCTGCTGGTCACGCAGACGAAAACCGTAACTTGCACTATTAAAGGAAACCCTACTTCATGCAGACTAATCCATGTCTGGGT
This sequence comes from Triticum urartu, assembly GCF_056163025.1. Taxonomy (NCBI): domain Eukaryota; kingdom Viridiplantae; phylum Streptophyta; class Magnoliopsida; order Poales; family Poaceae; genus Triticum; species Triticum urartu. The sequence goes on along the minus strand of NC_141873.1, from coordinate 167,566,160 downwards.
TGAATAAGGAAAGGAAGGGAGAATGTACTGTCCAAGAGACTAGGCATCGAACCCGCATCTAGGTTGAAAAGGGGAAAATCAGTAGCTAAAGAGAACAAAAATGGGACGTAATCCACATATGCTACCAGCATATTTGTTTCTCTGGGTAACCATACCTCCCTCACCACTCTATGCTTCCATGGAGGTACATCGTACTGGTGCGCCCACTGTCCGAATGGGCCTCCCATGCTATAATTGCCACTTTTTTGCTGTTAGTATAACGTCAGCGGTCAAGTCAAGCAATGCTACTGCTAAAGTGATGCCACATTTAACTAATGTTGCACTCAGTCTAATGCCACCGATAAATTTAAGTGGTGCCATTTAATGTTAGTGGATTATTTCAGGGTTAGCTGTTGATTGTGGATGTATTAAAGATTTTTCAGCTAAGGCATTCCAATGCTGTTGCACAGCCAGTATACCAATGACGAATCTTGTTACTACCTTCAGATTTTTGCACTGTTAATCTTATAGATTACATACCTCGAGTAAGTTAATAATATTTACCTTGAAGGTACATGGTTTGCACTTTTATTATACTGTCATTAGTTAATAATGCTAGTTACCTTTAGACTTTACTATTTGGTTTAATGCTCTTGCATAACTACTATACCAATGCTGAAACTTTTTACCTTTACATTTTGTATTGTTAATTCTTATAGAAATCTTCCAGTGCTAGAGCTTATGGAAATCTGTTCAGTAAAACCATTGTACTGTACCCTGTAATAAAATAACTACTCTACTATTGCACTAGCCACTGGATTAGTCTATATTTGTACTATTGAAATGGTGTTGCATTAGCGTATGGACATATATAAAGTCTGGCAAGCTTTCCTAGATATGTGCTCAATAAAACTACTACATGTTTTTCTAAATACTAGACGTTTGGGTACTTTAAATTGAACTGCGAAAACGTCTTATATTAAGGAAAAGAGGCTGTAGAGTTCACTCAAATTATCCCGGTAAAGCTAGTCACACATTTTTTAGAATTAATGTTCATTATGTTATCAGAGGAGGTCTGCATGTTTGTCTATAATGCCTGCCGACTACATACCTGACATCATGATGTAATGTTATGTCATTTACATTTGTACAGTGTCACTGAATTGTTAAGGTGGTGATGGCATTTTATTTTAGTTGAACGACACAAAATATGCTTAAAAGAAGAGGAAAGGTCAGGAATGGCTCAATTTTTCAGAAAAAACTATGTATGCCTTCCTGACATCAGCTATTGTTGCCTTATTTATTCCTTCAAACAGGTGGTTAGAAACAGTCTTGATGCCTTTTCCCATTAAGAAATTGGAATGCTTCTATTTGTGAGTCTATGCATGAACTAGTGCCACTTTTATAGTAATCACACTTTCAATATCTATGCAAACATGGATGCTCGATTTTAGTGGAACTGCATAAAATGTCCAAATGGTTCAACATTAGGAACATATTTTCTTCCAAACCTTTATATCCAATTGGTGGCGCTATGAGTTGTTCATTACGAAGGTACATGGTTTTCTACTATCTTGCTACTCTTTTTGTACTGTGATTAGATTGTAATACTAGTGGTTTTCATGTGAATTTATTGGCTGGGTGGACCTACATTGGAGGTGCAGGACAGGATTCAATGGTTGGATGCTCAATTTGGGTTGTATCGATTTCACCTCTTCCATCAATGCGAACATGGATATCCTTGGTCTGATGAAGAATAGCCACTATATTTCTGTCTGAACGAGCAAATCAATTCAGTATGAAATTGTCAGGGCAAAACATGACTATATCAAATTGTCTAGTGCAAAACATGACAGATGCTAAGCGGAAGAGACGTGTTTAAACCAAAAATACAAGGTGGGGTATATGTTACTAGGTGCTTGATAATTGCGCAGACAGAGGTGTTTGCCCTTTGCTATTTGGCAAACAAACAAAGTGACAGGTATTTTGGTTGAACTACACAAGAGAATGGTATAGTCACTGCATGCAGTGCCATTTGAAAATAGACACAGAAAGATCGGATAGTTATTTCATGGACTGCAGAAAAGTAGTACTGTACTATTTATTGGCCAACACTAGGTGCTTCATTGCTTTGGTCTGATTATACAATGGGCGTCATTTTGCCTAAGTTAAAATTTGTATTCCAAAAATAGTCTCACCGCGTGATCGAGAGAAGACCAAATCATATTGCAGTGGATGTTCCTCCATCATGTGTGGTTCATTCTCATGGTTCCAGCTATTGGTGAAACCACTTACGTTTGCAAGAGGAATTGTAGACTTCACAAACAAATTTGACTTTCACTCTGTACTGAATGTTGGCCAAGAGAAGCATCCATGTTAGTAGGAAGCATATATGTTTTTTCTAGATCTTTGCTTTTGGAGCTACATATTTGTATATGATCTGTGAATCATTGAGATGAATTCACATGTTGATCTTATGTATGGGAATCGTACTAGTTGGTTTTGAATTTGGGCTACTAATGTGAACATATTACAGTGCCAGGCCTGTGAGTCTCGTGTGAACATGTCGAACGGATCGGCTCTTACTGCTATGCACAGCATGATCCTTATTTCTGTGTTCTCAGTGTTTACAAGTTACTAACAGTTCCTTATTTCTGTTCGCTCAGTGTTTACAAGTTACTGATCGATCCCTACCTAGCCTACTAATGCGGTCCTAGCAGTTTTAGTTGCAACGCAAGATCCAAAGTGGCAGTTTTTTGAATAAAAATGCCTACCTCTGAAGAAACTGACAAGCTGCTCTGAAGAAAATGCCATGAGAATTTGAAGAAACTGCCAGCAAAAACGTTCGCAAATGACTTATCTCCTACTGAACGTCCATCAGCTAATGCGATCCTACACGTACACCATCCGACCTACTCGATCCTACACGTACACTATCCGACCACCTCGATCCTACACAAATAAATAGCGGATTACGCATGTACTACCTCCTTTCCGGTTTGCAGGGCTAAATTCAAAAAACGACATACTCGATCCTACATGAATAAATAGCGGATCACGCACGTACTACCTCCTTTCCGGTTTGCAAGGCATAATTCAAAAATCTCACCAACCAAGGTATATGATGAGTGGTGGAATCATTTTTGACAAGGAGAAAGTTGCTCATCTGAATGATTTGAGTGCACTCGTTTGACAGTCATGCCGGCATGCGACCCAGCATGAACGGGGACAGGACGGCACAGTCATAATTTGAGTTTTTCTAGTTTCCACGGCAAGCTGGCGCGCTAAGCCGTGCCTGCTTATGCATTGAATTCCGATGACCGTGATGACCGTCGCATTTCCCGTGACATGCTGGTTCGCCAACCTTCCGCCTATAATTACTGTTTCCCGGGCTTCTCCGGTGGCACCATCACCCAACTCGCCCTATCCTCATATGCCCCCACCAGCCCGACGTCGCTCGCCACATATCCTCGCTCTCGCCATGCCCCAGCCCATCCACGAGAGGCGACGCTGGAGGCGGTAACCACCGGAACTAGTATTCGGTTTTTCACCGGAAGGCAGATAGAGGGAGGAGGCATTCTATCGATCTTTAGATGGCATTGCGGAGTATGAGGAGTTGTTGGAGTGTGACCACCTTGCGGAGGAGCAGCGTATTGTCGATTTGCACCGCCAGCGGGACATGGAGCAGCAGCACACCGACGATCTGAGTCACGAGCAGAGAGCCTGCAAATAGGCCGGCAACTGGCAAATAGCCCTGGAGGCTGTCGGGCAAGCACGCGTTCGCGACGCCATATTTTACTACCAGCTCGTCAAGTGGGTTTCCTGCATAGAAGCCAAAGCTTTAGTGGACCACACTGGCACGGAAAGGCCCAACGCACGTGAGCAAGTCCGAGGCGAGGCGGAGGATGCCGGTGCCGGTGTTTAGCGTGTACCGCAGATGGCGGCCGGCATCGTCTAGTTGGCTAAGAGTAAGTTAGTACTTGTACACTACTAGAGTATTAGTGGGAGTAGATAGTTAACTTGGCTATGATGTTTGTTAACGTGGAAGTTCAGTACTCTATATCTAGATTAGACTGGTTACTGTGCTCTGAATGTTGAACTTTCTGTTTGAACATATGGAATTGGCTGTTATTTTTTTAAATGGGTTGTATTTGTCCGCCATGGGTTTAGAGGCTGACTTGTGGGCCTACTAGGTTGACGTGTACACAATCAGGAGATGATTGTACATGGAGAGGATGACAGCAGGGATCCACCAAGGTCATGGCAGTACGCAATCAAGTGCCTCCTTATTTCAAGCCAATAAAAAAATGGCTCCTCCTAATGGATTTCTGACATCTGGGTCCCATGCCATTGTCAACGTAGTCAATAAACGAGAGAATTGGACCGAGCGGCTGACACCAGGGTTAATTTGATAAATGCCACTACAAATCCGGTGATTATGAGAAATGCCACTGCAATTTCCAAACTTTGAAAAATGGCATTTCATGCCACTTCCAGTGGCATTTTTCCAAGCCTGGAGTGGCATTTTCCAAAGTTTGCAAAAATTGCAGTGGGGTTTTTCAAAGTTTGCAAAATTTGCAGTGGCATTTTTCAATTTTTGGAAATTGTAGTGGAATTTTTATGAATCGCCATAATTGGAATGGAATTTATCTAATTAGTTTTTTTGACGGAAGCAGGGTGTCAACTGGGCTATGCGGGGCACTCTAACCTATTTAGACAGCCTTTTCTTTTATGTTTACCACAGACCAGCCCGGTAGAATTTTTCTTTCTTTCTGACAATGGCTAGCCCACTTTTTTTGTGATTTGTCAAGTAAGTCGCTTTGTCAGGCCTGTTGGGCTGCAAATCTTCCAAGACGAGGAGAGCTTCATTCGGCAGGCCGAGAAAATGGCCTATCAGTAATGAGAAATGGGTTGTACATTTTTAAAACACATCAAACCGGCAATTAGTTTCAAAAAAAATTTCATTTCGAGATTTTAAATTGCATTGATTTTTACGCGTGGACAATTTGTTGGATTATATATTGATATACATTTATTTTTAAAACATTTCGGACTGCACCGAAATATGCAAAATTTCATATAATTTTTTAACTGTGGCCACAATATGGGTTGTAATGCTAACAAAAATAATATGGGCTCCAAAACAACCCTTAAGAATTAGCTAATGTGCTGTAAATTATTAGAAATAATGGCAGATGAGTTTTATGCTATTTTCCACAGATTTGACACCTTCCTAAAAAAGGTTGACGCACAAGCAGTGACTGAGGATGCCCGTCCAACGGCCACCGTGCTCCTTCAATCTGCGCACTTCCTGCTCCAGCCGCTCAAACAAGCGACGACGGGACTACCTGCTTCCTCCTCCCACGGCCGGTTGTGCTATCGCGCAGGCCTCACCGCCCCACCATACTCCCATCGCTAGCCTAGCCATCCCTCTACTCACCCACACCTGCTGTTATTCTCCGGCGATGGCAGATGAACCAGTAAACCCTCGTACTCCCCTCTGCGTGGGAAACAACTGCAGAGTCTTCCCTGGCTCCATGTCGTTCCTTTCCTAGGCCTCGCGTCGTCCACCGCCCAGGTGCTCTCGGTGCGGCGTGGTCAACGAACGACATGCATCGGAAGTGGACTGTACGTGGAGAGGATAACAGCTGGGTCCACGGCCGCACGCAAGGAGATGCCTCCTTATTACGCGCAAAATAATGATTCCTCCACATGATAGTTGGGACCCACCGGAAGGGCCTCTGTATTTCATGAAAAAACGTTCCCCCGCTGATAGGTCAGACCCACCAGCTATATCTTCGCATGCAAGGAAGCGCCTCTTATTCCTCACAAAAAATGAAGTCCCCCTGCTAGCTGGGACCCACCATAGTGGGAGGCTGACTTGTGGGCCTTCTAAGATGACGGGGATGGAGGGCTTTGTCAATTAGTTAATATGAACGATCCTAGCTCCAGTGACCGTATGATGTCCATCCAACGGCCGTAGTGCTTCTTCAACCTCTCGTCTTCTTGCTCCAGCCGCCCAAACAAGCATCGGCCGTGCTGCCGGCTCCTACCTCCCGTGTCCGGCTGTGCTACCACCGCTGACCATGCCATCCCTCCATACTCACTCACACCTCCTATTATTCTCCCGTGACGGCAGCCTCACACCGCAACTGAAGCAGTCAACCCTTGTACTCCCCTCTGCGTGGGCATCCACTGGCGCATCTTCCTTGGCTCCGCATCGTCTCCTTCCTAGGCCTCGCCGTAGTCCACCGCCCTGGTGCTCTCTGCGCGATGTAGTCAACGTGGTCAAGGAACGACTTCCATTAGAAGAGTACTGTATGTGGAGAGGCTGACAGCTGGGTCAACGGTTGCAGCAAGGAAGTGCCTCCTTATTACACGGAAAATAATGATTTCACAAAAAAAACGTTTCCCCCCTAACTGTTGCGACCCACCAGCTACATCTCCGCATGCAAGGAAGTGCCTAACAGTCGGGACCCACCTGGTCGAAGCGTACATAGCGTTGTCATTCTGGTCGCGAACATGTACTTACATACTGGTCGATGTAGAGGCGCGCACGTGTCGTAGTAGAGGCGCGTATGTAGCATGTACACGTATGTATTGCGGCCAGGGTGCAAGAAAGAAAATAGGGCCACGTACATACATACGGGCGGGGTCTCGAACGCCTACTCGCGCATACATACGACCAGGGCTCGTGTACATGGCTGGGTCGGAATGGAGAAGCCGCGCCATCGTCGTGATCATGGGGAGGCAACCGGCTGGGTCGGAACAGAATGCGTCATCATGTTCATCAGGAGCCAACCGGCTTGGACGGAACAGCCGATGGAAACGAGGCCTGGCATACCGCAGAACGGAGGAAATGGCCTTATGTTCGACCGGCCACACTGGAAACGGGATCCTGTTCATCGGGAGGGGTCTGGCATACCGCAAAATGGAGGAAACAGACCTCCTACGGTCGAAACGGGGTCCTGTTGATCAGGAGGGGCCAGTCGGCACGGTACAAGACGAATACCTTGAAGAGCATGGAGCCTATGTGGTGTTCACCAGTGTGGCTGATGATCGACGCAGCAGGCGGCTGCAGCGACAAGAGGTGAACGCACTAGCGTCGGAGATGCCAGAGTTCATGCACTGGTCTGAGAAGCCCATCAGCTGGAGCAGGGCTGACCACCCAGAAGTGATGCCGAGTCCGGGCTCCTATGCCTTGGTGCTGGACGCCACCTTTGCTACGGACAGACGAGCCGCGCGTTTCTCGCGAGTTCTGATAGACGGGGGCAGCAGCATCAATATCCTGTACAAGGACACCATGGAGAAGTGAGGAATCAAGCAAAGACAGCTTCAGAACAGCCGAACTATGTTCCACGGCATTGTTCCTGGGCTTTCCTGCTCGCCAATCGGCAAGATCCTGATGGACGTCCTCTTTGGGGACAAAGATCACTTCCGTAGAGAGCCCGTTTGGTTTGAGGTGGTGGATCTTTAGAGCCCACACCATGCGCTGCTTGGCCGACCTGCCTTGGCCAAGTTCATGGCGGTCCCCCACTACGCCTACCTCAAGATGAAGATGCCCAGTTCCAGGGGAATTCTGACTGTGGCTGGCGACTACCGGAAGTCGTCTGCTTGCGCAACAGACAGCAGTCGGCTGGCCGAGTCCTTGGTAATCGTGGCTGAGAAGCGGCTCCTTGAGCGAGTTGTGGCAATGGCCGGCAAGCAGCCTGAGGTGTCGCCCAACCCAAAAGAGTCGGAGGCTGAGGGTTCGTTCAAGCCGGCCAAAGAGACAAGGAAGATACCCTTGGACCCGGAGCACCCAAAGAGGTACGCCGTCGTAGGTGCAAACCTCGACAGCAAATAGGAAGGCGAGCTCGTCGATTTCCTCCGTGAGAATCGGGACATCTTTGCATGGTCCCCCAAAGACATGCCAGGTGTACCGACGGAATTCGCCGAGCACAAGTTACATGTCCGATCTGATGCAAAGCCGGTTAGACAGCCCCTGCGCCGCTTATCAGAAGAGAAGAGAAGAGTTGTCGGAGAAGAGATAGCCTGACTCCTAGCAGCCGGCTTCATTACGAAAGTATTCTTTCCAGAATGGCTAGCAAATCCAATCCTGGTACTAAAGAAGAACAAGCAGTGGCGAATGTGTATTGACTACACGAGCCTCAACAAGGCCTGCCCCAAGGACCCATTTGCTTTACCAAGAATCGATCAGGTGATACACTCCACAGCCGGATGCGAGCTGTTGAGTTTTTTGGATGCATATTCAGGATATCACCAGATCAAGCTAAACCCGACTGACAGACTGAAAACTGCTTTCATCACGCCACTTTGAGCCTTCTGCTACCTCACCATGACGTTCGGCTTAAGGAACGCCAGCGCCACCTTTCAGCGTTGCATGCAGAAGTGCCTCCTCAAGCAGCTCGGCAGGAACGCCCATGTTTACGTGGATGACGTGGTGGTGAAGACGGAAAAGCGTGGAACACTGTTGGAAGACCTCAAGGAGGCTTTTGAGAACCTGCGCCGGTTCTAGATCAAGCTCAACCCCGAGAAGTGCGTCTTCGGAGTACCAACAGGCCAGCTCCTAGGTTTCCTGGTCTCTGAACGCGGCATAGAATGCAACCCAGTAAAAATCAAGGCCATTGAGAGAATGGAGGTACCCAGCCGACTGCTGGATGTGCAGAAGTTCACCGGCTGCTTGGCATCCATCAGCCGACTCATCAGTCGGCTGGGCGAGAAAGCTCTCCCCTTATACCAACTCTTGAAGAAGACCACTTTTTTCGAGTGGAACCATAAGGCGGACGAAGCTTTTGACGAGTTGAAGAAGATGCTGACTACTCCACCCGTCCTGGCGGCTCTGACTCCCAAGGAACCTATGCTCCTATACATCGTCGCCACGAGCCGAGTAGTCAGCATGGTCATTGTAGTGGAGCGCAAGAAGGAAGGCAAGGCGCTACCTGTCCAGAGACCGGTATATTACCTGAGCGAGGTACTGTCGACCTCCAAGCAGAACTACCCCCACTACCAGAAGATGTGCTATGGCGTACACTTTGCTGCCAAGAAATTGAAGCCTTACTTTCAAGAGCATCCAATCACAGTGGTCTGCACGGCCCCACTTGCCGAGATCATCGGTAGCCGAGATGCTTTTGGTCGAGTGGCCAAGTGGGCCATAGAGCTGGCTCCTTACACCATCCACTACCAGCCCCGCACCGCCATCAAGTCACAAGCACTGGCCAACTTCCTCCTCGACTGGGCCGAGACCCAGTACCTACCTCCAGCACCTGATTCCACCCATAGGCGGATGCATTTCGACGGCTCCAAGATGCGCACTGGCTTGGGAGCCGGCGTCGTCCTCACCTCTCCCAAAGGAGACAAGCTCAAATATGCGCTACAAATCCACTTCGCCGCCTCCAATAATGTCGCCGAGTACGAGGCGCTCATTCACGGGCTTCGGCTTGCCAAAGAGCTTGGCATCCGCCGGATCTTGTGTTATGGCGACTCGGACTTAGTGGTCCAGCAATCATCTGGAGACTGGGACGCGAAAGATGCAAACATGGCGAGCTACCGTTTCCTTGTGAAGCAACTCAACGGGTATTTCGAAGGGTGTGAGTTCCTCCATATGCCAAGAAATGACAACGACCAAGCAGATGCATTGGCACGAATCGGCTCTACCCGCCAAGCAATACCATCTGGTGTCGCTCTTCAACGCCTCCTCAAGTTGTCTGTCAAGCCTTCACCAGAATCAGACTCTATTTTGTGCAGGCTCCTCCCGAAGACGTCGGATCCGACTCCAGAGCTCCGACAGTCGGAACAAGGATTTTGGCGGAAGACCCCAAGGCTGCCACAGCCAAACCCACCCCGGGGACTGCGGTGGCGGACTCGAAGACTCCAGAACCCGGCCCAAGGACCGCGCCAGTCGGCCTGGGGACTTCATCAACCCAGCAAGCGGCTGTTGACTCCAACCCGCCGCCTCCCAGCCCAACCGCCCTCTTCCGAGTCGCAGTTCTGGTAGTCGAAGAAATAGCAGCACCCTCATGGGCCCAGCCCATCCTCAAATTCCTGGTGAACAAAGAGCTGCCGACTGATGAAACTTCAGCTCGGCAAATACAACGCCAGGCGGTAGCCTACACCATAGTCAATAGAGAGCTGGTCAGGCACAGCGTCACTGGTGTCTACCAGCGCTGCATAGAGCCAGAGCAAGGCCAAGCGATTCTCAAAGACATCCATCAAGGCGAGTGCGGCCACCATGCGGCTTCAAGGGCACTCGTCGCCAAAGCCTTTCGACACGGTTTCTTCTGGCCAACTGCCTTGGAAGAGGCCAAGGAGCTGGTCCAAAGATGCAAAGGGTGTCAGAAGTTTAGCTCCAAGCCGCACCAGCCAGCTTCTGCACTCAAGACCATCCCCATTGCCTGGTCTTTCGCAGTTTGGGGTCTAGACATGGTGGGACCATTTAAAACAGCACGAGGTGGTTTAACTCTCTTACTTGTCGCAGTGGACAAGTTCACCAAGTGGATAGAAGCAAAGCCAATCAAGAAGCTGAACGGTCTGACTGCCGTAACTTTCATCTCCAATATCACAATTCGGTACGGCATACCACACAGCATCATCACCGACAATGGCACAAATTTCACCAAAGGCGCCTTGGCCCGTTTCTGCGCAACACAGGGCATCCAACTGGACCTAGCGTCCGTCGCCCATCCGCAGTCAAACGGCCAAGTGGAGCGAGCAAACAGCCTCATCCTGTCCAGCATCAAGCCTTGGCTGATCGAGCCTCTGGAGCGCTCGGCCGGCTGCTGGCTCGACGAGCTACCAACCGTCCTCTAGAGTCTGCGCATGACTCCAAACAAGTCAACCGGCTTCACACCCTTCTTGCTCGTCTACGGTGCCGAAGCCGTCATCCCAACGGACATAGAGTTCGACTCCCCACGAGTCACCATGTACTCCGAGGAGGAAGCAGAAGAAGCACGACAAGACAACGTCGATCTGCTGGAAGAGGGCCGGCTGTTGGCACTCAGCCAGTCCAGCATCTACCAGCAGAGCCTGCGCCGATACCACAACAGGAAGGTCAGGCCAAGATCTTTCCAAGAAGGCGACCTTGTGCTCCGGCTGATCCAGTGAACAGCCGGCCAGCACAAGCTGTCGGCGCCTGGGGAAGGCCCTTTCATCATCAGCAAAGTACTGGGCAACAATTCCTACTACCAGATCGACGCTCAGAAGCCCCGAGCACGCAAGAGGGACCACTCCGGCAAGGAGACAAAGCAGCCATGGAATGCAAATCTCCTCCGAAGATTTTACAGTTGATGCAGTATGTACCACACTACCTTTTGTATTAAAGTACCAAGACTTCGGCCACCCCGAGGCGAGCTCGGGGACTGCCCTCTTTTGTCTGTATGATAAAAATTATGACTGCGAGTATGTTACTCCTTTTTGTGCCGTTTGGCACCGCGCTCGACAAGTCGGCCAAGTAGTGTGTAAACGCCTAAACCGTCTCCTGTCAGAAGCCGCAGCTCGCGGAGCGACTGTACGGTGGGCAGCAGTAAGGTAGAATGGGCATTTGCATGAAAAATGGCTAAGGACTCAAAGCATAAAACATAGCTCAAGACAGCTTCCAGCCTTTCTCGCAAACCGACTCTCGGATAGTCGGATTGCCGTCTTCTATCTAACTTTCTCCAAAAATCTTGAAAACGGCTAAGTACTTGCTTTCCCAAAGTAGCCTAGCACTTGATCCAGCGACAGTCCGCAGAGTGGCTGTTCGATTGGCAAGCCAGGCAACTAAGAGAAAGCGGCAAAGGAGAAAAAGCCAAAAGAGCAATGAGCAAGAAAAGATAGAAATCAGATAAATATATTTACATAACATAGGCCCTTGGCCGAATTTTCGAGCAGAGGTTCAAAATACACTCCGCGGGTGGAATTGTGCGAATTAACAAGTTCTTCAAAGACTACTGAAGCAGACAAAACAAAGATACAGCGGCAGCTCAGGAAGCAGCAGACGGATTCAGAGGGTCGGAGGAGGCGCCAGCACCAGGCGTCGGGGCGGCCGGCTGGCTAGTCTCGGCTTGATCGCCTCCGGCGGCCATCAGGTCGGTCGCACGCGGCTCGTTGCTGGAGGCACGGTCAAGCTGAGGCTGGCCATCTGCTCCGTATTCTGGGGCCTCCGCCTCACCTCTGTCCTCCGCCTCGCCCTCTTCCTCGACGCTAGAGCCAATCACCTCCGCCGAGTCCTCGTCGTAGCCTGGATTCATCCCAAACCACTCTGGCGGTACCTCCTCGCCGTCTTCAGACCGCTCGGGGACGAAGATGCTAGTGTCGGTGTACTCAGCAATCGCCGCAGCACACTTGACGAGGGCGTCTTTCGCGGCTGCCAGCTCCAGCTGGGCCTCCGACCGAAGCGTGGCCAGCCGGTCTAGGTCCAGCCCCGGATACCATGCCTTGATGAACTCCAAGGCCCAGCGCGCTCCAGCTCGGGCCGAAGAGCCCTTCCAGGCCTCAAGACGACCAGCCGCGACCTCCAGCCAGTCGGCCATCAGGCTAGGGGTGCGCGGAGCCTGCATATCCGGCCACAGGGCGGCAATTGCCTAGGCACCGGCACGTTGAAGCCGGCGCAGCATCCGGTGAGCCGGCCGAAGGCGAGCCTCGATGCTCAGGATGTGCTCATCAAGAGTTCGGGGAGCATCGGCGGCAATCTCTGCGCCCTCCGCCCTCCGACCTTCACGGTCAGCCTCGATGGCTTGGATGGCGGCCTACGACTGCCCAGGGAAGAAGTCTGCAAAGACACGAAGAAACGAAGAAGCAAGTCAAAAACCAGGAGTCGGCACGATTTAAGTCAGCAGCTCGAAGAAAGAAAATAAAGAAACTCACCATCAACGATGTCTTCAATCTCGTGGAAGCCGGAGGACAGCAGTGCCTCCTTGTCAGACCAGGAGGAGCGCTCGCTCGCGAACTCGGCCAGGAGGGCGGTTTCCGTCTCCTCCGCCTCCCTCTGCGTCTTCACAAGCAGCTCCTTCTACTCCGCCAATTGAGTGGCCACCAGATCGCGCTCCATGGCGAGCTTGCTGCACTCCTCCTCTTTGGCGCGCAAAGCAGAGTTGGCGTCGCTCAGCTGCTGTTGAAGAGCAGCGTTGGCCCCTGAGAAGAAGAAAGAAAGAAGGCGTCAAGTCATCAGTAAAGAAGGTCGCCGGGGAGATCCGGCCCGACTGCTCAGCAGTCGGCCCGAATCTCGGGGACTACAGCCCGCGGGTGCGCCAGCGCGCCCCCGCGAAGAAGGAAAAGGACTTACTCCGGCTCTCCGACAGATCGACGGTCCGCTTGCCCAGCTCTTCGACGTTACGGTTGAAGGCTGTGACGTGGAGGTTGTGGTAATCCTGCGATGAAAGTTTCAGACAAAAAGTTAACACCCAAAGTTCATCAATTGGAGTTCCGGGCTGCCTACTCAGCAGCCAGCCTGAAACTCGGGGACTACACCCAGTGGGTGCGCTGGCGCGCCCCCACAGAGAGGAACAAGGAAAACAAAGGCCAAAGGAAAAACATACCCGGACGACTGCCCGCGACGCCAGGTACACCTTGGTGCAATTCTGGAGAGCGTCGCCCTCGGCACGAAGCTTCGCCTGGACGTCCAGAAGCGCCTGGTTCAGCGGCCCTGTGTCGCCTCCTCGCACCCACCCAATGGGCGTGGCGCTTGTCGCCTCGGCGTCTGGGATCGCCGAGCTGGCGGCGCCGACTTCCAGGGGGCGGGGTGCCGAAGTCGCCTTCTCTAGACGGTGGCGCGTTGGCGAGCCGACTTGAAGGAGTAGCCTCGCCACGGCCTCGTCTTCGGTCGGCGGCACCAGAGGGCCCGCCGGCTGTTCGCCCTGTGCACCTTCAGACGGCGGCGGAGGCGGCGGCGGAACGTTCACATCCGGTGTAGAGGTGTCACCGCCCTCCCCCTCCACGACGGGGTTCTCCCCGCCGGCTTCCTCAGTCTCCCCTGTGAACTCCGGAGGCGGTGGCGTAGAGTTCAACGGGGTAACGAGAACCGCCGACTGGCGGCGTGCGGCTTCCTCGGCCTGCTGCTTCGCCGCGGCAGTGGCTTCGGCCTCCGCCAGTTTTTTCTTGGTGGAGGCCTCCGCCCTGTTGGCCTCTGCCTTCTCCATGCGGAGGGCCTCTTCTTCGTTGCGCTTCTCCTGCGCATTCCGCTCCATCGCCTCCGGGAGGTCAGTAGCGGGGTCAATCCGCCGAGTGGTGGCGGACGTCTCCGCTAACACCATGACCGAGGCGGCGGTGACCCTCTCAAGAGAGAGGGGAGCCCTGAAGCAAGAGGGGCAAGCAGAGACTTAGACAATGTCACAAAGAAAGAATAAAACTTTGAAGACAGAATACTTACACGGAGACCAATGGCGGCTTGTTCACTTCCTTACGGAAGCGGATGGCCTTTGGGGCCGCCTCGTCCCGCCGGTCGCCGCAGCCGAACCCTTGGGCTTCTTCGGCCGACTGCCGAACAAGGTCGGCATGGCCCTGCGCTTCTTTCCGCCGCCTGGAGCGCCCGGCGCGACAGAAGAGCCCGCGCCAGGCTGGCTGGCTCCTGGCCGATGGCGAGGGGCGAATTCTCCCTCGGCGTCGTCGTCATGCCAGTCGGCGAAAGTGGCCGAGGTCCTGAAGCCGCCTGCTGTTCCTCCTCCTCCCTCGGCGTCATCTTCCAGAGCCGCCGCCCCCAGATCGGGGTCATCGACGTCGCTCTTCGCCCGATCGGCAAGGAACTCGCGGGCCGTCCCTGAGGTGCCGGCTGGTGGGTGTAGGAGGGGATTCTAACCAAAGCCGACTGGTCAAAACAAAACTCGACAAGAAGAAGACAATCCAAAGAAAAAAAAAAGAAAGGCGACTCACCACGGGCGGGGGTTTGGCGCGGGAGTACGGCTCCTTGCCGAACCGCCAGTCCTCTAGGAGCCTGCTGTCCGAGAGGTAGTTCACCATGAAGGCCACCTCTTCATGAGGTATGTCCTTGGTGCACATCCGACTCGGGTCGCGGTGCCCGCTCATCTGGCATATCATATGGGGGCGGCCTTGGAGTGGGAGAACTCGGCGCGAAACGAAGGCGGCCAGCAGGTCTGGACCAGTCAGACCCTCCGACTACGTCAGCACTCGGAGTCGCGTGATGGCGCCGGCTCCCGCAAGCGTTAGCGACTTGGCCCGGTACGACCAGTTGGGCAGTCGCCCAGCCGGCGGGCGGGCTTCGAAAGCTGGCAGGTTGACCCAGTCCCCCTCGCTGAGGCGTTCTTAACGTAGAAGTAGGATCTCTGCCACATCTTCACCGACTTGATCAGCGAGATGGAGGGGAAGGGATTGTCGGCCCCCGACCTTCGCACCACGATGAAAGCGCCGCACTGAGCCGCCACGCCCGCGGCCTGGGTGCTGAGCTTGGAAAAGAAAAACTCCCCCCAGAGCTCGAGGGTGGGGAGGACTCCGAGGAAGCCTCCGCACATGGCCACGAAGGCGGACAGCAGCACCACTGCACTGGGGGTGAGGTGGTGCGGCTGGAGGCCGTAGAAATTGAGGAAGGACCGGAAGAAACTGCTCGCCGGCAGCCCCAACCCGCGCAGGCAGTGCGAGCGGAAGATAACCCGCTCGCCCTCCTGCGGCGCAGGGGAAATCTCCCCCTTTGGCGCAAGACGCACCTACACGCGATCCTCGCCGGGGAGTCGACGAGTCCAGCTGAGGAACTCGACGTGGTCTTCATGAACTTCGGAGCAGTCCCAGGTGCCGGAGCGCACTGGGGGAGGCGCGGCGGCGGAGGAAGAACTCATCGCGAGCTGTCGCCGCAGCGTTCGCCGGAGCTTGGGCGTGTGGCGGAGCGAAGAAGAGAAGAGGAAGGAGGAGAGCGAGGAGCAGCAAGGAGGAAGAGAACGAGGAGTAGTGGGAAGGAGGGGCGCGCGTGCCCCCCTCTTCCTCCTACTTATAGCCTCGTGGGCTGCGAAGCCGAGGGGGCGGACGTGGGGATTTACTGCGCCCACAACCCCACGACCCCCACGATCCACGATAAAGTTACTGCGCGCAATAACTCCACGGGAATCCCAACCGTCCACCGGGGCCACAGCGGATCCGCTCGGGCGCCGAGGCACGGTAGTGGCTGTCCCCACCTATGGTCCCGTCCCGTCGCGCGCGTAGGCTGGCAGGACGGCCTAGCCACATGCCCTCACGTGACAGGCCTAGAACGGGTGGCGACCTGGAGGCTTAGCTGGCACGCCAGTTAAATCCCGCCGCGACGTTCGAAATACTGAGCGAGTCGGAATTAAGTGAGTCCGAGTTGAGCAAGTCCGACTCCTTCTAGTCGGCCCGGCAGAAGTCAATCAAAGACCATGTGTTGAGCACCCGGAAAGAGAAACTGCTGAGGCTTCTCGGCCGATCGTCCGCGGCACCTCACCAGCTTCGGGGACTACTGTCGGAGTAATGGGCCACGGGTAGGCCAACCCAAGTCCCATAACCTTTCAAGTCATCGGGGCAGGCTGCGCCCCTCAAGTCCCGAGGACAAAGAGCCGCCTCCTGAGGAGTCGACGGCAAGGCGGCCGACTGCCCGCTCACAGCCGAGTCCCAGGGACGACTTCCAGAGAAGCCGGCTTTGGGGAGTCGGCCTGCGACTCCAACAAACCCCATGACCTCATCAAAGGGGACGAGGCAGGGGCGTGGCTACAACGAAGCCCACCCCCGCCCCTCACCAAGGGCAGGCATGGCCACAGCACGCCGTACCCCGGAAGATCTCCGCGCGGTGTGGCACTGTTTCCGGGCCGCACACACGACGACTTGTCTGTACGGCCTGGAGGCAGCAGGCCCCACCAGTCAGTGAGACCTCGGGAGACGGCAGGAGAACCACCAGTCGGACCCGTCGGGAGTCAGCCCGGGGGAATCGGCCGAGCCCTCCCCCGGGGCCCACGCACCATTAATCAAGACGTGATGGGGAGTGGCAACAGTGATCGCCCGCCAGGCGGCGGGGCTGTTGCCATGACCTCATGATCAAGCCCATGTCATCAGAAGCACGGCTACAGTAATTAGCAGCCGGCAAGACCCGCCCACGGCGGACGCGGCCTATCGGCTCCGTACCAGGCCAGTCGGCGGGCCCCAGTGGTCGGCAAAGAAGACGGAGGCCAAAGGCACTGACGGCTGGGCCCGCGTCCTGCCGGATTACCATTGTACCCCTAGGGGGGTAGGCCTATATAAACCCCCCAGGGCACCCATGAAAAGGGTTGGAACCCATTAGCTCTAGACCAGACCGTATAGAAGGGAGAGAGCTAGCCTTGCCCTCTCCCACCACTAGAAAACAGCTCAAGGAGCAACCGTGTAAACACTTTCGCCATAGTGATCATGCGGAGACCCCGCAGAGCAGCAGTAGGGGTATTATCTCCTCGGAGAGCCCTGAAGCTGGGTAAGATTCGCTGGCATGCATGTCTTCGCCTCGTCCCGTTTCCAGGCACCGGCGACGTTCTACTCGCCACCACCATGATAAGCCATCCGTTGGCATATGTCACACCAAACCCCCGACACAAGTGCTATAGGAACCAAGTCGGATGCAGCCTACGGCAATGCGCGAGCGTCAACGACAATGACTTACGGGGTAAAGAACATTTGAGGTAGTTGCTCCTGACAAAGTTGCACAAGAGATTGAAGTTCCCTGACCGGGATGACGACATACAACACCCGTGGGATGATCTAAAGATGAAAAAGTTTAACAATCACACCATGGGAATGTTCATCAATGATTTGGCCTCCTGGAAAGGGAGGGTGAGATATTGAGGCTAAGGAACCCCTGTCCAAGATTCTGTAGGAAAATCTGACACATACGAAGCGCAGTTCCAAAAGTTAAAGGACACTTGCTCTGGCGAGGCAGCCAAGGCTAAGGCTGTGAAATTCAAGAGCCTTCAACAATGGAACACGGGGAACCAATGCCTCGGAAGTCGTGGATACCTTGGCATAAATCCCATATGGGATAAGGCGGATGCAGAACGTGAAGCCGCAGGTCTCCCAGACCCCTTTGCGAAGTTCACCAACCCCTTGGAGCGTGACTTCATTCGGGCCCGCTACAAGTGGGACAAGGAAAAGAAGGTTTTTTACACGGACCTAATCACGAGGAAATTGATTTGAATGCTGGTAATTATTCTTTTACCACCTCACATTTAGCTTCTAATCAAGTCAACTACACATTCATAAATGGTTCACGTTCCTTCTTCAGGAGAAGCAAGACAAGCTTGCAGCCGAAAGCCAGTCTTCATCAATGAAGCCCATGTGGGACATCCCTCTCAACCGGGCCTTGAACGAACTTAAGGGACTCCCTTTGGACTAGCGGCCGCAATATGTAAGCGTGCACAGCGCAGTAGACGGTGCCACGTGGAAGGTCTTTTACGACGAGGGCCCGAAGGCCAAGAAAGAAAAAGAAGTTTAGTCAAGCGAACATCGACGAGAGGGTGAAGCTTGCATTCGACAAAAAAAGCAGCCGAGGATGCAAAAAAGCAGCTGAGGAGAAAAATGAGTCTCTACAGCAGGCAGTCGTTGTACCTATAGATGCGTGCAGAAATGATTTCGCTACTAACTTGATTCCGACTATCATCAACTGGACGAAGGAAAACCAGACAAGACCGTAGATAATTTCCCCATGCCCACCTTCGTCAGGAGCAACTCGGTGTATAGCTGATATGTCTCCGTCATATCTACTCTTCCTAATGCATTTCCTCTTGTTTTGGACTCTAATTTGCATCATTTGAATAAAACTAACCCGGACTGAGGCTGTTTTTAGCAGAGCTACCATGCTGTTGTTTTTTTGTGCAGAAATGAAATTTATTGGATTGGAACGAAACTTTGCGAGGACTTACTTTGTAATAAAAGAGAATTACTGGAGCCAAGAACCACCGGAGCAGGGCCCCTGGGTGAGCACAACCCACCAGGGCGCGCCACCCTCCTGGCGTGCCCAGGTGGGTTGTGCCCACCTGGTGGCCCTGCAGACCCTGAATCCAACTCCATAAATATCTATTTTTCTAGAAGAAAATAAGGGAGAAAGAATTATTGCATTTCACGAGACGGAGCCGCCGCCGCCTCCTATTCTTCATTGGGAGGCCAGATCTAGAGTCCGTTTTGGGCTCCGGAGAGGGGGATCGTCGATCTTTGTCATCACCAACTGTTGGGGATATTACTACTGGAGGTAAACCGGCCTTATGTAGCCGGGTTGACTCTTTGAAGACTAGAAGCCCATGAAGATGTAAAGATGCTGGCGCTTTACGGAGGGCCCAAAGGCGAGTTACAGTATGCAAATGTAAACCGGCCTAGTCATATAACTTGTATAGTAAGATAGAAAGAGAGAGGCTGAACCGGATACGTTTATAACCGGCTTCGGGACTCTGTAGCCCGGCAGGCGTCAACCTATGTATATAAATGGACGACCCGGCCACGGTTTAGAGATAGACGACAACAACTCGAGAGCCAGACAAAGCGGATTCGCTCCCTGGCCATTAAAACCCTAGCAATACCAATCACGACTAGATGTAGGATTTTACCTTCATTGAAGGGGCCGAACTAGTATAAACTCCCGTGTCCCCTTGTCTGGTTTAACCCCTTTAAGCTAACCCGTTGCGATGGCTCCACGACTAAGTCCTTTCACGAGGACATCTGCCGTGACAAACCCACGACACCAACCCTTCTCCATCGCTAATTCCATGATGCCCCCCACCGGGAGTGGGTAATTCCTTCGTAGGCTCGTTGGTCAGTGAGGAGTTGGATGAGATTCATCATGTAATCGAGTTAGTTTTGTTAGAGTTTGATCCCTAGTATCCATTATGTTCTCAGATTGATGTTGATATGACTTTGCCATGCTTAATGCTTGTCACTTTGGGACCCGGTGCCATGATTTTAGATCTGAACCATTTATGTTATCACCATTATATCTATGTTCTAGATCCGATCTTGCAATTTATACTCACCTATTATGTGTTATGATCCGTAAACCCCGGAGTGGTGGTAGTCAGGATACTTTTCGGTGATGACCGTAGTTTGAGGAGTTCATGTATTCACTATGTGTTACTACTTTTTTCCAGTTCTCTATTGAAAGGAGGCCTTAATTTCCCTTAGTTTCCAATTGGACCCCACTGCCACGGGAGGGTAGGATAAAATATGACATACAAGTTCTTTCCATAAGCACGTATGACTATTTACGGAATACATGCCTACATCATATATATGAACTGGAGCTAGTGCCATATTACCCTAGATTATGACTATTATATGATGAATATCATCCGGCGAATTCACTGATCCAATGCCTATGAATTTATCTTATATTGTCCTTGCCAAGTTACTACCATTGTTCTTACTGTTACACTTGCGACAAAATCATTGCCATCATTGTTATTGTTACCATTGATGCTGATTTGCTACTGTCGGTGTCAAAACCGGCGGATCTCGGGTAGAGGGTCCCGAAATGTGCGTCTAGGCCGGATGGTAACAGGAGGCAGGGGACAGGATGTTTTACCCAGGTTTGGGCCCTCTTGATGGAGGTAAAACCCTATGTCCTGCTTGATTGATATTGATGATATGGGTAGTACAAGAGTAGATCTACCATGAGATCAGAGTGGCTAAACCCTAGAAGCTAGCCTATGGTATGATTGTATGTTGTATATGATCTATCGACTAGCCTGGCCTCGGTTTATATAATGTACCAGAGGCCTATGATAACAAGAGTCCTAGCCGAATACGCCGGTGGGGAGGAGTCCTTGTCTTGATCGCCAAGTCTTGTGGAATCCTCCTTGTATACGGTAGCTGTCCGAACTGGCCCATGAGTATATGGCCATGGGGGTCCTCGGCCCAATCTAACAGATCGGGAAATGATGTGATGAGTACCCCCTAGTCCAGGACACCGTCAGTAGCCCCGTGAACCGGTCTTCAAGTTAGGGACGCTCCTCGATTCTTCTGAACCGTTCTTCATCTTCGGTCGTCGGTCTTGAAAACTGGTTCAACAAATCTTCTCATCTTCGATCTTGAGGATCACCGAAATGCATTCGACGAGTTTACACGTCGGGTATCCGAGGAGCCCCTTTAAGTTTCCGGCCTTTATCAATGCCTTGTTATTTTTATGCCACACCTCGGGTTTGAAATTGTTCCCGGGCGGCAGCGTCCTCTTGCGTCCGAGCTCCAACGCCGGACTGCATTCGAGGTATCTTTTGCAGCCGAGCACCAACGTCGGACCGCTTCCCAGCTCTAACGCCGGAATGTATCCGAGCTCCAACACCGGACTGTATCCGAGCTCCAACGCCGGACTATGTATCCGAGCTCCAACGCCGGACTGTATCCGAGGTGTCGTAAATCACCATTGTTCAAAGAAGTTTGAAGGAGTTTAGCCAAGCTTAATGTCGGAAATGCCCTCTATGGAGCCAGCCACTAGTGCCCGAGATTTATGCCGGACTGCTTCCGAGGTGGTGCACCACCCCGAATGTGGGCTAATTTTTGTCAATATTTTTGATTGGTGCATTTTATTCTCTGTCAAGATATATAGCCAGTAGCCCTCAAGGTGGGTATCGGTCTAAAACCCACCTAAGACCGCTGATCCCAGTAGCCGCTGAGACTCAGGTTGATTTGCAAAATCGGTCTGAGGATCAAGTCCTAGCTCGGCAGAATACTTCAGGACACAAAAAGCGGCGTGCTCAGTCCTCGAGACTCAGGTTGGGTGCGGCCGACCAACCTAAGGATCAAAATCTCCTCGGAAACTGTATTACACTTAAAATTTTCTGCATTGGACAGGCAATGCAGTAGCCCCCGAGACACTGGTCGGGTGGCAACACCAGATCAGGGGATCGATGTACCCCTTTAATATTTGTAAATAATAAGCCCGAAGCCTAGTAGCCCCCGAGCCTTAATGCAGGCACGGGTGGCCGAATTAAGGATTGATATCCATAGTAAAATCACAAATTATGTGTAATGACTCTATGTATCCAAGTACTTTACGTCATTAATGCTCCGATCCGCATTGTACAAAACTTTGTTGACCGACCATCGGCTTCCACCTCCTCGGCCAATAGCCGAGGAGTGTTTGTCCTACTTTATAAAGCCTTTATGAGGGCAAAGATTTACAACAAACAAGGCAATCTGGCCATACGGTTTTATAAACAAAGGTATGTCGAGAGATATGTTATATTACTGTTTAACAGAAGAAATGTCTTCCAATGAAAATAGTCCCGCTATCGGTTCCTTTCTTTGGGTTGTCATCCTAAGCATGATCATGAAACCTCAGCTCCAATGTAAGAGCAAAATATCGAGGATTTAGTTTGGGAGGCTAGTTAATAGCCCCCGGTAGTGTTCGGCGACAGTAGAGGTCAAGCCATAAACACTTCGGCCACTGTTATGAATGGCCCGTCATTTAACACCGTCATCGGATCGCTGACCAGTTTACGCTTATTGTGACAGTCAGTTTTCAGCTTTCTCCACTGAGGTGCTTAACCATGTGAGCTGGAAGCACAATCGCAGTGGTTCTCCCTTTGCACACCTAGCCGAACAAAGAGGAACGTAGGAGGCAAGCGCAGGAGCCGAGCAACCCAACTGTTGACCGAAGACACAATTCGAAACCGATGCATATATAGCAATATCCGAGAATGTTTTTGCCGGATCTCTAAAGGTGTCCGGCGTTGCACTGCGAGACTTGTGCTGAAAACATAAAAATAGTTTAAAAGTGCCACAAGCTTGGAAACCCAAAAAACGTCAGTAAAAACTTGACGTCCGAACAAGATCAAGTGTTCGGTGCCAATCCGAAAATTGGCCTTAGAAAAAAAGTGCTTCTGTCGTGCTTTAACGTGACACATCCTATCTCAAGACTTCAAGCGGGTCAGCCTACGGCTTCAACCTCCTATCCCGAAGGCGGAGTACTTCTCGTTAGGCCAGCTTAGCAAACTAAACTCTAGCGGCTTTGAGAGAGAAATTAGGCTCCCCGGCTAGTGACCACACACTCATGTCGAAAAAAGGAGTGATAAATAATAATAATAAAACTTTGCAATGACTAAGAAGAAGAACACTTATTATAAAATGGCTCAAATAAATTTAAGAGCCCTCAAGTGACTTGGGTAAAAGAATGATTGCATGTATCGAAGTACTTATATCATATCTATGTTCAACCGAACTTTAAACGCGTCTGAACCGACCATCGGCGTCTCCCTCTTCGGTTTCGATCAAGGACCGAAAAGTGTTATGTACTCCATCTGTCGAGAATATCGACGGTGTTTCCAATAACCAGGTAATCAGGCCATAAGGCTGTAACAGACAAAGCGCGCTCAGGGAACTTATGCTATATTACTGCGAAGTGTAAGAAGCATCTTTGAAGAAAATAGTACCCCCACCAATACCTTTCTTCGGTGCTCATTGTTATTATGAGACTTGTGCAATAGATTTTTTGTACTCATGAGTTCCGTTGTGTGCCGACCATAATTGAAAACAATAAGAGCGCTAGCTTTCGGCTTCACCCAGTCTAAGGTCTGGCTCGGGTGACCCGATCGTGATAGTCGCAGAGGTGCTCCCTTTACTCCCTAGCCGAACAATCGGGAATGTAGGGGTAAACACAGGAGCGAGGCAACCCAGCTTGCAAATCGCTTAAGTTAATATGGTGCATATTGTGGCGTAATACACGAAGAAGGAACGAAGCCGTACAAGTATAATCATATGCAAGAGGAAAAGTTTCATGAAGGAAGACCCCAAATGAATTGGGTATTTGAATTTATGCGTCACAAACAAAGTTTGGACAAGGAAAAAATTTTACAAGCAACTTTTTTCCAAAAAAGTATAATGCTTGGTCGAACCGAACACAAGTTAGAAATTAAAGCTTTGAGCATGAAAGCGAGTTAGCTGATTAATGTGTTCGGTATTGATGACGCGGTCCGAGCTTGATGCGGGGCAAGGTTCCATCCCCCAAGCCGGTCCCGAGGTGGCGAAGCAGAGAGCTCGACAAGCCGAAGTGGTGACATAGAACGGTCAATGCAGACCGGCAGAGTGACGCCGAAGTCCCCGGATCATTTTCCTGTGCACAAAAAATAGTGCAAACCGGAGATAATAGTAATAATGATAATTAAAAAAATGTTGCATAATAAATAATTTATGCAAAGTGACTAATAAAATAAATATGGCCTCGCGCCGAAGTCAATGTCGGTGCAGGGCGTCGGCGTGATGCAGTGAAGGCGTAACAAAGCCTGAATTCACAGGTCGGTCCGAGCTCCAGATGCGGCGTTCGCCGGACTATGTACGGAAACTGACCGAACCACCATGCGACTGTCGTTAATGTGGCCACCAATTGATAGACCTGTGTACATATGATGGACAAACCAGAGTAATAATTTCTTGGGAAAAATGAACCAAACAAGGAAAAAATACTGGGATTAATAGCACCTAGTTTATTAGTTGTAGCAATCCGAAGTAAGGTGATTCCTAAAATTGGGACTCGATCCACACACCCATTGCCTGATGGGTGATAAAACGACGGCACGACAATGCTGGCAAAGGTTGGCTCGCCGAGGCAAAGAGCTGGTCGGCTAGTGACGTCGAAGTGTCCGGAGTAGGTTGCTGAAGACATGGCGAAGCCTCCGATCCAGCCGAGATGTCGAAACCTCGATGTCAGCCGATGAGTCGAAGTAGGTCGGCGTGGTGGACACCAGCTTGAAGAAGCAATAGTGCAGCCCTGCCGATGCAGGTCCTGACATGGTCGATGCCGGCTTGATGAAGCAACCGTGCGGCGATGCCGGTATGCCCACTCCGTGTAATCCGTGGGGCAGCGATGTTGGTGATGATTTATCCTTCGCGATGCCGGACTCTTGTTCGGCTTGCCGAGATAATGATCCGAAGAAGTTGATCTCGGCTCAACAAAGTGACGACGTGTCTAGCGCTGGTCGGCAGCCGTGGAGCAATATTGCCGGACTGGTTTGACACCAGCATGATGTTGAAGAACATGTTTAAAAGATCTTAAAGTTATTGGGATGTGTTCGCAAACAAAACACAATACCCCATACAAAACTTCCTTCAAAAGGGATGTCCGAAATCCCGTTCATAAAAAAGACGAACTCGGGTCGGATTCGTGTTCACGCAGAAAACAGATCCGAAAAGTGATGCACTAATCGGAAGGTTCCCGGAGTTTCGACGGTCGGATCGATCTGAAATTTTGAGAGGTGGTAGATATAGGAATTCCGCAGCCGATCAATAGTTGGATCTTCCAAAGGACGTCCGAGCTCGAAGGTGGACACCATGCCCTAAACTCATCCAGATTCCCGTCCAGATTTGACAAGACTCCGGTATATCGTGGATTGCCAGAGATTCCTCTAACGGAACTCGACGAAATTTTCCAGGGTTGTTTTAGACTCAATTACGCACAATTACAGCAAAGAGATCGTTAAAAAGACACTTGAGGAGGCGATGGCGGCGGACACAAGTTTGCTGTCCAAAAAAACAGCATGGTCGCCCGAGGGCAATGTTGACGTTGAGCCCCCGGGCTCCCTGGATGATTCCACCATGATCTTGATAGAGATCGGAGTTTATGTTCATAAAGGCCCTCATCCGAACATGACGATCGGAGGTAGGGCGTAGTCCTTGGTCAAACCAAGGTGACCAGTCGAGCTGGTG
Organism: Triticum urartu; assembly: GCF_056163025.1. NCBI lineage: Eukaryota > Viridiplantae > Streptophyta > Magnoliopsida > Poales > Poaceae > Triticum > Triticum urartu. Next base: position 167,540,603 of record NC_141873.1, on the reverse strand, counting down.
ACGAAGATGCCGAAGTCGCAGTTGATCTGCAGGCGAGCCATCAACCTTTTGTCGAACACACAGCGGAACTCTCAATGAAAGCACCAATGTCGGTGTCAAAACTGGCGGATCTCGGTTAGGGGGTCCCGAACTGTGCGTCTAGGATGGATGGTAACAGGAGGTAGGGGACACGATGTTTTACCCAGGTTCGGACCCTCTTGATGGAGGTAAAACCCTACGTCCTGCTTGATTGATATTGATGATATGGGTAGTACAAGAGTAGATCTACCACGAGATCAGAGAGGCTAAACCCTAGAAGCTAGCCTATGGTATGATTGTATGTTGTATATGATCTATTGACTAGCCTGGCCTTGGTTTATATAATGCACCAGAGGCCTAGAATAACAAGAGTCCTAGGCGAATACGCCAGTGGGGAGGAGTCCATGTCTTAATCGCCAAGTCTTGTGGAATCCTCCTTGTATGTGGTAGCTGTCCGAACTAGCCCATGAGTATACGACCATGAGGGTCCTCGGCCCAATCTAACAGATCGGGAAATGACATGGTGAGTACCCCCTAGTCCAGGACACCGTCAGCTACTTTGCTAATGATCACTTTGCTGCAGATAATTAATCTCCAGGTGTGGTTGAATTCACAACTCAGCTACTAATACTTGCAAATATTCTTTGGCTCCCCTTGTGCCGAATCAATAAATTTAGGTTGAATATTCTACCCTCTAAATCTATTATGATCCCCTATACTTGTGGGTTATCAACAACACCACCACACCATCTCCTACGCACGCAACCGCGCCCCCCACCCGCACCCACTCATATCAACCCGTCCTCAGTCTCTGGTGTGCTAGGCGGGCCTTCATCTTTGGCTGAGCTCGACGCCCTCACGATAATTAAATGTCGCACCAACATATATCTAGAATATTCCGTTTTCGTTGCCTTCTGGATGTTTTACGCCACAGACATGTGTTTGCAGGCCGGCGAAACCCTGTGCACCGTACTCTACTTGATCAAAGGCCAGAAGATGGACGTGGGAAAGGCAGTGATAACGAAGACCTTAGAACTCATGTTTCACAGCCAGCCGATGCCTGGAGGGCACTTCAGGGTTACCTTTTCGAGTGTGAAATTTGGTCACGAGGATTTGCCTCCTATAGGTTAGGGGAAGAGGATGACGAGACCCCGCCGCGGCATGGAAACTGCAAGGGTTGGGTGCTGCTATGACCAAAGAATCTTCTTCGTCTGGAGCCGGCCGAGAGCACACCAACAACCAAACATCGGCAAGCAGGTGGGAATAGCACCACCCCGACTACTGATGTCTACTATGCAACCTTCTTATTGTAGACTCGTGTTGGGCCTCCAAGTGCAGAGTTTTGCAGAACAGTAGAAAAATTCCCTCAAGTGGATGACCTAAGGTTTATCAATACGTGGGAGGCGTAGGATGAAGATGGTATCTCTCAAAAAATCCTGCAACCAAATAACAAAGAGTCTGTTGTGTCCCCAGCACACCCAATACAATGGTAAATTGTATAGGTGCACTAGTTCAGCGTAGAGATGGTGATACAAGTGTAATACGGATAGTAAATATGGATTTTTGTCATTTGAAATTATAAAAAACATCAAGGTAACTAGTAACAAAATGTGAGTGAAAACGGTATTGCAATGCTTGGAAACAAGGCCTAGGGTTCATACTCTCACTACTGCAAGTTCTCTCAACAATGATAACATAATTAGATAATATGGCAATCCCTGAACGTGCAACAAAAGCCACTCCAAAGTTCTTATCGTGGAGAACATAAGATGAAATTGCTTGTAGGGTATGAAACCACCTCAAAGTTATTCTTTTCGATCAATCCATTGAGCTATTCCAATAAGTGTCACAAACAGCCCTAGAGTTCGTACTAAAGTAACACCATATGATACACATCAATCAACCCTAATGTCAACTAGATACTCCAATGTCACCACAAGTATCTGTGGGTTAATTTTATGATATGCATCAAACAATTCCAGATTCATAATATTTAATCCAACACAAAGAACCTCAAAGAGTGCCCCAAGATTCCTACTAAAGAAATAAGGGTGAAAACATGCATCAACCCCTATGCATAGATTACCCCAATGTCACCTCGGGAATCCGCGAGTTGAGTGCCAAAGCATACATCAAGTGAATCAATAGAACACCCCATTATCACCACGAGTATCCCATGCAAGTCATACATCAAGTGTTCTCAAATCCATAAAAGTATTCAATCCGATAATAGTGAAACCTCAAAGGTAAAACTCAATTCATCACAAGAAGGTAGAGGGGGAGAACCAGCATATGATTCAACTATAGTAACAAAGCTTGCGGTACATCAAGATCGTGCCAAATCAAGAACATGAGAGAGAAAGAGATCAGACACATAGCTACTGGTACATTCCCTCAGCCGCGAGGGTGAACTACTCCCTCCTTGTCATGGAGACCACCGGGATGATGAAGATGGCCATCGGTGATGGTTTCACCCTCCGGCAGGGTGCCGGAACAGGCTCCTGATTGGTTTTTCGTGGCTACAGAGGCTTGCGGCGGTGGAACTCCCAATCTAGGTTTCTTTCTGGGGGTTTCGTGATTTATAGGATTTTTTGGCGTCGGTTTCACGTGAGGGGGGTCCACCAGGAAGCGGCAAGACAGGGTTGCACCCTAGGAGGCGCCCTCCACCCTTGTCGCTTCCTCTTGAAGCTTCTGGCCCAACTTCGATGCTCCGTGGGCTTCTTCCGGTCCATAAAAAATCATTGTAAATTTTCAGCTCGTTTGGACTCCATTCGATATTCCTTTTCTATAAAACTCAAAACAAAGAAAAATCATGCTTCGACTTCATCTCATAACGGTTCACCATACGTTCATGCTACAGGAATCACAAACTTTAACCCAAGTATTTCTACCAATCCACAATTATCCACTGGCATGACTTTAATATTACCATCTTTATATCTCAAAACAATCATAAGGAATCAAACTTCTCATAGTATTCAATGCACTTTATATGAAAGTTTTTATTATATCCCTCTTGTATGCCCATCATATTAGGAGTAAATTCATATCCAAAGAAAATTACCATGATGTTTAAGACTCCCAAAATAATATAAGTGAAGCATGAGAGTTCATAAAATTTCTTCAAAATAAAACCACTCCCGTGCTCTAAAAAGATATAAGTGAAGCACTAGAGCAACTGACAAATTACTCCAAAAAGATATAAGTGAAGATCAATGAGTAGTCAAATAATTAAGTAGCTACATGAAGACTATATTGATGAGCCACAAGTATAGGGGATCTATCGTAGTCCTTCCGATAAGTAAGAGTGTCGAACCCAACGAGGAGCAGAAGGAACTGACAAGCGGTTTTCAGTAAGGTATTATCTGTAAGCACTGAAATTATCGGTAACAGATAGTTCTGTGATAAGGTAATTCATAACGAGTAACAAATAACAAAAGCAAACAAGGTGCAGCAAGGTAGCCCAGTCCTTTATGTAGCAAAGGACAAGCCTAGATAAACTCTTATATAAAGGAAAGCGCTCTCGAGGACACATGGGAATTATCATCAAGCTAGTTTTCATCATGATCATTTGATTCGCGTTCATTACTTTGATAATTTGATATGTGGGTGGACCGGTGCTTGGGTACTACCCTTCCTTGGACAAGAATCCCACTTATGATTAACCCCCTTCACAAGCATCCGCAACTACGAAAGAAGAATTAAGGTAAACCTAACCATAGCATGAAACATATGGATCCAAATCCGCCCCTTATGAAGCAACACATAAACTAGGGTTTAAGCTTCTGTCACACTAGCAACCCATCATCTACTTATTACTTCCCAATGCCTTCCCCTAGGCCAAAATAATGGTGAAGTGTCATGTAGTCGACGTTTACATAACATCACTAGAGGAAAGACAACATACATCTTATCAAAATATCGAACGAATACCAAATTCACACAACTACTTATAGCAAGACTTCACCCATGTCCTCAGGAACAAACGTAACTACTCACAAATCATATTCATGCTCATAATCAGAGGGGTATTAATATGCATAAAGGATCTGAACATATAATATTCCGCCGAATAAACCAACTAGCATCAACTACAAGGAGTAATCAACACTACTAGCAACCCATAGGTACCAATCTGAGGTTTTGAGACAAAGATCGGATAAAAGAGATGAACTAGGGCTTGAGAAAATGGTGCTGGTGAAGATGTTGATGGAGATTGACCTCCTCCAGTGAGAGGATTCATGGTGATGACGACGGTGAAAATTTCCCCCTCCCAGAGGGATGTTTCCCCGGCAGAACAGCTCCACCGGAGCCCTAGATTGGTTCCGCCTCGAGACGGCGGCGCTTCGTCCCGAAAGCTTCCTTCTGATTTTTTCCAGGGAAAAAGACACCTTAACCAGAAGATGGGCGTCGAAGGCCTGTCAGGTGGCCCACGAGGCAGGGGGCGCGCCCAGGGGGTAGGGCGTGCCCTCCACCCTCGTGGACGGTGGATGGCCCCACTCTGGTGCTTTCTTCGCCCAATATTTTTAATATATTCCAAAACTGACTTTCGTGGAGTTTCAGGACTTTTGGAGTTGTGCAGAATAGGTCTATAATATTTGCTCCTTTTCCATCCCACAATTCCAGCTGCCAGCATTCTCCCTCTTCATGTAAACCTTGTAAAATAAGAGAGAAAAGGCATAAGTATCGTGAAATAGTGTGTAATAACAGCCCATAATGCAATAAATATCAATATAAAAGCATGACACAAAATGGACATATCAACTCCCCCAAGCTTAGACCTCGCTTGTCCTCAAGCGGAAGCCGATATCGAAAAATATGTCCACATGTTTAGAGATAGAGGTGTCGATAAAATAAAATACGGACATGATGACATCATGATCATTCATAGAACAACAACATATATATATTGTCATATAATTTCTTATGCTAAAGTAACAGTCTATTCACAATGTAAAGTATGAATCAGAAACTTCATTGGAAGCTAGCAAACTATATTCTCAGTCATTGAAGCAATTGCAATTTATCATAACATTGGAAAGAGTCAATATAAGAGCTTTTCAGCAAGTCCACATACTCAACTATCATTTAATTTTTCACAATTGCTAATACTCACGCAATACTTATGGGTATGAAGTTTTAATCAGACACAAAGAAAGATAGGGGATTATAGTTTTGCCTCCCAACCTTTTACCTCAAGGGTAATGTCAACAATAATACTTTATGAAAACCCACATCCAATTAGCTATATATATCAGGATCTTTCCAACATATAGTGCTTGCCAAAGGATAAAATGTAAAAAGGAAAGGTGAAGATCACTATGACTCTTGTATAAGGTATTGGACAAAAATAAAAGATATGCTTCGCAGAGGGAAGCAAAGGTTGTCATGTGCTTTTATGGTTGGATGCACAAAATCTTAATGCAAAAGAACGTCAGTTTATATTGTCACTTGTGATAGGGACCTTTATTATGCAGTCCGTCGCTTTTATTTCTTCCATATCACAAGCTCGTATAAAGCTTATTTTGTCCACACTAATTGATCATACATATTTAGAGAGCAATTTTTATTGCTTGCAACAATGACAACTTACTTGAAGGATCTTACTCAATCCATAGGTAGATATGGTGGACTCTCATGGCAAAACTGGATTTAAGGATATTTGGAAGCACAAGTAGTATCTCTACTTGGTGCGAAGAATTTGGCTAGCATGAGGGGGAAAGGCAAGCTCAACATGTTGGATGATCCATGACAATATAATTTATTTAGAATATAAGAAAACATAACCCATTACATTGTATTCCTTGTCCAACATCAACTTTTTAGCATGTCATATTTTAATGAGTGCTCACAATAATAAAAGATGCCCAAGATAGTGTATTTATATGTGAAAACTTCTCTTTCTTTATCACTTCCTATTAATTGCAACAATGACCAAAACTATGTTTGTCAATTCTCAACAACTTTTATTCATCATACTCTTTATATGTGAAGTCATTACTCTCTATAAGATCAATATGATCTCTTTATTTCTTTTTATTATTTCTTTTCTTTTATTTTTTATTCCCTCAAGATCATAGAAAGATAAAGAAGCCCTTGACTCAAAACTAATCTCTATTATATATAGCTCACAGACTCGATTACATAGATAAGGATCAACACAAAACTCAAAGCTAGATCTTACTAAACTTTATTCTGCTAGATCAAGATATAACCAAAAGGATCGAACTAAGAAAACCGGTAAAGATAGAAGTGTGATGGTGATACAATACCGGGGAACTCCCCCAAGCTTGGCAGTTGCCAAGGGGAGTGCCCATACCCGATACTCAGTTCTCCTTTGGTGGTAGTGATGATGGAGTTGTTAATAATGTAGGCTTGTCGTCCATCATCCAAGCATAGGCTCACCACCATAGAAGGATGATCGAGTCTCCGGGATCTTCAAATCTGCAGCAAAACTCATCCTCTTGAATCTATATTCATACTCACAGTTTTGGTTTTGCAGGTCATAGATCTGGGCTTGGAGGTGCTCGATTTTGTCGTGCAACTTGAAGATGGTCTCCCCAATGTTCTTGGCATCCAGCTTGTGGTTGTTGGTGAACTCCACGATCATCATGTGGTTGGCGTCGAGTGCGCGTTCCACCATCCCCTAGCACTTGAAAACTTGTTGCTCCATTGCTTCAAATCTTGTCGCCATGCTTTCGGTCCTCCCTAGTCCCTCAACATCGCGGATGTGCAGCACCCCCTCACGCATCTCAATGGTTTGAGGGTGTTGCAGCACCTCCGCGAGGTAGGGGTTGATGAACCTCTCGAAAAATTTGTCCTTGGGGGCACTTGAAGACGTCATGGTGATCCAAATCTGTCAGAAAAACAGCTTGAAACAAAAGCAGGATATATTTGCATGGTACGGTGGTCAAAACTTTCGGGAGATTATATAATGAATTTTTACCAACCAAAAGAAGTATCGTGCAAGAAATCGTAGTCCGGAGGGCACACGAGCTGCCCACAAGGTAGGGGGCCGCGCCCTCCACCCTCATGGACGACTCGTATCAATAACATTGGTTTCAACATTTAAGGAATTACCAGAGATATAATGTTTGTTTCTTTGACCGTTCACCACCTTCAGATTTGTGCCTTCGAAGTTGTTGATTTTTATGGTACCGGAACGATAGACCTCCTTGATAATGTAAGGACCTTCCCATTTAGAGAGGATTTTTCCTGCAAAAAATCTTAAATGTGGGTTGTATAACAGAACATAATCACCTACATTAAACTCACACTTTTGTATCCTTTTGCCATGCCATCTTTTAACTTTTTCTTTAAATAGTTTGGCGTTCTCATAGGCCTGGGTTCTCAACTCATCAAGTGAGCTAATGCCAAATAGTCTCTTCTCACCGGCAAGTTTGAAATCATAATTGAGCTCTTTAATGGCCCAATATGCCTTATGCTCTAGTTCGAGAGCTAAGTGACATGCTTTTCTATAAACCATTTTATACGGAGACATACCCATAGGATTTTTATATGCAGTTCTATAGGCCCATAATGCATCATCAAGCTTCTTGGACCAATTCTTTCTAGATCTATTAACAGTATTTTGCAAAAATAATTTAATCTCTCTATTACTCAGTTCTACTTGACCACTAGACTATGGGTGGTATGGAGATGCAATTCTATGATTAGCATCATACTTAGCAAGCATTTTACGAAAAGCACCATGAATAAAATGTGAACCACCATTAGTCATTAAGTATCTGGGGACTCCAAACCTCGGAAAAATAACTTCTTTAAGCATCATAATAGAGGTGTTATGATCAACACTACTAGTTGGAATAGCTTCTACCAACTTAGTAACGTAATCAACAACAACTAAAAGATGTGCATACCCATTAGAGGAAGGAAACGGTTCTAGCCCCAAACATCAAATGGTTCAATAACAAGTGAATAGTTCATAGGCATTTCTTGACGTCTACTGATATTACCAATTATTTGATATTCATCACAAGACAAGACAAACTTACGGTCATCTTTGAAAAGAGTAGGCCAATAAAAACCGAATTGCAATACCTTTTGTGCAGTTCTATCTCTGGCATGGTGTCCTCCATAAGACTCGGAGTGACACTTGCATAGGATCTATTCCTGTTCATGCTCAGGTACACAACGTCTAATAACACCATCTACTCCTTCTTTATAAAGGTGTGGTTCATCCCAAAAGTAATGTCTTAAATCAGAGAAAAATGTTTCTTTTGCTGGTATGTAAAACTAGGTGGTATAAATTAGCAACAATGTAATTAGCATAATCAGCATACCATGGAGCAGTACGAGAAGCATTTATGACAACTAATTGTTCATCGGGAAAACTATCATCAATGGGGAGTGGGTCATCAAGAACATTTTCTAACCTAGACAAGTTGTCTGCAACAGGGTTCTCAGCTCCCTTTCTATCAATAATATGCAAATCAAATTCTTGTAGCAAGAGAACCCATCTAATAAGTCTAGGTTTAGCATATTTCTTTTCCATAAGATATTTAATAACAACATGATCAGTGTGAATAGTTACTTTAGAATCAACAATATAAGGTATGAACTTATCACAAGCAAATACAACTGCTAAAAATTCTTTTTCAGTAGTAGCATAATTTCTTTGGGCACTGTCTAGAGTTTTACTAGCATATTGGATAACATTTAATTTCTTATCAACTCTTTGTCCTAAAACAGCACGTACAACATAATCACTAGCATCACACATAATTTCAAAGGGTAAATTCCAATCAGGTGGCTGAACAATAGGTGCAGAAATCAAGGCTTTCTTAAGTATTTCAAATGCTTCTACACAATCATCATCAAAGACAAAAGGAACGTCTTTTTGTAAGAGATTAGTGAGAGTCCTAGGAATTTTTGAGAAGTCTTTAATCAACCTCCTATAAAAACTGGCATGACCAAGGAAACTTCTTATACCTTTAATGTCCTTAGGACACAACATCTTTTCAATAGCATCAAATTTAGCTTTATCAACTTCAATACCTCTTTCAGAAACTTTATGCCCCAAGACTATACATTCATTAACCATAAAGTGGCACTTCTCCCAATTCAAGACAAGATTAGTTTCTTCACATCTCTGCAAAACTCGATCAAGGTTTCTTAAGCAATCATCAAAAGAAGTTCCATACACGGAGAAATCATCCATGAAAACCTCAACAATCATTTCACAGAAGTCAGAGAATATAGCAGTCATACATCTTTGAAAGGTAGCAGGTGCATTACATAAACCAAAAGGCACACGTCTATAAGCAAAGGTACCGAAATGGCAAGTAAAAGTGGTCTTTTCCTGATCCTCTTTCGACATAGGTATTTGGAAGAAACCAGAATAACCATCAAGAAAGCAAAAATGAGTATGTTTGGATAATCTTTCTAGCATTTGATCAATAAAAGGTAAAGGTAATGATCCTTTCTAGTAAATTTATTTAATTTGTGGAAATCAATTACCATTCTATAACCTGTAACAATTCTTTGCGGGATCAATTCGTCTTTATCATTAGGAACAACAGTAATACCGCCCTTCTTAGGGACACAATGGACAGGGCTTACACACTGACTATCAGCAATAGGATAAATTATACCTGCCTCTAGAAGGTTTAGTATTTCATTTCTTACCACTTCTTTAATCTTAGGATTTAACCGCCGTTGGTGATCAACAACCGGTTTAGTATCTTTCTCCAATTTTATTTTGTGCTGGCATAGAGTGGGACTAATGCCCTTAAGATCATCAAGCGTATATCCAATAGCAGCACGGTGCTTCTTCAGAGTTTTCAATAATCTCTCTTCTTTCTGCTCTAAAAGGTTGCACTAGTAATAACAGGATATATCTTCTTTTCATCAAGATAAGCATATTTAAGAGTATGAGGTAATGGTTTAAGCTCAAACACGGGATAACCGATCCCTTAGAATTTCAACATGCAAGTTGTGTTTCAAAATAGGTCCCTGTTTAAAGAATACTTCATCTATTTCCCTTCTTTCATTCATAAACATATCATTTTCATGGTCTAGCAAATATTGTACTAAAGGATCATTAGGAGGCACGACAATACAAGCAAGACAAATAATTTCATCTTTACTAGGCAATTCTTTATCATGGGGTTGTCTACGAAATTTAGCAAAATTAAAATCATGAGACATATCCCCTAAACCAACAGTAACAATATCCTTTTTGCAGTCTATCTTAGCATTAACAGTATTCAAGAAGGGTCTACCAAGTATAATGGGACAAAAGTCATCTTGTGGGGAACCAAGAACTAGAAAATCAGTAGAATATTTAAGTTTCCCACACAAGACTTCAACATCTCTAACAATCGCAACTAATGAAATAGTATCTCTATTGGCAAGCTTAATAGTAACATCAATATCTTCTATCTCAGCAGGTGCAATATCATGCATAATTTCTTTGTATAAGGAATGAGGTATTGCACTCGCACTAGAAACCATGTCACATAAGACATGATAGCAATGATCTCCTATTTTAACAGAAACAACATACATGCCTACAACAAGTCTATGTTTATTTTTAGTATCGGATCTAGTAATTCTAGTAGCTTCTTCATAGAAGTAAATAACATGCCCAACAATATTATCGACCAAGAAATCTTTAACCATAACAATATTAGGTTCAACTTTAATTTGATCAGGGGGTGTAGGTGTTCTAGCATTACTCTTACGAACCATAGTTGAAGCTTTAGCATAATCCTTTATTCTAACAGGGAAAGGTGGTTTCTCAATATAAGTGGTAGGAACAATAGGATCAATGTTATAAGTGATAGTCTTTTCTTCAACTTTAATAGGTTCAACTACTTTCACTTCAATGGGAGAATGATATTTAAGACACTTCTCCTTAGGGATATCAACATGAGTAGCAAATGATTCACAGAAAGAAGCTACTATCTCACAGCCAAGTCCATATTTAGTGCTAAATTCACGAAAAGCATCGGTATCCATAAAAGATTTAACACAATCAAACGTAGGTGTATACCTGACTCCTTACCTTCGTCAAGTTCCCAATCCTCAGAGTTGTGTTTAATTCTTTCCAATAGATCTCATTTGAATTCAATAGTATTCATCATAAAAGAACCAATACAAGAAGTATCGAGCATGGAGCGATTATTGAGAGAAAGTCGAGCATAAAATTTTTGAATAATAATTTCTCTTGAAAGCTCATGATAGGGGCATGAATATAACATTGACTTAAGCCTCCCCCAAGCTTGAGCGATACTTTCTCCTTCGTGAGGCCAATATATATATATATATATATATATATATATAATTACGATCACGATGAACCAGTTGCAAAGGATAAAACTTCTGATGAAATTCCAATTTCAATCAGTTGTAGTTCCACGATCCAATATCATCACATAGCGTACACCATGTTAATGCCTTTCCCTTAAAAGATAAAGGGAAGACTTTCTTCTTGATAACATCCTCGGGCATACCTGCAAGCTTAAATAATCCACAAACTTCATCCACATAGATTAGGTGCATACCGGGATGTAATGTTCCATCTCCTGTAAAAGGATTAACTAGCAGTTTCTCTATCATACCCGAAGGAATTTCAAAGTAAACATTTTTAGTAGGTTCAGTAGGTTGAGGAGCAACTCTTTGCTCTACTGGTCTGGGTGAAGATACCCCGAACAAGCCCCTCAAAGGATTATTTTCCATAGTAACAAATGACAGTAAATTTCAGCACACTATATAAATTTTTCCTTGCCAAATTCCACCTACCAAAGGCGCTTCACTCCTCGGCAACGGTGCCAGAAAAGAGACTTACTGACCCACAAGTATAGGGTATCTATCGTAGTCCTTTCGATAAGTCAGAGTGTCGAACCCAACGAGGAGCAGAAGGAAATGACAAGCGGTTTTCAGTAAGGCTTCCTCTGCAAGCACTGGAATTATCGGTAACAAATAGTTTTGTGATAAGGTAATTCATAACGAGTAACAAGTAACAAAAGTAAGCAAGGTGCGGCAAGGTGGCCCAATCCTTTTTGGAGCAAAGGACAAGCCTGGACAAACTCTTATATAAAGGAAAGCGCTCCCGAGGACACATGGGAATTATCGTCAAGCTAGTTTTTATCATGCTCATATGATTCATGTTCGTTTGTTTGATAATTTGATATGTGGGTGGACCAGTGCTTGGGTACTGCCCTTCCTTGGACAAGCATCCCACTTATGATAACCCCCTTCGCAAGCATCCGCAACTACGAAAGAAGAATTAAGGTAAACCTAACTATAGCATGAAACATATGGATCCAAATAGGTCCCTTACGAAGCAACACATAAACTAGGGTTTAAGCTTCTGTCACTCTAGCAACCCATCATCTATTATTACTTCCCAATGCCTTCCCCTAGGCCCAAACAATGGTGAAACGTCATGTAGTCGACGTTCACATAACACCACTAGAGGAAAGACAACATACATCTCATCAAAAAATCGAACGAATACCAAATTCACACGAGTACTTATAGCAAGACATCTCCCATGTCCTCAGGAACAAACATAACTACTCACAAATCATACGCATGTTAATAATCAGATGGGTATTAATATGCATAAAGTATCTGAACATATAATCTTCCACCAAATAAACCAACTAGCATCAACTACAAGGGGTAATCAACACTACTAGCAACCCACGGGTACCAATCTGAGGTTTTGAGACAAAGATCGGATACAAGAGATTAACTAGGTTTGAGAGGAGAGGTGCTGGTGAAGATGTTGATGGAGATTGACCCCCTACCAATGAGAGGATCAATGGTGATGATGATGGTGACGATTTCCCCCTCCCGGAGGGATGTTTCCCCGACAGAATAGCTTTGCCGGAGCCCTAGATTGGTTTCACCTCGAGACGGCGGTGCTTCATACCGAAAGCTTCCTTCTGATTTTTTCCAAGGCAAAAGACACCTTATACCAGAAGATGGGCATCAGGGGTCTGCCAGGTGGCCCATGAGGCAGGGGGCGCACCCAAGGACTTGCAGCATAGGTCTATAATATTTGCTCCTTTTCTAGCCTAGAATTCCAGCTTCCAGCATTCTCCCTCTTCATGTAAACCTTGTAAAATAAGAGATAAAAGGCATAAGTATTGGGACATAATGTGTAATAACAGCCCATAATGCAATAAATATCAATATAAAAGCATGATGCAAAATGGATGTATCATCTGTCTCATTCAAAAATTGCAGATCTTAATATTTTATGCAAACATCAAGGAAAAAAATAAAATCACATTTCAAGAATAGCACATATCATGTGAAGAAGCAAAAACTTAGGTTCAACCAAATTGGTCGATCATTGTTGAATAAGAAGAAAGGTGGTATTCCAACCAGGGAATCCCCAAGCTTAGCTGCTTGAGACTTCTTGAAATATTCATTGGGGATGCCTTGGGAATCCCCAAGCTTGATCTCTTGTGTCTCCTTAATTCCTCTCATATCATAGTTTCCTGAAATCTTAAAAACATCATGCACACAAAATTCAACAAGAACTCATGAGATAAGTTAGTAGAAATAAATGAATAACCTTACTATTCTCTACTTTAGAAAATCACTAAAATTATTATTAAACATTGCTTACTAAATGCCTCTACATATTTTATACTCCTATCCTCGAATATTATCATTAAACATGCAAACATATGCAAATAATGCAAACATAACAGCAATCTGTCTAAACAGAACATTTTGTAAATAATGCAAGAGAAGTCATGCTTCTCTAACTCCAAAAATTCTGAAAAATTACCACACTATATAAAAAAAATTTTACTCACTGTGTAAAAATTTCAAGATTTTACCATGTTCTGACTATTCACAAATATCCAGACAAAGGTAGAAAACTTTCTTTTTCAAAACAGCAACATATAATTGACCTTTTTAGTAAACTAAAAGATGCAAAACATTACTCTAAATAGTAGCAAGCAACTCGAAACAGAATAAAATGATGCTCCAAGAAAAACTAATATCACATGGTGAATAAAAATATAGCATCAAGTAAATTTACCAATGGATTGAAGACAAAAGAGGGGATGCCATCCCGGGCATCCCCAAGCTTAGATGCTTGGTTGTCCTTGAATATTATCTTGGGGTGCCTTGGGTATCCCCAAGCTTAGGCTCTTTCCACTCCTTATTCCATAGTCCATCGAAACTTTACCCAAAAATTGAAAACTTCACAACACAAAACTCAACAGAAAACTCGTAAGCTCCGTTAGTATAATAAAGCAATTCACCTCTTAGGTACTGTTGTGAACTCATTCTAAATTTATATTGGTGTTATATCTACTGTATTCCAACTTCTCCATGGTTGATACCCTAGGATACTACCCATAGATTCATCAAAATAAGCAAACAACACAATGAAAACAGAATCTGTCTAAAACATAACAGTCTGTAGTAATCCGTAAACTTCGTATACTTCTGTAACTACAAAAATTCCAAAAAATTAGAACAACCTGGGCAATTTGTATATCAATATTTTTCAAAAAGAATCGGTATTTTATCACGCTTATGTAAAAACTAAAATTATTTTACTGGGCACAAAAGTTTCTGTTTTTAGCAAGATCAAATCAACTATCACCATAGACCATCCCAAAGGTCGTACTTGGCACTTTATTGAAACAAACACTATAAAGCATGATTAATACAATAGACAAATCATGTTAACACACAAAAACAGTAGGGGTAAATATTGGGTTGTCTCCCAACAAGCGATTTTCTTTAATGCCTTTTAGCTAGGCAAGATGATTTCAATGATGCTCACATAAAAGATAAGAATTGAAACCCAAAGAGATCATCATGAGGCATATGACTAGCACATTTATGTCTAACCTACTTCATATGCATAGGGATTTTGTGAGCAAACAATTTATGGGAGCAATAACCAACTAGCATAGGAAGGTGAAACAAGCATAACTTCAAGATTTTCAACACATAGAGAGGAAACTTGATATTATTGCAATATGTAGAAGCTTATGTTCCTCTCTCATAATAATTTTCAGTAGCATCATGAATGAAATAAACAATATAACCATCACACAAAGCATTCTTTTCATGATCCACAAGGATAGAAAATTTAGTACTCTCCACATAATAAAAATTCTTCTTATTCATAATAGTGGGAGCAAATTCAACAAAATAACTATCATTTGAGGCATAATCCAATTGAAAATTAAAATCATGATGACAAGCCTCATGGTTATCCTTATTATTTATAGCATACATGTGATACGTCTCCGTCGTATCTACTTTTCCAAACACTTTTTCCCTTGTTTTGGACTCTAACTTATATGATTTGAATGGAACTAACCCGAACTAACGATGTTTTCAGCAGAATTGCCATGGTGTTGTTTTATGTGCAGAAAACAAATATTCTCGGAATGACCTGAACCTCCACGGAATATCTTAGGAAAAATAATAAAAAATCCTTGCCAAAGATGAAGACCAGGGGGCCCACACCCTTCTCACGAGGGTGGGGCCCCCCCTAGGGCGTGTCCCCTACCTCATGGGCCCCCTGGAAACCCTCCGACGCCAACTCCAACTCTATATATTCGCTTTCAGAGAAAAAAATCAGAGAGAAGAAATCATCACGTTTTACTATACGGAGCCACCGCCAAGCCCTAAAACCTCTCGGGGGGCTGATCTGGAGTCCGTTCGGGGCTCCGGAGAGTGGGATTCGTCGCCGTCGTCATCATCAACCATCCTCCATCACCAATTTCATGATGCTCACCGCCGTGCGTGGGTAATGCCATCATAGGCTTGCTGGACGGTGATGGGTTCGATGAGATTTATCATGTAATCGAGTTAGTTTTGTTAGGGTTTGATCCCTAGTATCCATTATGTTCTGAGATTGATGTTGCTATGACTTTGCTATGCTTAATGCTTGTCAATAGGGCCCGAGTGCCATGATTTCAGATCTGAACCTATTATGTTTTCATGAATATATGTGAGTTCTTGATCCTATCTTGCAAGTCTATAGTCACCTACTATGTGTTATGATCCGGCAACCCCAAAGTGACAATAATCGGGACGACTCCCGGTGATGACCATAGTTTGAGGAGTTCATGTATTCACTATGTGCTAATGCTTTGTTTCGGTTCTCTATTAAAAGGATGCCTTAATATCCCTTAGTTTCCAATAGGACCTCACTGCCACGGGTGGGTAGGACAAAAGATGTCATGCAAGTTCTTTTCCATAAGCACGTATGACTATATACGGAATACATGCCTACATTACATTGATGAATTGGAGCTATTTCTGTGTCACCCTAGGTTATGACTGTTACATGATGAACCGCATCCGGCATAATTATCCATCACTGATCCGGTGCCTACGAGTTTTCCATATACTGGTTTACGCTTATTTACTTTCCCGCTGATACTGTTACAATCACTACAAAGTACCAAAACGTTACTTTTGCCGTCTTTACTTTTGTTGCCACTACCACCACTATCATATTACTTTGCTACTAAACACTTTGCTGCAGATACTAAGTTTCCAGGTGTGGTTGAATTGACAACTCAGCTGCTAATACTTGAGAATATTCTTTGGCTCCCCTTGTGTCGAATCAATAAATTTGGGCTGAATACTCTACCCTCGAAAGCTGTTGCGATCCCCTATACTTGTGGGTTATCAAGACTAATTTCTGGTGCCGTTGCCGGGGAACATAGCTCTATTCTTTGAGTCACTTGGGATTTATATCTGCTTATCATTATGAAGAACTTGAGAGATCCAAAAACCAAGATCTATCCCTCAACTACGAGGGAAGGTAAGGAATTGCCATCTAGCTCCGCACTTGATTCACCTTCTGTTATGAGTAAGCTAGCGACACCTACACCTGCTTCTGCTATTCGTTCTGATATGTCGCATGTTATTGATGATGCCACTTCTTCTATGCATGACACTTATGATGAAACTGCTTCTATGCCTTATACTACTGTGCCCCTTGGTGAATTTCTTGATGAACAAATTGCTAGGGCTAGAGAAAAAGAAATTATTGAATCTGAATATGATGATGAAAGTGATGATGAAAATATGCCTGTTATTCCTAAGGGCTATCTTTTTGATATGGAATCTTCTGTCGCTATTTTAGCTTGCAAAGATAGATATGAGCTTAAGAGGTTATTAATTAAATGGAACAAAGAATCACTTAGAGATAAAATGAAACCCGACCCTGCTTTTGCTACTTCACCTATTTGTGTTCCTGTTAAGGATTATGAATTCTCTGTTGATCCTGATATAATTACTTTGGTTCAATCTGATCCATTTTATGGCTATGAATCTGAAACTGTTGTGGCACATCTTACTAAGTTAAATGATATAGCTACCCTGTTCACTAATGATGAGAGATCGCGTTACTTCTATATACTCAAAATATTCACGTTCTCATTAAAGGGTGATGCTAAGATATGGTTTAATTCTCTTGATCCTGGTTGGTTGCGTACTCCCCAGGATATGATTTATTACTTCTCTGCTAAATATTTCCCTGCTCATAAGAAACAAGCTGCTTTGAGGGAAATATACAACTTTGTGCAAATTAAAGAAGAGACTCTCCCACAAGCTTGGGGGAGGCTTCTCAAGTTACTTAATGCTTTGCCTAATCATCCTCTTAAGAAACGTGAAATACTTGATATCTTTTATAATGGACTAACCGATGCTTCCAGAGATTACCTGGATAGTTGTGCTGGTTCTCTTTTTAGGGAAAGAACACCGGATGAAGCTGAAATTCTATTGAATAATATGTTGACAAATGAAAATAATTGGGCACCTCCTGAGCCAGCTCCCGTTCCAATTACTGAGCCTATTCCTAAACCAACTCCGAAGAAGAGAGGTGTTCTATTTCTCAGTCCCGAAGATATGCAAGAGGCAAAGAAATATATGAAATTGAAAGGTATTAAAGCTGAAGACGTTAAGAATTTACCCCGTATTGAAGAAATACATGGACTTAATATACCTCCTATTGAAAAACATATGATCTAAATTCTTTATTTATTAAACAACCTCCTGATCCCGATATCCCGACACAGGTAATAAAGGTTAATTCTCTCTATAGATATGATAAAGCTGAAGTCCCTCCTACTAAAATTGCTAGTCAGTGCTTGGATGAGTTTGATAACTTTATGTTTAAGCAAGACGACTTCAATGCTTATTTTGGTAGATAATTAAAAAAATGCTTATATGATTAGACGGTTGGGTGATTATATGGCTAATATTAAAGGTGAACTTAAACTTGTTAGCAAACATGCTTCTATGGTTACCACGCAAGTAGAACAAGTACTTAAGGCTCAAAAAGAAGTGCTTGATGAAATGAATAGTAAGAAAAATGATTATGCTATTAGAGTGGCTACTAGAACTGGTAGAATGACTCAGGAACCTTTGTATCCTGAAGGCCACCCTTAGAGAATCAAGGAAGATTCTCAGAGAAATAATATTGATGTTCCTAGTTCTTCCAAAAAGAAGAAAAAGAAAAGTGATAGAACTTTGAAAACTTCTAGTGAACCTATTGCTGAACCACCTGATAATCCAAATGATATCTCTATGTCTGATGCTGAAACACAATCTGGTAATTAACATGAACCTAGTGATAATGTTAATGATGATGTTCATGTTGATGCTCAACCTAGCAACGATAATGATGTAGAAATTGAACCTGTTGTTGATCTTGATAACCCAAAATCAAAGAATCAACGTTATGATAAAAGAGACTTTGTTGCTAGGAAACATGGTAAAGAAAGGGAACCTTGGGTTCAGAAACCCCTGCATTTTCCTCCAAAACCATCCAAGAAAAGGATGATGATGATTTTGAGCGCTTTGCTGAAATGATTAGGCCTATCTTTTTGCGTATGTGACTAACTGATGTGCTCAAAACAAATCCTTATGCTAAATATATGAAGGATATCATTACTAATAAAAGAAATATACCGGAAGCTGAGATTTCCACCATGCTTGCTAATTATACTTTTAAGGGTGGAATACCAAAGAAACTTGGAGATTCTGGAGTACCTACTATACCTTGCTCCATTAAAAGAAATTATATTAAAACTGCTTTATGTGATCTTGGAACCGGTGTTAGTGTTATGCCTCTCTCTTTATATCGTAGACTTGACTTGAATAAGCTGACACGTACCGAAATATCTTTGCAAATGGCTGATAAATCAACTGCTATACCTGTTGGTATTTGTGAGGATGTGCCTATTGTGGTTGCAAATGTTACTATTTTAACAGACTTTCTTATACTTGATATTCCTGAGGATGATAGTATGTCTATTATTCTTGGAAGACCTTTTATTAATACTCCAGGGGCTGTTATTGATTGCAACAAAGGCAATGCCACTTTTCATGTTAATGGTAATGAGCATACGGTACACTTTTCGAGGAAACAACCTCAAGTTCATAGTATCAATTCTATCGGAAAAATTCCATCGACTATATTTGGAGGTGTTGAATTTCCTCTTCCTACTGTCAAGAAGAAATATGATATACTTATTATTGGGGATGTGCATATCCCCGTTGAGGTAACCTTGTGTTATTCGAAATTTCTCCGGTTTCATGTTAATCAGAATGAGTTTGTTAACAAGACTTGATCAACCTTGTTAGTGGATTATTTTTGATGAGCATGAGATGGATGAAACTAGAAGCACAACATTCTGTACCCTCTATATACTTTTTTTAATTAGTAGAAATAAAGTAAAAATAGTATTTTTCTGTCTGTTCCCTGGCTTATCGGTGCAATATAAAAATATCCCGAAAATAAAAGTCCTCAGAATGACATGCCAATTTAATATGATTTTTTCAGGAATATTTGAGGATTTACTGTGCAAAAATTACCGCGGGAGGAGCTGCCACCTGGCCACGAGGGTGGTGGGCGCGCCCCCTGCCTCGTGGGCCCACAGTGGCCCTCCTCCACTTATCCCAGCACCCATCTTCTTTCTCTATCTCACACAAACCTAAAAAACCAACTCAAGCACGAGTTCCAGCCAGTTTTGTTGTGATTTTCGATCTCCTTGCTCATAGCACCTCTCGCAAAACTGCTTGGGGAGATTGTTCCTTGGTATGTGACTCCTCCATTGGTCCAATTAGTTTTTGTTCTATTCCTTTATTCTTTGCAAATTTGTGGTACAGAGGTGACCATGTTCTTGAGCTTGCATGTCAAATTTATATGGTTCTAAGTAGTTCTAATGCTTGATATAGGCTCTAGGCACTTGTAGGAGTAGTTGCTATCAGTTTTATTGAAGTTGGTTCACTTTTGTTTGAAGTTACTAAAAACTTCAAAAAATTTCATAGAAAAACAATATGCTTAGGAAGATGTTCCAAGGTGGTTCCTCTAAGAAGCAAGGACCCAGGATTGCTATGCGCGATGCTGACGAGGATCCACCAAGAGACGCTCCAGTACGACCTTGCGAATGGCCATCGGAAAATTTTATGGACCGTGCGGGAATTAAAGAAGAATTCAAAGCATATTTGCGCAATGCCGGTCTTGAGGATTTTTAGGCTAACAAATGCCCCCAGTATCACGATCTCACAAGTTCATATGTGAGGAGGTTTGAGTATTCATCTTCGCGTAATTCTCCTTCAGTCATGTTTGATCTCTATGACAAATCGTATACCATGGACTTAGAGGATTTCACTTCTGCTTGCAAACTTCCATCATGGGGTAGTGTTAGGGATCCCCCTAAATCTGAATTCAGAAACTTTCTTGCTAGTATAACTGTGGGGGAATCTAGAGATATAACGCAGGCTACCATAGGGAGCATTTAATTTCCTGCTATACATTATTTTGCTCTCTTCATTGGTAGATGCATAAATGCTAAGGATGAAGCATGTCACATGTGTGTCCTTGATCTTAGCATTCTTAGGAGTGCTGTGTTAGGAGACCAATCTTATCATATGGGAGCCATTGTAGCACGTAGGTTGCATCATAATAGACATAATGGAGATTTCTTTGGAGGAGTTTATGCAACCCGCTTAGCTCATTTTCTTGAGATAGACATTCGTGAGGGTGATACGGAGTTGCCTCCTGCATATTTAGATTATAACTCTATGGCTTCGCACCAGTTTGTCGAGAGGCCTGGCCTATACCGTTTAATTTTTGATAAACAACGTGTTTTCCGTATTACTCTCCCTGCTCCTGCCTTCTTTGATTCACAGACAAAAAGAAGATATGTTATTACCAGAGAGGAGGCAGAAGAGTACGAGAGGAGAGCGGAGGCAGAAGAGTACGAGAGGAGAGCGGAGGCAGCTCGACTCCACGCTGCAGCTCAGCAGATGATAACCGGTGCACATCAGTATGATCCCAACTCTTTCTCATCACAGTACGACCCCAACAACTATTATTATGGATATCCGCCAGGCCAGCGTGTCCATAGAGCAACTTAGGGCAAAAGCCTAAGCTTGGGGGAGTATGTATTTCCCACCGACATTACATTTATGTTCACACACACTCATTGCTAGATGTCGGTGCTCATAATTTTTCATTGTTTCATCCATGCTAGTTTATTTTCTTTTTTTCTGCTTTCTTCTGTGTGTTTGTTAAACCTTAAGAAAAACAAAAATAGTTAGTTGTAGCTTTTAATTAATTTACTTTCCATCCTTGTAGCAGTAATTAAAAAGAAAACCCAAAAATATTTCCTGTTCTTCTTTTGCTTGTTGGGAGCTTTCCCGTGTAAATAGTTTTATTTCTTTTCTTTTCTTTGGGGTCAGTAGGACAAGACCATAATTAAATTGTTGAAGTGGCTCTTATATGCATTATTGTTGATTTAACCCAGAGCCCATGTTGCCTTGTCTTCTCCTGTTTATTGAATGCTCGCAGATTCCAGCTTAGTCCAATGCACATACACTCTTATTATTATTCACACCGTTCAGTCGTGCAAGTGAAAGGCAATTATGATGATATATGATGGACTGACTGAGATGAGAAAAGATGGTATGAACTCGACCTCTTTTGTTTTTGTAAATATGATGAGTTCCTCGTTCTTGATTCAGATTATTATGAATAAACATGTTTGCAATGACAATTAGGGATCGTAGCTGCATGTGCCATGCTTGATTAGCTATGAGTTATAATGATTTACCTTGTGTGCTGAGATGATTATGATGTGGTATGATGAGGTGGTATCCTCCTTTGAATGATTTAAGTGACTTGACTTGGCACATGTTCACGCATGTAGTTGAAACAAATCATACTTGCATCCAATGTTTACTAATTTTAATGCATGTACATGGCTGTTATCGCTCTCTAGTTGGTCGCTTCCCAGTCTTTTGCTAGCCTTCACTTGTACTAAGCGGGAATACTACTTGTGCATCCAATCCCTTAAACCCCAAAGTTATTCCAGATGAGTCCACTATACCTTCCTATATGCGGTATCTACCTGTCGTTCCAAGTAAATTTGTATGTGCCAAACTCTAAACATTCAAATAAACATTCTATTTTGTATGCTCTAATAGCTCATGTGTCAACCAAGGTTGTCCTTATCTTCCGTGTTAGGCGGGTTATTCTCAAGAGGAGTGGACTCCGCTCCTCAGTCACGAGAAAATGGCTGGTCACCGGGATGCCCAGTCCCATGCTTTATGCAAACTAAATCAAAATTATTTGCAAACAAAACTCCCCCTGGGACCTGATGTATGTTGGACCTCACCGTCGCCTCCCTCGACCTCACTGCCTCCGCCCTCGACCTCACCGCCCCCGAGCCCGCCAAGACCGCTGCATCCCGATCCTGAGCCCGCCCACCCCGCCCCTATCTCCGTCGCCAAGCACCTCCCCGCCACCGTCTCTCCCCTCTCTGTAAGCCCCCAACCCATCCTTTTTAGTTAATAGATGTTAATGTTAAGTAGTAGATAATGTTGATGTTTTTTAGTTAGGGTAATAATAGATGATGTTAAGTAGTAGATAATGTTGATGTTAATTAGTTTAGTAGGGTTTAGTTTTTGAATTGAGTTTGTTTAACTAGATGTTAATTAGGGCAGTAGGGTTTAGTTTAGAGTAAAGTTTAGTTTAGTAGTTAACTAAATATAATCTATATTTGGTTTTTGAATTGAGTTTGAGAGAGCATGTGATTTGTGTAGATTTTCTTGAAGTGTCAAATGCTAGGACATGCAAATTTGAAGTGGTCATGATATATGCAAATTCCTCAATTGTGTTTGCCCATGTTTCGATTGTGCCCAAGTGGCCTTTTGTTGTTTCCAGGGAATGAGGCTGAGTGGCCTATGTTTTGCCGGAATGTTGATTCAATTCCGTTCTAGCAAAAATCATGTTCTCGATTTGTCCACTTTTTAGCAAAGGTCATGCCAAAAATTTTCGTGAATTTCGGCATGACTTGTGCTACAAACTAGGACATATCGAGTGCCCGGGATTTGCCGCACCAGGAAGGAGTCAACGTTCCTACAAAACATAGGCCGTTTGCATGTCATTATTCATTTTATTAGGTCTAGAATTAATTTAATAGATTTAATCGTAGGAAATATGGCTAGCAACAATGAAGGACAGGGTTCTGGTGATTGCGACGACGTCTATCGGGCAGCAGAAAAATTTTTTAGCCTTGCCGACGATCAACCGGTAGCATCGGGGACTGAGACCGACACGCAGACCGGTGATGAGACTGAGACCGGCGCTGAGACTCAGACCGGCATCGAGACAGCCGGTGTAGAACCAAAAGCAAAGAGGCAATGGCTTCCTAACAAACTCAAGACTACTAGACCGGTGGTCACGGAGGTGGACGACGACAATTTTGAGCCAAAGGCGCCCACGGAAGCACGTTGATGCTACGGCAATCAAATAGGCTGCATCGTACGGACAACCGCCACCATCAATGATGAGAAACTAACGGAGATATAAAATATGAGGAGCTCCCTCCTAAAGAAGTTTCACCAGATATTCTTGTTCCCGGGCCGGAATGAGAAGGATTATGAAGATCCAGATGAGGACCCGACAATGAAGAAGATAAACAAACACGCCATGACCAAGTTTAGCAACGCGTTGGCCGCCTGGAAAAATTGAGAGAAAGCAAGGATCATCGACAAGAAGGAACCCTACTCCGAGATTGTAAAGGATAATCCAACAATCAAGGAAGAGCAGTTTCAAATATTCAAGGAGGCTTGCGAGGCCGAAGTTGCCAAAAAAAGTCTAAGTACATGAAGGGGCTTCAAGAGAGGAACATTGGGAGCCACCACCTTGGAAGCCGTGGTTACGGTGGAAAGAGGTCCAAATGGGCCAAGGAGGACGTGGAAGCCGCGAGTCTGGGCATCCCAGACCCCTTGGCGGATTTCACCGTCCCGCAGGAGCGTGACGTCCTCAGGGCCCGGCACCGTTGGGACCCAGTGAAGAAGGTTTACGAGACAAAACTGGTCATTACGGAGTTCATGAGACTGCTGGTAATTTTAGTTTCTGATCAATTCGACTGCACACCTTAGTCATATTTGTAAACGATCCTTGTGCCTTTTGTAGAGAGAGCAGCACCGGATTGCGGCCGAAAGCGACTCGCCGTCTGAGGCATTGGCGAGGCCCAAGTGGGACACTCCATTCAACCGG
Organism: Triticum urartu; assembly: GCF_056163025.1. Taxonomy (NCBI): domain Eukaryota; kingdom Viridiplantae; phylum Streptophyta; class Magnoliopsida; order Poales; family Poaceae; genus Triticum; species Triticum urartu. The sequence continues at coordinate 167,516,038 of NC_141873.1, read as the reverse complement.
GCGTTGAACATATTGAAACGACAACCGGTGGATACTCGACTGTCATATAGACGCGTGCACGGTGTCGGAGACGGCGCCACATGGAAGAAGTACTACCGTGAGACCACGGAGGAGAGAAAGGAAAGACGGAGGTTAACTGAAGAAAACATCGACAAGAAGGTTGAGATTGCAATTGAGAAGAAATCATCTCAGACAGTCACAACAGCGGTAGCTGCCGCAAAACAGGTGGTTGCAGATTTGTCTACTTCCTTGGTGACGGGCGTTATCACTTGGACAATGCAAAATCCAAAAAAATGCAGAGGACTTTCCCCTTGTTGACTTCTTGGGGAGCAGCTCGACTAGCGTTGCACCAGCACCTGCTCCCGCACCGTCTCCCGCACAGGACGTGCTCGGTGGTGCTTCGTCTTTGGATGAGCTCGACGCCCTCACGGTATCTATCACACCGGCCCCCTTCAATATAAATGTATAATCTTCCGTTTTCGTTGCCTTTCAGATGTCTCACGTCGCAGACTTTTCTTTGCAGGCCGTCAAAACCCCGTGCACCATATTGTACACCATCAGCGACCAGAAGGTGGACGTGGGGAAGGCGACGATCATGCAGCCGAAGGAACCATTGTTCCACAGCTGGCCGATCCCCCCGAACGTCTTCAAGGTTTCCGTGGCCAGTGTCAAACTGGGCCACGAGAATTTGCCTCCTCCAATACTAGTGGGGGATGACGACAAGACACCGCCGTGGCTTGGTGATTGTTGCAATGGGTGGGTCCTGTTGTGGCCAAAGAGTCTGCTTCGTTTGGAGGCGGCGGGGAGCACACCCACGAGCATGCAGCCTCAGCAAGGTATGAACATCAACACCCCACCTACCCAATTAGCGTCGGGTGTCGGGTTGGGCGATAGCGGACGAGGTAAGGAGGAGGCTCCTTTAGTCGCTGATGACGTTGCCATGGATGAGAATGAGGACGACGATGGTGCTGAACAGTATGTCTATACTGGCGCCTCCTCAGGGTTTGAGCGTCATGAGTCGGTGCCTGAATTGCCGTCTCAACGTATTATGGACGACCTTCCGGTAGTAAAGAAGTCTAGGAAGAGAGCGAGGAAAGGCAAAAAAGCTGATTCTATGATGTAGCCGCCTCAGCAGCCTCGGCTTCAGGACCGTATAGATATCCCCGATGCGGATAAATGGCATATCCCAGGTCAACCAATCCTACCTGCAACAGCACTACGGGCCAGACTCGGCAATCTAAGGAGACTTCATGATGATGTGCTGCGGGTAGAGAAAGGCCTCATCGCCTCGAAAGATCCAGGATACCCACTCTACGTGGTTAACGTTCCGCAGCAAATGTCATACGTCGACAGCTTCCCCGCGAATAAGTTCTTCCTCCGATTCGATTACATATTCGACACGTTTCACGTGAAGAAGCTGGATTTTACGTTTGTCCGCCTTTATGCCTTTCACATGAACTACATCATCGGGGTTGAGCAGATATCTCATATCTGTGTCGCTGACCCGTACTACATGCACGAGGGATTCTTGGGAGTCTGCGCAAAGTACCGGGAATATGCGAGGGATTACATCGTCAATTTCATGCTCGCCAATAAGGACAAGGAGGCGATTCTCGTGCCTTATCATCCCGTGGAAGTCATCCGCACTGCTATCCTTCCTTCGATTTCAATCATTCATTTGCACAGTGGAGGCTAATTAATTTGAGGTGTACTTATTTTGCGCAGCGGCGGGCGCGCCGTCCTCATCATCCTCTACCCCCGATTCTCCCACGCTCTTTACTTGGACTCGTCGAAGAACATTCACAAAAAGGATTACACCCACATCAAGGATGTTCTCGACAGTGCTATGTTTTACTACCAAGCAGGGGTGGAGAGGTCAGGGATAAGAAGAGAAGGGGCGGCGGGGTCGCCTTCGGCCATAAGATCGACTTCTGCTGCATCCAGCAACCGAACGATTCTCTTAATGATGGATTCTATGTCCTCACCACATACTAGAGTACAGACGGGATCACCAGAACCTTCACATGTCACCTAGATCTGGCGATGCCCATATTCTGCAATGGGCAAAGGACATAGGAGATATCGAGGATCATCGACTTCGAGCTGAGTTCTATAACATCCAGCGCGAACTTACCCAAATCATTATGAAGAAGGTCATTGGAAAAATAGGGATGTTCTATGGAGAAGGACAAATGTCGCGGGAAGACGTCCGAACATGGATAGCCTCTCAGCGTCTCGACATGAAGCCTTTCACTAAGCTCGAGGACTATCTCCCTCACTTGGATGGATGGAACGACATGTTGGAGTGATTGTCTATATATGACAATGTGTCCGTTTAGTCCATACTTTCTGTATGACAAAACTTTGATTTATGCATGGTGAAACTTTATTTGTGATGTAATTAAACCGTCCTCCTCCTCGACTAGCGAAAATCACTCTAGTTAGGGCATTTTGGGGTACGATGAACTTTGTTATTTATGCTTACGATATGTTGTTTCTATTTTTTCCTAGTCTATCTCTTTCTGTTGCTCGACTATATATGTTGCATATCATCGACTCATGTGATGATGCAGGTGCATAGATCATAGATGGCGAAGAAGTGCTACACCAGGAGTATATATACGACAAGTGGCCGGAGTGTCAGGCCTAGGTGTGCCGGTTTCCGGTTTCTGAGCGACAAGCAGTAGTTAGTTTAGTTTCACACTAATGCGAGAGAGGGATACGAACTCATGTACTCAAAGTGATAGCTCTTCTCGCGTATAACATTGTTTAGATGGATGATGATGTATTTGCAAGTAATCGCGACTTGTATCGCTATTTCCGAGATGATGACGAGAGACCACTTTGTGTTTGATGATGATTATGATGATGACATGATTTGATGAGACTAATTGTATGTATATGCTATGATTACATTTGTATGTGTATGATATGCTAAAGATTATTATATAAAGCCTATTCAAATACAAAACAAATATGCAGGGAAAAAAACTAATAAAACTAGTAGTAGCGAGGGGGAAAATTTAGCAGTAGCGCCGCCTTACCAGTAGTGCTTCCCAGTAAACAGCGCTGCAGATAATATCAGCAGCGCCCTTTTCTAAAGAGCGCTATAGCTATTCATGTATAGCAGTAGCGTGGGACAACAGGCGCTACTGCTATATGTTAGCTGTAGCGCCTTATTAGTAGCGCCGGTCCCCGTGCTACTGAGAGGCCCAAAACCCGCGCTGCTGCTAGGCTTTTCCCTAGTAGTGATGTTCTGTCAACAATGATAACATAACTAGATCATATTGCAATCCCTCAATGTGCGACAAAAGTGACTTCAAAGTTCTTATCGCGGAGAACATAAGATGAAATTGCTTGCAGGGTACGAAACCACCTCAAAGTTATTCTTTCCGATCAATCCATTGAGCTATTCCTATAAGTGTCACAAACATCCATAGAGTTTGTATTAAAATAACACCATATGATACACATCAATCAACCCTAATGTCACCTAGATACTCCAATGTCACCACAAGTATCTGTGGGTCAATTTTACGATATACATCGAACAATTTCAAATTCATAATATTCAATCCAACACAAAGAACCTCAAAGAGTGCCCCCAAGATTCCTACTGGAGAAACAAGGACGAAAACTTGCATCAACCCTTATGCATAGATTACCGCAATATCACCTCGGGAATCCATGAGTTCTCTGCCAAAACTTACATCAAGTGAATCAATAGAACAACCCATTGTCACCACAGGTATCCCACGCAAGACATACATCAAGTGTTCTCAAATCCATAGAAGTATTCAATCCGATAATAGTGAATCCACAAAGATAAAACTCAATTCATCACAAGAAGGTAGCGGGGCAGAAACACCATATGATTCAACTATAATAACAAAGCTCACGGTACATCAAGATCATGCCAAATCAAGAACATGAGGGAGAGAGAGATCAAACACATAGCTACTAGTACATACCATCAGCACCGAGGGTGAACTACTCTCTCCTCATCATGGAGACAGCCGGTATGATGAAGATGGCCATCGGTGATGGTTTCCCGCTCCGACAGGGTGCCGGAACGGTCTCCCGATTGGTTTTTCGTGGCTACAAAGGCTTGCGGTAGCGGAACTCCCGATCTAGGTTTCTTTCGTGGGGTTTCATGATTTAAATGAATATTTGGCATCGGTTTTACGTCAGGGGGGTGCACGAGGCAGCGACAAGACAGGGTGCGCGCGCTCCACGCTTGCCGCTTCCTCGTGAAGCTTCTGGCCCAACTTCGAAGCTCTGTGGGCTTCTTCTTGTCCATAAAAAATCACCGTAAATTTTTGGCTCGTTTGGACTCCGTTTGATATTCCTTTTCTATAAAACTCAAAAAGAAGGAAAAAACAGAAACTGGCACTAGGCTCTGGGTTAATAAGTTAGTCCCAAAATAATATACAATCTATACCTACTAATAAAGTAAGGTGCGTTTCGCCAATTTTTTCATCCGTTCACCGCTGAAAATAATTTTGTTTCCTATATCCGAGGTGGTACTAAATTGATACAGTATATGTTTGTCTGCTAGAAAAAGAATTTTCTTACGTGGGCCGCATGCTATGGCCCAGCAAAGCCAGCCCACGTATTTTTCTGCCCACGGACTTGGAAAAATTCTATTTTCCGCACAGGGCGACAAATAGTTGAGTTTCCCACAGGACAACCAATATTGGGCTTCTTTTTTTTCTGTGTTGTACTTCTATTTTTATTCTTATTTTTGTATCTCTTTTTTCCCTTCCAAGTTTATTTATCTTCTAGAATTTATTTCTTAAATTTCAAATCCTCAAAAAACGTTCAGAATTAATTTTTTTGGAAAATGTTCAAAATTCCAAAATTTTGTTACTATTTGAAAAAATATTCCAAACTTGCAAAGAGTTTCACATTTTTTCAAAAAATATTGTTTTTCAAAATTCTTCGAGATGTCTAAAAATCAAATAGCATTTAAAAAATGGTCCAAATTCGAAAAATATTCTTGTTTTCGTGAAATTTCACAATAAAAGTTTATTTTCATTTAAAAAAGATACACATTTTCTATTTTTTGAATTTTCAACACATGTTCCTCTTTTTGAAAAATGTTCACAAATTTAAATATTTTTCACGTTTTTAGTTGGAATTTCGCCGAGGACAACAAATAATGGGCTGGCCCAATTTTCTTTATTTATGTGTTTTACTTCTATTTTTATTCCCTTCCAAGTTTATTTTTATTTTAGAATTTATTTTGTAAATAAAAAATTCTCAAAAAAGTTCAGACTTAAGATTTGTTTCTTTGAAAATGTTAACAATTTCAATTTGTTTGCTATTTTTAAAAAATATTCGGAACTTGCAAAAAGGTTCCCATTTTTTCAAAAACAATTTCTTTTCAAAATAGTGTGAGATGTCTAAAAAGAAAATAACATTTAAAACATGGTCCAAATTCGAAAAAAATATTCTGTTTTACTGAAATTTTCATAATTAAAAACAATATTATGCATAGAAGATACACATTTTCTAAAAATCTTACGAATTTTGAACATATGTTTCCTTTTTAAAAAATGTTCACAAAGTCAAATAATGTTAATGTTTTTATAAAAAAATTGGTGTTTTCAGAAAATATTTGTGAATTGAAAAAGATGTTTCCTTTCATATTTTTCGCGTTTTAAAAAAGTGTACATTATTTTCAAAAAATTATTCCAGATTTAAAATATTGTTCACGTTTCCTAGAATATTCAGAAACTTCATACCTTAAAGTCCCCTGGATTGGAAGGATTGAAAGGAAAAGTAGATTGAATAACTCATGGGTCTTCCCCAAAGTACGATGACATATCAAAACTCTTAAACACCAGCGATCAATGAATGGAAAAATAACGGATTGATTCCTCCACACTCTGCGAAACCGAGAAGCTAATCGTTTCTTTTTTCTTGTGCACATAGGATTTTGCTTGCACATACAATTCTCACTGACTTTAAATGCATACTATTTTATCTCTAGTTTCAATGCACGGGCATATGCGCTAGTAGCATATTAAAGCATATAAAACATCCAAAACAGATAATATAATAGCATGGAACAATCAAAAATTATAGATACGTTGGAGATGTATCACTTATGCAATTACCAGTGCCTGTAGTGTCGGGTGAGTGCGGTGGACGACATGAGGAAGGGGTTCCAATAGTGGCTCATGTAATCGCCCCCGTAAAATAAAGAATGGATGATGAGATGGACAAGGATGACCCTCTTCGGTTCCTCAATATAGGTGCCTATGACAACGACTTACATATGATGAGTCAGCCATATGACGACTCGGGCTATCAGCTTGCTGATGAGGAGATGGATGATCTGCCTGAGTAGGAACGTCCTAGAAGGGTTGATGGCAAGAAGTCTCTCTTCATGCAATCCTCACAGGACACGCATGAAGATGCCGCCACAACACAGGCTCAACTAGCCAAGGGTTGTATAGTGCTTAGCCAAACAACAGTACTGGAGCAGGGTTTAAGGAAGGGTCTGGAAGGTTAGACCAAGAAAAGGAGAGGAGGAGACCGGCGAAGAAATGCTTTGATGCCTACAAACAAGCCAAAGCACATAGCAGCCAGGCAGAGGATTTTGAAGAGCGTGTATCCATCAAAGGTGACACCATGTTCCATGTCACGGGCGAGCCGATGCTACCGCCGATACTGCTGGAGGCAATATCAGGGGATCTCAGGAGACTGGACGACCATGTGCTATCGATAAAGAAAAGCCTACTAGCCTCGAAGGATCCAGGATATCTGACATGTGTGGCTCATGTGCCTGAGGGGAAATGCTACGTCGACACATGGCCCGCGGAGGTGTTCCTCCTGCGGTTTGAGAATATCTTCGAGATGTTTCTGACAAGGCGGCTCAATTTTACAATCGTCCACCTTTTTGCACTACATATGAACTCTGTCATGAAGAGAGAAGAAGTCTCGCAAATCTGTGTGGCGGATCCATACTACATGCATGAGTCCTTCTTGAGTCTCGGCGACTTTGAGCGTAAAACTGCTAGGGGGTACCTCGAAAATTTCATGGTACAAAATAAGGAACAGGAAATTGTCCTCCTGCCTTATCATCCAAAGTAAGTCAGTGCCGGACAACCCTTTTGTACATTTCAATCTTTCCTTCTTGCTCATATGGAGAATAATTTTAGGTGTTCTTTTCCCTGCAGCAACGGGCGCGCCATCCTTATCGTTCTTTACCCGCGAGTCTCCCACGCGGTGTATTTCGACCCTGCCAGAAACTACAAGAAGAAGGACTACACCCACATAATGAATATTCTAGATGATGCTCTCCAAGGCTACAGCTTGAGGCATGGCCACCTGCAGATCAGGAAAAAAAGGAACCGCAAGATGGGTTTCTCGTATAAAGCTAACTTCTGATGCATCCATGTCCCGAAACCAAGCAGGAATGATGGATTCTACCTCCTCCATCTCATGATGAACTTCAGAAGGGATCACCAAATGCTTCGCATGACAACCAGAAATGATGATCATATCCGCAAGTAGGTAGAATCTCAGGGAGAAGCGGATTATAAACATAGATATGACTTCTTTCGCATCCAGAGGGACATTGCGACAATCATCATGAAAGAAGTCGTCAAAGAGAAGGGGATGTTCCACCACGGCCCTGTATCGCAATCTCACGTCCGAACTCGCATAGGCATGCAACGTCAGGACCTCATGCCATTCAAGAAGCTAGGGTGCATCCTTGATGATACAGAAGGATGGAAGTTCTAGTTATTTACAATGCCGATGATGATGCTATGTGTCGGTTGAACTTGTATACTTTCTGTAACGATGAAACTTTGTGATGTCCATGGTCCCTGCCAAACTTGCATAACGCTACTTTGTTAGTTTGGGTACGATGACCTGCGTACCGCTAGTTAATTAGTTTGCGTATGATGAAAGTACGTTGATTATGTATATGTTTACTATATGTTGCATCTAGGTGCTAAACCTTTCTTTTTCGTGTTGCTCAAGTATATTTTGTTGCATATGATTGTACATTCTCTGGATGATGATGCATCTCTAACAGGTACCTAGATTCTTGATGGGGAAGAAGCAGTTCTATGTCGTGTACAAAGGGAAAGTTTCCGTTAGTGTACAATGAGTGGCCTGATGCAAGGGCCTTGCCAAGGCGCGCTTGTCAAGACATCAACCAACGGATTCGTACCAATGCCTTTACTCAAGATTTCCTGAAACAGGGGAAATACTGGAACGAGCATAACATGGTAGTCATCGACATTTATGATGCCAGGGCTGAGACGGCTCGACTCCTAAAGAAGGGAAGGGGCGGGAAGGAGGGAGCTCGTGCCCGCACGTCTTATCCCCATTCTCTGAACGGCGCCCGAACAACGGGTATGCCATATGGGCCACTGTGATGAGTATACTACCACCAGCGGCGATCTTCGCCGTAGCCGTGGCTGCGGCGAGGCGCGAAGATGAGCAATAGGGCGTGGGGATGACCCCGCTTAGTTTCCATGTCCTCGTGGGCGCCGCAAACGCCAGGAGCTTCGAGAGGACGACCACGGACAGAGCGCGCTGCACACGCCCTCAGGTTCGTGCAAGAAATCCCCCTACCTGGCGCGCCAAAGATGTCGTGGGAAACCACGGCCACCTATGGGACCGGAGGGCCCCTTGCTGTTTCGGTAGGGGGGACGTCGCATTGCACAAAGAGCAGACAAGCATGGGGCAGTGCGACAGAAATCATACAGGCAATTTACACAAGTTTGGGCCGCCACAACGCATAAAACCCTACTCCTACTTTGGTGGATTGATGGTGGAAGAGAGGTGGTGGAGCGTAGGACACTTGCCAGGAAGGGGCGGCAGTGGCTACGCGCATATGGGGGTATGAGTTATCCAAGCTTCCAACCCTTTCTACAGATGCCAATGGCCTCCTTTTATAAATCAAGGGGTCACCCCAATGGCAAAGTATTCATTTTCCACTGATAAGATATCAAATAGTGCTATCATACCTAACTCTGTAGGCTACCAGGGCGCATAAAATGCACCGGTCAGTGTCACATCATTGGGTGCCCGGCAAGCCTTGTCGGGCTATGTCGCTAGCCCCGCGCCTGCTTGCTTGACACGCTGCAAGACTGGTGTCATTTGTAGGCATTTCCTATAGAAAGTGGCCGCCATGTGGCGAATGGCTGCCACTTAGTCACTTTGCGGCTTAACACTGCACTGATTGACGATGTTGGTCGTGGCGGAGTGGTTGGGTTAGGTGGTTTTGCCGCCGTGAGCCCGGGCAGGCCATGCCGGGACGTATTTGACGTCTTCTTCTGGGGGCGGCCACATCATTGCCGAACTCGCCTGCCCGGCAAGGGAGGCTTTTCTCTTGATGGCATCTTGCTTCTCTGGTTTGATCTTGGTCATCTTGATCTGCTTGTTGATTCTTCCAAGTTCTTGGTCTCTTGTGCTCTGGCTTGGCCTTGGCTTGTCTGTGCATAGTCAGGGGGAAATATATACCCCTGTTTGTTTTCCCCGACACACCGCTTAACGTCACGTCGTTGGTTGCCCGGCAATCCTTACCAGGCTATTCTGCCAGCTTCACACCTGCTCGCTTGACACGTCGCAGGACGGGTGTCGTTCCAGGGCATCTTCTGCCGAGAAAGGCTGCCATGTGGCGAATGGCTGCTACTTAGTCACTTTGCGGCTTGACACCGCACTGATTGTCGACGCGGGTCACGGTAGAGTAGTTGGGTGAGGCGGTTTTGCCCTCCCGAGTCCCGGCAGGCCCTGCCGGGATGTCTTCTTCCGGGGGTGGTCCTGTCCTTGTCGAGCTCGTCTGCCCGGCAAGGGAGGCTTTTCTCCTGGTGGTATCTTGCTCCCATGGCTTGACTTTGGTCCTCCTGGTCTGCATGGTGGTCCTTCGAAGCTCTTGGTCTCCTGTACTCTAAGTTTGGTTGGTGCCTCAATCTTTTTCCCGTTCCTGTGCACAGTCTGGACAACAAAACCAGGGTTTGTTGCACCGACAGAAGCCCCTGGGCCTGCCCCAAACGCGCTGCCGGGCATTGTCGGGGTAGGGCCTAATAAGTGCATAGGTGGAGGTGCTGAAGAGGATGGCCTCTTGAGGTCTTCTTTTCCTTCTTCATTAATCTTGAGCCCGGGCCAGTTTCCAATTTCCCCGCGCGTTGCGTAAAGCAAATAGTGGTGGGGCCGCTGTTGTAATGGCCCGTGGATGACTTTAACACACGGGGTAGAAACTTCCAATTCACTCTTCCCACCACGCCCTTATCCCTAGCCACGTATGTTGCATGCATCACGCGGGGTAGGTGATGGAGGTGTGTGGTGTTGAAGATCGTCAAGGCGAGGGCCCGGCCTTCTTGAATTGGTGGAGGAGGACGGTGACCGCCCGTTGACGGAGCGGCTCCCTTCCCCGGCCCGCGTATAAAAAGGGGAGGTGGAGAAAAAATGGAGACATTCATCCTTGCGCTCCCCCCCCCTCTGTTCTCTACTTCTTGCTGGTCATGTCGAAGGGAAGGGCCTGGGGCGAGCCCCCGGGCTCTTGCTTGACGTTGGTGTCGTCAAATGTTGGTGCCTGAGGAGTGAGCCTGGTCGATGCTGTGGCAAATTTCTCGGCATCTCCGGGGCTCACCTGGGAGGTAGGGCGGAGACAGTTGGTCATCCCGGCACTGCCCCTCCTGGAGGTCTTGGGGCTGATGGCGACGAGAGGTGTGCCTTCCTGCCCGCCGAGGTGGGGAGCGGTGCGCCTCGGGCCCCCTGGCCGTCTTGTTCGCTTGCCATCTCACCGGGGAAGGTGCCGGACTGCGAGGCCGGCGCTCCCCAGGGATGGTGTTGACGAATATGAAGCCAAGGGAGAATGAGAACACGGGAGGTAGGCCGTCCAGTCGGAGTACGATAGCACTGACGCATTTGTCTTGTACTGGCGACCTACTGCCTGATACGTCTCCAACGTATCTATAATTTTTTTATTGTTCCATGCTATTATATTATCTGTTCTAGATGTTTAATGGGCTTTAATATGCTCTTTTATATTATTTTTCATAGTAGCCTATTAACCAGAGGCCCAATGCTAGTTTCTGTTTTTTTTCTATTTTAGAGTTTCGCAGAAATGGAATACCAAACGGAGTCCAAATGGAATGAAACCTTCGCGATGATCTTTCTTGGATTGAAAGCAAACCAAAAGACTTGGAGTTGAAGTCTGGAACGCCACGAGGCGGCCACGAGGCAAGAGGGTGCGCCCAGGGGGGTAGGCGCGCCCTCCTAATTCGTGGGCCCCTCGTAGCTCCACCGACGTACTTGTTCCGCCTATATATACTCTTATAACCTAGATCGATCGCAGAGAGCCACGAAACCACTTTTCCACCACCACGACCTTGTGTACCCGTGAGATCCCATCTTGGGGCCTCTTTCGGTGATCTGCCGGAGGGGGAATCGATCACGGAGGGCTTCTACATCAACACCATAGCCTCTCCGATGAAGCGTGAGTAGTTTACCATAGACCTTCGGGTCCATAGTTATTAGATAGATGGATTGTTCTTTCTCTTTGATTCTCAATACAAGGTTCTCCTCTCTGTTCTTGGAGATCTATTCGATGTAATACTCTTTTACGGTGTGTTTACCGAGATCCGATGAATTGTGGGTTTATGAACAAGGTTATCTATGAATATATTATTTGGTTCTTCTCTGAATTCTTATATGCATGATTTTATATCTTTGCAAGTCTCTTCGAATTATGGATTTAGTTTGGCCTACTAGATTGATCTTTCTTGCAATGGGAGAAGTGCTTAGCTTTGGGTTCAATCTTGCTTTGTCCTTTTCCAGTGACAGTAGGGGCAGCAAGGCAGGTATTGTATTGTTGCCATCGAGGATAAAAAGATGGGGTTTATATCATATTGCTTGAGTTTATCCCTCTACAGCATGTCATCTTTCCTAAAGCGTTACTCTGTTCTTATGAACTTAATACTCTAGATGCATGCTGGATAGCGGTCGATGTGTGGAGTAATAGTAGTAGAAGCAGAATCATTTCGATCTACTTGACACAGATGTGATGCCTATGTTCATGATCATTGCCTTAGATATCTTCATAACTATGCACTTTTCTATCAATTGCTCGGCAGTAATTTGTTCACCCACCGTAATACATGCTATCTTGAGAGAAGCCACTAGTGAAACCTATGGCCCATGAGTCTCTTTCTTATTATATTGCATCTCCTTTATTTACATCGAATCTCGTTTACTATTTCGCAATCTTTACTTTCCATTCTATACAAAAAATACCAAAAATATTTATTTTACTATCTTTATCAGATCTCACTTTTGTGAGTGACCATGAAGGGATTGACAACCCCTTTATCGCGTTGGTTGCAATGTTATCGATTATTTTTGCAGGTACTAGGTGACTTGTGTGTTGTCTCCTAGTGGATTGATACCTTGGTTCTCAGAAACTGAGGGAAATACTTACGCCACTTTGCTGCATCAGCCTTTCTTCTTCAAGGGAAAACCAACGCATGCTCAAGATGTAGCACTGCTTGTATGTCTTCCTCGTCCCCCTTTGCCCTCGCGCCGTCATCGCCGTTTCCCCGGCTCCTGGGGAAAGGCTTGCCCCTCCAGTGCTTATGCTTCCTCCAGTAGTCTTCCAGCTGGGCCTCGACGTCCTCGTCTGCCGGGGCTTGTGCTAGAGTCTTCCGACTGGTCCTTCCGCCCTCCTCCATCAGAGCCTTGCCACTCTCGACCTTGTAAGGCTGCGTTTGGCACGCCCTGATGGGATCGGGGTGGCGTTGTGTCGGTGCGTGTGCCGCCCTCCTCTCTTCCCATTCCAATACCTTGGACAAAAGGGCCAGAGAGAGGAGTTTACGGAGCACTTATCTTTTTTCAATCTTAAATCTGTGGGCACTCACCAAATTTTAATTCAAATAATGTAATCACTTGGGTCCATGTTTGTGTTCTGTAATTGTTATACTTGTATTATCAACATATTAATGAAAAAGATGAATCTTGCCAGGAACCCATGCATGTATATGTCCATGCAGAGGTGGGATGCCTTCCTTGTTTAAATAAATGAGTTTTCTCCAGCAGGCTATCCTGCCGACACCCTTTTCTTTGCCGAAGAACGTGTCTACCGATAAAAAATAAAGGGACGAGCCCCCACTAAATTCCTTTTACCAAAGGCCACTATGACCATCCTGACCGAAGCAACATTCGAGTCAAGGATGGGAGCACCTAAGTCTCAAGAGAGTAGCGAGGTTTCTCATGCACAAGTTATAGCTTACAAAACACTAATGGACAAGAGGTAGAACTTATCTGTTTGGCTTGCCGGATATCGCAATTTTGATTCATCTTCCCAACTCCTTGTCGAGGCCAAGTTCACAGCAAGAACTTGCAAATTCATGAAGATGGGAATGATGCAAAATGTGATCCTATCTATATGCATATGCAAACGCTCATGAAATGCTTATGCAATGCTCTTGGAATGCTCATGCATGAATGCGACTTGGTCGGGGGGCCCCAATGCTTCGTTTATTTCTCTCTTGCTTAGGGTCATCTCCATGGCTTTGTACAAGGGGTTACATGTAGCTAAGGCAAGGCATGTACAAAAGGGTGGCTACCGGGCAGGGCCCGACATCCGCGCCTTACGGGTAGAGCTTGCGGAAATGTTCAATATTCCATGAGTTTTGCATTTGAATGCCATCTCCGATCTCCAAACGGATTGCGCCAGGTCTGGTGACTCGTACTACCCGCTAAGGGCCTTCGCACTTCGGCGTCAACTTGTTTGTACCCTTGGCAGACTAAATGCGCCTAAGGACAAGGTCGCCTTCCTCAAAACACCATGCATGAACCCTACGGCTATGATAGCGATGCAGGGCTTGCTGATAGTGTGGAGCACGCGTAGCAGCCCGCACTACAAAAAAAGACACATCCATGTCATTTTGGGCTGAACGAATTTTTTTCTGTCATACTTATGACACTTCTATGACGATAATTGTGACAAAACCCGGTATCATCATAGATGTTGTGGACTCCTACTTCTATGACAAAAAATCATGACAGAAAATGGGCTTTTCATCCTGGGCGGGCCGGAGACACAGTTGCGTTACATTCTTTGGGCCGTACATGATGGGAAAATCCATGGTAGAAGAAACGGCGAGGAAAATATCGGGGAGTTCCTGGTTCTGGTGGGTGGTCGGGGGCCGAGCGATGCGCGTTTCCCTCATATGTATGCGCGTGTGTGTGAGTCGTTGGGCTCTAACTAAATCCGAGCGAGGGGTTGGGCTCTAACTGAACCCGAGCGACTGAACTGCAGGCTACGCGCTACTGAACCCGAGCAATCAATCGATCCCTTGCTGTTAATTGAACCCGAGTGATTCCTTTGCTAGTGTGGCTAACTCAAGCCGATCGATGCTGCCTCTGGATGAACAGTGAACGTTGTTCGGGGCTTTGGATGAACAGTTCCCGTTGGGGGGTTAGATGAACATGATATCTTGGTAGTAGAGGCCATTGCCGCTGGATGAACAGTACCCCGATCGATCGAACCGGTGGATGAAGAGGACCCCGTGGAGGGCTGGATGAACAGGACCCCGTGGAGGGCTGGATGAACAGGAGCCAGTGGAGGGCTTGTTGAACAGTAGCCGGTGGAGGGCTGGATGAATAGTAGCCCGTGGAGGGGTAGTTGAACATGACCCCGTGGAGAGGGCTGGTTGAACAATAGCCGGTGGAGGAGCGCGCGGTGGAGGGCTGGCTGAACAGGAGCCCGTGGATGAATAGTCACAGGTGGAGGCTAGAGGAGGTCGACAGTGGATGAACAGGAGCCCGTGGAGGCTGGAGGAGGGGGATGCTCAAGATGAACAGTATCCCGTGGAGTCCCGTTTTGCGATATGCCACACCCCTCCTGATGAACAGGACCCCCGTTTCGACCGTAGCGCTCCAACACAAGTCCGTTTCCTCCGTTTTGCGGTACGCCAACAACCGGCTGCTGGGGCGGAGGCGGAGGCAGCTGCCCAGCAGGCGGGGGAGGCAGGAGGCCGTCTCCCTTGGCGATCCTGGTGAGCCAGTGGCACTTCCAGGTGGTGTGATTCGACGGCTTTGCGTCACTGTGGAACTTGCAAGGTCCATCCAAGGTCTGCTCATAGGAGAAGGCAGGCAACCATTTTGGCTTGCCGCCTTTCTGTCGCTTTGGCGGGGGCTGCTCATCTGGCTGCTGGGCTTCAACGGTCGCGACCTGCCGGCTGCTGGAAGCCGGCTACGGGGCCTTGCGCTTGTTGTCACCCTGCTGTTGTCGCCGGCCGGCATCTACCGCCGGAGTACTTGGAGCTTGAGGAGCCACTTTGCCAGTTGTGCTGATTTGAATTTCCGCCTTCATGGAGGAGTCGGCTGTGGCGTACTTGTCCGCTATGATCAGCAGCTCGTCGAGGGTTTTTGCCTTGTCGCAAAGGAGCTTGTGCTTGAGGAGGGTGCCTTCTCTGCACCCGGCCGTGAAGTACTCGATGGCCTGCACCTCGTGCACGCCCTCGCAGGAGTTCCGGAGCTCGGCCCAACACGTGAAGTAATCGCGAGTCGACTCGTCGGGGCCTTGCACGCACAAGGAGAGCTGACGAGGCTTGGGAGGATGCTTGTACGTGCTGGTGAAGTTGCGGACGAACGCTTCCGTGAAGTCGACCCAGCTGTTGATGCGGCGGGGCTTTAGGCTGTTCAGCCATGTCCGGGCCGTGCCCTGGAGCATGAGCGGAACGTACTTTACAGCGACATGCTTGTTGCCGTTTGCTATGCTGACAGCCGTGGAGTAGTCGACTAGCCATTCTTCCGGCTTCACAGAGCCGGTATACTTGGGCATGTCTCTTGGGAGTGTGAACCCTCTGGGAAAGGGTTCGTCCCGAATGCGGGGCCCGAAAGAAGGCAGACCCAGCTCGTCTTCTTCTTCCAGCGCTAAGGATCGGTGGAGTCGGTCGATCCGGTGGCGGGCGTCGTTCTCTCCAACTCCCTCTCGGCGGCCAAGGCGGTCACCGAGAGTCGGATGGTTAACAAGCAGCGGGGAGACTCGCCTCTCCTTGCGGGGAGGGGGAGGCGGACAGTCGTCCCGTCATTCCACTGCTCTTGGGCGGCCGTCTCGGTCGCGCTCTATGGTAATGCGAGTCCGACTGTGGCTGACAGTTGGCTCCTTATCTCTTCTTGCTCGGGCGCCGCCAGTCGGCGTCCGAGACATCGCGCCTTGGTCACGGTGAAGGTCATTGACGGGCCGTTGAGGCGCCTCCGCGCATCAGTCGGCCTCGTTCTGCGCGGCAGCCGCCTCGAGAAGCAGCTGGACTCGCTCCATCATGAGGCGGCGTTCTTCGCCCTCGAAATTGTCCAGCTCGTCCGCCGCTGCCTGGGCGGCTCGGATGTTCTCCGCTGGTGTAGCGTACACAGGGCGGCTTGCCCCAAACAGGTTGGCGATGGCTACGCCGCGTTGCCGGACCGCGCCAAGGCGGCTGGGCCCCGCCGGGGCCGGCGAGCCGCCGACGGTGCGATCCATCTCCCGCTGGTAGGCTTCTGACAAGCGCCTCATGCTGTCCAGCTTCTTCGCGCCTTCAACGAGCTGAAGGTGGCGCTCCTCCAACGTCTCTGCATCAGCGTCATCCGGAATGGGCGCAGTTAGATCTTGCAGCACTGCGCCGAGCGAGTCATGCGCTCCTCCACCGGGGAGCTCGTCATGACTGATGACTAGCACCTCGGTGACGGTGCTTCCATTGCTCTCTACGTGGGGGAGAGGTTCGTCATAGACCACCACATTGGTGGGGAACGCGTCAAGCGACGCGGTGTCGGAGTCGACCAGCATCAGGTCGGTGGAGCCTACGGACTCGAAGTCTACGGCAGGCTCGCCGGAAACGTGGAGTTGATCGAGGAGGCCCGCGAGGAGGTTCTCGGGGCCGCCCGTGCCTGTGTTGGATGCAGGTTCGTCGGAGAGGCGGACCTCGCCGACAAGTTCTGCCAAGGAGCTGCCCGCGCAGGCGATCTCGACCCGCTTAGCGTGTTGGCGCAAACTTCGTCTGGTGTGCCTGGCTAGCTGCGCTCGCCAGGGAGGAAAAGGGTTCCCGTCCAGAGCAGATCTCCGGGCGGCGGTGCACGGGGCCCCACGGTGGACGCTAAATGTCGGGGGTTTGGTGCGACATATGCCAACGGATGGCTTATCATGGCGGGGGCGAGTAGAACGTCGCCGGTGGCTGGAAACGGGATGAGGCGAAGACATGCACGCCGGTGAATCTTACCCAGCTTTGGGACTCTCCGGGGAGATAATACCCCTACTGCTGCTCTGCGGGGTCTTCGCATGATCACTATGGCGAAAGTGTTTACACGGTTGCTCCGTGAGCTGTTTTCTGGTGGTGGGAGAGGGCAAGGCTAGCTCTCTCCCTTCTATACGGTCTTGTCTAGAGCTAATGGGTTCCAACCCTTTGCATGGGTGCCCTGGGGGGTTTATATAGGCCTACCCCTGAGGGGTACAATGGTAATCCGGCAGGACGCGGGCCCAGCCGTCAGTGCCTTTGGCCTCCGTCTTCTCTGCCGACCGCTGGGGCCCGCCGACTGGCCTGGTACGGAGCCGACAGGCCGCGTCCACCACGGGTGGGTCTTGCTGGCTGCTGATTACTGTAGCCGTGCTTCTGATGACGTGAGCTTGATCATGAGGTCGTGGCAACCGCCCCGCCTCCTGGCGGGCGATCACTGTTGCCACTCCCCATCACGTCTTGATTAACGGCGCGTGGGCCCCAGGGGAGGGCTCGGCCGACTCCCCCGGGCCGACTCCCGACGGGTCCGACTGGTGGTTCTCCTACCGTCTCCCGAGGTCTCACTGACTGGTGGGGCCTGCTGCCTCCAGGCCGTACTGACAAGCCGTCGTGGGTGCAGGATTCGGCCCTGCGGTGCTGATGTCAGGGCCGGCATGGCAACAGTGCCACGCCGCGCGGAGATCTTCCGGGGTACGGCATGCTGTGGCCATGCCTGCCCTTGGTGAGGGGCGGGGATGGGCTTCGCTGTAGCCACGCCCCTGCCTCGTCCCCTTTGATGAGGTCATTGGGTTTGTTGGAGTCGCAGGCCGACTCCCCAAAGGCGGCTTCTCTGGAAGTTGTCCCTGGGACTCGGCTGTGAGCGGGCAGTCGGCCGCCTTGCCGTCGACTCCTCACGAGGCGGCTCTTTGTCCTCAGGTCTTGAGGGGCGCAGCCTGCCCCGATGTCTTGAAAGGTTATGGGACTCGGGTTGGCCTACCCGTGGCCCATTACTCCGACAACTTGTGAGGTTCTTTCGGCTCTAATGGCTCAAACTTGCCAGGGGCAATCTTTGTGATCACCAGTCGTCTGATGTCGATTTTCATAGGCTTTCGTATCCTCTGATTCTTCTTTTCGGTAGCAGCTTTGGTGCCGGTACCCCGTCAGTACCTTCACCGCCAGTCTCGGCACCGCCATTGATGCCGGCGCCATCGGTGTCGATGTCGGCGTCAATACCATCATCGAGGCCACGCTGCAAACCTTGAATGTGCTTAGCAGACAAAAAGTCGAGGGACTGTTGTTCACTCTCATAATCCATCTCATCTGCATCGTATTCAGAAGGCCTGGTTTCTTCGTTGTTCGACATGCTTACTACGATTAAGTCTCCTCGTTTAATTCTTAAACTATAATAAAATGAGAAATGACATAAAAAAGGTCTATGGTTTGCCGGAATGGCGTTTCTTTCCCGTCGCAGCAAATCCCGGCACTTGATATGCCTACTGTCTAGCACAAGTCATGCCAAAATTGATGGGAAATTTTGGCATGACCTTTGCTAAAAAGTGGACATATCGAGCGCCTGCTGGAACGGAAATGAATCAACATGCCGGCAAAGAAGAGGCCACTCGGATCATTTACCCTGCACATAACCATTATTTTTCAAATATCACATGTCCACTTCAAATATAATCTAGCTAGTGGGGGGTTGTTCCACCACGGCCCTATTTGAATCACATGTCCAAATCACATGTCCACATATCATATAGGGTTCATATAGCAACACTAGCTTTAACTAAAAAATAACATAGCAACCATCCTGTTGTTTCTTTAAATACCAATAGAACTTCCTTGAATAAAATTTGATACATAGCTAAATACCAATAAAAATTCCTTCAATAAAATTTATGTCCTAGTTTCATACCTAGCTTAATTCATAATTAAATTTGATACCTAGGGTTCATAACTAAATTTGATAAATTCATCACCGCAAAATTGATAACTAGGCTTCATACCTAGCTAAATTCATAACTAAATTTGATACCTAGCTAGGGTTCATAACTAAATACATCACCGCAAAAAAAATAACTACCTAGGGTTCATAACTAAAACCTAGGTTTCATACTGCCATAACTAAAACCTAAGTAAATTAACCTAAGAACCTAATTAACCTATTTCCCTACATAGTGTGGGCAGATCTGGCCTCCCGCCGCACACCTAGCCACATCCCGATGACCCTAAGGTATAATTTCCTTTGAAACCGTCATTGCTCTAGCTGCATGCGGATCTTTTCCAATTATGTAGTCGAATCTAGGCCCTGGTTCAAAGAGGAAATGGTGGGGTGGGGTGGAGCATGAATCTAGGACGTGGTTCCATGAGGAATGGAGTGAGGGAAAGTAGTATAGACTGGCTATCCAGCCGCTTTGTTGGTCGAAAAGGGAAAAAGGGGGTAACCCAGTACACACATCTGTAAGGAACCGATCTCTTTGTTGAAGAAGGAAAGAAACTAGGGGTCGGGTAGTTTGTGCAGGACTAGATTTGCTACCATCACATAGGAAAAAATTTCAAAGAGAACAAATATGGGACCAATGCAGATATGCTACTTGGCAACATACTCTGCATGACCCATTTATACGTGTGGACGCACATGGCTCTGGCATGTCCCATGTCCCATACAACTATTTCTCTATTGCTAATCTAAGAATGCCGCTGGAAAATTGAACCAATGCCACTGTTAAAAGTAAATTACATTTTTAACAAATGTTGCTTTAAGAGAATGTCTCTGTTAATAAGAACCAATGCAACCATTTTAGAAATGCCACTGTCCTACTTTGTTTTCCATCAAGATAAGTTAGATGCTTCTTTTTGTCACTGTATGTTTCATCCTCCTTTAATGGCCATTAATTGTTTCCTTTTTTGCCTATGTTAAAACAGGGATATCTATTCAACTTGTTGTTATAGCGAACTTAAATGTCACACCGATGACTTTGCTTGATTTCAGTGCAACTACACAAAAAGAGATTGGATTTCCTATTCGTGTTCGCAGATTCATACGTTATCTTGTGTGCGTCATAAAAGGTTGGTACCTTCCTTCATCCACATGATCGTGAAGTGTGCCTTGAGATGTTGTGCTACTTGTATTGGTACGGTTTTAAATAAATGTTGAATTGAAGCTATTGACTTGTTGTCTTTTCCCATTATGTAGTGGACAAAAATGTGACCAACCTAGACATGATGCTTGTTGCTTTGTTACAACAAAGTACCCCCTTTATAAGTAGATGGAAGTTGATAGTGTTCTTGCACCCACTCTCCCCTAGAACTATTTATGCTTTTTGTTAATGTAATGCCGCTGGTAAAATTAAGAAATTCCACTCTCAGAATTAACTACTGAATCTTAGTTCAGAACTGCAACACTTGTTAGGGATCGGCAGGAGTACCATTTCTGTTAGGGATCGACAGGAGTACCATTTCTGTTAGGGATCTGCCGGAGTACATGTTTAAGGAAAGTATTGTTGAGATAATGTATCTATTATTATATATCAGTAACAGTGTTTTACAAATGGTACTATCCTGCTTTGTAGTTCTTTCTACATGTTTAACCAAGGTATTGGTAAGATAATGTCTCTATTAATATGAATTAGTCGCATTGTTTTAGGAATGGTACTTTTCTACTTTGTCGTTCTTTATACATGTTGAAACAATGCATTGTTAAGCTAATGTCTCAGTTAATATGAATGAATCACACTGATTGAGAATTTCTACTCTCCTACTTTATTTCCCATTAAGATAAGGTAGATCAGTAGCTGTTTTTCTTCTGGGAGTATAACTCATCAACCATTATTTCTCAGTAATTGTTTCCCTTATACCTATTGTCGCATAGGAAAAAGGTTCAAAGAGAACAAATATGGGACCAACACAGATATGCTGCTTTGCAACATACTCTGCATCACCCATTTATGCGTGTGGAGGTACATGGTGCTGGCCTGTCCCATGTTCCATACAACTATTTTGCTATTGTAAATCTAAGAATGCCGCTGGAAAATTGAAGCAATGCCACTGTTAAAAGTAAATTACATTTTTAATGAATGTTATTTTAAGATAATTTCTCTGTTAATATGAATCAATGCAACCATTTTAGAAATGCTACTCTCCTATAATTTTTTCCATCAAGATAAGGTAGATGCTTATTTTTGTGGCCGCATGTTCATCCTCCTTTATTAGCCAGTAATTGGTTCCTTTTTTACCTCTGTTAAAACAGGGATATCTATTCAACTTGTTGCTATTGCGACATTTTGCTTTGCTACGCGAAACATTTTTGTTTTAAGAATGTTTTATGTAGTTCAACTTGAATGTCACACTGGCGACTTTGCTTAATTTTGGTGGAACTTCACAAAAGGAGATCAGATTTCCATACATGTGTTGAGATTTATTTCAAGTCCTCCTCGTGATTTGTTTCAAATCTTGGTCAAGAAATGTCAGTACCGACTTTCATCCACATGATGCTGAAGTGTGCTTTGAGATGTTGTGCTACTTGTATTGGTACTATTTTGAATAAATGTTGAATTGAAGCTATTGAACTGTTGTCTTTTACCATTAAGAGAGCAAAAATTGTTCCAACCCAGACATGATGCTTGTTTTTTTGTTACAACAAAACTCTACATCACCCCCTTTATAAGAAGATGGAAGCACATGGTGTTGTTGCACCCACTCTCCGTTGGAATTGTTTATGCTTTTTGTTAATCTTATACCGCTGGTAAGATTAAGCAATGCCACTCTCAGAATTAACTACTGGATCTTAGTTCAAAACTGCAACACTTGTTAGGGATCGGCGATAGGGATCGGCCAAAGTATATGTTTAAGAAATGTATTGTTCAGATAATGTCTCTGTTATTATATATCAGTTACAGTGTTTTAGAAATGGTGATATCCTGCGTTGTAGTTCTTTCTACATGTTTAACCAAGGTATTGTTAAGATAATGTCTCTGTTAATATGAATCAGTCGCATTGTTTTAGGAATGGTACTTTTCTGCTTTGTCATTGTTTATACATGTTGAAACAAGGCATTGTTAAGATAATGTCTCAATTAATATGAATGAATCACAGTGATCGAGAATTGCTACTCTCTTGCTTTGGTTCCCATTAAGATAAGTAGAATAGTAGATGTTTTTCTTTTGGGAGTATAAGTCATCAACCGTTATTTCTCAGTAATTGTTTCCCTTATACCTATTGTTGTATACAGGGATATCAAAGTTTCTGCTCAGTCTTATTTTGACTTTGATTTTAGTTGAACTGCACAAAAGGAGCCAATGGGTCTAAGGCAAACTGCTGCATTAGTGGGTCCAGTTTGTCTTACCACTTTGTAGAAAGAAGCAATCACTGTTTGCACTACATTACAGAAGGGATGACCGAGAAGCTTTACAGAGTATTAGTAGACACTGGTGACATGACTAGTCTGCAGAGAGCATGGGCAACTCAACAACACATGGAGTGCAAAATTCACTCCACAAGGAAAGGTATGACCAACTCAGTTGTCGACGCACCTGTAACAAACGAGGTTAGTATCGGCCTTCATCCACATGATTAGGCTTTGGTATGTTGTGCTACTTATATTGTTGTATTGTTTTGAATAAATGTTTAATTCAAGCTATTGTATTGCTATCTTTTCCTTTTAAGATAATCAAGATGATTATTTTTATAAGCGTATGTTTAATCAACTAGTACCACTATTATATTCATCACAATTTTTCTGTATTTATGCAAATAGGGATGCTCAGCTTGATTTTAGTGGAAGTGTGTGAAATGTTCATATGGTTCGTGTCCTCCATCATTCGTCGTCACCTTGAGCCACTGGACAATCTGTTTGAATGGAGTTGCCAAGGTGTTCAATGTCTTGCAACATATAAATATGAAATCCACCATGCTACTCAAGACATCGTTTGATTTCAGTGGAATCTACACAAAAAGATACGCTGGTTAATTGGGCTCCATGTGCCATTTCAATTTGCAAACAGATGATAAACCATGACCGTCTGAATGGAGCTACCAATGTCTTCAATGCAGAATAGTACCTTTAAGAAGGGTAGGAAGAAAGACAAAAGGAGAGATGGCTGCTTTACTTGTGGTTCAGAGGAACACTGGGCAAACAAGTGCCCAAATATGTACAAGAAGCCAGGACAGGACTCCAAGTCTGTCAATGTCACTCTAACCAACAATGATGGGGCATCTGGGTATGGTAATCCGTTTACCGTACTTTCAGTTTGTCAGTCCACTGATTGGTGGGTTGTCACTGGGGCCAATATTCATGTGTGTGCTGATGTGTCTTTGTTTTCTTGCAGCATATAAATACGAAATCCACAGGGATGCTCAGCTTGATTTTTGTGGAACCGTACAAAACGTTGAGATGGTTCGTGTCCTCCATAATACTTCATCATGCACAATACATCAAATGGTTCTCTAATCATTCGTCGTCACCTTGAGCCACCAGACTATCAGATGACAAACTGATAACAATCCCTGCCCGTTCCGCAATCGTAGGCATTACATATTTTGAATGGGAAAAGCATGTCAAAGTTTAATCATTGATGTTAGCAAGAAGACATTAGTTTAGCAAGAAGACATGCATTTGATATTTTTGCGTGGGATGCCCTTTGTTGTGCACAACGTCGATCGTTTTTTCCTATTCCTTTCTTCTGTTTAGAAGTAAACATTTACTGTGCTGAGATGCATAGTCACATGAATGTTGACTTGTGTAACGTATTTTAAGATTTTGTTCTGAATGTTGTCTATGTAATGCCAGGCCTTGTGAGTTTGATTGCAAAGTAGAGCTTGGAATGTCGTGGCATGCGGCATCACGAGCTGTTCACCGTGCCTCCTGAGAATAATGATTCATATTGTTTTGCATGTTGATCTAATGCGTGTGATTTGCTTGTTAAGAAGATCATCCTCTTCTGTTGTTTCTGTGCTTAAGAAGTTCGTTGTCTTATGTTTCATTAATCGTAGGCATTAATGGGAGGTACAGTATTACAAATCGCAAATGGGCTATATGTTCTCTGCCACAGATGTGATGCTCACTTGTGGGCCTACTTCTTTTTAGAATTGTAGTCAGTGATGCGTACGGAAGGCTTGTGGGCCTACTAAGGTGTACGGAAGGCTTATAGTCAAGACACGATTCTAGCAGTAGTGGCCGTTGGATGTCCATACAATGGCTGGAGTGCTTCTTCAATCTTGGATATTCTTGCTTCAGCCGCCCAAACCACCACCGTCGGTACCGCCTCCCATGGCCGGCTGTGCTGCCACATAGGCTTCACCAGCCCACTATACTCCCAAACGCCGTCCAAGCCATTCCTCTACTCACCAACACCTCATGTTCTTCACCGGCGACAGCAGCCTCACACAGAAGCTGAACCAGTGAACCCTCGTACTCCCCTCCACGTGGGCATCCACTATTGTGTCTTTGCAGGCTCCAGGTCGTTCCCTTCGTAATACTGGCCATCGTTCACTGGGTTGGTTCTCTCGACGCGGTGTGGTCAACTTTGTCAACAAACGACAACCATCGGATGAGGCATGTACGTGGATTGGCTAAAAGTAGGGACCCACATGGCCCATGGCCGCACGCAGCAAGTGCCCCCGTATTATGTGAAAACAAATAATTTCTCCCCCTGACAAGTTTGACCCACCAGCTACATCTTAGCACGCAAGGAAGTGCTTCCTTTATTACGCGGAAATAAAAATTTTCCTCTCCCTGACAGCTAGGACCCACAAGCTTCATTATGATCCTTTTCGTGAA